>NC_091442.1:42235781-42901731 GCF_964237555.1 Oryctolagus cuniculus
GCCAAGCCTTCTTCAAGGGTCTGAAGTAGAAACTGGTACCACTACCTAAGGGTGATAGCAGCCATGCTGCTGGTTGTACAAATTCATTGCCTGAGAATACCCTGGGCAACCAGATGGATCTGGTCTATTTCATCTGTGATTCCAGGATGGACATCAGTAGACATAGGCCATTCTGGTGCACTATGACACTGGTCGCCCCTACACTGCAACCTGCCTCATGATCTTTCTTTCTTTTTTTTTATTTATTTTTTGACAGGCAGAGTAGACAGTGAGAGAGAGAGACAGAGAGAAAGGTCTTCCTTTGCCGTTGGTTCACCCTCCAATGGCCAGTGCGCTGCGGCCGGCACACCGCTCTGATCCGATGGCAGGAGCCAGGTGCTTCTCCTGGTCTCCCATGGGGTGCAGGGCCCAAGCACTTGGGCCATCCTCCACTGCCCTCCCTGGCCACAGCAGAGAGCTGGCCTGGAAGAGGGGCAACCTGGACAGAATCCGGCGCCACGACCAGGACTAGAACCTGGTGTACTGGCGCCGCAAGGCAGAGGATTAGCCTAGTGAGCCGCAGTGCCGGCCGATCTTGCTTTCCTATAAGCAATTATTTTCCTTTGATTTAGAGGAAAATTAATTTATTTATATGATAAAAGTTTATTTCATTTTATTTAAAGTTCCACTGATTTTTCTTCTTCAATGGCTAAAGGCATTGCCTCAATACCACTCAAAATGAAGCACATAGAAGGAACAAGGAACAGAAGGAAAGGGATACTTAATAGGCTTAGTCTAGGAAGGAAAATTGAAGAACAGTCAAAATAAAAAACAGTAAAAAATAAAATAACAAACAATTAAAATTAAAAAGCTGCAGTTTGGGCTGGAGAGGACCATTTGGATTTTGAAATACAAAATCCAAATGCATTTCAAACCACTAGACTAAGGTTTTTCTCACTATAGCACTTCTTGGCACGATCTCTAAAATGCTGATCCTTGAAGCATAGAGAGATGTTTTCAAAAGATGAGAAATTAGGATGGAGTCGGTAAAAAAGATCAAGGACTGGTGATTCTAATCACTTGTCTTTTCATCTCAAAATGCTACCTACTGGCGCTAAGAGAGGCATCTGTCCTCACTGTGTTACCCACTGTAAGTGTCTTCATAGCCAATTAGCTCTACCAGGTAGAGGTAACTGCCCGTGAAAGCTGACAGAAGGTAGCAGGGAAACGAATATCCTAAGTCCCCTGTATCTTGTCTCTGTCTTCTCAATCAAGATTAAATGTCATGGAGATTGTCAGTAATACTCATTCCAGGAAAAAAATAAAGCACCAGTATCTCATAATTCTTTGCAAAAAGTCATGACCGCCTCATTAAAAATATTAGATTAAGGCATGAGTTCCCTTCACGATGTTCTTGTGGTTGACTGATTTGGGCAACTGCTAACAGCAATATACAGCGGTGACTGTTCTTCAACAAAAATCATTGACAATAAACAGTTCAAGAGCAGTAATATAAGAATTCTTCCCTGTGGATGTACAGATATTAAACAAGGGGGAAATATGCCTAAGTGTGAGATATGCCATTTTGAGGGCTCCCAAGAACATTCAAACAGATTGAAAAAAAAAAAAAAAAAGTCAATAAAAGTACAGAAAGCAAAGAGGAAGGGCCAAGTACCCAGAGGAATTCCCGATCTAGACTTGCAACTATTATATATTTGCTGCAAATTATGCTTTGTGAACCAAGAGTTGAAGGGCAGGTTGTTTCATCAGTCCCCCGAAGCGTGTTTTCTCCTTGACCTGCCAACTTCAGCTGTGCTTTTGACCTCAGCTTCCTTCTTCGCGTCTGCCCTGCTTTCTGGCCTCTCTTAGTTGCTGTCCATGAGTTTGTGAAGAGGAATACAAAATCCAAGGAAGCATGCATTTAACGTAGGATGCTCTGAGCTCTGAGCTGCTACAGGCACTCAGAGCTGGACCTACCTAGTAGTTTTCTAGCTGAAGAAACTGCCAAGGTCTGCCACCAACCCCAAGAAACAAAGGAAAAAGATAGAGAACCAAAGTAGCTTGTTTTGTTTTGACTTCAGAACAAAAATTTCAATAATGTCTGTCTTTCACTTAGCACTTAAATTTTATATTTAGGGAAATAAGAAAAAACTAGAAATGGACCATAAAATGCTATTTTTAATGTGCTCATTCTTTTTCATCAGTATTTAGGAAATAGGTAAGAAAATAGATTCTGGTGTAAACTGAAAGGTATTCTCTTTACAGTTCACTTTGTTAAAGATCAGCTATATGCTAAAAAGCAAAAATTGTATCTTATTTATTTCTCTGCGTTCATTGCCTGGTGCAGTAGTGAGTACTTAGTAAATGTTCAATAAATAACCGTCATTGAATGGATGATTAATAATTTTTCCTTAGGATTTTAATCCATGAAACGGTATTGTTCTTCCTATCTATTTCACATTTTTATCCTTATTCTAAAATGTGCATCCATTAGGAAAAGACATAAAACCTCCTCCGTTAGGTACATTCTTAATTGTGGTAAAGAGAACCAATTAGCATGTCATTACTTCCAAGTCTTTATGGAAAATCAGTTTTTAAAATTCTAAGGTCTGGGGGCCGGCCCCGTGGCTCACTTGGTTAATCCTCTGCCTGCAGCACCATCATCCCATATGGACGCTGGGTTCTAGTCCTGGTTGCTCCTCTTCCAGTCCAGCTCTCTGCTGGGAGGGCAGTGGAGGATGGCCCAGGTGCTTGGGTCCCTGCACCCACATGGGAGACCAAGTACCTGGCTCCTGGCTTCGGATATGCGCAGTGCCGGCTGTCGCAGCCATTTGGGGAGTGAACCAACGGCAGGAAGACTTTTCTCTCTGTCTCTCTCTCACTGTCTATAATTATACCTATCAAATAAATTCAAAAAAAAAAAAAAGAAGAAATTCTAAGGTCCAACATTACTGTATGTTTGTGACCACATTCACAGTCAGTACAACTACCGAAACAAATATTATGTGTCTGGAAAATTTTTGATAGCTAAAATAATTTAAAGACTCAAAGCTGGAATGAAATAATAAAAATAAAGCTGCCCCATCAGCACTGGGATCAAGAACAAATATTCACTGCCCAAAACCTCTGTGATATTTGTTAAAATTTATTTAGAACAGCGTCAACAGATCTTGAAGCGACGCTTAATTATGGTCCACAGTCAATATCAAAACCCAATCAATTCTACAAGTATTTGAAAAGCTGCTGGAGAGCAGATTTATTTAAAGTAATATTTGTTTCACAGTCTGTCAAGCCATACTTACACATTTGAAATAGAGTGTTGAAATGAAATGGGTTTTAAAATGTGAAGGACTGACATTGTTCTATGAGAAACACACAGGTTGTATGGAAGTCAACCAATTGAATAAAAAATAACCCCAACTTCATTGGTTGAGAGAAGTTATATTTGATTCAGGAATCACAAACATTCGTTTCTTTGGCTCAGCAAGTTTACTGGACCGTGCAGCTGTCTTTCAAAATCATTTTGAAATCCATTCCAGTTTTACAAGTCAGAAACTTTTGTCAGTCCAAGAGAAGCTTTCCTTGACTCTCCCGTCTGGGAGAGTGGATGCTGTTTCCTCTGTGCTCTTTGTTTGAAAACCATGTCATTCCAGCTTCTTTCTCACCCAAATGTTTCTATGTGTCTAATCATCATAAGTGGCAACCACGTGATGCTGTTTTCATCCACTTAGTCTATTTTCATCCCCTGTGGTTTTATTCTTGAACATATTGTGGCATTTTCAAGATATTTAATAACCCTCAAGAGTTAGTTTTGTGGGATAATATAATTACTTTGAGGATCTTGTAGAACTACAGCATCAGAGCAAAAGAGAACTTTTCTGTTATTACTGGGCATAAATCATGTAATTTGTTTGTAAAAATCTGAGCTAATCAGTGAGCCAAGTTTTCTTTGTCCATGGGATTTAATAATACAATCATCGATACTATTTTTTAAAATGGATTTATTTTCATGGTTGAAGCTCAAGGGGTTGACGGGAGCTGGGACTGATTTGTGATTACTTCAGGTACTTTTCTGACAAGACACAGTATCAAACTCAATAATATAGCTGCAGTTGGTAAAGGCCTTCTATATCTGCACATAGACTCAGCTCAGCAATGTTAAACATAGGTGAGATGAACAGTGTGAGCTAAAAAAGTCCACGAAACTCTCAGAGCCATAACATAGCAATGTAGTCACAATCTACACTCTGGAAAGAATACTGGGATCTCTGCAGTTCCAAGCAAGCAATGCCTTTCACGTACTCCTCCCGCCAGTTACATAAAAGTTTGTCACAAACTCTTAACTTCCAAGTCTTTTCAAATACTTAGCATTAGTCATAATCTTTTATGGTAATGACGAGTCACTGCTATGTTTTGTGGGCAAACTTTTCTTTCCTTTGATTTATATTACTTAAATGTTTGATTACTTAGATTAAAAGTTGGGGAAGAGAAGAAAAAGGCACAGTTATCCTTTGAAATATCTACTTCCAAATGGAAATTTTCCTTGAGGAAAACCCCTCCTGCACTTTTTTCTTTACCAAACCTCTCTCTCTGGTGGATAACTAATCAAATTTGAGATGCACTCTACTTACCATCACAGTGAATGCATGGGATTCACTGTGGGTTGCATAAAGAGAGAGAGAGACTAGGTGCTTTTAGTGCCCTTTTAAAAGTATTAAGATCCAAGGAATAGACTGTTTTATTGTTTTGATTGTACAGATTTATGGGTACAGTGTGATCATTCCATACATGTATTCATTAAGTGATGATCAAATCAGGTTAGTAGTTAGCATTTCCATCCCCTTAAACTTCTATTTAATTTTTTCTTCATTGATGCTTAAAAGCTGTACGTATCTGTGGGAGGCAGTGTGACACTTCAACAGATGTATACAATATGTCCTGATCAAACCAAAGCAGTCAACTTCCTCGCCCCATCATTACTCCATTCTTTTGTGCCTTCACACCCCTCTCTCCTGTTTGTCACAAAATATATAATAGGTTATTGTGAACTACATAGCTACTCTGCTGTGCTGTACAGCAGTAGAACTTAGTCCTTCTACATAAGTGTGTTTTGGTGCCTGTTATTCAACCTCCCTCTATTTCCCTTACTCCTCCACCTTTCCCACTGCTCATTGTCACCAGATAAGGCTATTTTTTTAGTCCTCATACTTGTTAACTCTAAAATGATGTAGTTTGAGGTTTTGAGATGCTGCTCTAAGAAGTGTAAAGGAATTTCCAACTTATCTCCAAATGTCTCCCTGAGTGAATAAAAGGAAGCAGATAGATTTGACCATATTCTGCTTATTAAGAAACACTGTCATGGTAAATTTGTTGTTAGCATTATAGTGAATACAGTAGTAATAATATTATTTGGTATTTTTGTAGAACTTTCATTCCAGGGGGCAGTCATGAGTGTTCTCTCTCAGAGTCTCATTACTTGATAGCATAAGTTGGACCAAGGGTGGTTCATGATTTACCAAAAGTCCAGTGGTTTGTAAAGGGGTGTTAACCATTTAACACCACTGCACATTGCTACTCTGTCACTGATTTGCATTTTATTTTCCTTGCTCTTCTGCACAAAGAGATTTTCAGAGCAGGAAGAACCCTAGGGAAATATTGTTTTAACCCTTTATCTTAAAGCCATAATTGACGGGGAGAAAATAAAACCTGTGACTCCTCTCAAAATCAAGTCTGGGGGCAGGCATTTAATGTGTTGGTTGGGACACTTGCAACCCATGCTGGAGTACCTGAGTTCAGTTCCCTGCTCCACCTCCTGATTCCAGCTTCCAGCTAATGCAGACACGAAGGGGCAGCAATGTTGGCTCAAATAATTGGATCCCTGCCATTCACATGGGCGATTTGGATTGAGTTCCTGGCCCAGCTTCATTCTGGCCCAGCACTGACAATTGCAGGCATTTGGAAATTAAGCCAGATGATGGGACAGCGCTCTCTCTCTCGCTCTCACTCTCGCTCTCTCTTGCTCTCTCTCTCTGTGTGTGTATCCTACTCTACTTCTATCTCTTAGCCTCTCAAACACTTTTTTTTTTTAAATTTTAAAGTGTTAACTCTGATTTAAATACAATCCAAATGAGGATTGAGATTGCCTACAAACTTGAGATTCTTTAAAAAATTGTTCTCACAAATAATCACTGGGCTTTCTTTTCTTTCTTTCTTTTTTTTTTTTTTTTTAAGATTTATTTGATTTAGTTGAAAGGTAGAGTTACAGAGAGAGATAGAGACAGAGAGGTCTTCCATCTGCTGGTTCACTCCCCAGATGGCCGCAATGGCTGAAGCTGCACCGATCTGAAGCCAGGAGCCAGGAGCTTCCTCTGGGTCTCCCATGCGGGTGCAGGGCCCAAGGACTTGGGCCATCTTCTACTGCTCTCCCAGGCCATAGCAGAGAGCTGGATCAGACGAGGAGCAGCCGGGACTTGAACCAGTGCCCATATGGGATGCCAGCACTTTAGGCCAAGGCTTTAACCCTCTGTGCCACAGCGCCAGCCCCTGGGCTTTCTTGATTTGAAGCAATGTGGTGAAGTGCAGTGAAGTTGTCTCATACGGCTCAGTAATTTGTGTGAATTCACTGAGCTCAGTTATAATTGGAAAAGTAGAAAAGCGTGCTGGGGGGCTCCCCATTCTGCTCCATTTGCTTCTGCCCTATTGTGATCATGCAGTGGCCTCAGCTCCCTGGTGACTCTCACAGAGGTCAGAGGTCATTCTACCTTGGTAAATGAGAGCCTCTACATTTAGATGTAATACTTTTGCTACAAGTTATTTCAAGTGTATAAGCTGACTTCTTCATATGCTTTTTAAACTGTGGGACAGGACCAGGTTCCATTGTGGAAGGGAAATTCCAGTCACATCATGAAATGAAGCATAATCTTGGAGTCTAATGTCCCTAAGAAAATTTTGAAGTTAATTTCAACCATGTATAACTTCCATTTTCCACCCTTTAGAATTCAGTCACTCAGAGGTGTCTTAGGCATGATACCTCCTGCTGACAAAGGCAATTCTTAATAAAAGACAGGCTGTGAGTTGACTTTAGCAGTTGGAGGAAATGTGTAGTGGCTCTAAGGAGAACTGGAGGGCACACCACAGTACCCACTAGAGCTGACACACCCACTTAGCTCAAATTGTCTTCAGGGAAGAAGACAAATTCACATTGGATTCAGGAGCGTTTTCTTGGGGGCAGCTCCATCCATGGGTCAAGTCCAAGTGCATCTGGCAGCACAGAAATGAAGAAAACAGAACCATCATTCTGAGGAGCTTACAGTCTCAGGAGAGCATGTTCTGGTCCACTGTGTTACATGATCCCCCAAGCCGTCCCATTCTGTTCTCACGTTCTTTGGGTTGTTGGCACAAGTCAAAGAAACCCCTGCCAATCCTTCAAGAAGTGCTCAGGCTGATGCTAACATTTCTGGAGATGCAAAGAAGTTCTACTTTACTTCTTGTTCCATAAGCAAGCATCTGCTGCTGAGATCTGGGAAAAGTGAGGCTTACTGCCTGGACAGTGGCTCTCCACAGGGGGTGATTTTATCCTTAGGGAACATTTGACTATGCCTGGATGCAGTTCAATTTGTCACTGCTGGTGGGAGTGATACTCACATCTAATGGGTCAAAGTCAAAGATGCTGCTAAATATTCTGAAAACCCAAGACATCTCCATACAACAAGGAATTATCTGGCCAAGGAAGTCAATGGTGCTGAGCCTAAGAAACCTTGGTGGGAGGGAGCAGCCCTGGAGTTAGCAGCCATAATGTGATTCCTGTTCTGTCTTTGGACAACTTTGTGACCTTGAGCAGATTACTACCTCAGTTTCCTCATCTACAAAAATGGGGTAATAATGGGAATCAGCTCATAGGATCAAAGAGAAGGTCGAATGCATAAGATAACTGAAGCATTTGTCACCATGTCATAGTGTTCTATGACACAACAAATTACCAGGAACATAGCAGTTAAGATAACACAAATATTTATTATCCCACCATTTCTTCAGATTATAAAAGCCGCCTGATGTGGCTGGAATCTCAGCCTAGAGTCTCAGTGAGCTCCAATAAAGATGTTGACCAGGCTTGTCTCCTTCTCATCGAGAGAATCTAGGGAAGAATTTATTCCAAGCTCATTCAGGTTGTTGGCAGAATCCGGTTCCTTGGAGTTGGAGGGCGTGGTCTCCTGTTTTCTTGCTAGCCATTGACTGTTGATTGTGCTCTGTTCTTTGGACCCCCTGTGTTTCTTTCTTATGGGTCCCTCTGTCTTCAAGCCAGCAACACGTTAAATCTTTCTTGTGCTTCCCATCTCCCTGACATCTTCTGCTTCTAAGGGTCCATGTGATTCATGGGACTACCAAGATAACTAAGATAATCTCCCTGTATTAATATCAGAAGAAGAGGAACCTTGATTTCATCTACAAATTCAGATTGACCATGAAATGTAACATAATCACGAAAGCAACACTAGAGGCCAGAGAGCATGGGGATCAAAATTCTGCCCAACCTTTGACCTTTCCAAAAAAGTTGACATGTCTTCTAGGGCCAGGGGTTCTTACTACACAGACTAGCTGCTTGCCCTCCCCCATTCCCCTTCCCTAGACATGGCATCGAACTTGAAGGAGAAAATGTGGATCTGTATGTGCATGACCTTGACCACATTTTGAGACTAAATGGTGAAGCTGAGAGGTGCAAGTAGAGCAGTTTCTGCCTTCACTTCCCATCTGGTAACCAAATTCATTTTCTAGACACCATGCCAAGAGGTCAGCAGGTGCAAACCCCTCAGGAATGATGTGTTTTGTGAGTGACTTGGCAGCCTCAGGAGAAGTGTGGTGGAGGAAGTGGGGAGAAAAAAACAGGGGAGTTGTGTCTGTATCCATACCCTTGCCTCTGGGAAAAGTTCATCTGCCCTAATTCGCTGGTTTTAGCATGCAGCAGGGAACAACTTTCAGCATCTCCTCTGGGCATTGCAGATGTGCCTGGCTTCCCACCTCAAAAAGCTGCTGCTAGTGCTATAATTAACTATTGGTGGGGGACGTGGAGAATTCTCTACTACAGAAAAGCATGGGGAAAGCGGCTAGTGAGTAAGTCTGGCTTATTTGTCCCCTAAACATTGTGAGCGCATTTTTAAATGATGGCTGCTGTTCACACTGCCGTGTTCACTAAAGGAAAAGCAGGAGCGCAGTGGTGGGCATGATACCAGTAAGCCCTGAGATCACTGGGGAGCTTTTGCTTTCTGCATGAGAGTCTAACAAGCCCTACAGAAGAGAAAAGCCATGAGGAGAGAACAGGCTCTGTATCATCTGTATGACATACAGGGCAAAATTTGGGCTCCCAAACTGGGAAAATGCAAATCTCTCCTGAATGGCATCCTGAGGTTCCTTTATCAACCTTCCCCAAATACAGTTGAGAATGTGTTTATATACCTAGCATGCCTTTATTATCTCTTCTGAAAAATAGTGACTTCCTTATGTAGTTGCTTGTTAGTAAACATTTGTTTATTTAACAAGTATTTACTGAGCCCAAACTGCATTCTGGACACTGTCATGTGTACTGAGATACGACAGAGAACAGAACAACAAAACAGACAAAATCCTCCTTCTGTGAAGCTTGTATGCTCAGAAAAATAGGAGAGAAACGAAAGATAGATGAACAAAGAAATTGCATGGCTAATGGTTGAGGTGTTACAAGGATGAATGGAGCAGAGCTTGGGAACATGGTAGTACAGTAGGAAGGGTGTTTCTACTTTATTAAAAGCTCACAGGGGCTGGCTCTGTGGCTCCATAAGCTAATCCTCCGCCTGTGGCACCGGCACACCGGGTTCTAGTCGTGGTCGGGGCGCTGGTTCTGTCCCGGTTGCCTCTCTTCCAGGCCAGCTCTCTACCGTGACCCGGGAATGCAGTGGAGGATGGCCCAAGTCCTTGGGTCCTGCACCCGCATGGGAGACCAGGAGAAGCACCTGGCTCCTTGCTTCGGATCAGCGTGGTGCGCCGGCCGCAGCGGCCATTGGAGGGTGAACCAACAGCAAAAGGAAGACCTTTCTCTGTCTCTCTCTCTCACTGTCCACTCTGCCTGTCAAAAAATAAATAAATAAATAAATAAAATAAAATAATAATAAAAAAAAGCTCATAGGGTTGCCTACTTTGGTAAGATACTTAAGTATAGACTAAAGGAAGGAAGGAAGATTTGCACTTGGGTATCTAGAGAAAGGGCCTTCCAGGAAGAGGGAAAAGGCCTGGAGTCCAGGGCATACTTGATTGTTCTAGGAACAGCAGGAATGCCATTAAGTCTGCAAAGGAATGAGGCAAGGACTACATAGAAAGAGATGCAGTCAGACAGGAGAAATGGAGCAAGATCATGGACAGTGTTATGGGTCAGGGTTAGAACTTTGGATTGATCCCGAATGTGGTGGAATTTCTCTGCCTCTAGGTGAACCTTAACTTGTGGGGTGGGTTCAGCAGTGGAGGGGATAACTGGAAACCAAGGAAATTAGGGTGAGGTGATTGCAATATTCCAGAAGAGAAAAGCAGGTGACTTGGACCAGGGTAGAAATGGTGGAGAGGGTGAGAAGCAACTCCAATGTGTGAGTGTACTGTGAAGCTAGAGTCTTCAAATGTGTTGATAAGTTAGATGAGGAATTGGAGAGAAAAAGAGAAAGCAAAAATAAGTCCAAATTTGTTGTCTTGAGTCACTGTAGACTGGAGATAGCCTATGTAGATGGGCTGGAGGGAGGAGAAATAAGTTATTGGGGAGTGAGTAGATAATTAAAGAATTTAATCATGCACGTTAACACTTGAGGTTTGCATTAAGTTTTCAAGTGAAGGCTCAAAATAAACAAATAAATAGACAAAGGATTTAGGAGGTGATCAGATCTGAGGATGTAAGTTAGGAGTCATCTACATATCAGTAATATTAAGTGTCATGAGACTAAATGAGATTACCTAAAAACTGAGTGTAGATAGAGTAGAAAACTGGGTAGACTGAGCCCTAGAGAACTCTAAAGTTTATAATCCAGGAAAACAACTGGGGAGCTGCACAGGAGTCAGAGGAGTGGCAAGTAATGTAGGAAGAGGATCAGAACTCAAGAGAAGATCCTTCTAGCTAATGAGCCCTACCTCATCTGGATTTTACCAGAGTAACTTGGTCATTCCTACAATTGCTTCTTATTAAACATATTGATTTCTTCACTTTTCTTACCTCTGTAACTTCCTTTCTCAAAGGGTATTGACATTCGATTCGTGGAACACACATGAGTTTATGAATAAAAATGACAACGTAATTTTTTTCAACTTCTCACTGCTGTGCCTGGGTTGGACAGCATGCTTTAAAGCAGGGAGACACGTCTGATGCAGAATGATGAGAATCGAGCTTTTAAGACCTCTAGCCAAGCTCGACAATATTTCAGACCCAAGATGATTCTGTAAGTTGCTGAGCAAAGTTTCTAGGAAACTCTTTGACATGTCAAAAGGAGAATCTTAATTGAGTACCACTTTTTAATTTTAAGAAGTTGTAAAGCCACATGAAAGATCAAGTGTGACTGTAAACCAAGAAGAAACTTAACCCCCAATTAAGCAAAATAAAATCCAAGCTGTGTTAATTTGACCCCAATCCTATTTTCATGGATTTCAGAAAGATAGAGTTCATAAAATAATTCCCTGTTAAAATTCAGACCTATCTAGAAAGTAGTTTCTCACTACTTCAAAATGAATTTTAGTTAACATTCAGCTGAAGGGGACTATAATTTTCTTTTTTGTTTTTAAAGATTTATTTATTTTGAAAGAGTTAGAGAGAGAGGGAAAGACAGAGAGAAAGATCTTCCACTTGTTGGTTCATTCCCTAGATGGCCACAGGAGCCAGGAGCTTCATCCAGGTCTCCTACATGGGTGGCAGGGGCCCAAACGTCTGGGCCATCTTCCAGTGCTTTTCCCAGGGAACAGCATGGAAGTGGAGCAGCCAGGACATGGTGCCCATATGGGATATTGGTATTGTAGGTGGTGGCTTTACCCTATACTCGACAATGCTGGCCCCTATAAATGTTTCTTAATGGCAGTATGAATAAGTGGTTAAAGTAGGTATGTCTATTGAGGTGCAGAATATTCCTAAGATAATGTTATAAGAAGCAAAGGTGGGCTTGAGATTGGAGATGCCTCGGAAAAGCTTTAAGAAACACTCTTACGGCTCTTTTCCAGCCTCTGTAAATTGTTTTACTCATTTTTCCTTTTATGATGCCCATTGGCATGTCTGTGATACCATCCTCATCCATAAACAGGCTTCATGCTCCTAAATTTCAATCAAGGGAATTTTGAAAATGAGTGGAATTGAATTCCTGCCATTTCCAGTTATTTCAGTCTTGTGGGTTCAGGAGAGGATAAGAGGAGTGAAGCTAGGTCTAGAGTAAACAGCAGTTAGGCAAAGAGATTCATGTCTGAGTGACAACCCAGTTGCTGGAGTTTATCTAATTGGTTTGCCATTATCTTTACCAAAGATGCTGTGTTTTCCATCTTCTCTACAGCCAGTATGTCCCAGTTAGCAATAAAGAACTGACTGCCTGAGAGAAAACAGATAAGACAAAAGAATTTTCCATCTTCTATCCCCACAATAAAAAGGGAGAGCAAACCCTCACCCCAAGTGAAAAATTTCTTAATGGATGTTAGTTTTTAAGGATACTTCAGAGAGTTGACCAGAGAAAGCCCCCCAGAGAACAGAAGAAATGTAAAGCAATTAAAACCTATTGTATGGAAAGACACTTAAATAATTGTCTATCAAAGAAGGGCTGGGGAGGGTCCAACATGCTCTCGCGTTCTGTATTAGCCCCAACACCACTGGGTTTCCTTAAACGAACTCTTTTATCTCTCACTCTTCAGTTCCCTCCTCTGCACAGTGAGGAGAGCAGACCAGCTGGTCACGAAAACGTCCACTCTGGTGGGTGGCACAGCAAGTTAAGTTGCTGCTTGAGGTGCTGGCAAAGGCTGAGTCCCAGCTGTTTTGCTTCCCATCCAGCTTCCTGCTAACGCACCTGGGAAGACAGGGAAAGAAGGCTCCAGCCTAGTTGGAGCCATTCAGAGAGTGAAACAGCAGCAGATAGAAGATTTTCTCTCCCTCTCTCTCGCTCTCTCTCTCTCTTGCTCCTTCCCTCTCCCCTCTTCCCACCACCTCCCCAGCTCTGCCTTTTAAATAAATCTTTTCTTACAAATGCCCCCTCAAGTATTTTTTTTTAAAGATTTATTTATTTACTTGAAAGAGTTACACAAAGAGAGAAGGAGAGTTAGAGAGAGAGAGAGAGCAAGAGAAGTCTTCCATCTGCTGGTTCACTCCCCAGTTGGCCACAGTGACTGGAATTGTGCCGATGTGAAGCCAGGAGCCAGCTGTTTCTTCCAGGTCTCCCACACGGGTGCAGAGGCCCAAGGACTTGAGCCATCTTATACTGCTTTCCCAGACCATAGCAGAGAACTGGATTGGAAGTGGAGCAGCCAGGACTTGAGCTGGCACCCCTATGGCCTGTGGGCACTGCAGGTGGCAGCTTTACCCAATACGCCACAGCGCCGACGCCAAGTCCCTCAAGTGTTACTATCTGCGATTCCAGGGGCAAGCTTAAATCTTCTCCAACTTATTAACGTCAAAGCCAGAACTAAAAACCAGACATTCCCACTTGTGATCCTTCTTTTGCATATTTTTATTTTCATGTAAGAAATGGGATTTTTCTTTAAACCAATACTCTGCAGTGTCTGGAAGAGCTACCATTTGTTTGTTAGTGTTCTCATCTTTTAATAGAGAATTTCAAGTCCTGTGTTGTACAAACCAGATCAGCAGAGCCCTACAATGCCATTTCTTGTCTCAAGGAAAATGTTAGATGACAGAGAGAACTCATCCACTTCAAAGATAAGAGCTGTTCTATTGTGTTTCATAAGTTGAATTCTGTGTGAGATTGCATTTGGCAGAGGGAGTGTGGGGATGTGGAGTGGGGAGGGTCGTTCACCTAAAAAAGTTTGAAAACCCTCGATTTCTAAGTAAGTCCTATTCTCCAAACCAGTCAATCCATATATCCTATGAGATCACAAAGTCTGTGCTTAGAGAAGTCAAGAAATAAGATTTTACAAATTGAGCTGGGCCAAGCATAAGCAAAACAGTCACTCAAATAAGAAGATAAATAGCAAAATTATCTTCTGCCTCTATGTGGGGGACACAGGAGGGCCTGAAGAGCACTGTGGGAAACTGGAGCATCCACACCCTGTGGAAAAGAAGCAGATTCTCTGCCTCAGCTCATTGCTTCCTCCAAAACCAGAGGCCCATGCTGCAAGAAGAGCTGCAGATACACACCTTTGTGCAGATTCTTTGATATCTTAAAAAATATTAATAACTAATAGCTAAGACATGAAATCAACCCAGATATCCATCAGTTGATGACTGGATAAATAAAATGTGGTGGATATATATTACACACATACACACACACACACAATGAAACACTACTCAGCCATTAAAAAAAAATGAAACCCTGTCTTTTGCAACAAAATGGATGCAACTGGAAACCATTATGTTTAGTAAAATAAGCCAATTCCAAAAAGACAAGTATATGTTTGCTCTGACATGTGGTGGTTAATATAGAATGCAAAAAAATGTATAGAAACAAAACGGACATCTTGTGATGTGATTGTTGTTTTAGCCCTTGTTTGTACTCCTGTGGAACTGTGGTTTTTATACTCTTGTTGAATATTATGGTTAGTGGTTTACTAACCCTGTGATTATAGAGTGGACTGAAATTATGTTTTTTCAAAAAATAGAATAAAAAAAGGAAGATAGGAGGGGGATTGAGGGAGGGAAAGAAAGCAGTAGGACATTATGGTTATCTTAGATTTATACCTATGAAATACATAAAATATGTTCTCTTTATATAAGTAAAAATTTTAAAATAAATAAATCTATAAAAAATATCATTGACTAAGGCAAAATTTCTTAACATGCTAGCCAAGCTGAAAAAAATAAGTTGGCAAAAATAATCTGTCCATGGAGTCCCATTTTGCAATCCCTATCGTACAATCTCTAAGGACAAGATGACCCAAAATCTGGTAGGACATCTCTGTGACCAGCCCTTGACTCCTTGACTTCTCTAACTGCCAAGGTAGTCCACAGAAAAGTTCCTTCTCAAGGTCACCCCTAAGCTATCTGCTTCTAGCCTTGGTCCACCACTCAGGTTCTGCATTCTGAAACTCAGTGATTCCATCGTCCATGTGAGAATGCTTCAGACATTTTAAAGTAGTTATCCTGCTCCTAGACCTTCCTAGAGGAAACATTTTGGACTCTATGAGATGTTTTAATTGAATTTCTGCTCATTTCCCTTGCCTTCCAGAGCACATCTCTCTGAATATTGAGAACTAAATATAGCATTCAGCCATCCTCTGATGATGTCAGAGTAACACTACACTCTCACTTTCCATATCTTCCTATATTTTGAAAGCTTTTCTTCTACTTAAATGGCCTAAGATCATTTTAGTCCTTTTTGAAAGTTGTAGATCTTGTTATTGACTAATACTGGCCTCACGTTTAGCTAAAACCTCTAAGTCCTTCCCAGATACATTGAAGATCAATCTCTATACTTGGAAACTTGAGTATTGGTCTTAAAACAAAAGACTTAATTTACTTTCTAAATTTTTCATCTTGTTAAAGTTCATTCTCACCTGTCAAGATGTTATTGGATCCTGACTCAGCCTCCTTCCTACCTTCCTGTCATCTATGATTTTGATCAGCATCAGTATCCTCAATCTGTTCTTAAGAGAGAGGTTGAATAGGACAGGAAAAATAATAAAGTTCAGAACTCCTTGTCCAAGGTGATATAAATCTATTAATATAGATTCCAAGGTGTATCTCATGTTGACCTCATATTAAAAGGAAATTATAAAGCACCCAGAATCCCAATAATATCATTCAAGTAAAATGAAAAACAGTGTCTCACCAGGGAGGCTATTTAAGACAGTGTGTATTTGGCTTAACTGCATCCCTCTGAATCTAGTTGATTTGGTTGTGTATATTGCTCTCAGAAAAATCAGTTTATTTGCCATAGAGCAATCTAATTCAGTCATTCACATGAGCAAAATCACCAGACAACCAGTTTTCAATCTGTTCTTTTGAGGGAATTTGAATTCAGTTGATAACTTGTCCACACACCTGCAACTGGTGGATGTTTAATCATGAAAAAATCTTAATCAGAGAACCAAAATCAATGGGTAATTACTAATCATGAGAGTGCCAGGTGGCACTCAAGTGTGGACAAAATCAAATTTTATGAAACTTAATAAAGTGATTCCTCTTAAAAGAGTGAGTAAAGACATCCCAGAAATATACTAATTCAGCTAAGGATAATATTCTCCATCACTAAAATATAACCTATCATTTGACTTATATCAGGCACCCAGAAGAATTATTCTAACACTCATGTGGCATGAGCAAGTCACTTAACCCTTACTAATTAGCTCCATTTTACCATCTCTGTCATTAAATAACAATGAAGGTCTGAATGTCTGGGAATAAATTACCCTAATTTTTAATCTCTGTCTTGTAATCACAATGAAAGTGCAAATGTCTACCAATAAATGCCTGAAACTTCAGAGCTGGAAGGATGACTTCATCTTTCAGAGTACACGTTGACTTCATAGATATGTTACAACTTTGCCAAGGCAGAAAAGGCTATAGTGTCATCTACCACGTTCATACGTTCTCTCACTGAATTCTCTATTCATTCTCCTTTTCTGCCCCTACTCCAGAAAAAGTTTTTCATGTGCATCCAAACAGTATTCACCAAGTGGCATTATGCTGGAGTCCTTGGATTTTTCATGTGGTTGTTAACAAAAATAGTAGTCCCAATAAGGCAGATTTTGCTGCAGTAACAAATTGACCCTTAAATCCCCATGGTTTTGTTTCCTTTCCACTCAAACTACAAGGTCAGCGCAGGTCGGTGGAGGTTCTGATTAACACCATCATTTATATCTGACACTGTTGAAGGCTCCATCATGTGGAAATGCCATCATCCTAACATAATGCCTCTGGGGCCCTGGAGAAGACAGGGAAAGTGGAAGCATGATGGGCTCAACCCATTCAGAAATGCCTTGGTTTAGAAATGCACTGGTCACTCTCCTCAGCCACTGCCAAAAAGGGGCGCAGTACAGGTGTTACCACAGAGACTTCAAGTGCAGTCCCCCATGTGCTCAGGAAGGAGCAGGCAATGTCTCTTGAAGAGGTATTTTTTTATTTAAAAAAAAATAAAAATATGAATAAGCACATGTTCTTTTCTTCCACATGATTCCTTTGGATTGAGACTTCCCCAGGAGTTCAGCACTCATGTCATTATATCAGCAGCAGCATCTGTCACACAGTCTCCAGCTCGTGAGAAAGGAAAGGGCACTCATGCTAAACTGGGGCGCATACTTTGTCCCAAGGTGGTGGAAACAGCTCTCAACCACATGACCTGTTCCCTCTTCTGTCATAGGCAGAGTCTGTTTCTCCACAACTTGAAGGCCCTGTGAGTTTGTCATTGAGCAGATGCAGCAGGAGTGAGGCTGTGCCAGTTCTGGGGATAGTCCTGAACTGACCTGCTACGTAGGGAGCGAGCACCCACAGAACACCATGATGTGAGAGGACTAAGCCAGGGGACAAAGTTGCTGTGCCATGAGGAGAGAGTACAAGGGGCACTGGGCTACAAGACATATGAGTGAAGATGCAGTGCTGGAAGTGGATCTGTTGGCCCCCCACTGCCACTGGTGCTGTCTGGAGATAAGTCACCCAGGCCCTTTGGAATTTCTGTCCCAAAAGATTGTGAGCCTGTCGCTCCCCCTCTTCGTGGAGGAACGACACAGGACCCTGCGCTGTTCTTTCGTCTGCTCGGCCCTCCCAGGGTTTGCTGCTGGTTCTTCCCGGGTTGGCTACTATCCCTTCCACCTCCGTGGAAGGGCGGTTCCCCCTGGCCGCTTTCCCCACTTCCGCAGGGGAGCGGCACACCGCCGGCCGGCTCTTCTCGGGGGCTGCACAGGTGTTCCTTCAGCTAGATGTTCCCCTTAGATGTTCCCGGTGCATGCCGTCTCTCTCCTCCTTTATAGTCCTCCTCCGCCAATCCTAACTCGGCTGCCCACACGCCGAGTACGCTGCTCTCCAATCAGGAGCAAGTCCTACAGTTTATTGGTTGAACTGGAGGCAGCTGTGCGGAAGCTGTTTACTTCTCTCCCAGCGCCATATTGTGGGAGAGCAGATGCATAGAATAAGTCTTAATTCCAGTAACTCAGTCCAGTCCGGATTGCTCCCCACATGAGCCAAATTAAATAGTTGCTTTAAGTCCCTGACTCTCAGCATGGCTTGTTATGCAATAATAGATTAAAAAAAAAAAGGCAAATGAATCGTCCTACTGGTTCTGCAGGGAAGAGTGGTGCAGAACTGAGTCATGGCATGGAGCATGTAGAAAATGGGAAAATAGGGGCCAGTGTTGTGGGTGAAGAGGGCTCTTGCAGTGCTGGCATCCCATATTGTAGTTCAAGTCCCAGCTGCTCCACTTCTGATCCAACTCTCTGCCAGTGTGTCTGGGAAAGCAGCCAAACATGGCCCAAGTATCCAAATCGACTTCTAGGTTCCTGACTTCAGCCTAAGTGTTGGGGCTATTTGGGGAGTGAACCAGTAGATAGAAGATCTCTTTCACTCTGTTCCCCCACTCTGTCAGTCTGCTTTTAAAATAAGTAAATCTTTTTTAAAAATAGGCAAATGACTAATCCTGAAGACATTCCCCCCTCAGAATTTTTTTAGTTAATAAGTACATTTATCATTTCTATTTCAGGGATGTGAATTCTTTGTAGTTAGATTTACATTGTCTATATAGCCATTTATCTGTACCTCTTACAGTTCATTCAAGAGGTTGAGTTATTGCTGATAAATAAAGTCACATGTTAATAACTGATGTGTCTGTGAGACAAAAGGAATTGTTCTTTTCAGTTTAGTGATATCAGCAGGTGCCGTGTGAAAGACACTGTGTGTAGTGGCAACACAGTGGAAGGAAGAAAAAGGAGTTGTGAGTTCTAATCACAGTTCTGTCATTTAGTTTCTGTGTGGGCTCTAGAAAAACACTTTGCATTTATGGTTCTCAGTGTTCCCATTTGTGAAATGATAATCAGCTATGGTGGGGTTACTGTGTCAATCAAATGCAAGAGAAAAGATTCTCTGAAAATTGACAAGTGTTACTATTGTTCATGGAGATTCGCAGCAGTGATTTATGCTGTATGCTGACAAACCTAAAAATAACCTGATTGAAAATATGTAGGAACTGAGTTTAAAAGAACCTCAAGTAAACTTGTTTTTTAAAGTTCATTCTAGTGCCTGATTACATAGAAAATCATATGGGGTTTAAATTTTCTTTGAGATAGAGGGGAAACTTGCCATCTCCTGGAATTCATCACACTGCTTAGTCTAGGGAAGAAAAAAAAAAAAAAAAAAACAAGGGTGAATTCAGAGCTCTCTTGTCCCTCTCCAAATTTTCATAACCTCTCAGTCTTTGAAGAGTGTCAGTTTATGGCCAAGATTATGCACTGTGGGTTAAGTTTGATTTTAATTGCAGGTTCACCAGTCCACTTTCCAACTGTATAAATGTGCATAAGCCATTGAACTTCCTTAACCTCATCTCTAAGATGTGATTAATAATAATAGCACCTATAGCTAGGGTTGATATGAGCATTACATGAAGTGATGCTAGGGGAAGTGTTCAAAAGATAGTGTCCACACTTAGTGATATTTTGTAATCTAGCATTTAATTAGTCACATAGTAACTAATATTAACTTCTGAAACATACCTGTGTGTTGGCATCATTGTTCACTGCTGTCCTTTAATGATTTTACAGGTGTCATAAAAAACCCACATTTAGTTATGAGTCAATGATTTTATTTTCATTGTGGTTTTACTAAAAATAATACATATTGCAGTCTTAAAATCAAATTTAAGACTTACCATTAAAGACAGCAGTGTTTTTCCCCAGGTCTCCCAAATCCTGAATCTCAACCCCTCTAAGTAATTGCCACCAATTCCTTAACTGTTCTTTTTGTGATTTAACTCCATATTTTAAAATAAAATATGTGTGATAAAATGTGTTGATTTTTTTAAAGATCTACTTATTTTTATTTGAAAGGCAGAGTTACAGAGAGAGAGAGAGAGAGATACAGAGAGAGGCCTTCCACTCACTGGCTCACTCCCCAAACAGCTGCAAAGGCCAGAGCTAGGTCAGATGGAAGCCAGGAGCTTCCTTCAGATCTCCCACATGAGTGCATTGTTCCAAGCATTTGGGCCATCCACCACTTCTTTCCCAAGCCATTAGCAGGGAGTTGGATTGGAAGTAGAGCAGCCGGGACTCAAACTGATACCCATGTGAATGCCAGCATTGCAGACCGCAGTTTTACCCATTATGCCACAATGCCAGCCCCGAAATATGTTGATTTGATTCACTTCAGATGTTGTCTAGGCTTTATTATATGGAAGATGATAGTGCAACTTTCTCCAGAAACCACATGCACCCCCCCCAACACACAAATAAACCATATTTGTATTTATTCCATCTTTTGAACATAGTTAAGTCACAAGATGGGGCTAAATAAATAATCAGTGTTTCTTTTGTTAGGCTTATTTAAGTATCATTCACAGATCACTTAATACCTATTACATCTCCTTTCTTAAATAGCTTTTCACTTCCTCTGGAGTTAAGGATGGCCTTATTTTTCATTTGCTCAGTTTCCTTTGTCTTTATGTCAGATTTTCCTCTATACCGTCTAATATAAGGGTACTTCAAAAAGTTTGTGGAAAACAGAGTTAAAAAGCAAATTTGCTTTGGTGCAAAAATAATGCACATAGAACACATTTTCCCAAGAAATGTTTGAACTGTCCCCTGTAGTTATCGTAAATCTACTCTCAGCGTGGTCAAGCATATTTGATAACTTACCCGTTGCTGTCCTCACTTCGGTTACCCAGCCTGTGCTGGCTGGGTCTTGCCTTCAGTCACGGCGGTTGTCCTCTGGACCAGCTCTGACCCATCATCCTAGGACTTCCTCTGCTCTCATTCTTTTTGCTACCCAGTGTTGGTTCTCTCTCTCCTGAATCTCCTACATTTCTCTTTCTCAGATTGCGCCCTCATTCTGATGGAGAACATCCTCATGGGAGATGACTTTCTAGGACTTTTATCCTATGTTTGACATAATTAGTAGTTACTGGGTTATTGATTACTAGGTTGGAAATTCGTCTCTCAGAATTTTGAAACTATTGCTCTGCCATCTTTGTTTACAGTGGCGCCATTGAGAGGTCTCACATCTGATTCCTGTTTCCTCAGATTTCTCTCCAGAACTGGCTTTAGCCTTTAGTTCTGTGCATTTTGCAGTGAAATTCATTTCATTTTTATTTCTTTTTCCTTTTGTTCTACTTTTGATTTTTTAATGAAAGTGGTTGTTTTGTTGTTGAGATGCTGGTTGAATACTCACTTCAAGGCTTTAAAATGTTCAAAAATTTACAGTGTCTCACATTGTGTTTATGTGGTCCAACCACAAGTAAATCATCTTGCTTCTCTGACAGACTTACTTATTCTACTCCTGGAGTGTTGATTCAAACTGGTTTTCATTCTTTTTATTTAGTTATTTTTAACTACACAAGTAATTCATAGATGTGTTTTTTGTATGTTAAAATCCAAACAAATGTTGAAGATAAACAAAAATTCCCTTGGCCCTAATCATTTTCACTTTCTTCCCCAGAAGAAACCACAGTCTTATATATTATGTACCTTTCAGACATTTTGTTATGTATCAACATGGATAGATGTGTACATATGGAAAATAGGTTTTATTTTCTGTGCCAAGAGTATTTTTATCCAAAATGGGGACATATTGTATATACTGTTTTACACATTCCTTTTTCCATTTAGTATATCTTGGAGAACTGTATTTATAAGCCCATAGGTATTACTTTTTTTGCTATAAACTGTATGTTTATAACATAAACTGTCCCAAAATATGTGTGTGCTGTTTATTTAAGTATTAATCTATTGAAAAAAAAAAGACATATATGAAAAATCTCTGTGAGTGAGATCCAGTGGAAAGAACAGGTCATCAAAGAAGGAGGTACCTTTCTCTGAAGGGAGGAGAGAACTTCCACTTTGACTATGACCTTGTCTAAATAAGATCAGAGTCGGCAAACTCAAAAGGCCTCCATAGCCTTGGCAACTCATGACAAGAGCCTAGGGTGATTACTGACGCCATAAACAAGAGTGTCAAATTGTTAAGTCAACAACAGGAGTCACTGCGCAGTTACTCCTCATGTAGGACCTCTGTCCTTAATGTGCTGTACAATATGAATTAATGCTATAACTAGTACTCCAACAGTATTTTACACTTTGTGTTTCTGTGTGAGTGCAAACTGTTGAAATCTTTACTTAATATATACTAAATTGATTTTCTGTGTATAAAGATAATTGAAAATGAATCTTGATGTGAATGGAATGGGAGAGGGAGCGGGAGATGGGAGGGTTGCATGTGGAAGGGAAGTTATGGGGGGGGAGCCATTGTAATCCATAAGCTGTACTTTGAAAATTTATATTCATTAAATAAAAGTTAAAAAAAAAAAAAAGTATTAGGCCAGCGCCGCAGCTCACTAGGCTAATCCTCCGCCTTGCTGCACCGGCACACCGGGTTCTAGTCCCAGTCAGGGCGCCGGTTCTGTCCCGGTTGCCCCTCTTCCAGGCCAGCTCTCTGCTGTGGCCAGGGAGTGCAGTGGAGGATGGCCCAAGTGCTTAGGCCCTGCACCCCATGGGAGACCAGGAGAAGCACCTGGCTCCTGCCATCGGATCAGCGTGGTGCGCCGGCCGCAGTGCACCGGCCGCAGCGCGCCAGCCACGGCGGCCATTGGAGGGTGAACCAACAGCAAAGGAAGACCTTTCTCTCTCTCTCTCTCTCACTGTCCACTCTGCCTGACAAAAAAAAAAAAAAAAAAAAAAAAAAAGGCATTAACCTATTGAAGGAAATCTTATTCCAGACTTTACCCTCCTTAAACAATATTGTATGCCTCTTGTGCATGTGTGTAATTGTAGCTTTAGGGTAGCCACCTGAAATGGATGCCATGTAGAAACTAGACACAGACCCTGTGTGTTTCAGAACGTCTGGCTGAGCCACAACAGTCATTGGTGTCATGACTCACTGCTTTGACACCATTTAATTTTTTTTTCTTTTTTGACAGGCAGAGTGGACAGTGAGAGAGAGAGAGAGAAAGGTCTTCCTTTGCCGTTGGTTCACCCTCCAATGGCCGCCGTGGTCGGCACGCTGCGGCCGGTGCACCACGCTGATCCGATGGCAGGAGCCAGGTGCTTCTCCTGGTCTCCCATGGGGTGCAGGGCCCAAGGACTTGGGCCATCCTCCACTGCACTCCCTGGCCACAGCAGAGAGCTGGCCTGGAAGAGGGGCAACCGGGACAGAATCCGGTGCCCCAACCGGGACTAGAACCTGGTGTGCTGGCGCCGCAAGGCAGAGGATTAGCCTAGTGAGCCGCGGCGCCGACCGACACCATTTAATTTTATCCCACTTTAGGATGGACTTACCAGCTGTGGAGACAGTTGACTTCTGGTGTGCCCAGTATCAGTGGTCCCCTGAATGCTATAGACCAGCATCCTGGATGCTGCCTGCAGTGCACCTTGGCATATCACTTGATGAAGCAGAGTAATCAAGTCATAGGGGACCTAAACTTAAATATGGCAGGTCATCTATGTTAAGGGGTAGCTTTAATCCAGAATTCTTTGGTTAGGGAAATACTCCAGTATCTATTAGATCTAGCCTCAACAAATAGAAAAGTCTCCATTAATTCCTTTGATCTGTAATTGATAATGAAGTACACTTAGTGCTGGGGTGTTTAAGATCAATTGCTGGCATTGTCCATGTGCCATTAGGCTTTTTAGCTGGCCAAATGAAGCATACAGCAAGTAAATCATGGCAGACAATAAACTCCCAGGTCAGTAGTCTGAGGACCCTGTGTTGGCTGCAAAAATCAATTGCTCTCCAGTAACCTCACTGGATTATTTTTCTCTGCCACTGTACGTTCATCTGCCCAGCAGGTCTTACAAGTGATGCAGCTACTACTTCTAACTAAGCCTTATCTGCCATCCAGCCTTCTCCTTCTTTTCTCCATAGATTCCTTCATCTTCCTCTTGAATGCAAACATTTGTACTTGAATGTGTAGTGGCCCTGGTGAAGTTCATGATACTCTCTCTCCATTCCGAGTCACACTGGGCATGTGATACTCCTCAGTGGATCCTTAACTACCCATGATGCCCACGTATCCTAGGCCAATTCGGAGGATACCTTCTTTGTTCTCCTAACTAGATAATGGGATTAGATTTATCCCTGATTCCCCAGTGGCCTCTTACGTAATTTTAGCCCACCTAGAACACCCTGCTTTTCTGGATACTTCTCTCTGACAATGATGAAGAAACAAGTCCAAAAAGAAAGTCTGTCAAGTGTCCCCATTCCCTTACTGGACTATATTTCAAATGTGGATGCTTTGTACAGCTGTTTTCACCCTTCACTGTGATACCTGTTTTCTCACAAAGATGCTGAGAATGTCTCAAGGCCTCTCACCCAGTTTTGTACCAGTTCAGGATGATTGGTTTAAGCATTCAAGTGACTGTTAATGTTTCTTTTCATTCTAACTAATCTGCCTACCTAATATCATTGATATGGCTTCTTATCTCTGGCCAGCCTTTAATTAGATATAGCCAACTCCCCTATCAATGGATTCTGCATTCTTGGATTTAACCAACCACAGTATTGCCGCAAGTATAGTTTTGTTGATCTTTTTTTATATCTTTGTCAGACCAGTGGTTAAGAATATTATATTACTGTAGTTTTAATGATCCGTAATTACTTTAAAATTTATTCTGTATGGGTGAAATGGTCATCTTTTCATTTGATTATTATTCATTTTTCTTGCTCAGACTAGGGCCTTTTGCTTTTTATTTGTTAAACTTTTTATTTGGTGGAGCATTAAGCCCTTGACTGTAATGTAAATTTAAAATATGTCATCTCAAAAATTAAAAAGAAAAAAGAAAAAGAGAAGAAGGGAGAATGGAAGGCAGAGAGGTGGAAGGGGGTGGGAGGGAGGAAGGAAAGGGATATCATTATGTTCTTGTAATTGTATCTGTGAACTATATTGAATCTATTAAAAACTAAAAAAAAAAAAAACATTAAAAATTGAGTAACAATTAGCTATCCAGATAGCATTTACATTGTATTATGAATTGTAAGTACACAAAACTATTCAAAGTATACGTATGAGGACAGATGTTTGGCCTAGTGGTTAAGATATCTATTTCCCATATCAACGTGCCTGAGTTCAATGTGCAACTCTGGTCCCTGGCTCGAGCTTCCTGCTAACACAGACCCTGGGAGATATCAGGTGAAGGCTCAAGTAATTGTACTGTTGCTACCTGTGTTGGAGACCTGGATTGAATTCCCAGCTCCTGCCTCTGCCACAGACCACATTTGGGAGATTCATTCTCATTCTCATTCTCTCTCTCTCTCTCTCTCTCTCCCTCTCCCTCTCTCCCTCTCTCCCTCTCTCCCTCTCTCCCTTTCTCCCTCTCTCTCTCCCTCTCCCTCTCCCTCTCCCTCCCCTCAAATAAATAGAGTTTTTAAATAAATATATAAAATATACTTATGACAGGAGGGTGTGAATAGGTTATATGCAAATACTATAGCCATTTTATTTAAGGGACCTGAACATCCATGATTTTGGTGTCTCCAGGGAACCCACAAAAACTGTAGGACACCTGTACTCATCCTTGTGTTTGTTGCTCCTCCCTACAAATGTATCTGTTAGTCAAGCAATTGAAGGTCATGGCCAGCTTGTGCACCAAGCAGAACCTTTGGTTACCTTTTCTTGAAAGGATGAGGAAATCTCTGAACTCTCTGGCCTTTGTCCTACCCCTCTCACGCAACTCTCATGCACGTTGGTCCTACCTCCCTGGGAACTGTTATCTCATCCGGCTATCCCCAGTATGATGTTGCCATAAAGCATTTGACTATTGATTGCTTCTGGGTACCACCCTGTATCATTCTCAGACTTTGAGCTTTGCAATCTGACTCTATGTCTTGGGAATTTCTTCTCATGTATGCTGCACCAGAAGAATTTTTTCTTCTTTCCTTAAAGTGCACTTCAAAATATATACAAGGGCACTTCAAAAAGTTCATGGAAAAATGGAATCAAAAAATAATTTTATTTTGGTGCAAAAAGTTCTGAAACCCTGAGTGGACATTTAGCCTAATGATTAAGACTCCCTTGTTAATCATTGGATCTTGTTCCACATTGGAATGCCTGGATTCAAAACCTGGTTCTGCTGTTAAGTCCAGCTCCATGCTAATGTGAACCCTGGGAAGTAGTAGATGGTTACTCAGGTATTTGGGTTCCTGGTTTTCACATGGGAGATCTAGATTTGGTTCCTGGATCCTGACTTCAGCCCACCCCAGCTCAGTCCATTTAGAGAGTGAACCAGAAGATAGGAGCTTGCATATTCTCTTTCTCTCTTTCTCTCATTCTCTCATTCTCTCTTTCTCTCTCTCAAATTTAAAATTCAGTTTTCATCCATGCATATAAAGAGTCTTCAAAAATTCATGGAAAATTCATATTAGGAGATCCAAGGATTTAAAGGAAAAAGAACAGTAATGTGTGGCAGCACTCAGTCTTCCATTGTGCCTGTTCCTATGAAACTTTAAGTGGAAGCATGTCTCTCATTGGCTATGCTTGTTTTGACCCACATATTTTCTTTAACCCATGGTCTGTTCTTTTTCTCAGATAAGCTTACTCAAAGAAACAAAGAGGGAAGAGCCCCATTGCTTTATCAAATACAGATAAATTCATGCCAGTGTAATACCCTCTCTTCATCTTATTTCTGTAGCTCAATATAAAAAAGAAAATCTCCAAAGGAGGCCTAAAGAACAGCCACATTAATTAAAAGAAAGGCTTTTTTCTAAGAACTGTCTAATAACTGTTGGACAAGAGAAGGAGACTCATTAGTAGAAATATTTCCTTTGAAACAGCATACACACTGTGAAAAAAGTGCTATTATACCAGGCTTTTCTTTTTTTAATAAAGTGAGACCTTTTGTCTTTTTCCTATTAATAACACAGGCTTCAGAGAATGAGTCTGTGTGAATCTTGTAGAGAAGCTTCCATGATTTAAAGGTTATTCAGATCTCAGATTTCATATTTCACTCCATTCTAGGGGAAGATTTTTCTTCACTGTTCATTGCCTTGCAAGTGTGGGAGTTTAGATCTCATTATTGTAGTATTGATACTAGGATGAACTGATGAGTTGCTTGCCAAAAGCATCTTCCATAGGCCCTGTCCCACTGAGCAACTGAATGGGCAACTTGATCACTTCCATCAATGTTGCTGTGGATTCGTCCTGAGAGGAGGAGCGCAGTAGGGGCAAGAGGTGTGAAGTCACCACACAGACCCTGGGAGTTGGGTGAAAGTGGGCCAAAGGCCAGCAGCCCGCAGACTCGTTTATTTCAGTTGGTACAGCAGCTTATATAGCTGAGGCAGCCAATCCAGTCAAGGGGCGATTTATGCCCTAACCAATTACAGCCTGTTGCCAGACAGGCTCCATTGCCAGGGGGGTTTCTAGGGGGTTTCCCCTGGAAACCATTCCTGAGTAACTGGCACTCACTTGCCAGCAGCCATCTTGGCATGGCCTTCTCATTCTACCACACATCAAGGTGCTACACTTGAACAAGAAAGGCACAAGATGCTATGATAGATACATACATACATACATACATACATAACATATAGCAGATACATAGATATAGATAGAATGATAGATAAGTGACATAGAAAAATAGATGATGTAGGTAAAAAGAGAAAATAATAGAGAGCTAAACACTGTAGAAAGACCACCTATGAAAAAAATAGATCCACACATGGAGCATTCAGATAAGTTTGAATTCTTAAAGAGGTCTCAAGGAGACATAGAGTGATGTCTAGGATTTGCATGGTAAATCAACATCTTATTCAGAACACTTATTGCTTCTGTCTCAATATCTCCAGAAGAAACTGACCACTTCAGTGGACACTAACACAGATGGACCAAGCAGAAGGGCTGCTGAGGCTAGGTTTCCACACATTCAGTGCCTATGTACTAGGAGTCAATTAAAGGATTGTGAGTAATTAAAGAATTTCTTAGATCAGGCCTAACTTTTTTTTTTATTTGAGAGGCAGAGTTACAGACAGAGAGGAGGTCTTCCATTGCTGGTTCACTCCCCAAATGGCTGCAAAGCCAGGAGCTTTTTCTGGGTCTCCCACTTGGGTGCAGGGGCCCAAACACTTGGCCACTTTGACTGCTTTCCCAGACCATTAGCAGGGAGCTGGATTGGAAGTGGAGCAGATGTTGCTTGAACCGGATCAGGCCAACTTCTGACTCAAGCCAGAGTATGATCATTTTATGATTTCAAGGGAGATCATTTTTTGAAAGACACTTAAAGCTTCAGTTCCAGTACTAGTAAACTAAGTTCCAGTCAATCTTGTCATGCCAAGAAAAGAGGCTGAGGACAATTCAGTACTGTGTCAGCCCTTCAAGGTGCAGACTCACCCAAACGAAACTGCAGCCTTGTCTTGTCTGGCCCAGGATCCGCTGGGGTAAAAATTACGTATATGCTTCTCTCTTACCCGAGCTTCTCTTAGTGGATACAGAAAGGCAAAACAGGCATCCCAGAAGTTTTCCAACTTTCCTCAGTTGGCTCAGTTTATCAAGGGACCAGCCACAGGGACCAGCATTGTGGCATAGCAGATAAAGCTACCACCTGCAAAACTGGCATCTCACATGGGCACCAGACCAGTTACTGGCTGTGCCATTTCTGATCCAGCTCCCTGCTAATGTGGCTGGGAAGGCAGCAGAGGATGGCCCAAGTGCTTGGGCCCCTGCACCCGTTAGGGAGACCTGGAAAAAACTCCTGGCTCCTGGCTTCAGCAGGGGCTGCTCTTGAGGCCATTTGGGGAGTGAACCAGCAATGGATGATCTCTCTTTCTCCTCCTCTCCCCCCTCACCCCCCTCCTTCCTCCTCCTCCTTCTTTCTCTTCTTCCTCCTCTTCTTCCTCTTCTTCCTCCTCTTCTTCTTCTTCTAACTCTGCCTTTTAAATAAATAAAAAATAATTTTTTTTTTTAAGGCAGGAGCCAGGGCCAGAATCCACATATCCTAATCCAGCCATGTATATCTCCAGCCATGATCTCCACTGATTGATAGATCTTTGACACACAGTCATGTAGCCCTGGCTGAATGGGTCGTTCTATCATCACTCCACTGCCTTCATCATCCCACCTGGATTTGGAAGATTTGGTGTGAGACTGACCAGAAAGTGATCGTCGTTCCCATGATAATGGGAATATTATTCCAATTAGGGGGAGAGAAAGGTTTACAGAGCTGACTTTCAGAGTGAGAGTTGCATCCAGGTCTTCAGTGGCCCTGTACACATGGCTCCTGACCATTTCTTAATAGGCTCAGTCAGCTGAGCCTATTAATAGGCCAGCCAGCTGAAAGTGGCCTGCTTGTTTGGCTTACTGTGAGACGTAACACGTGCTGACAACACTTCTCATCCTCTCCATGAGAGCATGTTTTGATTTCCCCTAAGCCTTATTCTGATCACATCCATGACCATTTGTTCACAGTGCAGAAAACAAGAATAATCAAGTAAGGACAGTGGGATTTTATTTTCCACACAAAATTATTTGGAAGAACTACTGGCTGTCTTTACCTCACATTTATGCGCAGGAGTTACCTCTGGCATTTGCCCTGTGCTTCCTTATGGCTGGGGAGCAGTTGCGTGCAAACTGAATCTCCACTGCCCTGAGTTCGTGAGGAGACAATATTTTGAGCTCCTCCTGCAGAAAGCAGCAGACAGCATGGCCCCAGGAGAGCGATAACCTTCAGACCAAAGCTCTGAGGACTTGCCAAAGCCTGCAGAAATCCTGCATCAGTTGTCCCTGGCACCCCTGATCCATCATTACCATTAAAGGCTCAGAAATGGAATTTTCCTTCCTCCAGATCTAGAAGTTGGCCATAGTCAGCTTCATCCTGGCATTAGCACATCACAGAGCCACCTCAGGCCTATCTAATGGCCATGGAAGACACTGGAAAAAATTCTTCCTCCCAGACTCCCCAGGCATTGCTGAAAATGTCCCTTGACAGTAACTATAGATTCAGGTTCACCTTGAGTCTTTCTGAGTTCAGGTGTATGCTGTGAAAATTTTAATTGATAGACAATATAATTTTCAAAGCCTGCAGAAAATGTATAAAGGTAAGGTCAAAATATCCTTCCCAAAAATTCTGTGTGAAAAATAAAATCACACTGTCCTTACTCAAGTGCCCCCATTGTCTCCACCATGGACAAGCTTTGGATAATGAGATAACAGCTCTTCCTGGAGCCCCTTTGCTTAAAAAGATACAGAAGACCTTGCTACCTGGCACATGTGGCTACTTGAAAATTATCTGAACTAACAACAAGCCAGAATCAGCATAATAATGTATAACAAAACCCAGATGTCTCTTGAATAAAAGGTTAATCAAATGCTAATGTTAAATGAAAGAGCTTCAAAGACAGGAGGAAGAATGTTGGAGATAAATGGGGAAATTAGTGCAGCCTCCATATGACTTGGAAAAGCAGGCACAGAATTTTTTTAAGGAAATTAACCTTTTCTTTAACACCTAGAATGTGTCAGGTGCTTTATAAGAAATGTACTAAATACCGGTCCAGGAGCTTAAGCTTCAAAGAAAAAGCAAAACTACTTTAGTATGTACTTAGAGGGAGAGAAGTGTTGCAGTCGCTACACTGCTTTAGATGTTACCCTTGCCATCCTTTGGCAGATGCCTGTATGTCAGCCCTGATTTTGTCAGGAATCTGGTAAGAATTTGCAATGCTTTCAAGCCCTCCTGCTTTGCCTCACAAATTGCAAAACAGCCTGTGCCTTATTCCCAGCACCCCAGGTCCTTGTCCCCACCCAGATGGAGGGAGGAGTCATGCTTCCAGTCTGTTTTAACCAGGGTTCTCCAGGGAAATCGCACTAATAGGATGTGTAGATAAAGAGAGAGATTTAGTTAAGGAATCAGTTTATGAAATTGTGGGGCCTGGCAGAACCAAAGTCCGCAGGGCCGGCTGGTGGGCTGGCACTGCCAGCAAAAATGGATGTTCTAACTGAAGTTCATGGGCAGTCTGGAGGTAGGATCCCCTCCTCCAGGGACCGGCAGACTTTTCTTCTAAAGCCAACTCCCACATATGATGAAGGTGTTATGGTGAAGGAGAAAAGATTATTGCCTCAGTTCTTTGTCTCAACATGGAAGAATTTCCAAGCAGACAAGGCAAAGAGAAAAGCAAGATGTATTTAAAAGCAAGGTTTATTTAAAGCAGAGACCTCCAGATGGAGTGGCCTGGAGGGGGGTTCCAAGAGAGAAAAAAACCCGAAGGGGCTGGTGGTAATGGGGTTTTTAAGAACAATTTTGGGGAAAGAACTGTCAATCAGTACAAGGTGGGAACAAACCCATTTAAACATCTTGTCATTATGGCCTAGCAAAGTTGACACATAGAATTAACCTTCAGGGCAGTCCCAGAGGCAGGGCAAGCATTTCAAATAGCAGCTAATAGAAGTGATGGGAGGGCTGCAGAAAGAAGCAAAGGGGTCTCCCGTGCTTTGGGAGAGGAAAGCACAGAAACACTGGGAATGACATGTACAAATACTTCAGCAGGAGACCTGGAGGTATGGCAGGGTTCTTGCCCAAGCACACGTGCACGTGTTGGTTTTCAAGCTTAAGGGAACACAAGAGTGATGCAAGTAAATAAACTTAAAGAGGGAAACAGGTCCGGAGGGGAGGCTGCTTACTCTTTCTTGCCCAGTGTTACAGGCACTCTGGAACAGGAACAAAGTGTAACTAGTGATTTGAGCATCCACATAAGCTCAGATTTCTGGAAGGAGGTCCTCAGGCCTCCAAGGACCCCAAGCTCCAGAGGGCGGTGCTGTCCTTTCTCAGCTGGGCACCAAGCATGAAGCTCCTTTGGTTAAAGCCCTCACTCCAAGCCAACCAGAGTCCTGCCCAGACCTCCCCAGTAGGAAGCCCAGGGGGCATTGTGGCCTCCCTAAGCCCCCAGGTCATGGGTAGGACCTGTCCTGGGGATTTCCTGCCTTGATCTTCAAAGTGGCTTTCCTTCAGGGCCTTGGTGCTCTGGCCTTGCACCTGCCCTTAACTTTCCCACCCTGAAAGATGAATCAACCTCAATGGAATCTTGGGTGTGAATGGTTTTCCTTCTCTTAGAAAAAGTTAACAGTGATATTGCTCTCACTCAAGAGCTGGCTCCGTAGTTCTGATATGCAGCCCTCCCCTTTCCTACTCTAAGTCTACCTGACAGCAGGAGGCCCTTCCAGGAAAGACAACTCTGTTCTCAGAAAAACCCCTTCTTGCAGGAAATTACACCACCACCATTTTCAGACATGCGCTTTTATTTGGTTATTGTTACTTGAAAGGCAGAGATTGCCCCTCTGCTGGTTCACTCTCCAAGTGCCCACAATAGTCTGGGTTGTTCCAGGCCAAATCCAGGAGCAGGAAACTCAATCTGGGTCTCCCACATGGGTTGCCAGGGATCAAAGTACGTGAGCCATCACCACTATTTTCCAGCGTGCACATTAGCAGGAAGATGGACTTAGGCACAGAGTCAGAACTCAAACCCAGGCATCCCCAAGATGGAATGTGAGCCAAGCGCCCAGCCCCAGCACATCATTTTATGGTGTGTCCAGCTAACCTCCACTTGAACAGACCCCCCGGTACCCTGTTATGGGAAAATGATGGCAGAGAAATTATTATTACCTCAGTTCTTTGTCTCACGTGGAAGAAGAATTTCCAAGCAGACAAGCTGAAAGATTTTAAAAAGCAAGATTTATTAGAGTCAAAGACCTCCTGCCAGAGTGGCATGGAGGGGGGATCCAAGAGAGGAAAAAACTTGAAGTGGTCCATGAGTTTTTAAGTACAGTTTTGATTGACAGTCAGTCATAAGGCAGGGACAAAACCCATCAAAAGACCTGTTTTACAATCCTTTATCCTATCTGGTTTGCTAAAGGTGATAAAACAGCCATCCAGAAGGGTGGGATAGGTAACTAGCTTTCACAGTAAATGTAGAATCACCACCCCCTTGCTATTCTCATGATAAATTTGGAGATTCCTAGGGATGGAGGACAGACACTTTTGATCTTGCTAAAGATAACTTTTTTGGGAAAAAATTTTCCACCCTCAATTTCCAGACTGCTTGTTAACCCATTTGACTCCTCACAACCCTCAGGTACATGGAAGGCATTAGGAATCCAGGAAGCATTTCAAGAGGAATGACGGGGATGTAGTGTAAATTGGCCCAGAGGAGGGTAGCTTTGGTAGGGAGCAACAGCAGAGGGAGCAGCAAGACCAGGGCAGGTGCAATCCAAGGTCACAGAACTCTGGGTCCCACCTGCTGTGGGATTTTAGTGCCCTCCCACCCTCTCTTCCCCCACCAAAACCCATGCTGAGCCACTGAAGCAGTGTTGAGAGTGGGACTCAGGTATGGATTGATGTTATTGAGGGAGCTCCTAATGAAAAGGATGCATTTGTCCAAACTCTGTTTCATGCATGCTCACCTGCCAAGTTTTAACAAAGTGCAAAGGTCCTCACCAGGTGTTAATGCCCTTCTCTTGGGCCTCCCAGCCTCCAGAACCATGAAACAAATAAACTATGGTTTATGAGTTACGCAGTCTGCGGTATTCAGTTCCAAGAAATGGACTAAGACCTGTTCTACTGCCGATGGTGGCAACGATGCCATGACTGGTGTTATGCATTGAATTGTGTCCCCTCAAAATCCCTGTGTTGAAGTCCTAGCCCCCAATACTGCAGAACATGATCATATTTGGAGGCAGGACCTTTCAAGAGTGTGGGGAGCAATCCGGACTGGACTGAGTTACTGGAATTAAGACTTATTCTATGCATCTGCTCTCCCACAATATGGCGCTGGGAGAGAAGTAAACAGCTTCCGCACAGCTGCCTCCAGTTCAACCAATTAACTGTAGGACTTGCTCCTGATTGGAGAGCAGCGTACTCGGCGTGTGGGCAGCCGAGTTGGGATTGGCGGAGGAGGACTATAAAGGAGGAGAGAGACGGCATGCACCGGGAACATCTATGGGGAACATCTAAGGGAACCCGTGCAGCCCCCGAGAAAGCCGGCCGGCGGTGTGCTGCTCCCCTGCGGAAGTGGGGAATGCGGCCAGGGGGAACTGCCCTTCCACGGAGGTGGAAGGGATAGTAGCCAACCCGGGAAGAACCAGCAGCAAACCCGGGGAGGGCCGAGCAGACAGAAAGAACAGCGCAGGGTCCTGTGTTGCTCCTCCACGAAGAGGGGGAGCGACAAAGAGGTAATTAAAACAAAAGGAGGCCACCAGGGTATGTCCAAACCTAATACAGCATGTATCCTTACAGTGAGAAAAAATGTGGGCAGAGACACAAAGGAAGGCTGCCACAAAACACACCAAACACCGGAGTAAGGGAAAGAGTTTATTGAGGGAAACCTGATGGACTGGAGGGAAGGGGCAAAGAAGGAAAAGAGGGAGAGGAGAGCATAAGAGAGCAATCACGAGAGAGACGGAGAGATGGAGAGAAAATAAAGAGAGACAGGGAGAGAGATCAGAAGATGAAGAGAAAGACAGAGAGAGGGAGAGGGATAAGGAGATGGAGAGAGAGTCACATGTTCAGGAACAGGTCCTTTTAAAACTTTGCGGGGGAGGGGGAGGCAGGCAGGGAGTAGGAGTAGCGAATCCCAAGGGTGGGAGTGGCACTGACATTGGTGGTTGGGCCCTGTGGCCACCTGGCTTCCAGCAATGGCCAGTGGCGGCAGGGGCTAGAGCCTAGGAGGGTGTCAGGTGTAGACTGCACCATAGATGAGACTGGGCCATTTTACTAACAGCCTGGAGACACAGGGAGAAGATAGCTATCTGCAAACCAAGGAGAGAGGCCTCAGAGGAAACCAGCCCTGCCCACATCTCACAGAATTGTGAGAAAATACATTTCTGTCATTTAAGCTACCGGCCCAGTCTCTGGTGCTGTCACACAGCCCAAGCTGACTAAGTGTAGTTGGCAGTTCTAAAAGACAGCATGAAGCTATCCTTAGCAGCTACAGGAAAAGAAAACTGGATTCCTGTGCTGCATTACAGAACTGTAGAAGAAATCAGGGTGGCAGATCTTGCTAGAAACCACTCTGTGCCTTTCACTCCACAAAGAAACCCAGAGTCCAGGTGTTGCTGAATAAATAAGACGTAAGATACTTGTTGGCGATATGATTGTGTGCATTGCTAGTTCTTCCAGACTGCTCAGCTGCTTAGATAAGGGGTTAGATAAGCCAACATCTAGGCAGATGAGCAAAAAGTTGGTCGTTTCAAGGTCTATACTTGTGTACCTAAAGCAAGGCATACTGATTTTGTATACAAAACTGTCACAGAAAGTCACAGGTGCATAAATGAGTTTCAGTATGAAGCCGTTCTCTTTGAATGAACATATCAACAGTCATCAGTGTAGCCCTGGACTGTCAGATACCAATCTAGGAGAGTTTCCAGATATGTGGAGATGGGGTATATGGGAACCCATACTTGCTACTCTTTTGTTCCATTGACCTTAAACTACTCTAAAAAGTGTAGCTGATTTATTTAAAAACTGATAACATGGGCAGATGTTTGGCTTAGTTGTTAAGGTCTCCCATCCTGTATCAGAGTGCCTGGGCTTGGTGCCCGGCTCCACTCCTGATTCCAGCTTCCTGATAATGTACACACCACACTGGGAATCATGGTGATATCTCAAGTAGCTGGGTTCCTGCCACCCTTAGGGGACACCTAGACTGAGTTTCAGGTTTCTGGCTTTGGCTTGGCCCAATCTCAGTTGTTGCAGGCGTTTGGGAAATCAACCAGCAAATAGGAAGATTTCAATCTCTTTCTCTCTCCCCTTTCCAAATAATAAAAATTTTTAAAAACTGACAGTTGTAACAATTTAAAAATACTCCTATTTGGGGCCAGCGCTTTGGTGGAGTCGGTTAACGCCCTGGCCTGAAGCACCGGAATCCCATATGGGTACCAGTTCTAGTCCTGGCTGCTCCACTTCCCATCCAGTTCTCTGCTATGGCCTGAGAAAGCAGTAGAGGATGGCCCAGTCTCTGGGGCCCCAGCACCCACGTGGGAGACCTGTAAGAAGCTCCTGGCTCCTGGCTTCAGATCGGCGTAGCTCCGGCCGTTGCAGCCAATTGGGGAGTGAACCATAGGATGGAAGACCTCTCTCTCTCTCTGCCTCTTCCCTCTCTGTGTAACTCTGACTTTCAAATAAATAAATAAATCTTTAAAAAAAACTTCTATTCAAAAATACTAGCACATCTATTTGTATCTATGGATAAGTATTTTTGAAGATTATAACTTTAAAAATAAGGTTACCTATAACCAAAACATCATTTAACATTTTTTGTTTATGTTTGTATCCTTTCAATATGTTGTTTCAATTTTTTTTATTTTACAAAAAATTATTTTACATTCTATTATAAAATCAATGTTTGTTCTACTTTTCTCTATAATATGGATTGAAAACCACATTGTGTTCTCCACTGTATGATTATAACATCATCTGTTTAATAATTTCCTTAGTTGGAACAGTAGCCACTTCTAATTTTTTATAGTAAATGTACTTCAGAGAACACAGTTATAAATTCTTAAATGCACTTTTTAATACAATTCTGATTACTTACAGAAAATAAGTTCCTGGAAGTAGAACTGCTGCATTAAACAGCTGACCCTTTTTTTAGGTTTTTCAGCACATTTCTATCAACAGGGTATTATGACAGTTTTCATCTTTATTAAATCGACAGGCCAGTTTAATTTGCATATATTTGATTTTTTTACTGAGAGTGAATTTTTCCCATATGTTTGTCAATCACCTGTAGTTCTTCCTTGGTGACAAAACAATGACTTTAAGTATGTTGCTGGTGGCTAGGTCAAGCATAGATCACTGCCTGGCATGTTGTAGGTCTTTTTTTTTTTTTTTCTTTTAAGATTTATTTTATTTATTTGAAAGAGTTACAGAGAGACCTAGAGCCAGAGATAGAGAAAGAGGTCTTCCATTACACTGGTTTACTCCCCAAATGACTGCAACAGCCAGAGCTGAGCTGATCCGAAGCCAGGAGCCAGGAGCTTCTTCCAGGTCTCCCACATGAGTGCACTGGCCCAAGGAATTGGGCCATCTTCAGCTGCTTTCCTGGCCATAGCAGAGAGCTGGATCAGAAAACAGCCAGAACTTGAACTGGCACCCATATGGGATGCTGGCACTGCAGGCAGCAGTTTTACCCAAGGCACCACAGAGCCAGCCCCGTGGTAGGTCTTCAACTAACAACTGATGAGTGATTTGCCTTTTTGTGTTCTTGCTGTCCCATGGAGGAATTTTCCTCTTTTCCTTAAGGATCTCTATAATCCTGTTTTATCATTAGAACATTAGCCTTTGCATCATCATTCCTAAAGAAAGTAGTTCATCCTCTTTGCCATTTAAATTGCTGAATATATTCATCCCCACAGATCCACTGGGCACTCAGCCTGAGATGTGTATTCTTCACACTTTAGTTTAATTCTCACCATCATCCTGGGAAGTGGATGTTGGAACCCTAGTCACTAATGGAGAGACTAAGACCAGAAATTAAACTACTCCCCTCATCACGCTCTCAAGAGATAGTAGATCTCAGTTCTGTCTGGAGTTCTGCAACCCTCAACACACCCTACATAAATATGTGCCTTGTTTTCAATTATATTTATGTAGGTTTTTTTTAAGTAGATGATATATTCACCTGTGTTAAAAAAGTATAGGTGTCAAGTTAAAAAAATGCTCATTTTCACCCCTACCTTCTTTAAATAACGCATTATTACTAATGTCTATCCAACTTTCCTGAACTTGCTTGGCCTATAGAAAATACAATTATAGATTCTTACTCCCCTACCTTCCCACACAAATAGTGGTCAGTACCATCCTGCTTCTTCCTTTTGACACTTTCCTTGTTTGTCCATAAGCAGCTTTCCTAATGGATGTTACCGTATTGTCCTCCATAACAGTCACAACACATACATTTATGGTACTTCTTGAGAGAGAGAAGGCTTTGATTTTAACAGAAACTGCCTTTAGCTGTTGGTAATAGACACCCAACCAGGCAGCATAAGCACATAAAGGCTTTATTTTCTCACATAACTGGAATCTTGTGGCAAGTAGTGTAGAATGTAGGAAGGCTCTAGAAAGTCATAAGGGACCCAGGCTCCTCCTCCTCTTTTTTTTTTTTTTTTTGGCTCCATCATTCTGAACATGTGACTTCCAATTGCAAGGTTAAAAAGTGGCTGCTGAAACTCCACTGTCATAACTGCATGCCAGACAAGAAAATAAATGGAAACCCAGGAATAAAAAGTGGGCTTTTACAGAAATGCAGATATGTCATTGGCCAAATCTGTTGGCAAGAAATGCTGAGTACACCACAGTCCTCAGTCATACAAAGACTCTGTCAGGAAATTGGAATGTATCTCAGTCTTTTCTTCAGAGTTTCCTTTCCAAAATCCAGTGACCATATACCTACATTTCCTTTAACTTCTTCAGTGCTGTCCATTTTAACTCTACTTCATTTGAATTTCTATTGGTATGTGGCATTCTTTTCATGAAAAGAAAAAATTTTTTATTCAGTCTTAGAAAAAGAGTAAGAATAAATACTTCCTGTATTTATAGAAGATAAAGTCATAAAAACAATAGACAAATTGAATTAAATATATGTTTCTGTGGTTAATCTATTTGGAATTGATTTCTGTGTGTGATAGGATAGGATTTTCTTCTTTAGTTAACTAACTTGAATCACTTGTTGATTAATTTGTCTAAACCTGATCATTTGATTTTATTATATACAAAGAGTTCCAAAGTGAAATATTTGAATTAGGTTTCCACTAAGCTTATAGATTACTGGAAATGTATGAAATCGGTATATTCACAATACTGGGCAATGCTTCTTTAAGAAACATAGTGTGTTTTCAGTTTACTCACATCTTCTAATGGTTGGTTCTGTAGAATTTCATGGCTTTCTTAAGTCTTGCATAGTTCCAGGAGATCTATTCCCAGGGCTTTTATACTTGTGTTGTTATTGTGAATACTTTTTCTTACTGCTTTTTCCAAAAGATTGTTGCTAATGAATGGGAAAGCTATGAAATTTTTAAATGGTGATTTTTCTCTAGCTTATTGATCTCTTAAATGATGAGAGCTTCTAAAATTATTCTTCAAATTTTCTAGGAAGAAACATATAAAGTATAAATAATGATCATTTGACATCTTTCAGAGTATTTGTGTCTCCTGTTTCTTGCTAAGTTTTGATTATAACCTCCAGGGGAATAAATAATAATTGTCAATGTGGACATCTTTGTTTTAATCAGAGCTCTTCTATTTTGTTTTTATGTCATTTGGTTTCTGACAAATTTACTTTGTCATGTTCCAAAGCAGTTGCTTCCTATTTATGCAGACTTTTTATCAGAAAAGGAAACTTTATCAAATACATCAAGATGTTCTTAAAACTTGTACTTACAGGCTCACATTGAGTTTTTTTAATTAATTAAATTAATGAAGCATATTATACTAATAGATTTCCTTCATATAAAAGCATCCCAACACAGGCAGTCAAAGCCAATATTAACAGTTGGGATTACATCAAATTGAGAAGTTTTTGTACTGCAAGAGAAATAGGAAAGTGAAGAGGCAACTGACAGAATGGGAGAAAATATTTGTAAATTATGCAACTGATAAAGGATTAATAACCAGAATCTACAAAGAGATCAAGAAACTCCACAACAACAAAACAAACAACCTACTTAAGAGATGGGCCAAGGACCACAATAGACATTTTTCAGAAGAGGAAATCCAAACAGCCAACAGACACATGAAAAAATGTTCAGGATCACTAGCCATCAGGGAAATGCAAATCAAAATCACAGTGAGGTTTCACCTCACCCCAGTTAGAATGGCTAACATACAGAAATCAACTAACAACAGATGCTGGCGAAGATGTAGGGGGAAAGGCACACTAATCCACTGTCGGTGGGAATGCAAACTGGCAAAGCCACTATGGAAGACAGTTTGGAGATTCCTCAGGAACCTGATTATAGCCCTACCACATGACCCAGCCATCCCACTCCTGGGAATTTACCCAAGGGAAAGTAAATTGACAAATAAAAGAGTTATGTGCACCTCAATGTTTATTGCAGCTCAATTCACAATAGCTAAGACCTGGAATCAACCTAAATGCCCATCAACAGAAGACTGGATAAAGAAATTATGAAATATGTACTCCAAAGAATACTACACAGTGGTTAAAAAAAATGAAATCCAATCATTTGCAACAAAATGGAGGAATCTGGAAAACATCATGCTGAGTGAAATAAGCCAGTCCCAAAGGAAAAATATCATATGTTCTCCCTGATCAGTGACAACTAATTGAGCACCTAAAAGGAAACTTGTAGAAGTGAAATGGACACTATGAGAAACAGTGACTTGATCAGCCCTCGTCCTGACTGTGGAGGAACAGCTTACTATTTTATTCTTTTTAGTGTTTTCTTTTTCTACTTAATACCATTGGTTGAACTCTTTCATTAACACACAATTATTCCTAGGTGTTTAAATTCAAGTGAGGGGCTGGAACCATGGCTCACTTGGTTAATCCTCCACCTGCAGTGCCGCCATCCCATATGGGTGCCAGGTTCTAGTCCCGGTTGCTCCTCTTCCAGTCCAGCTCTCTGCTGTGGCCCGGGAGGGCAGTGGAGGATGGCCCAGGTGCTTGGGCCCCTGCACCTACATGGGAGACTAGGAGGAAGCACCTGGCTCCTGGCTTCGGAGCAGCACAGCATGCCGGCTGTAATACCCATTTAGGGGGTGAACTAATGGAAGGAAGACCTTTCTCTCTGTCTCTCTCTGCCTGTCGAATTTAAAAATAAATAAATAAATAAATAATTTCAAGTGAAAATTGATCCCTGTTAAAAATAAGAGTGGTGATAAGAGGAGGAGATGTACAGTTCACAGCACACGCTCACTTGGACTTACCCCTAAGGGTAAAGCTAGAAACATGCCACAGGACTGCAACTCACATTAAGTTGGCAGGTACCAATGCCATTTTTTTTTTTTTTTGGACAGGCAGAGTTAGACAGTGAGAGAGAGAGAGAGAGAGAGAGAGAGAGAGAGAGAGAAAGGTCTTCCTTTTTCTGTTGGTTCACCCCCCAAATGGCCACTACAGCTAGTGCACTGTGCCAATCCGAAGTCAGGAGCCAGGTGCTTCTCCTAGTCTCCCATGTGGGTACAGGACCCAAGCACTTGGGCCATCCTCCACTGCCTTCCCAGGCCACAGCAGAGAGCTGGACTGGAAGAGAAGCAACCGGGACAGAACTGGCACCCCATCCGGGACTAGAACCCAGAGTGCTGGCGCAGCAGGTGGAGGATTAGCCAAGTGAGCTGCGGTGCCAGTACCAATGCCATCTTACTAGTTAAAGTGATCAGTGTAAGTTCATAACTGATCATAAAGATAGGATTAAGTGTCAAAGGGATCACATAAACAAGACCAATGTCTGCTAATAATAATTAATAAAATTAAAAAGGAGAGAATGATCCAACATGGGGAAAGTGGGATACACAGCAGACTCATAGAATGGCAAATGCCCTAAACAGTACTCTGGCCTCAAAATCAGCCCTTAAGGCATTCGGATCTGGCTAAAATCCCATGAGAGTTTCTCTGGCATGAAAAGCCAAGACACTGTGGTGAAAAATGACCTAAATGAAAGATTTATGTCAGTGAGATCTCCGTGGAAAGACTGGGCCATGTGGAAAGACCAGGCCATCAAAGAAGGAGATACCTTTCTCTGAAGGGAGGAGAGACCTTCCACTTTGATTGTGGCCTTGTCTAAATAAGGTCGGAGTTTGTGAACTCAAGAGGCTTCCATAGCTTTGGCAGCTCATGACAAGTGCCTTGGGTGATTACTGACATCATAAATAAGAGTGTCGATTGTTAAATCAACAACAGGAGTCACTGTGCACTTACTCTCCATGTAGAATCTCTGTCCTTAATGTGTTGTACTATGCAAATTAATGCTAAAACTAGTATTCAAACAGTACTTTGTACTTTGTGTCTCTGGGTGTAATCTGTTGAAATCTTTATTTAGTAAATACTAAGTTGATCTTTGTATATGAAGATAATTAAAAATGAATCTTAATGAAGAATGGGATGGGAGAGGGAGTAGGAGATGGGATGGTTTGTGGGTGGGAGGGTGGTTATGGGGGAAAAACTGCTATAATCCAAAGTTGTACTTCTGAAATTTATATTTATTAAATAAAAGTTTTCTAAAAAAGCATCCCAAAATGATAAGATTAAATTTTACTTTGTTGTAAGATTATCTTTTATTATACTCTGGATTCAATTTATTGATATCTTACTTAGAAGTTCAAAAATCTATATTCCTAAGAGATATTTGTCTGTAGCTTCCCTTTTTGGCAGTCTTTTCTTTTTCAGGAACTGCTAAGCCCATAACAGGAGCTGCAGACCTTCGGTGTTTGCTGGAGCTCCTCAACAGTTGAAATAGCAATGAAGGAACATGCTATTTGGGGGTCACTATTACTCATTTTAAATTAGGCTGGGCAGCTCCCTCCTTGGCAGCGCAACTTTGACATTGCAGTTTCTTTTAAACCTGGCCTATTTAGGTTTCGACCACTTCCTGATTCAAGTTCCATGAGTATTTATTCATCTCAATTATCAAATTTATTGCCGTAAACTTGGATACAATATTTTCTTATCATTTAAAAATCCTTTCAACTTCTGTAGGTATGTGCTTTTATTCCTAATGTAGTGTATTGCTATTTTCTTTTTTATTATAGTTTTAAAAGGTTTGACTGTTATATTAGCCTTTTTAAAGATCCAAAGCTTATTTTCATTTATCAACCTGACTCTCTGATGTGGGACGGAGAAGACTTTGTTTTTGTTTTTATCTGAATAATATCTCTCTCCTGTTTCCTTTTAAATTATTGTTTTTGTTTCTTGAGTTAATGCTATGTCATTTTATTTGTAATAGAAGCTATATATGTTTCCTTAATAAGTAATATTTTGTTAAAAATGTTTCCTTTGAATCAAGAGTTGGATTCATCTCATGAGCTTTAAAATAAGTGCCTCTACTTCTAAGTAGTCTATAATTATTTTTCAAAAATGAATATTTGAAGAAATGTGTAGTATCTACTTGACAATTGCAAAATTTTCTGCATAACTGTTAGACCCAGCTTCTTCCTTGTGCTACACAAATCCTCTGGATCCTTACGATTATTTTGCTTCTTGGTCTGCCAGTTTCTGAAACAAGTTTGTAAAATCTCCATTAACATCAATGCCCCATGGAGTTCTCTTTATCTGTCTACAAGTTGTCCCTTGGTCTGTGTTCCAAAGCTTTGCTGAATACTTAGAAGTTTCTGATTGTTGAGGGTCTTCGGTGGATTGTCCTTTTAACAATGTGAAATAATCCCCTTTTCACTGTGCTGCTTTCTGCTTAGCTTCTGTTTCTCCTGATTCCAGCGCTGCCAGCCCTGTGTCCGGGATGCTTTGTTTTCATTTACTCAGCTGATTTCTCAGCAGTCCTCCTGCTCACCCTCTGTCTTACCGGTGTCTTTTGATTGACAGTGTATGTCTGGCATTTGCTTTGATTTATTCAACTAGACATTTTTCTTTTCTGAGACATCTAAGTTGTTCATATTCATTGTGACCAATGATTATGTGCCTCATTTTAAGTCTGGTGTGTGAGAGTACTTCAAAACGTCATGGGAAAATGGAATGAAAGAATAAGTTACTTTGGCCCAAAAAGAACAATGTGAAAGCCTGAAGTTTTTTCCTAATACCTATTTTCATGAACATTTTGAAGACTCCCTCATAGGTACAGACTTCAAAACTTATCTCTCAATTCCATTTTCCACAATTCCTTTGAAGTGCCCTAGTATTTTATGCTTTTCAATGTTTGTCTCTCTCTTTTTTTTTTTTCCTTTCCTATCTTCTGCTGCAATAACCAACTCAGCTTTGTTGCCTTGCACCCTATGCAGGTTACACAGCTTCTGACTGAATTCAGAAGACACATTTCATTCCTTCCCAACTCTTAGACCCCATTCCTTTTGCTCCTGGCATTTGGTGTTTCGAATGGGAAGTCCAGTACCTGAGAAGCCCAGCCTGATTCTCCCTCCTTTGTAATGTTCTTTTCCTTGTCTCTAAGTCTATATGGCTTTTCTTTATTCTACAAACTCAGAAATTTCCCAAGATACGACTTTTTTTTTTCTTTCTTTCTTTCTTTCTTTCTTTCTTTCTTTCTTTCTTTCTTTTTTTTTTTTTTTTTTTTGACAGGCAGAGTTAGACGGTGAGAGAGAGAAAGAAAGGTCTTCCTTCCGTTGGTTCACCGCCCAAATGGCCGCTATGGCCAGTGCCAGTGCGCTGCACTGATCTGAAGCCAGGAACCAGGTGCCTCCTCCTGGTCTCCCATGCGGGTGCCATCCTCCACTGCCTTCCCAGGCCACAGCAGAGAGCTGGACTGGAAGAGGAACCAACCCGTACAGAATCTGGCGCCCCAACTGGGACTAGAACCCGGAGTGCCGGTGCCACAGGCGGAGGATTAGCCTAGTGAGCCACGGCGCCGGCAATATGACTTATTTTTAACAATCATATGTGTCATTCAGAGAAAGTCACCAATTGAATACTAAAATGTTTCTGTTAATCAAAAAGACTTTTTGTTTCTCCCCTCCCCCGCCTCTGCCTCTGTTTTCAAACTCCTACTAGGCAGAGAGAAGAGTCTCCAGGTCTCTGGGTCATGCCTCTCACCCATGCTGTCATTTACTCCTCTTTGCTCTGTTCTCCGGCTATTTCCTTGAATTCATCCTCTTACTTAGTAATTTGATTTTTAGCTTTGTCCAATTTGTTGCTAAATTAAATTTGGGATAGTAATGGTTTTTAATTTCTTAGCGGGTTTTACTTTTCCTGCGTATTCCTTTTCTCACAGCAAATTGTTCATCTCATGTTGATAGAAGTAGCTCTCAAATTTTGCTGAAAAAACTCAAACTTGTGATCATCACCCCTGCTTTTTCAGTTGTTTCAATGAGGCGCACACTTGTAATTAGGTAACATTTATCAAGAGTTTGATGTGTGCCAGGCATTGTTTCAATACAGTGCATATTTAATCCCATGAAACCCTTCTGTTGTGCAGTTGGTACATGCACGACTCTCATGACCAGCATTTCACATGTAAGGAGGCTAGGCACAGCCTGGATGCCAATCCAGGCGGTCTGACCCCAAGGCCCAGAACATTCTACCACCATGCAATGCCAGCATTTGTTCTTTATGGTCAGTTGAGTCGCTTTTGTCAAGCTACTGCTTCTACAGCTGTTTCCATGAGTTCTCTGTTATCTGCTTCATTTCCACAAATACAAATGGGGGTGGGCATTTAGCCTAGCAGTTAAGATGCCCCCACTCCATGCTGAAGTAACTGGGTTCAATTCCGAGATGTGGCTCCTGACTCCAGCTTCCTGCTAATGCAGACTCTGGGAGGCAGCAGTGATAGCTCAAGTGATTAGGTTCCTGTTACCCACGTGAGAGACCTGGACTGTATTCCAGCTCCCACTTTTGGCCACAGCCCAGCCCTAGCCATTGCAAGCATTTGGGGAGTGAACCAGCAGATGGGGGCACTCTCTCTCTCTCTCTCTTCTTTCTCTCTAAAATACTGAGATTTTAAAAAATTAAAATGTATCCAGATGGCTAGCCAGTGTGACTCCATCCCATCCCCTCCCTAAGGAAGTGTAAGACAGTAGCAGAGGAATTAATCACAGTACTTGTCTCTGATGGCTTGGACGTGGGGTGGAAGCCGTGCTGGCCTCCCATGATCTGGTGTCTGTCAGACCTGCTGCTGTAGCCTCTGGTGGCAGAGACGTGACTGCCAGTGTGCAGCAGCGAGACTGCCTGAGCAAAGCAGAACCCCTGGGCCGCAGCCAGGGCGGCAGTGACTGCCAGGGGCCTGTGAGTGAGACAGCGACAGATCTTGCTTCACGCCTCAGCCTCTCCAGAGCTCCCAACATCCCTGCACAAGAGGGAGTTTATCAGCTATGTAAACTGTGAAGCATAAATCATAGGTTCTTTTTATCTAAAACTGTCAATAATAATAATACCAATTTTTGTAAAGCAAAGAAGAAACCCACAGAGCCTACACATGACTTTGATAGATGCCCCACTTGCTGACAGTCAACCCTCGGCCCCTCTCTTAAATCAGAACTTCACCTGTGCTCACCTTGACACCATCTGTTTCCTGTCTTACAGAAATTCTTCCAGCCTGGCCTGTCAGGTCCTCTGGGCTTTTCAGCTCTGTTGCATATTTTGTCTTAAATGCACCTTCCTTCTGTTATTTCAATAGAATTTTGGTAGAGGGAAAGAGTGTTCAAGTCCAAATCATCACCTTGGAAATGAGGCTTGCTGTGCCTCTGGCAGATTGTTGTTTTTAAATGAATACAGTATTTTAAATGGATCATCTTAAATTTTTAATGAGAAGGAGGAAGCATGTTGGGGGGTGATTTGGTACAGTCATTCAACCCTAAAAGTTTGGGTGAATTCACTTTTTTTTTTTAAGATCTTATTTATTTATTTAAGAAGTAGAGTTACAGACAGAGACAGGAAGAGACAGAGAGAAAGGTCTTCCATCCACTGGTTCACTCCCCAAATGGCCACAATGGCAGCAGCTGGGCCAATCCAAAGCCAGGAGCCAGTCTCCCATATGGATGCAGGGGCCCAAGCACTTGGGCCATCTTCTGCTTTTCCAGGCCATAGCAGGGAGATGGATCAGAAGTAGAGCAGCTGGGAGATGAACTGGTGCCACAGGCAGAGGCTTAGCCTACTACACTACAGTACCAGTCCCTCACTTCTGTTTTAAAACATATGCAGCAGGTCCAAAAATACCCCCCATTCCCTGGCCCAAAGGTGATTTTATTTTCATAAAATACCATATTTTATTGCAGACCAGACAGCAGCATACCCAGAGAGTAAACCAAGTTCACAAGCAATTCCAAGTGGTACTTTTATATTTATATATTTATTTTAATGATATTTAAAAGATAACTAGATCCATGACATGTGAATTTAATCATAATCACATAAGCTGCATTAACTGAGTTGACATAGGAGCAGAGAATATACTGAATAGGGTGTGTATGAGGTGGGGATAGCCAGATTCAAAGTCACAAAGGAGGTGTTTTCATCAGAGAAATAGCAGAGGCCCATGTAGCCAGAACGCAGAGAAGCAGAGGATAGGGGACTGAGTGTCAGGTGGAGGCAGAGTCCAGGTTATGCTGGGCTGGGTCTGCCCAGGCAGTGAGCTTGGATTTACTTTACAGAGAAACGTTAGAAGGTCTGGCCTTTGGAAGGGCAGCTGGGTGCCATTGAGTCTCAAGAGGCAGGTGGGACCCAACAGAGTGACACTGGAGAGTGTCAGGGGCCACAGTTGAGCTCCTCAGGCACAGAGTAGCTTTGTAGCACCAAAGCATCACCTGGAAGACTGGGAATGAACTTACCACAGGTAGATCCAGAGCAGACATAGCCATCGTCCCAAGCATTACCAGCATTAGTGTTGGCTGAGCTGTGAGCTTAGGTTGCAGGCCGAACTCATAGCTTTTCCCTGGACCTCCCTTTCCAGGACTGCTAAGAGCCTGCCTTTGGCATGGCAATGGCAAAAGTGAGTTGTGGGTTTTGACTCAATAATATTTGATGCACAGCTGTCATGTTTATACCCTCATTGCTAATATAATTTCTTACCGATGTAAAATCATATCATTTAATGCTTCTTGCTCTGGAGTCTATTTTATCTAATTTTTTTTTTTGACAGGTAGAGTTAGACAGTGAGAAAGGTCTTCCTTCCATTGGTTCACCCCCCAAATGGCCGCCACGACCAGAGCTACGCCGATCCAAAGCAGGAGCCGGGTGCTTCCTCCTGGTCTCCCATGCAGGTGCAGGGCCCAAGGACTTGGGCCATCCTCCACTGCACTCCTGGGCCACAGCAGAGAGCTGGACTGGAAGAGCAGCAGCCGGGACTAGAACCCTGTGCCCATTTGGGATACTGGCGCCGCAGGCGGAGGATTAGCCAAGTGAGCCATGGCGCCAGCCCTATTTTATCTAATATTAATACCACCCTCTTGCTCTCTTATTACCTACCCTGATATATTTTTCTAATTCCTTTATCTTTTTGCTTTCCTATATCAATGATATTTTTAGGTAATTTTTTAAATAGCATGCCATTGAATTTTTTTTTCTTTTTGGAGAGAGCATCAGGCCACACTCAGGCTTGTTTTTTTTTTTTTTTTAAGATTTATTTTTTTTTTATTTATTTGAAAAGCAGAGTTACAGAGAGGCAGAGCGAGAGCAAGAGAGAGAGAAAGTCTTCCATCTGCTGGTTCACTACCCAAATGGCCTCAACAGCTGGAGCTGGGCTGATCTGGAGCCAGGAGCCAAGAGCTTCTTCCAGATCTCCCACATCGGTGCAGGGGCTCAAGGATTTGGACCATCTTCCGCTGCTTTCCCAGGCCGTAGCAGAGACCTGGATTAGAAGTGGAGCAGCATGAAAAAACGACACTTAGAAATCTTGGGTTATCGTGTAGTTCAGATCCCTCATTTTGAATGGAACTCTATGGCACTGTCAACCAAGGATGCTCGGATGGACTACCTGAGAGAACATATATTTGGAGAAGGCAAATCATGACTGTAGTTTTATTTAAGATGAGTTATCATGGTGTGTCACATCTGTAACTATTTTAATTAAGTTACCTGACTCAATTAAAAAATCCTGAGGTAGGAAAAAAAAAAAAAAAAAAAGAAGTGGAGCAGCAGAACTTGAACCTGTGCCAGTACCACAGGCGATGGCTTTTCCCACTACACCACAGCACTGGCCTTGGATTCTAAGTCTTGATTTAAACCAAAAGAAATCTATTTGTCAACCAAACATAAAATTTTAAATTAAGAAACTAAACTGTAAATACTTTTTTCTTATAGAATACTTTAAGGCGTTTGTATTTATCAAAACTAATGTTTGTTCCTATGACTTACAGACAAGTTCCTTTTCTTCTGTTCTTTATTTTATGGATTTTATTTTTATTGCTCTTTCCCTTCCTCTCTTGCCTTGAGAGCTACAATTCTTTATTCCCATGGTTGCCATAAAAAATTCATCATATTTGAACCCATTTTTCTCTCATTACACTATGTCAGCTATCAAAGAATACTCATTAAATTGTGTATGAGTGAGGTTTGTGATTCCAGCTCCCCACTCCTTCCTCTCCACTTAGCTACTCTCCAGTTTTCATTGATAATCTAAGTTTCCCACTCGCCTCCCACTGTTCGCATCTTGCAACTGGGCCTTAAAGCCATGGTTCTCATCACAGAGAAGGGTGATCTGGGCCCCAGGGGGCCCTTGGCAGTGTCTGTACTCAGTCAGGATTGTTCCCAAGGAGAGGGAGCAGGGATTGCTGCTGGTTTGTGATGGGTAGAGGCCAGGGAGGCTGCTGCATGTTCTACAATACACAGGACAGAGTCTCCAGCAAAGAATTATCCAGCCCCAATTGCCCGTAGTACTGAGACTGAGAAACTGTCCCAGAGGTTTTATGGCTGTTGCAGTCTTTTAAGATAGTATTACTAATCATATTTAAATTAGCTTTTTACCACCAGTATTGGCATAGCCTCACCCTTAAACTTTTTAAGCTGCCATTATCCTTTGACTGGCGATAGAATGTTTTTCACAAGGAGACTTGCTAGAGAAGAGGAACCATAGTTTCCTTGGCTCCAGTGTTTAAGCCTATCTCATCAGTGTCCTCAGGTAGAGTCTCATAGCAGCAAATAGCCATTCTGCCCCCTCTGAGAAGTTTTCTGCTATATGTTTGTCCTCGTATATTTGCAAATTTTACACCTATATTTGTAAATTGCCTGTCCTTATCTTGGCTGTTTTTCTACTTCTGTTGTATATTACGCAGTTACACTTTTAGGAGAATTGGCTCAATGCTTAATATATACACTACAAATATTAACGTGTGGTATATAAGATATCATGATACCCTGGTTATATTTCCAATTTTGCTATGTACAGAAAGCTTAAATTTTCATTTTTAAAATTTTCTTCATGATCTCTTCCTTCAGTTTTTTGCCAGGAAGCCCTTCTCCTTTTAGAGTTCAGATATTGTCCTAATTGTCTCCAATTATGTTTTTACCTGCGGTCATTTCAGCCCATCATATTTTGGTGTTCTTATAAAATACTCTTGGATTGTTAAGAAATTTTCACACTATGGTTTCTTTAAAACTCCATTTTGCCGGCGCTGCGGCTCACTAGGCTAGTCCTCTGCCTTGCGGTGCCAGCACACCGGGTTCTAGTCCCGGTCGGGGCACCGGATTCTGTCCCAGTTGCCCCTCTTCCAGGCCAACTCTGCTGTGGCCAGGGAGTGCAGTGGAGGATGGCCCAAGTCCTTGGGCCCTGCACCCCATAGGAGACCAGGATAAGTACCTGGCTCCTAGCTTCGGATCAGTGCGGTGCGCCGGCCGCAGTGCACCGGCCACAGCGCGCCGGCCGCAGCGGCCATTGGAGGGTGAACCAACGGCAAAGGAAGACCTTTCTCTCTGTCTCTCTCTCTCTCACTGTCCACTCTGCCTGTCAAAAAAATTTTTAAAAAATTAAAAAATTTAAAAAAAAACTCCATTTCATCTCTATCTCGAGGTGGCACTTTCATAGTGTACTAAATGCAAGGATCGGTTGCCTGCAGTTATGCCATACTTCATCACATCCACTTTTTCTTGCCTTTTTTTTTTGACAGGCAGAGTGGACAGTGAGAGAGAGAGACAGAGAGAAAGGTCTTCCTTTTGCCGTTGGTTCACCCTCCAATGGCCGCCACGGCCAGCGCGCTGCGGCCGGCGCACCGCACTGATCCGATGGCAGGAGCCAGGTGCTTATCCTGGTCTCCCATGGGGTGCAGGGCCCAAGCACTTGGGCCATCCTCCACTGCACTCCCTGGCCACAGCAGAGAGCTGGCCTGGAAGAGGGGCAACTGGGACAGAATCCAGTGCCCCGACCGGGACTAGAATCCGGTGTGCTGGCGCCGCTAGGCGGATTTTTCTTGCTCTAACCTCTCCATTTTAATCATTTTAGCAGTGCCATGCATTTTCATACCTGCCAGGCTTCCTTCTTTACAATTTCTTCTAACAGCCATCTTGTTAACTATTTTTTTTTTCAGAACTCTGGAGTAGTTTTATATGGTTTCAAAAGAATATCCTTTGGAACTTTGACGTTACAATTCCAAATATGGGAAGAATTATTGCAACACTAAATATTCCCAATCCAGCTTCCATGTTTCTTTTCTTCCACAATGTATATATCTTTGTTGTTTGCTCTAACTTCTGAAAGAATTTCTCACATTTACCTTTTCTTTCACTAATCCTGTTTTCTACATAATCCACTATTTTTCTGGTCTTCAGTTTTGAATTTAATAATCCTGTTTCTGTTCTTTATGTAGTCTTTACTGATATCACAGCATTTCCTTTGGAGGGCTCTCAGCACCACTTTTACAAATTTGATTGGGAATTTGAAAAACACTCATTCTTTCTCCTCTCTTTTGCTGTAAATCTATTTTGATGCAAAGCATTGGCTCTCTCTAGAGTCTGGAGGCAGATCTGTGTTCACCCTCACCTGCTCACAGATGAGATGAGTCCCGAGAGAACACTGTCCACAATCTTCAGGCCAGGGAAGAAAGCAGTGAAAAGCTGAGATTGGCTGTGGTTTGATTTCACCTGCTCAGAGACCGAGATGAAAAGGTTGTATTCCAAGGGATGGTCACGGTGCTCAGCCGCCTCCTTCTCCCTGCATGGAGAAGCTACGAGTTAGCCCCAGCAGGGTCTCTGTGGTTCAATGGCTACAGCTGCCCTCATTAGAAGTCCACAGCCTTGTCCTCCCGACAGGGCCATCTGTGCCCGTCACAGCCGAGGGTCTGCACTGTGGTGGGCACCTGCTACTGAGTGACACTGATGGGATTAAAATGCCTCTCCCCAGGGCATGGATGAGCTCTCCGGAGGTCGCTGCCAGCCCATCTGCACTGACTGTGGAGAACATGCTCACCAGCTTAAATGAGCCACATGCCCTAGTTTATACCCAGCTGTAGTTCATCTTTTTGCAGCCCTTTTGGTCATTTCCACAAGCAGTTAGCAGGACGACATTCTGAAGCCTGTGTCTAACCCACTCTGAGTACTTCAGAGGCAGAGTGATGACCAAGGGAATGTTGAATTTGCTTTCTTGATTTTTACAGTGGGAATCTTGCCATTTTTCTCACTTCTCATTTTCACACTTTTTTTTAGTTGATAAATAGAAGACTTTGAAGCAGTAATGTTCAAGATAATTCATAGAATACTGAACTTGTCCTCCTGCAAACTGAGACTTTATACTCTCATCACCTCCAGAAAGGAGTGATTTGCCCTCAGATGAAGCTTTGCAAGTGCTCTTACTTCTCCCACCAGTATTTTACTTAAAAAAAAATGGATTTATGTTTGGGAGAAGAATGACTTGCTTTAAACAGCCTTACTTGATGCTAATTTTGGGCACTTAGAGAAGTGACTCAAAGAAATAAATAAGAAAAGGATATAAAGAAACACAAAGACATAGTCACTTACTCCTTGGGACAGGGCCTCACATTTCAAGGGTGTCATTTTTAAACAGCCTTCTAAAATCAATTTTAAAAGCCAGAGACCATGACCAACCGAACACAGAGAGAAAAACCCTTTGATGTTAGGCTGTAGGAGTGGGAATTTAGAGCTTAGGATAAAATTTCCAGTGTTGCATGTGGATTAAGGGGTGTTGTATGTCGGGTAGTTTCAATGGGAGGGAAGATGTTAGGAGCTGTGGTCTGATGACCACATGTGAGGACTTGAGAGGGTGGCTCCGAAGTGGAGGGAACTGGATATCAAAGGCCCTGAAGAATAGTTTGTATGAAATAATGTCACAAGCTGTGAGAGAGAAAAAGCAATGGTTTGAAATCAACACTCTGTGATTTTAAATGTGTGTCGTTAAATAATTTCCATGAGGAGACATTTGGCTTATTCATCTACATTCCAAAAAGCTGTTATATCTGAATTGCCCATAAGACAGTTTTTGATATTCTTCTTGGGAAAATGGGGCATCATCTTATGTTTAAGGTCATCTTTTGTTGGATGGATCCAGTATAAACATAGTCAGGACATCTAAAATAGGCTCATATATTTTCAAGGGAAAGCAGCCCTTGCCTTTTAGTTTATATCCCAATTCTATTTTTGACCTTTTAGAAAATCAGGCTTATCAACAATACATACTTAGCTACATATTTAGCTATTGTCCTTTTGTTGTGTATTAACAAGTTGAAAATTGCTTCCAATGGACTGTCTTGACTATTGTAATTTCAGTAAAGGAATTTGAAGAATGATGAATGATGGTTATATTACACACACACACTCAAACACACACACAGTGCTTATGTCAAAGTTCTTAGAAATCCCCAAACTGAAAGATCCCTTCCATATGTGAATAACCAGGATCCAGGAAATCAGATATATGAGTGTGTATGTTGTGTACACACACACACGCACACATTCTCTCTCAGATTCTCATACTCAGTTAACTTTGACCTTCACACTCAAAGGTATGAACCTACAAATAATGTAGACAAATCAGATAATCACACATCTGTCTGACCTTTCCCCACAGACTAACTCACCCTGCTTGATGCAGAACTTTAGGCAACCCCCAGCCTTGAGGAAACAAGAATATTCTTGTTGAGTTCCAGCAGAACACATATCTGACCCTAACTCCTCAATCTTGGAGTTCCCAATGTCTGCTTTACAACTCCCTTCCTTTGTCTCAGTCATCCCAGATCTTTCACACTGAGCCTATTTAAATCTGTCAGTAATGTTCTGCAGATTGTACAGCTGTTGTTCACTATTCCTGTATCCCATTCCATATCTCCTGGCTTCATTTTTCTTCTCACTGAAGCATATCCTTTGCTAGTCTTTCAGTTGGTGATGGTAGCAAATACGTTTTTGAAGACTTCACATGTCTGGAATGCTCCTTGGGTCATGTTCACTCTTGATTGAGTTGGTGATAAAATTCTAGGTTCACCTCCTTTACCACTACTCCCTGTTACCTCCCATTAAGTATTGAACTTGGCTTCAGCTGCTGGCTGCATGCAGGGGTCCAGGCTGCAGCCTACACTGTGAGTGAGGCTTGTGTGACCCCAGTCCTCACAAAGGATTTGAGGGCTCCACTTTGATGGCTTTATACAGTACTGGTTACCAACAGCATGGAGAGCTTCTGACCTCAACTTTTATTCAATATGTCGTTGCTTTTGGTATTCTTGACTCCTGTTTCTGGTTGATGAAGAGTTCCCTTCTTTGATTTTTAGCATGGTGATATAGTTAATAGTACCATTTTGTCTTTCATCTCTTCCATGTTTGGAATGGAAGAAGAAAGTTCAAGGTGGATTCAATCTACCATCTTGAATCAGAGAAACTGCAAAGTTTGAATACCTTTATCCCTTCCTATTTTTTTTCTTCCCCAGACTTTTAATGTAAATTCTGGTCTTTTCCCTTTTGGACTTCTCCATATCTCTAATGTCAAGTTGTGTTTTTCCCATATTGTTCAATCTATTGCTGGGCAAGGAAATTGGCATAGTTTACTGATTTAAAAAAAATTACAGGGTCTGGAATGAGACCTCTTGATCTATGACTACCAAGCAGAGAGTCTAGGAAATTACTTCATCATTCTAATCCTCCACTTACTCATCTGCAAAATGCAAGTAATAACCATAACTTCTTCAGGTTGTTTGAAGAACTAATGATGTACATAAGGAAAGTGCCAGCACTATTACTAGCACAAGCCATTCTGTAAACATTAGTTATTTTGTTATGGCTAATTACCATATTTTTGCATTTTAATTCACATTATGCTCCTAATGTCTAGATCTGTTTCTGTCACATAGCAGTCACTTAATAAATCCTAATCCTTAGGAAGAAATGAATAGAGATAATGACTCAAAAGCCTAAAAGAGATAAAATAATAACATAATCTCAGTTGGGGAGATGGAATGTCAGCATAACACTCTGAGAAGTTTTTCACACCATGATTTCTTGCATGTTTAAAAAATAGATAAATAGATGATAGAATTTTCTGAAAGAATGCACAGGTATTGTAGGGACATTGAACTAACAGTGAGCAGACACCTCACTTTTCCTTGTTTGCCTATTTCCTCTACTTGGAAACTCTGTGCTCATGTAATTTCCATCAGGCAACTTACACACACAAAAATGTCTGTGAATTTAGTGGGCTAATTGATTTTTTATTTGTTTATTTTCACTTATTTGAAAGGTGGAGAACAAGGAATCAAAGATAAGAGAGAGAGTTCTTCCATCCCCTGGTTTGGTATGCAAATGCTTGTAATAGCTAGGTCAGGTCAAAATCAGGAGCCTGGGACTAGGTCTGGGTCTCCCATGTTGACAGCATGGACGGAACTACCTGAACCATCATCACTGTCTCCCAAGGTGCCAAGGTGTGCATTGGCAGGAAGCTGGAAATAGATGCTGGAAATGGGAGCGGAACTGAGACTTCAACCAAGGCACTCTAATATGGGAAGCAGGTATCCCAACCACTGTCCTGTGCTTCTTTGGAGTAAATGATTTTGAAGTCACTGCCTCTGAATTCTAAACTCACTTCAATCCTTAGCTGTGTGACTATGTACAACTGAGCCTGTCTTCGACTCTGTTTTCCTATCTGTAAATGGCAGACCACAATAGTGCCCACCGCAGACAGCCATGGTGAAAATTAAACAATGTAATATATATAAAAAAAAAACTGGAAATAGAACTTGAGACCTAACAAGCACACAATAAAAATTAGTACTCAGTATTACCTGAAATACTAATAACAAATAGATAGCAAAAAAGATAATGTGGAGAGAACCTGCGGTACCCAGAAACTAACACGAGGATACAGTCAAAAGTAATTCCACTCCTTGCCTCCTCTGGCCTCCTATTGTGTTTTATTTTGTTTCTGCCTGAGTCGACTGCCGTAAGTTAGCCCACCTGGAAATGCAGCCCACTCCTCTCTAAATCTCATCTCACAAACCCAGCAATCCTTTTGTGGCTTCCTCCTGGTACCAATTTTGCTACCTACTGGTTGAGATCCAGGAGGTTCTAAGAGGGATCTCAGTTTCTGCTCCACTGGGAACTAATTATGTCAAAGCAGCACTTTCCAAAATAAGTTTATGAATCAAAGTTAGGCAGGAAAATGTTTCTATGGTTCAGGGGCTTGGGGAAGTACTTGTTTAAACAGTATTAAACAGATGTGTTTATTCCAAGACTATTTGGAATTTTAGACATAAGAAGGTGTCAGAACACATTTCTGAACAGAAGGATAGAGTATGCGGCTTGCAGCATGAACATGTCTTTACTGAGGCATCTAGGGAATTACTTTGCTTAAAGGACATATGTTGAGAAATTTTCTGTTAATGCTAAATATAAAAAAGGGAAAGTATGTAAGGAAGAAGACTGGGGGAAAGAAAGGTTGTATATAATACAGCAAAAAGAGCAATGACACTAGATTACCAGCCATATGACTTCATCTGGTCACTTGAAATCTTTTTTTTTTAACTTTTATTTAATGAATATAAATTTCCAAAGTACGACTTATGGATTACAATGGCTTCCCCCACATACCGTCCCTCCCACCCACAACCCTCCCCTTTCCCACTCCCTCTCCCCTTCCATTCACATCAAGATTCATTTTCAATTATCTTAATATACAGAAGATCAGCTTAGTATACATTAAGTATGGATTTCAACAGTTTGCTCCCACACAGAAACATAAAGTGAAAAATAATAGATGATTTTTTTTAAATGATGATGAAATCAGAGCAGACCTATTGTCATGTTTAATCCCAGTGAGAGTCAAGTTGGGAATTGATAATTTCTTTTTTTTTTTTTTTTACAGAGGATCAGTTTAGTATGCATTAAGTAAGGATTTCAACAGTTTGCACCCCCATAGAAACACAAAGTGAAATATATTGTTTGAGTACTTATTATAGCATTAAATCTCAATGCACAGTACATTAAGGACAGAGATCCTACATGAGGAGTAAGTGCACAGTGACTCCTGTTGTTGACTTTACCAATTGACACTCCTGTTTATGGCATCAGTAATCTCCCTCTGCTCCAGTCATGAGTTTCCAAGGCTATGGAAGCCCTCTGAGTTCTCCGACTCTTATCTTGTTTAGACAAGGTCATAGTCAAAGTGGAGGTTCTCTCCTCCCTTCAGAGAAAGGTACCTCCTTCTTTGAAGACCTGTTCTTTCCACTGGGATCTCACTCACAGAGATCTTTTGCCAGAGTGTCTTGGCTTTCCATGCCTGAAATACTCTCATGGGCTTTTCAGCCAGATCCGAATGCCTTTAGGGCTGATTCTGAGGCCAGAGTGCTATTTAGGACATCTGCCATTCTATGAGTCTGCTGAGTATCTCACTTCCCATGTTGGATTACTCTCCCCTTTATTTACTCCATCGGTTAGTGTTAGCAGGTACTAGACTTGTCTATGTGCTCCCTTTGACTCCCAGTCCCTCCACCATGACCAACTGTGAACCGAAATTGATCACCTGGAACAGTGAGATGGCATTGGTACATGCCACCTTGATGGGATTGAATTGAAATCCCCTGGTATGCTTCCAACTCCACCACTTGGGGCAAGTCAGCCTGAGCATGTCCCAAATTATACATCTCTTCCCTCTCCCACTCCCACTCCCATGTTCAACAGGGATCACATTTCAGTTAATTTTCAACACTTAAGAATAACTGTGCATCAATTACAGAACTAAATCAGTCATATTAAGTAGAACAGAGAAAAAAAACTACTAAGAGGGATAATGTATTAAGTTGTTCATTAACAGTCAGGGCTATACTGATCAAGCCACCGTTTCCCATAGTGTCCACCTCACTCCAACAGGTTTCCCTCTTGGTGTTCAGTCAGTCGTCACCGATCAGGGAGAACATATGGTATTTGTCCCTTTGGGACTGGCTTATTTCACTCAGCATGATGTGTTCCAGATTCCTCCATTTTGTTGCAAATGACTGGATTTCATTGTTTCTTACTGCGGTATAGTATTCTAAAGAGTACATATCCCATAATTTCTTTATCCAGTCTATCGTTGATGGGCATTTAGGTTGGTTCCAGGTCTTAGCTATTGTGAATTGAGCTGCAATAAACATTAATCTGCAGACCGCTTTTTTGTTTGCCAATTTAAATTCCTTTGGGTAAATTCCAAAGAGTGGGATGGCTGGGTCGAACGGTAGGGTTATATTCAGGTTTCTGAGGAATCTCCAGACTGACTTCCATAGTGGCTTGACCAGTTTGCATTCCCACCAACAGTGGGTTAGTGTCCCTTTTTCCCCACATCCTCGACAGCATCTGTTGTTGGTAGATTTCTGCATGTGAGCCATTCTAACCGGGGTGAGGTGAAACCTCATTGTGGTTTTGATTTGCATTTCCCTGATTGCTAATGACCTTGAACATTTTTTCATGTGCCTGTTGGCCATTTGGATTTCCTCTTTTGAAAAATGTCTATTGAGGTCCTTGGCCCATCTCTTAAGTGGGTTGTTGGTTTTGTTTTTGTGGAGTTTCTTGACCTCTTTGTAGATTCTGGTTATTAACCCTTTATCTGTTGCATAGTTTGCAAATATTTTTTCCCATTCTGTCGGTTGTCTCTTCACTCTCCTGACTGTTTCTTTTGCAGTACAGAAACTTCTCAATTTGATGTAATCCCAATAGTTGATTTTGGCTTTGACTGCCTGTGCCTCCCGGGTCTTTTCCAGAAATTCTTTGCCTGTGCCGATATCTTGAAGGGTTTCTCCAATGTTCTCTAGTAACTTGATGGTGTCAGGTCGTAGATTTAGGTCTTTAATCCATGTTGAGTGGATTTTTGTGTAAGGTGAAAGGTAGGGGTCTTGCTTCATGATTCTGCACGTGGAAATCCAATTTTCCCAGCACCATTTATTGAATAGACTGTCCTTGCTCCAGGAATTAGTTTTAGATCCTTGATCAAATATAAGTTGGCTGTAGATGTTTGGATTGATTTCTGGTGTTTCAATTCTGTTCCATTGGTCTATCCATCTGTTTCTGTACCAGTACCATGCTGTTTTGATTACAACTGCCCTGTAGTATGTCCTGAAATCTGGTATTGTGATGCCTCCGGCTTTGTTTTTGTTGTACAAGATTGCTTTAGCTATTCGAGGTCTCTTGTGCCTCCATATAAATTTCAGCACCATTTTTTCCAGATCTGAGAAGAAGGTCTTCGGTATCTTGATTGGTATTGCATTGAATCTGTAAATTGCTTTTGGGAGAATGGACATTTTGATGATATTGATTCTTCCAATCCATGAGCATGGAAGATTTTTCCATTTCTTGGTATCCTCTTCTATTTCTTTCTTTAAGGTTTTGTAATTTTCATCGTAGAGATCTTTAACGTCCTTGGTTAAGTTTATTCCAAGGTATTTGATTGTTTTTGTAGCTATTGTGAATGGGATTAATCTTAGAAGTTCTTCCTCAGCCATGGCATTGTCTGTGTATACAAAGGCTGTTGATTTTTGTGCATTGATTTTATACCCTGCTACTTTGCCAAACTCTTCTATGAGTTCCAATAGTCTCTTAGTAGAGTTCTTTGGGTCCCCTAAATAAAGAATCATATCATCTGCAAAGAGGGATAGTTTGAGTTCTTCCTTCCCAATTTGTATCCCTTTAATTTCTTTTTCTTGCCTAATAGCTCTGGCTAGAACCTCCAGAACTATATTGAATAGCAGTGGTGAGAGTGGGCATCCCTGTCTGGTACCAGATCTCAGTGGAAATGCTTCCAGCTTTTCCCCATTCAATAGGATGTTGGCTGTGGGTTTTTCATAGATTGCTTTGATTGTTTTGAGGAATGTTCCTTCCAAACCCAGTCTGCTTAGAGTTTTCATCATGAAAGGGTGTTGTATTTTATCAAATGCTTTCTCAGCATCTATTGAGATAATCATATGGTTTTTCTTCTGCAGTCTGTTAATGTGGTGTATCACATTGATTGTCTTGCACACATTAAACCATCCCTGCATACCAGGGATAAATCCCACTTGGTCTGCGTGGATGATCTTTCTGATGTGTTGTTGCATTCTATTGGTGAGAATTTTATTGAGGATTTTTGCATCTATGTTCATCAGGGATATTGGTCTGTAATTCTCTTTCAGTGCTGCATCTTTCTCTGGCTTAGGAATTAAGGTGATGCTGGCTTCATAGAAAGAATTTGGGAGGATTCCCTCTTCTTCGATTGTTCTGAATAGTTTGAGAAGAATTGGGGTTAGTTCTTCTTTAAATGTCTGGTAGAATTCAGCAGTGAATCCATCTGGTCCTGGGCTTTTCTTTGTTGGGAGGGCCTTTATTACTGTTTCAATTTCTGTCTCAGTTATGGGTCTGTTTAGGTTTTCGATGTTTTCCTGGTTCAATTTAGGCAGGTTGCATGTGTCCAGGAATCTATCCATTTCTGATAGGTTTCCCTGTTTGCTGGCATACAAGTCCTTGTAGTAATTTCTGATGATTCTTTTTATTTCTGTGGTGTCTGTTGTTATGTTTCCTTTTTCATCTCTGATTTTATTGATTTGGGTCTTTTCTCTTCTTTTTTTAGTTAGTTGGGCCAATGGGGTGTCAATTTTGTTTATTTTTTCAAAAAACCAGCTCCTCGTTTGGCTGATTTTTTGTAATGTTTTTCTTGATTCAATCCTGTTGATTTCTTCTCTGATTTTAATTATTTCTCTTCTCCTACTAGATTTGGGTCTGGTTTGCTGTAGGTTTTCTAGATCCTTGAGGTGAACTGAAAGCTCATCTAGTTGGTGCCTTTCCAATTTCTTGATGTAGGCACCTACTGATATAAACTTCCCTCTTAACACTGCTTTTGCTGCGTCCCATAAGTTTTGGTATGTTGTGCTGTTATCCTCATTTACTTCCAGAAAATTTTTGATTTCTCTTTTGATTTCTTCTATGACCCATTGTTCATTCAGGAGCATGTTGTTCAATCTCCATGTGTTTGCGTATGCTCTAGGGATTCCTGAGTTGCTAATTTCCAACTTCATTCCTTTATGGTCTGAGAAGCTGCATGGTATGATTCTAATTCTTTTGAATTTGCTGAGACTTGCTTTATGGCCTAGTATGTGGTCAATCCTAGAGAAGGTTCCATGTACTGCTGAGAAGAATGTAAAATCTTTAGCTGTAGGATTGAAAGTTCTGTATATATCTGTTAGATCCATTTGGGCTATAGTGTCGTTTAAATCTACTGTATCCTTGTTGATCTTCTGTCCTGATGATCTGTCTATTTGTGAGAGTGGAGTATTGAAGTCCCCCAGTACTATTGTATTGGGGTCTAAGTCTCCCTTTAAGTCCGTTAATAAATCTTTTAGATAAACTGGTGCCCTGTAGTTAGGTGCATATACATTGATAATTGTTATATCTTCCTGTTGAATTGATCCCTTAATCATGATATAGTGTCCCTCTTTGTCTCTCTTAACAGTTTTTGTGGTAAAATTTATGTTGTCCGATATTAAGATGGCTACACCCGCTCTTTTTTCATTTCTGTTGGCATGGTATATCTTTTTCCAGCCTTCCACTTTCAGTCTGTATGGATCTTTGTTGGAAAGATGTGTTTCTTGTAAGCAGCAAATAGATGGGTTTTGTTCCTTAACCCAATCAGCCAAACGGTGTCTTTTAACTGGACAGTTCAGGCCATTCACGTTCAATGTGACTAATGATAAGTGGTAACTTTGCCCTGCCATTTGCCAAAGATAAGTTCTAATATATGCTTTGAATTCCCTGTGATCTTTTGCTGTGAGGTTTCCTTCCTTGGTTTCCTTCCTTTACCTTCTTTCATATTGATGACCGTGTTTCTGTGTTTCTGTGTGTAACACATCTTTAAGCATCTTTTGCAGGGCTGGACGAGTGGCAACAAATTCTTTCAATTTCTCTTTGCTATGAAGAGTCTTTATTTCACCTTCATTCACAAATGATAGCTTTGCAGGATATAATATTCTGGGCTGGCAGTTTTTCTCTCTTAGTACCTGGGCTATATCTCGCCATTCCCTCCTAGCTTTTAGAGTTTCTGATGAGAAGTCAGCTGTGAGTCTGATTGGAGATCCTCTGAGAGTAATCTGACGTTTCTCTCTTGCATATTTTAGGATCTTTTCTTTATGTTTCACTGTGGAGAGTTTAATTACAACATGTCGTGGTGAGGATCTCTTTTGGTCGTGTTTATTAGGGGTTCTGTGAGCTTCCTGTACTAGGATTTCTCTGTCCTTCTCCAAACCTGGGAAATTTTCTGCTAATATCTCACTAAAAAGGCCTTCTAATCTTTTCTCCCTCTCCATGCCTTCAGGAACTCCTAGAACCCGAATGTTGGGTTTTTTAATAGTATCCTGAAGATTCCCGACAATATGTTTTAGATTTCTAATTTCCTCTTCTTTTCTTTGGTCTGACTGTATCCTTTCCTGTTCTCTGTCTTCTAAGTCCAATATTCTCTCTTCTGCTTCACCCATTCTGTTTGTAAGGCTCTTTATTGTGTTTTTCATTTGATCTATTGAATTCTTCACTTCAGTCACTATCCCAGTTTCCTGTTGTACTAGTTGTTTCGTTTCATTTTGATTCCTCCTTAATATTTCATTTTCATGAGAGAGATTTTCTATCTTGTCCATTAAGGATTTGTGTAGTTCAAGAATTTGTTTTTGAGAACTTCTTAATGTTCTTATCAATTTTTTGAGATCTGCTTCTTGCATTTCTTCTATGTCATCATCTTCATAATCTTGAATTGGGGTGTCTTTTTCATTTGAGGGCGTCATGGTGACTTCCTTGTTTTTATTACCTCGGTTTTTGCGTTTGTTATTTGGCATATTGGAGATATTTGGTTTCTTCACTGTGGTGCTTTTTCTTGTTATACTATGACTCTAGATTAAGTGGACTATCTGTTTTTGATGGAGCCTTAGGGCTTGAGATGGGTGTGGCCTGAGAGCTCTGTTTGGTGTGCCAAAGGTGACACTCCCAGGTTAGGCGTGGTAAATCTCTCTCTCTCTCTCTCTCTCTCTTTTTTTTTTTTTGATTTAAAAGGGAAGTAATTCCGCACAGCTGAACGAAGTTGGAGGTAGTTAGCAGGCAAATGATATACCCACAGGAGCCAGAGATCGGAAGCTCTTTCCCAAGGACCACACAGGGAATCTGTTTGGCCCTCAGAGTGGGCTCAAATTCTCCTTCAGTCTCCCACTGGGTTGCCAAAGTTACGGAATTGTAGCATCTCTGGAGAGTGCTCACGTGAATTCCGTGAGTTCTCTCCCCCACCGTCTCTTTTTTCACAGTCTCAGTTCAGTAGCACCACAAATTTACTAGGTCCTAATCTCCTGTTAATTCGCCCTGCCCAGAGTCAGGTTTTTCTGCTAGGCTCAGGGCCGGTGCAGACCTGAGATCGCTCTGCTTATGACGTATGTCCAAGATGGCGCCTGCTCTTTGTCTTGCTCGCCCTTGAGAGGTGAGAAGAGAGAGAGAAACCCGTGTCTGTACCAGTCACCCTTTTTTTTTTTTTCTCTCTCTCTTCCAGTTAGCCTGGTGAACTTTTCCCCCCCGGGGGTCGTTCACTCTAGTCTCCTCTCTCCGCTTGCCTGCCGGTGTCTCGGACTATTGAGGTTCGGCTCACCTCGCGTTCCAGCGCTGGTGTGTTGAGTCTGCCACTGGTGTCCCGAACTGTGGGCTCCCACGCTCTCCACGCAGGTCCGCTGTCAGTCACGCGTTCCGGAAGAGTTTCTTCTGCTGTTTCCTCCCCTATTCTTCCTTGAACCTGCAGTATCTCCACTTTTATTAAACTATCTCTCCCCAGACTATCAGTGTGCTCCCTTCCTATTCCGCCATCTTGCCGCTCTCCTTGAAATCTTTTTAGAAGCTGTTCCCTCATCTTTAAAATGGGTATAATTCTGTATCCCTCATAGGATCATTATAAAGACTTAATTAGAAAAAAATATGGAATGTATAGCCTAGTAAGTATGTTGTCAGGACAAAAAAGCTTAAATTACACAGTGAACACAGAAATTTTTCCTATTTCCCTTATTTACTGTTTGTTTTCCTAGCATCTGACACAACATATATAATAGTAGGCATCCATTAAATCTTTGTTAATGAATAAATGGACCAAAAAAACCTTTTATTAACTCACCGAGTAATTAATCAAATCTTCGCAATTTAGTACTGTACCAAATACACAGACATTAAGAAGATTATTGCTATTGGAATTGAACACAATATGTTTTGGTACTCCTAGGCATTCTCATTGTGAATGTCATGTTTTTTTCATAACCACATATTTTTCTGCAAATATATTACTCCCAAAATGAGGGCAGAATTCGCATGAATAGTGTTTAGGTCCTACACACTGGATTTATTAGGATGAACCATTTTTATGGGGCTTTCTAAAACACAATTATATGGCCATAAAGATGGGCGACAATCTTATGTCCCTTTACTAAAGGAGCATTGGCAATACAGTTTGTGCTAGGTTTATGTGAATAACCGTAGTTCCTCATTTGTTTATTGGTTTGTAGATAAATTATTATATTAAGTAGATTGTTTTCAACTTGGCATTGACCTTGAATGAGTACACTATGCGAAGAAGAAAAAGATAGACATAGAAATAAGCCCTTTGATGAGTGAACCTGCAGACTGAAATAAAAGCCTGAAGCTTTCTCAAGAGCCATTTTAATCCTCAAACAGAAGATGGTCCAGGCAGGTGATGACATTGTATGTGTAGCAGGCATTAGAGTTTGAAAATGAAACTGCTTTTCTCTAAGTTTCAGTGTGTGATTTGTTAAAGTCTGACAAGGCTTTGCACAGGTGCAGTGCTAATGAGAAATGAGGGGCAGAGGGGATGCTGTTCTTGTGGGAACAGTGACTCAGTGCCCCCCCTCTGTATCCCCATTTCTCATTATTGCCCCACCTGTGCAAAGCCTGGTTAGATCATTGGATTCATTAACAGAAACATGTTTGTCGATTCTGGAGTCCTGTTTATGTCCTATGTAAAGAGCAAAGCAATGTTTTCCATATTTCTTAGGAAAAAGTCTCTCTTGAAATTGTATTGGTGCTTAGAAAAAGCTTTGAAATCCAAAGGTCCTCTGTTCTCATTTGAGTAGCTAATTGGGAAGGAAAATATTCTACGTACAATTGACTCATTCATTTCACTAAAGCTGGTATGCTGTTTGCATATTTATTTATTTGAATTGCAGAGAGATAGAGACTGACAGAAATCTCAATATACTGGTTCACTCACCAAATGCCTGCAGCAGCTAGAGCTGGACCAAGCCCGAGCCAGGAGCCAGGAACTCAATCGAGGTCTCCCTGTCAGGGAGCTTACTACTTGAGCCATCACCTGCGATTTCCCAGTTTCACATTAGCAGGAAGCTAATGTGATGGTGGCTCAATAGGCTAAAACTCTGCCTGCGGCACTGGCACACCAGGTTCTAGTCCCGGTCGGGGCGCCAGATTCTGTCCCGGTTCCCCTCTTCCAGGCCAGCTCTCTGCTATGGCCCGGGAAGGCAGTGGAGGATAGCCCAAGTCCTTGGGTCCTAAACCCGCATGGGAGACCAGGAGAAGCACCTGGCTCCTGGCTTCGGATCAGCGCAGTGCGCCGGCCACAGCACGCCGGCCGCAGCGGCCATTGGAGAGTGAACCAACGGCAAAAGGAAGACCTTTCTCTCTGTCTCTCTCTCACTGTCCACTCTGCCTGTCAAAAAAAAAAAAAAAAAAAAAAAACAACAACAACAACAACAACAACAAAAACTCATGGTCGAAGAAAGAGGTAGCTTTCTATGAAGGGAGGAGAGAACTTCCGCTTTGATTATGGCCCTGTCTAAATAATGTCGGAGTTTGTGGACTCAAGAGGCTTCCGGGGCCGGTGCTGTGGCACAGCGGGTTAAAGCCCTGGCCTGCAGTGCCGGGATCCCATATGGGGGCTGGGTCTAGTCCTGGCTACTCCACTTCCAATCCAGCTCTCTGCTATGGCCTGGGAAAGCAGTAGAAGATGGCCCAAGTCCTTGGGCCCCTACACCTGCATGGAAGACCTGGAAGAAGCTCCTGGCTCCGGGCTTCAGATCGGCACAGCTCCAGCCGTTGCAGCCATCTGGGGAGTGAACCAATGGGTAGAAGACCTCTCTCTCTGTCGTCCTCTCTCTCTAACTCTGTCTTTGAAATAAGTAAAATAAATCTTAAAAAAAAAAAAAAGGTGAAACCTCATTGTGGTTTTGATTTGCATTTCCCTGATTGCTAGTGATCTTGAACATTTTTCATGTGCCTGTTGGCCATTTGGATTTCCTCTTTTGAAAAATGTCTATTGAGGTCCTTGGCCCATCTCTTAAGTGGGTTGTTGGTTTTGTTTTTGTGGAGTTTCTTGATCTCTTTATAGATTCTGGTTATTAACCCTTTATCTGTTGCATAGTTTGCAAATATTTTTTCCCATTCTGTCGGTTGTCTCTTCACTCTCCTGACTGTTTCTTTTGCAGTACAGAAACTTCTCAATTTGATGCAATCCCAATAGTTGATTTTGGCTTTGACTGCCTGTGCTTCTGGGGTGTTTTCCAGGAAGTCATTGCTGGTACCTATATCTTGCAGGGTTTCTCCAATGTTCTCTAATAATTTGATGGTGTCAGGTCATAGATTTAGGTCTTTAATCCATGTTGAGTGAATTTTTGTGTAAGGTGAAAGGTAGGGGTCTTGCTTCATGATTCTGCACGTGGAAATCCAATTTTCCCAGCACCATTTATTGAATAGACTGTCCTTACTCCAGGGATTGGTTTTGGATCCTTGATCAAATATAAGTTGGCTGTAGATGTTTGGATTGATTTCTGGTGTTTCAATTCTGTTCCATTGGTCTATCCATCTGTTTTTGTACCAGTACCATGCTGTTTTGATTACAACTGCCCTGTAGTATGTCCTGAAATCTGGTATTATGATGCCTCCAGCTTTGTTTTTGTTGTACAAGATTGCTTTAGCTATTCGAGGTCTCCTGTGTCTCCATATGAATTTCAGCATCATTTTTTCCAGATCTGAGAAGAAGGTCTTCGGTATTTTGATTGGTATTGCATTGAATCATCAGTTATAGTGGTTTGAAGCCATTAAGGATGGGCAGATGTCCTTTGAAACCCTCCAATTTCATCACTGTATATTAATTGTTCATCATAATGAAAACTCTGCTTTTAGGAAAAAGAATTTAATTTCTATTCCATATTCTCGTGGATTTTGAAAAATTTCCATTGAAAATACCCACTTTTACAGTACATTTAGTGTTAAATAGTCAAGTTTCATTTCCTGAAAGAAAATTCACTTACGCAAAATAATTTCCTGATAATTTCTGGTAAATATTAGATAAATATTTTGTATGTATGTATGTATTAACGAGTTCGAACGCTTGTGAGTTGATCGCTTTCCACTTAACTGGAGTTGTAAATGGCTGGTCTTCCAAGGTGATCCAGCAAGTAGATGGCTGAATCTAAAAGTGGATGATTTATCACTTCATTCCGGGAGAAATGCAAAGAAGTTCTTGGCTGTAAGGATACACCTTGGGCCATTAAAGTGCACACTGACAATGATAGATGCGGCGTCACTGTGTGGCTTATAACAGACAGAGCAGGGCTGGGGCAAGAGCCTCCATCTCCTGATCCTGGTTTGGTGTGTTTCCGGGATGCACAGCCCCCTTCAGTGACCCTGCCAGGAATCTCCACTGGAATGAACTGGAAGGCTGCAATTTTCACAGGAAATCAAGTCATGGCTCCAAACCTGACGTTAAATGTTTAGTAAGATCTCCAGAGAATAATTACATTTTTCTTTCCCTCTTTTTGTCATTGACATACTCTTTAAATACCATCAGAAGCAGTTTGCACAGAAGATCTGTAAGGATTGCACTTCTCCCTCTTCCCCATTCAGTATGTGCCCATGACAGGCCTACCTTAACAGAGGGATCTAGACAAATAAAAGATGTTCTATTCTGTTTTCATAACCTGGCTTCTCTCCTTTGCAACCTCTATTATTGAGAATTCTCTATTCTGGCAGCAAACATGTCATTTCATCAAAAGTTCTTTATAAAGCAGATGGCATTGAAAAGCAGCCTCTCATTTTTCAGGTATAGAAACTACATTTTTATGGAAAAACTAAAAAAAAAAAAAAAAGCTCAGAAGCCAGCTCTCTGATCTAGCCCAGTCTTCCTACCAGGCCCAACTTCTGAAGTCAGTGTGGTAGCAACCACAGGGTGATGACAGCCTCAAAGACCAGAAAACAGGACGTACAGCTTCTGCAATGGCTCAAGAAGTAAATCCTCTCTCTTCCTTGAGCAGCACGCCTCCTTTGAGGACCAGTCACAATCCATTCATTAAGAACCAATTAATATTTTCCAAATAAACGTCCAAACCCATTAACTCATTGGATCCATGCATCAGCTCTATGAAGTCAGCAGGCCAAATATTGACATTTTTAGCAAATGAGAAAGTGAGGCTCAGAGTGCTCAAACAATTAACTCAAGGACAAACAGAAATCCTGGATATTACCAGGACAACAGAAATAGTATCTGACCTGACCCTAATTGGGGAATTTTCCACTCTTCTATGCAGTTTCTCTTTCAGGTTCTAAGAGAAAGGGAGCAGTCTTTTAAGAGCAGTGGGCTAGTATGGAGTGTTTCAAGAACAGTTTAACTGCAGGGTCTGGCATTGTTGCACAGCAGTTGAGGCCAACATCTGTGATATCAGCATCCCATATGGGCACCAGTTTGTGTCTCAGCTGCTGTACTTCTGAACTGGTTCCCAGCTAATGGCCTGGGAAAGTAGTGGAAGACAGCCCAAGTGCTTGGGCCCTGCCACCACATGGGATACCCAGAAGAGGCTCCTGGCTCCTGGCTTTAGCCAGGCCCATCCCTGGCCTTTACGAACATCTGGATCCACCAGCAGATGGAAGATTCCTCTCTCTCTCTCTCTCTCTCTCTCTCTCTCTCTCTCTCTTTGCCTGTCAAATAAGTAAATAAAATCTTTAAAAAAAGAATAGTTTAGCTTGAGCCACCAAGTCACTCCCAAAGAAATTACAATAAAACAGCAAATTAAACAGATATGATTCTATATCTGGAACTAGAAAACTGGTAGGTTTACATGTCACAAGAAGTCAGAGCAGACTGAAAATCCTAAAAACTGGTAAATGGGAGGTCCATTTATCCAAGTTTTTCCTTGTGTTTTCAGACTCTTCATGCACGTACTAACTTTATGTCTCAGAAGGAAAACACGGGTTGTTCTCTATGCTAGTCAAAATGTCTTTCTCACTATTTCATCCTCAAGACAAATGCTGTCCACTAGAGATATGAAGAAAGCCATGTAGAAGATTTCATTTTCTCTAGTAGGCACATTTGAAAAAGTAAGACAGGAATAAATTTCAATAATAGATTTCATTTAACCCAGCATATCCAAAACATTATCATTTCAACGTGCAACCACATATTTCAAAAATATGTTTATGAGCTCTGAACATTCTGGATTTTTATCTTAGTCTTCAAAATCCAGTGTATACTTTCCATTCACAGCATTCCTCTCTTCAGACCATCCACACTTCAAATGTGTCAAAACCACACGTGGCCAGTGGCTGACAGCAGTGCTCCAAGAGCACTCATGAGCTATCCTCGGATTTTATGAAACCATCTCTTAGGGTTGTGCTCACCTTCCCCTTTCTCCCCAGGTGCTATACTGGCCTCCCCCTCCAGAAGGGGACCCCAAAAGCAGCTCTTAGGTTTGTTTCCAAGGCGGGGCAACCTGTAGCACTTAAGGCCAGAAGGAAGCAATTGACCTAAGACCTTAGAGTGGCTCGCTTCATGGGGAAAGCAGAGAGGCTGGCAAACCAGAAAACAGGAGCCCACTTTCTCCTCCTCACCAACTTCATCCTCCAACCTGTTAACATCCTGGAGAGGGAAAAGGCCTCAAGAGTTGCTTTTTGGGTCACTGATGGGTGATTCATCCAACAATGGGCCATAATTTCTAAGATTCCTCTCTGCAAATCAGCTCTTGCTAATGGCAGACCACCATTAACACTGATGCTAACAGACTGGAAGATAAAAGGGTGGAGGTTTGTTCCTCCAAACCATTGAAAACTCCAGGCCTAAACCCATTTACAGAACATTTTCTAATAGATAAATGAGACACAAATCATGTGTACCTGACTGTAAATGAATAGCTCGCATACAGAGGGTAAACTAGAAACTCCATTTTCAGCCTAGATGAAAATGACATGTTTTTGTTTCTGCAGAGACTAAGTGCTTCTTCCCAGTAGGCCCCCACTTCCACCTCAAAGAGAGTGAATTACTCCCACTATTAACATGTTCCCAAACAGATGTGCAGGAGGCCAAAATCCGAACCCTTCTAGCCATTTAAACTGTGTCTTGAAATAGCACCTCCCGGAATAAATGGACCTCCCATTTACCAGTTTTTAGGATTTCCAGTCTGCTCTGATTTCCTTTTTATGTAGCTTTTATTTTGTGTTTCAGCACGAACCAGGTTTGCCATAGCAAGGGAAAACCAGAGCTAGGCTTGAAAATGATGCTGAAACATCTAGATTCAAATCCGGAACCCAAGTGGGCGGCAGTCAAGTGAGACAGGTTTTTCCAAGTACACAGAAAGTGAAATACTTCCGTCCCAGGCTGTGTCTACCGTGCGTGCAGAAACCTCGTTGGTTTGGCAGTTTTGAGGACTAAAAGGGCACTCCCTGAGCTGTGCTCTGAATAACTTATAGTTACTGCTTCCAATGTGATTGATTGGGGGGGGGGGGGTGCAGGTTGGCTTCTGGCTTGTCGGTGAATGTGTGTTTGTTTTTTCTACTTTTATTGCACGTTAAACCAGATGAACCCAAAAACACCAGTTGTTACTTTTGAATGATTTTTTAAATTATATCACCAGTTGAGGCTATTGATTTATTCTATTGATTAAAAAAAAAATAAAACCCTCTTCAGTTCTCCAGTGACTGCTAGCCACTGGCCTCCAAAATCAAATTTCCACATGTCTTTGCCACTTAACTTTATTGGATGTTTCCTAAATGTTTACTAATCTAAAAGTGGCACTTTTCATGTTTACTGGGTCTAATGACACTTTGGTATTTGCAAAATCACTCTTTGGGGCTGTGCTGATGGCTAAATTGCAGAAACAGAGATTTGGGGTAGATCTAAGGAAAGACTTCCCTATAGCAAATACAGTGAATGCCGAAAAAGCTTTTCAAAGCTCCTCTGAAATAAGTCAGGGAAAAAAGCAATGTGATCACTCTGTTGGAGTCTACCAGAAAGTACGTATGGCTCACTCTGAGTATTCTCCCAGCCCAATGCCACGGCCTGCAAATTCTCCAGTCTCCAAATGCTAACCCCTGCTCCAATGCCTGATGTGGATTTGATGTTAACTACCTGATTATCAAATTGTAGTGTAGTAGTGATGGTGTGTGTCTCTGTAAACATGTTGGGATGGAGTGGAAGAATCTGGGCAAGGGAGTTGAATAAAGGTGAGGGGGACGAAAAAGAAAACAGTAAGTGAATATTTTCAAAAAGCACAAGCAGTAATCCTTAGCAGCATTACTTGCAGAACTGAAATGTGAGCTTCGTTGATAGCTGATCCTTCTCTGTTCTGAGGGGATGCCTGGCAGGTGAATCATTCCACTGCCCTCCAGAGAGGGGTACACTTCTCAGTGGCAGTGCTGCAGGTGCATTTCCCAGACCACCCAGGAGAGCACCTGCACACCCCTAGGAGCAGTACACTGGTCTTGCAGTGCCCAAAGCATATTCAGTAGGCTTGCTCTTACCCTGCCCCTCAGTGTCCCCCACTTTCCCTGCCTCTTTGCTCCATGGAATCGGCAGAGGCAAGCCTGTGAAGCAAACAAATTCGTTGGCTTCAAACAGGCAAGAGAATGAGGGAAATCCCTGTAGCCAGGAACATGCCCATCCTTCCTTACAAAGCAGGCTCAGGCTATCTAGTTAGTGGGTAAATGAGAGAAAGAAAACCCAAGTGTTGAGGTGACACTGTAGCTGGGTTAGCAGGAATTACAGTCTCCTAGTGGGGCAAAGGGCTTCCCATTCTGCCGTAACCATCACACTTCATGGTTTCACTCCGTGACTGCTTCCCAGTGTGAATCCATGGCAAGCTGGGACACACCTGCCAGGCTTGCACAGGAGCAAATGTATCTAGGTTCCTAAGGGTTCCCTGGCACAGCTGGTTCCCTGGTTCCCACAGCTGTGTCCACTTCCCAGCATTAAAGATTAACCACCAGGGCTTCATTGGCATCTTTATTAGCAACTTGATCATTACTGCTGACCCCACAGCCAAAGTCAGGCTGCCCAGGGTCCACTCCTGAACCTTATCGTCTTTATGGCTCATTCCTCATGGGGCAGATAGGAATCACAGTAGCCCTGACCTCACATGGCTGCTAATGCATGGAAAACACTCAGCAATGTGTATGGACAAGTAGTACCCACTCAGTAAATATTAGCTGCCATCCTCACAGCCCCTGCCCTTCTTCTTGCCACCGTCACACCTTTCTGATCTTGCTTTCATCTGGATCATATCTGAGCCAACGTTAGGCTGATGTAAATGGAAAACACTATGGGCTCAGTCATTTATCCAAGTCCTTCTAATGTTTTTAAAGTATTATGTGTATGTGTGTATATATATATAAAGTATATTCAAGAAGTGTGGAGGAAAAATATGAAAAAATGCATATGTTGCAAAGAATTTTTACACCAAAATAAACATCTTTTCATTCCATTTTTTCATATTTTTTGAGGTGTTTTCACACGTGTGTGTATACATGAGCCACTGCAAGCTTCCAGATCTGTGCTAGTGCATGTATAGGTGCAGCACAAGGTCAGCAAGCACTTGTACAGTTTTCTTTGATTAACAGTCTTGAAAACGCAACCCCTACTGGTTTCCTTCCCTTCCCTGTCCACTTCCTCCTTCCTTCCCCCCAGCCCCCAGAGCTTTCTGGGATCTCCTCCAAATAAACCACCTGCTCTCAAATCCCACTGTCAGGTTCTGATTCTCTGGGAAATAAGAGTTCTGGGAACTTAGAATCCCTTCACAGGACTCCGGATGATGTCTTACATATAGAAAATACATTTTCCTACAAGAGTTAGAAATGGTACAACAGCCTCAAGTTGTGCTTGGTCATTAAATAGACAATGCCCCCCTCCCTTCTCTACCACCCCTATATCTTCCATACTGTGATGTGTGATGTTGTGGTTGTGATATTTCATATTGTGATGTGGTAGCTGCACTGTAAGAGTTCAATGCACAACAAGATTTTGTGTCACATGAGTAATTCCCTGGCCCCGCAAAGTCTAGGCTTTCAAGAAACAGACCAACAGCCAACTCATGAAGGTTCATTCTAGTATTTCCTGACCACTCTCAAAGAATGCTAATGCAGGCATTTCTTAAAGTTCATGTTTATCTCCTTGCCCTTTTCCCCCACTGTTTGAGTGTCCCATCCTGGCCCTGGGGTCTCCCAGCTCCCTGAAGACTCTGTCCAACAAACTCTCCAGCTACTTCTTTATTACTTAGATAAACTTAACCTCTCTGCACACATTTATTTTTCTCTCAGCTTCCAAATTCTGCATACTAAAGAAATTGGAAGCTGACGCTGGTCCCCAGGACAAAATGGTGGGCATGAGGAAGAGATGTGAATATTTGTACAGGAATAATTTTTACACCATTAAACTTTCCTCCTTGGAACATCCTTATGAACTCTGCCAACAGAGACCCAATGTTGGCTTGAATTTTCCAAAGCTCCTTTCATTCCTAATTTATCCAGCTCCCCTTTATTTTTCTCACTGGAGTAGGCATAATTTCTCACAATTTCCCACTGTGCTTCCCAACAGAGTCTGACTGTGTCCATTAGTGTCCCTCCTGGCAAACTTAGATTTGGAAAATGGATAACTAAATCCCCATTTATAAAAGGTGTTTTCTTTTGCTAGCAGTTGCCATCTGTTCCTCTCTGCATCAGTGTAACCCCCCACCCCTCCAACATCCTCTGGAGATGTTTTCATTCCAGTTGTTCTTTATTCACTTGCACATTCGATTATCAGCCTTTCTTGAAAGAGGAGAAAGAAGGAGAAAATCAAAATAGAAATAATAACAAATATTAGCCCCACATAAAAAGAGCCATGAGAAGAGTGGCTTTTTTTCCAAGTACATATAAATAACTCATGAAAGGTTGGAAAACAACAAAGAAAAAGAATGTTTTTTTAAAAAAGACCTAAATGCAGGAAGAATAATTAGGAAATAGCTAGAAAGATGAATAATAACAAATAGCAGGAGGAGAGCCTGCATCAGATTCAGGGGATAAATTATAAGAGGAAAAAAATTGTCAGGTTCCAATTTACAGAGAGTTTCTTAGAGATCTATGTGTCGTTTGTACTTGCTTAGATATGCCAGACATCTCCAGTGTCCATCCCATGTTTTGAATGCAACTTTGTTGGACAACTGGATATGATTTAAGATATGCCATCCAGGCTACCTGCTGATTTATTTACTTACAGTGAGCTCTCACCAGCAACACAGTTCTAAATGCCAAAGAAAACTTCCATTTCCATCTATTATGTGGTCAAAGAAAATCCCAGTCCTTGAACTTGCACTGCAGTTTGTTTTGTGCCATTCAGAAATTTTGCAGGGTCTTCACGTCTACCCTCTAGCAAAGATGCAGGATGTGACTGACTTCTGACAAATAGATATTTGAGATCCAAAATATATTGAGGTTAGCTTGTTTGTCATCACCTTTCTTATTTGCCCAAGTTCTATATAGACAGAAAGCAGCATTACCAACCCCTTTCAAAAGAAAAATGCATGCTGAATTATATATGAGCAGGGTAATGTCAAGTGGCTGTGATTGCAGCGTGGGAGTTGTTTTGGTTTGTTTTGTTTTGACTTAAGTCAGGAAACAATGAGTATGTTTGTCATTTTCTAAACAATATGGCCCGGATCCACTTGTGGATGGTAGTCTTTCATCTCCATGGGAGATTCCACCCAACAACTGCCATCTGCCAGGGGTGCCTACAAATGTCAAAGTTCTGCTGGATTTCTCTGAAGCCTGCTTCTGCTTTCAGCAGCTTTCAGTAAACTACAGGGCCACAATTTACTTCCATTGTTGTTTCTTCAGGGAGACAGAGTGGAATACATCTGCTGCTTTAGATGAGAAGCCCATGAGAAGAGTACACATGCAATCAGACCAGCTGGTGCAAAAGCATCCAATTCAGCTGCAGCCGGGGGTGGGGGTTGGGGAGTGGGGTTAATGGAGAGAAAAGAAAAGCCCCCACTCATTATGTGCAACATTCATTTCTAAGCCAATGTTTGGGGAAGGGACATGTTTTGTGGGGAAAGACATAATTTTTTAAATCAGATTGAGTATCAGCAACCAAGAATAAATTATTAATCATTAAGAGAGAACACTAATTTCTAATGATAAAAGTGAATGTGTGTATGCCTGGGTTCCTAAAATTCCTCACTGTAAAAAATTACATGCTGTGCCTCTAAATGAAGAGTGAAGAAATGAAAAAAATAGTTGCAGCAAATCATCTTTGGCTATGTAACTAATCATCAAGATGGAGTAGATAACAAAAATAAGCATTTATTGGCTCACAGTGCTGATTCAGCAACTGATGATGTGTTCAGCGGGGCGGATCTTCTGCTTGTCTTGCCTGGCATCACTCACATACATGTGGTCAACTGGTGGTGTGGCTGGGAGTTGATTGATCACAAATGGCCTCACTCACATTTTTGGCTTTCATACTGGCTGTTGGGTAAGGAGGTGAGGGAAATAAGCTCTGTGTTTCTGACAGGCAAACCCAGTTTATTCTCATGTTGGTGGTCACAGTGTTCAGAAACACAGCAAGTGGCCAGCGCTGCGGCTCACTAGGCTAATCCTCCGCCTGCGGTGCTGGCACTCCAGGTTCTAGTCCTGGTTGGGGTGCTGGATTCTGTCCCGGTTGCTCCTCTCCCAGTCCATCTCTCTGCTGTGGCCCAGGAAGGCAGTGGAGGATGGCGCAAGTCCTTGGGCTCTGGAAGCACCTGGCTCCTGGCTTCAGATCGGTGCAGCATGCTGGCCGTAGTGGCCATTTGGCAGGGTGAACCAATGGAAGGAATACCTTCTCTCTGTCTCTCTCTCACCGTCTAACTCTGCCTGTCAAAAACAACAACAACAACAAACAGCAAGCAAGAACCAGAACCAATGCACAAGCACTTTCCAAGCCACTGCTTATGACAGGTTTGCTGTATCCCATTGGCCAAAGCAAGTCATGTGACCAGGCACAAGGTTGGCATGGACAGGTAATGCCCAAGGGAGTAAGACAGCAAGGCAGAAACAAATCAGGCCATTATCCCAACAATCTACCTGAGAAACATAAGTATTCTTGGAAATGTTTTTATCCGTATCAAAAGACCAAAACTCTTGGGACATAGAATCAATAACAAAATAAATCTTGGGTATCTCCACATTCTTCCTTTGGCTGATGAGACAACTTAAACTCAAAGAGGTGACTTTATTTGCCCATGATCACATGAGTAACTGGATAATATATTTTTTGGGGTTTTTTTGGGTTTTTTGTTTGTTTGTTTTGTTTGTTTGTTTGTTTTTGACAGGCAGAGTGGACGGTGAGAGAGAGAAGGAGAGAAAGGTCTTCCTTTTGCCGTTGGTTCACCCTCCAATGGTTGCCACGGCCGGTGCACTGCAGCCGGCGCACCACGCTGATCCAATGGCAGGAGCCAGGTACTTATCCTGGTCTCCCATGAGGTACAGGGCCCAAGCACATGGGCCATCCTCCACTGCACTCCCTGGCCACAGCACAGAGCTGGCCTGGAAGAGGGGCAACCGGGACAGAATCTGGCGCCCCAACCAGGACTAGAACCCAGTGTGCCTGCACCGCAAGGTGGAGGATTAGCCTAGTGAGCCACGGCGCCGGCCAAGGATAATATATTAATTATGAAAGAATTGGGAAACACCTGGAATCATTGATACAGTAATTGATTTAATATGTAGGATAGGTAAAACTATAGTGGGAGGAAAAATCTACCTTGGCCTACAGAGTCTGGAGAATATTTTAAGAAAGAAAAGACAAAGCTCAAGTGGGCAGGTAAATGAGTAGATATAATTAAGGAAAGCCAAGTGAAGCTCCAAGTTGTCATATTTCTCTCATATTTTCTTAGATTCTCAAACTTTATTGTGCATATGAATCACCTGGGCATCTTTTTAAAATAAAGATTCTAATTCATAAGGTGGGATATGAAACTGAATTTCTAACCAGCTAAAACTGCATATGGAAGGGCCACACATTGAGTGGCAAAGCTCTAGCAGTCAGCCTTGTTCATCCAATTTCTCATCTCTTAGCTTATTATAGTTTGGATATAAGTTTAAATGTTGAATCTCCCCCAAAATCTCATGCATTACTTGGTCCCCAAAGTCTTATATTAATGGTACTAAGAAGGCAGGGATTTAATCCAATCACAGTGTTTGGAGGTGAGACCTTTGGGATCTGATGGATTGGCTCCGGTTGTTAGAGTGCAGACCCAATGATTAAATCCTAGTGTCTTAATAAGAGATCACATGCACACATACTGAGACACACATGCTCCCTGTTGCCTCAGGACTCTGCTAGCAAGACATCATCACCAGGTAAGGAACCAGCAGGGCCCACCTGAACTTTAACTATGAACCTCCAAAACCATGAGCCAAAATAAACTCCTGTCTCATGAAGTTAGTTGCTTTGGGTATTTCATTATAGTTATGAAAACCTGACTAATAATACTCTTATTAGGCCCCTAGATGCATCTCTCCTCCCTGACATCACCACTCCTCAGAGTGATAAGTCAGACATCTGACTGTGATGCCCTTGCAAAGAGAGTTGTCCCATTGCGGTAGGTGTATACCTGGGAGACACTTGTTTCTGAATCGTTGTTTCCAGAAATAATATAGAACTTAATGGATGTATTCTGGAATCTAGATTCTCCCCTCCCCTCCAGTACAGTCCAAGGAGACTCCCTTGCTCTGTATCCAGACCCCTTCCTCCTAGAATCAATGACTTCCTTTCACAGCTGTAGTTATCACCCACAGAAGCAAGAAGGGCTAAATCCTCATGTCTCCTCTCCCTAGCCAGACCACTATGTCTAAAAGTGTTCCTGTGAACCCAGGCAAGTTCCTCAGGAAATACCAGTATAGGTTTGGGGAAATGAGAAAGAAAAAGCAATGAAAATAGAGTATGTGTTTTAAAGCAGATTACTTTGGTGGGCCTTGTGGTACAAAGGATTAAGCCCCTGCCCGTGGTACCAGCATCCCATATGAGCATCCATTCAAGTCCTAGATGCTCCACTTCCTATCCAGTTCTCTCTGCTGATGTACCTAGAAAAGCTGCAGAGGATGGCCCAAGTGCTTGGGCCCCTGTCACCCACATTGGAGACCCAGATGGAGTTCCTGGCTCCTGGCTTTGACCTGACCCAACCTAGCCATTGCAGACATTAAGGGAGTAAACCAGCAGATGGAGGATCTCTCACTCGCTCCCTCCCTCCCTCCCTCTGCGTGTGTATTAACACTTCTTTTCAAGTAAACAAATGAAATATTTTAAAATATCTTGAAAATAAAATAAAGCAAATTACTGATGAAACAACTGGGTTTCAGGGCTGCTGAGGACCCCTGGCAAACTATGTAGAACCAGGCTCAGAATCTTTCCACTCAACAAGAGAAAGTCAGGTATTTATACACCCATGCCTTTTGGATATGGCTGGAGCAAGGGTGCTTTGCTTGAATTCATTCTGAAGCACATGGGGCTTTTCTAGGCATGTAACTGGAATGCCGGAGAAAGACTTTCAGGCAGAGAGAGCCTCTGTGGTTTCCAGGATTAGCTTTCAATTTGTAGAAAAGAGAATGCAGAAGGACTATGGGCAAGACCATAGCCTTAGCCATCCTTGGAGAACTATTGAGAAAGCCAAAAGGAGTTTATAAGTATAAAACTTTTGACTAAAACCAAGGATATCACATGAAAAGCAAAATATTAGAAAAAGTAGAAAAATATTATGGAATTGAACAACCCTTTTGATTATTTCTTCTTTACCTCCTTCTGTTGACTATTTAGTTGGCTTATGTTGTTGAAAATATTTTTTTCACTGCTTTCCATTAGGAAGCAATACAGTTGGCCCTCTTTATTCATACTCTCCATTACTGAGATTTCAACCAGGTACTGGTGAAAAATATTTTGAAATGCTGCCTCTGTACTGAACATGTGCAAACATTTTTATCTTATTATTCCATAAACAACACAGTTTAACAACTATTTACCTAGCATTCACATTGTTTCAGGTATTAAGAGTGATCTAGAAATGATAGGGTGCATGGGAAGATGTGTGTAGGTTATATGCAAATACTAAGAGCTTTTCCTCAAAGGGACTTGAGCATGTGTGGACTTTAATATCTGTGTTGGGATCCTGTGTTGTATTAGATCTAGGTTGTATTCTGTCCCTATCACTTCCCAAAACTGTGCCTATGGCCAAGTTATCCTCATCAGATTCAAATTTCCTCATCTGTTGAAAGGGAATAGAAATTCTGACTGCATAGGACTGTAATGAAGATTGAATGCAAGGAAGTGTGTAAGCAGCTCACCATGAAAGACATGCAAATGCCCTGCTCCTTCTTCAGGTCTCCAGTGGTGTCCTCATTACTGAAGTCGAAATCTAATTCTACTTAGTCAATTTGTATTGAAGTCATATTTTGTATAGAATCTGTCTTGGAGCCCATCAGAAGTATAGAGCTAATAAAATCTATCTTCTTAATTGAAAATGAATCTTGATGAAGAATGGGATGGGAGAAGGAGTGGGAGATGGGATGGTTGTGGGTGGGAGGGAGGTTATGGGGGAAAAGCCGCTATAATCCAAAAGTTGTACTTTGGAAATTTATATTTATTAAATAAAAGTTGAAAAAAATCTATCTTTGTTGCGGTGGATTCGTCCTGAGAGGAGGAGCGTGGTGGGGGCAAGAAGCGCGGAGTCACCACACAGACCCAGGGAGTTGGGTGAAAGCAGGCCAGAAGCGAGCAGCCCACAGACTAGTTTCTTTCAGTTGGTACAGCAGCTTAAATAGCAAAGGCAGCCAGTCCAATCAAGGGGCGGTTTATGCCCTAACCAATCACAGCCTGTTGCCAGGCAGGCTCTGTTGCCAGGTGGTTTCCCAGGGGGTTTCTGAAGCCACTCCTGAGTAACTGACCTTCGCTTGCCAGCGGCCATTTTGGCATGGCCTTCTCATTCCACCGCATTTCTCATTCCACCACATATCTTCTTATTTCTTGTAGCTTCCTGATTTGGAGAAAGACTGACAAAGAAGTAGCTCTAACATTATCAGATAGTGAAAGTACTACTTTCTTTTTTTTTTAACTTTTATTTAATAAATATAAATTTCCAGGGTACAGCTTTTGGATTACATTGGCTTTTCCCATCTATAACTTCCCTTTCACCCACAATGCTCCCATCTCCCACTCCCTCTCCCCTTCCATTCACATCAAGATTCATTTTCAATTATCTTTATATACAGAAGATCAATTTAGTATATATTAAGTAAAGATTTCAACAGTTTGCACCCACACAGAAACACAAAGTGTAAAATATTGTTGGAGTACTAGTTATAGCATTAATTCACATTGGACAACACATTAAGGACAGAGATCCTACATGAGGAGTAACTGCACAGTGACTCCTGTTGTTGACTTAACAATTGACACTCTTGTTTATGGTGTCAGTAATCACCCTAAGCAGCCCTTGTCATGAGTTTCCAAGGCTATGGAAGCCTTTTGAGTTTGCTGACTCTGATCATATTTACAAGGTCGTAGTCAAAGTGGAAGTTCTCTCCTCCCTTCAGAGAAAGGTACCTCCTTCTTTGATGACCCGTTCTTTCCACTGGGCTCTCACTCACAAAGATTTTTTTTTTTGACAGGCAGAGTGGACAGTGAGAGAGAGAGACAGAGAGAAAGGTCTTCCTTTGCCGTTGGTTCACCCTCCAATGGCTGCCGCAGCCAGCGTGCTGCGGCTGGTGCACCACGCTGATCCGATGGCAAGAGCCAGGTACTTATCCTGGTCTCCCATGGGGTGCAGGGCCCACGGACTTGGGCCATCCTCCACAGCACTCCTGGCCAGAGCAGAGAGCTGCCCTGGAAGAGGGGCAACCGGGACAGAATCCAGCACCCCGACCGGGACTAGAACCCGTTGTGCTGGCGCCGCAAGGCAGAGGATTAGCCTAGTGAGCCGCGGTGCTGGCTGACAAAGATCTTTCATTTAGGTCTTTTTCTTTTTTTCCAGAGTGTCTTGGCTTTCCTTGCCTAAAATACTCTCATGGGCTCCTTAGCCAGATCCGAATGCCTTAAGGGCTGATTCTGAGGCCAGAGTGCTGTTTAGGACATCTGCCATTCTGTGCATCTGCTGTGTATCCCGTTTCCCATGTTGAATTGTTTTCTCCTTTTTAATTCTATCAGTTAGTATTAGCAGACACTAGTCTTGTTATGTGATCCCTTTGACTCTTAATCCTATCATTATGATCAATTGTCACCTGAAACTGATCACTTTGACTAGTGAGATGGCATTGGTACATGCCACCTTGATGGGATTGAATTGGAATCCCCTGGCACTTTTCTGACTCTACCATTTGGAGCAAGTCTGATTGAGCATGTCCCAAACTGTACATCTCCCTCTCTTATTCCCACTCCTAACAGGGATCACTTTTCAGTTAAAATTAAACACCTAAGAATAATTGTGTGTTAATTGCAGAGTTCAACCAATAGTATTAAGTAGGACAAAAAAAATACTGAAAGGGATAGTATTAAGTTGTTCCTTGACAGCCAGGACATGGACTGATCAAGTCACGGTTACTCATAGTGTCCATTTAACTTCAACAGGTTTCCCTTTTGGTGCTCAGTTAGTTGTCACCTATCAGGGAGAACATATGTTATTTGTCCTTTTGGGACTGGCTTATTTCACTCAGCATGATGTGTTCCAGATTCCTCCATTTTGTTGCAAATGACCAGATTTCATTGTTTTTGACTGCTGTATAGTTTTCTATAGAGTACATGTCCCATAATTTCTTTATCCAGTCTACTGTTGACAGGCATTTAGGTTGATTCCAGGTCTTAGCTATTGTGAATTGACCTGCAATAAACATTAAGATGCAGACAACTTTTTTGTTTACAAATTTAATTTCCTTTGGGTAAATTCCAAGGAGTGGTATGGCTGGGTTGTATGGTAGGGTTATATTCAGGTTTCTGAGGAATCTCCAGACTGACTTCCATAGTGGCTTAACCAGTTTGCATTCCCACCAACAGTGGCTTAGTGTCCATTTTTCCAACTACATCCTTGCCAGCATCTGTTGTTGGTAGATTTCTGAATGTGAGCCATTCTCACCGGGGTGAGGTGAAACCTCACTGTGATTTTGATTTGCATTTCCCTGATGGCTAGTGATCCTGAACATTTTTTTATGTGCCTGTTGGCCATTTGGATTTCCTCTTTTGAAAAATGTCTATTGTGGTCCTTGGCCCATCTCTTAAGTGGGTTGTTCGTTTTGATGTTGTGGAGTTTCTTGATTTCTTTGTAGATTCTGGTTATTAAATCTTTATCTATTGCATAGTTTTCAAATATTTTTTTCCCATTCTGTCGGTTACCTCTTTTTCTTTTGAAGTACAGAAACTTCTCAATTTGATGCAATCCAAATTGTTAATTTTGGCTTTGACTGCCTGTGCCTTCGGGGTCTTTGCCAAGAAGTCTTTGCCTATGCCTATATCTTGCAGGGTTTCTCCAATGTTCTCTAATAATTTGATGGTGTCAGGTCGAGATTTAGGTCTTTAATCCATGTTGAGTGGATTTTTGTGTAAGGTGATAGGTAGGGGTCTTGCTTCATGATTCTGCATGTGGAAATCCAATTTTCCCAGCACCATTTATTGAATAGACTGTCCTTATTCCAGGAATTGGTTTTTAGATCCGTGATCACATATAAGTTGGCTGTAGATGTTTGGATTGATTTCTGGTGTTTCAATTCTGTTCCATTGGTCTATCCATCTATTTCTGGAAAAGTACTACTTACAATATAAAGAGTGCGATGCTCTGATCTTATACAGAGAGAAAAATTATCCCCTTTTTTCCTGTAATGTACGGAAGAGTAGTTCATTCCATAATTCACACTCAGCTGCTAAGATCTGCAAAATTTCCACCTGTCGCCATGTTCAATGGAGTTATAGTCCACATGAAAAACGCTTCAACTAACTTCTCCTTGATTCCAACATTCTGAGGACTAGAAAGAAAACTTGAAAATAATTTAAAAACTGCTGACTTGTATCAGGCATAGATTTGTTCAGATGAAACAGAGAAACATAAGGTTTTTGAAGTAAGATTATTTTGTCAATGGGCCATGGAAAAGAAAGAAAATAAAAATGATTGTTCAAGCTTTGAAAATCCTCTCACTCGTAATGAGATTGGAGTAGGGAAGAAAATGAACCTTGATTAAGCAGCTCTAAAAGCCAGGGACTGTGATAAAGTCTTTACTCATCAATGTACTTGATCCTGTCCACTCCCCCAAAGACCACCAGAGAAACCTGTTGATAAGAAAAGCTATATTTATTGAACTTATTAGAATAAGGAGGAACACTATCTTGACAGTAGTTTTAGGGCCTGAGCTTGGTGATATGGGAAGTGGTCTTGCAAAGCGAGGAAGTTGGACTGGGCAAAGTTTGTGGCATTATTATTATTTACTTTGGCACATCAAGGTGAAGGTATTTTGAATGGAGTTTTTTTTTTAACTTTTATTTAATGAATATAAATTTCCAAAGTATGACTTATGGATTACAATGGCTTCCCCCACATACCGTCCCTCCCACCCACAACCCTCCCCTTTCCCACTCCCTCTCCCCTTCCATTCACATCAAGATTCATTTTCGATTATCTTAATATACAGAAGATCAGCTTAGTATACATTAAGTAAGGATTTCAACAGTTTGCTCCCACACAGAAACATAAAGTGAAAAATAATAGATGATTTTTTTTAAATGATGATGAAATCAGATCAGACCTATTGTCATGTTTAATCCCAGTGAGAGTCAAGTTGGGAATTGATAATTTCTTCTTTTTTTTTTCTTTAACAGAAGATCAGTTTAGTATACATTAAGTAAAGATTTCAACAGTTTGCACCCCCATAGAAACACAAAGTGAAATATACTGTTTGAGTACTCGTTATAGCATTAAGCCTCAATGTACAGCACATTAAGGACAGAGATCCTACATGAGGAGTAAGTGCACAGTGACTCCTGTTGTTGACTTTACAAATTGACACTCCTGTTTATGGCATCAGTAATCTCCCTATGCACCAGTCATGAGTTTCCAAGGCTATGGAAGCCCTCTGAGTTCTCCGACTCTTATCTTGTTTAGACAAGGTCATAGTCAAAGTGGAGGTTCTCTCCTCCCTTCAGAGAAAGGTACCTCCTTCTTTGAAGACCTGTTCTTTCCACTGGGATCTCAATCACAGATCTTTTTGCCAGAGTGTCTTGGCTTTCCATGCCTGAAATACTCTCATGGGCTTTTCAGCCAGATCCGAATGCCTTTAGGGCTGATTCTGAGGCCAGAGTGCTGTTTAGGACATCTGCCATTCTATGAGTCTGCTGAGTATCTCACTTCCCATGTTGGATCACTCTCCCCTTTATTTATTCTATCGGTTAGTGTTAGCAGGTACTAGACTTGTTTATGTGCTCCCTTTGACTCTTAGTCCTTTGAATGGAGTTTTGATGAGTAAGTTGTCCATCTTAGTCTTGATAAACCCAGTTGTTTTGCTAGTGTTATGGAATAAATTGTGTCCCTGACCCCTACAAAAGCCATGTGTTGAAGGCGTATCCCCTCTTACCTCAGAATGAGACTGTATTAGGAGGCCGGCCTTTAAAGAGATGATTAAGGTTAACTGAGGTCATATGGGTGGGATCTAATCCAATATAAGTGAATCTAAAAGGTCTTTGTACTGCTATTATAAAATATCTAAACTTGGTGATTTATAAAGAACAGAAATTTATTTCTCACAGTTCTGGAAGCTAGGAGATCCAAGATTAAGGCGCCAGCAGATAGGGTGTCCACTTACGGGCCCTTCTAAGATGGTTCTCTCAGTTCCTTCCAAGGTGACACCTTGTTGTTGTCACTATGTCTTCTGGATGGATCACTGTGCCCTAATGTGGTAGAAGGGACAAAAGGGCCAACAAGATAAACACTCTCTCTGAAGCCTCTTTTATAAGGACATTGATTTGTCCATAAGGGTGGAATCCACCCAAGGGCCCCATGTAATATCACCACAATGGGGATTAAATTTCAACACATGAATTTGAGAGAATATTCAAACCATCACAGTGAGTATCCTCATAACAAGAGGCTATCAGGACACACACACACACACACACACACACACACGGAGGACCCTGTAAAGACGCAGGGAGAAGGTGGCCATCTATAAGTCAAAGGGAAGGGCCTCTGAAATAAACAAACTTGCCAGGACCTTGATGTTAGACTTCTGGTCTCCAGAGCTGTGGGAAAATGAGTTTCTATTATTTAAGTCACTTGATCTGTGGCATTTTTTTTCTGGTAACGCTAGAAAACTATTATAGTTTGTTCAGTCATTTTTTCTAGAAGCAGATACTTCTAAAGGCAGGAAGTGAAGTAACATGCCCAAGATGACACAGCTGTGAAGGAGGAGTCAACATTCTAACTTCAGTCTACTGGACCACAAAACCAAATTCCCCTCCATATTTTGAGTTCCTCTGAAGTAGAGACAAATTATACATAAGAAACCACTAGGAAGTGGTTGGGCTTTACTACATGTATTTTTTTTTTTTTTTTGGACAGGTAGAGTTATAGACAGTGAGAGAGAGAGACAGAGAGAAAGGTCTTCCTTCCGTTGGTTCACTCCCCAAATGGCCGCTACGGCCAGTGCTGTGCCAGTCCAAAGCCAGAAGCCAGGTGCTTCTTCTTGGTCTCCCATGGGGGTTCAGGGACCCAAGCACTTGCGCCATCCTCTACTGCCCTCCCAGGCCACAGCAGAGAGATTAACTGGAAGAGGAGCAACTGGGACTAGAACTGGCATCCATATGGGATGCTGGCACCGCAGGCGGAAGATTAACCAAGTGAGCCATGGCACCTGCCCCTACTACATCTATTTTTGATGGTTTTTTTTTTTTCAGTTGGTCCATTTTTCACACAGCAGAGGATAGCTGAGGGCATCCATTTTTGTCCCCCCCCCCACAGGCTCTAGTCTAAGGTAACGTTTTACAGTTTATCAAGTATAAAGGCCAGCTGGCTATTTCTCCAGGTGAGCACTCCTGTGGCTCACCAACATTCTTCCAGAAATGACCATCTTGAGGCATAGAAAATCTGTGACTTTAAATTGCCAACACCTACCACTCTTCACTGAGTGGAGTCAGCCCTTCTTCGCAGATTGGAAATTCTGAGAAATGAATAATCTCCCTGTAGTAGCCCCCAGCAAATGATTGGTCTGAGTGGATGGAAAAATATCCCAGCTCCTTCTTCAATCACATGGGATAATTTTCAGACATGTTTTATGCTGTTCCCAGAGTTCCTCTGTGGAGCCGACCTTGAATTGGCTTGGTAACACCTCTCAAACTGTTTACACTCAAATCCTTGTCTTGGGATCTTCTAGAGGGACTCAAAAGAAGACACTGGGCTATAACTGCAGACTTCAATCTAACAGTCCCCTCCCTTGTCTCCAACACCTATATGAATCTCTAGCTAGTTTTCTTTAGCCAAAAAATTTCTTTGATATGGCCTAGAAGAGCTGGCCTGATCTGTCACCTACCTATCTGTCCTTGTCAGAGTTCTTGGTCTTAAGAACAGAGACAGAATGTGAGCACCTAGAGCACAAAAGGGGTTCATCAGAAGAGTCTCTCTTGCAGACTTGGCTTAGCAGGAAATCAGGCCACTTTGGAGTAAACAGACAAGAATTATCTGGTTAGGACCCTGAGAGACCCAACACAAGTTAGTCCTGAGCACTCTCCTCCTATCACTGAATGTTCAGCCATCAGAACCCTCTAACCAGCATGTGCCTTCCTGGCCCTCCTACTTGAGGAATGCTGAGGCCAGATGTGTTTGAAAGGCATGCCCTGAGTGTGTAAGAGATGGGATCCTTTCCTCTGTGACCACATCTGCTGTGTGCCCAAATACTGGGCAGCTGGAAGCCAGCCCTCTCCAACCACAGGCCTCTCCTGGTCTGAAGGTCATCCCCATCAGGCTTTGTGCTGCTGCCGGGCTCCCTCCTGCTACAGAGTTTGCCATCCTTTTTGCACAGAATGCTCCCCTTTCTGCCAACTCCCCTTGGCTCAGAATCCAGGTCAGATTTTCTCAAGGAAAGTTTCCTGAGACTGCCAACAGGTCAGACCTCTCCCCCTTATCCCCAGATGTATGCACAAGAGCATTCCCTTGAGAAGTACACTTCCCTGTAATTGCATTTTTATTTACATCCCTCCCAAAAAGTCAATTCTCTGAAGTCCCAGGGCTGTGTCCACTTTTGCTCACCTGTTTGTTCTCAGTGCCAAGAAGGCATAGCACGTAACAGGCACTAAATAAACAGTTGAGAATTAATGAATAAATTAGTGAACACATTCTTAAGCAGTTCACTTTGGATTTTTACCAAATGATTGCAAAGTTTACCGATAGCTGAGGATACCATTCTTTTGCTTAGAAGTGAAACAACTCATATTTTTAGTGAAAAAAATGCTAAAATAACTCAGGGATACATGTGGTCCCTTGACTAAATGTTCCCAAAGAAATATTTCTCTAAAAGAATAAAAAATAATTTTTTAAGTTTTTATAAAGTATTGAGTGCATTGAACATTAGGGCAAACGGCAATTAACTTTTGCTCATAACATATGTCTACAGAGCCCAGTAACTGAAAACAATAATCGCTGAGTATTATTCATTCCTCTGGCTGGTGTAGTTGATCTATGATAAGATCGACCAAAGTGGTTCTGTTCTATGTGACTTTCATCTTGCACTTGCCACCAGCGGGTTATCCCAGGCATGTTCATATTCTTATGCCACCAGTAGGCTAGTACAGGCATGTTCCTCTCATGGCAATGACAGAAGCAAAGGAGAGAAAGTGGATTCACAAGGGTCCACTTAAGTCTTAGATTCAGTTGTGGCCAGCTGTCACTTCTGCCCTTGCACCATTAGCCAACTCAGTTTACAAAATCAAACCCAAAGTGAAGATGTGGAGAACAGGGCCAGTGTTGTGACACAGCAGGTTAAGGCACTTGCAATGCTAGCATCCAATATGGGTGCCAGTTTGAGTCCCAGCTGTTCTACTTCTGATGTAGCTCCCTGCTAATTAATACACCTGGAAAAGCAACGGAAGATGGCCCAAGTTCTTGGGCTCCTACCACCCATATGGGAAACCCAAATGGAGTTCCAGGCTCCTGGCTTCAACATGGTGCAGCCCCAGTCATTTGGGGAGTAAACCAACAGATAGAAGATCTCTCTCTTTCCCTATCCCCTTAACTCTGCCTTTCAAATAAGTCAATCTTCTTCAAAATGTGTAGAAGATCACTACATTGGCAGCAAGGCCACAGCAAGAGTATAGATGCAGGGAGAGATGAAAAATCAAGACCAACCACACCATCTATCCCCAGATTAGTGTCCAAGCCAATGACAGGAAACACTTAGAAAAACAAATGATCAAATGACAAAAGCAAATATTCAGCCAGCAAGTAGGTTTAAATTACCTGGGAAAGCACTCAGAATCAGGGCTCCTCAAAGCTATGTAAGGCATCCAAAGCAAGAAAAGTTTGAAAATTGTTATAGCCAAAAAGAATGTAAGGAGACAGGATGAATAGAAGTAATATGGAGGCCGGCGCCGCAGCTCACTAGGCTAATCCTCCACCTAGCGGCGCCGGCACACCAGGTTCTAGTTCCGGTCGGGGTGCCGGATGCTGTCCCGGTTGCCCCTCTTCCAGGCCAGCTCTCTGCTGTGGCCCGGAAAGGCAGTGGAGGATGGCCCAAGTCCGTGGGCCCTGCACCCCATGGGAGACCAGGAAAAGCACCTGGCTCCTGCCTTCGGATCAGCGCGGTGCGCCGGCCGCAGTGCGCCAGCCATGGCGGCCATTGGAGGGTGAACCAACGGCAAAGGAAGACCTTTCTCTCTATCTCTCTCACTATCCACTCTGCCTGTCAAAAAAAAAAAAAAAAAGTAATATGGAGGCTGTACTGTGACATAGAGGGTAAAGCATCCCATGTGGGCACCTGTTTGAGTCCTTTCAGTCCCGGCTGCTCCACTTCTGATCCAGCTCTCTGCTATGGCCTGGGAAAAGTGGTGGAAGATGGCCCAAGTCCTTGGGCTTCCATTTGGGAGGCCCAGAAGAGACTCCTGGCTCCTGGCTTCAGATAGGCTCAGCTGTAGCCGTGGCAGCCATTTGGTAGAGTGAACCAGTGGATGGAAGATTCTCCCTCTCTCCCTCTTTCTCTCACACATGCATGCACATATGCCTCTGCCTCTCTGTAATTCTGCCTTTCAAATGGATGGATAAATCTAGAAAGAAAGGAAGAAAGAAAGGAAGAAAGAAAGGAAGAAAGAAAGAAAGAAAGAGAGAGAGAGAGAGAGAGAGAGAGAGAGAGAGAGAGGGAGGGAGGGAGGGAGGGAGGGAGGGAGGGAGGGAGGGAGGAAGGAAGGGAGAGAGAGAAAGAAAGAGAGAGAGAGAGAGAGAAAGAGAGAGAAAGGAAGGGAAGGGAAGGGGAGGGGAGGGAAGGGAAGGGAGGAGGGAGGGAGGAAGGAAGGAAGGAAGGAAGGAAGGAAAATGCTATGAAGTCCTTTGGAGCATCATTTAAACAGCGATTTATTTTAAAAAGTAATATGGAATCCTGATGAGCTAATGGAATACTAAAAGGATGTTAGATTAAAAACTAAGAACAAAAAAGTCAGCTAATATAGGTTCTAGTTAATATTATTGTGTCAGTATTTGTCGTTAGTTATGATAAATGTACCATAATAGTGTTATATAGGAGAAATGGATAAAGAATATATGAGAACTCTGTACTGTCAACTTCTCTGTCGATCGAAAACTATTCCACAAGAAAAAGTCCATTTAAACCAGAAACCAAAGATGGAATATGCTTTATAATAGTGGGAATCATCTCCTATCTAGACTCATCAAGTTCTTAAATTTATCACTGTCTTGAAAATGTCAGATTTGTTGCAGGAGGGTGGTGTAGAGACTTTCCTGGGACTCCAGAACCAGAGGTTTATACTCAGCCAATAATTCTACTTGGAGAGGAACTAGAGCTACGTGAAGAAGTATCTTGTCAGAATCTCCAGTCAGCCAGGAGGAGCTGCCTGCAGCCTCCTGGTATGTGGAGCCACCAGCCCCTGCTCTGTGCAGCCTACCCTTGGGCTCCTTCCATTCTCATTCCGTTGTGATCTTAATCCCATCAGCACATTTGCCCTAGATTCACTTCCTCCCCTTCTGTTTGAGAATCAGATGGAATTCATTCGAGATCTGACTCCAAACTTCTATAATTTTTGAGTAACATAGTTTAAAGAAGCTAACTTACAAGTTCATAGCAAGAGTTGGCATTTGGTACAGCAGTTAAGATGCAGCTTGGGAAGCCTACATCACCTATTTAAAGGCCCTGGGTTTGAATCCCAGCTACAAGTCCTGGCTACCACTCCTGATACCAGCCTCATGCTAATGCCCACTCTTGAGAGGCACCAGGTAATAATTAAGTTTGTGGGTCCCTGCCACCCATGTGGCATCTAGCCATCTCCTGAGTGTTATAGGCATTTGGAGAGTGAACCAATGAATTGGAGATCTCTGTGTCTCTCTCTGCCTTTCAAAGAAAGGAAGGAAGAAAGGAAATGGAAGGGAGGAAGGGAGGGAAGGAGGGAGGGAGAAAAAGGCAGGAAGGATGGAGGAAGGAAGGAAGAGAAAGAAGAAAGAGAAAAGGAAGGAAAGGAGGAAGAGGGAAAGAAGGAAGGAAAAAAGGGGAGAGAAAGTAAGAAAAAAAAAGAAAAAAGGAAGGAAGGAAGAAAAGAAAGGAAAAATTTTAAGTTCACAGCTACAGTGGAACCAGAGTAGCCCATTTTCTTTCATTTTGTTTTAAAATCTAATTTTTAAAAGATTTATTTATTTGAAAGAGTTACACAGAGAGAGGAGAGGCAGAGAGAGAGAGTGAAAGAGAGAGAGAGAGGTCTTCCATCCACTGGTTCACTCCCCAATTGGCCACAGCGGCCGGAGCTGCGCCAATCCAAAGCCAGGAGCCAGGAGCTTCTTCCTCGTCTCCCACATGGATGCAGGGGCCCAAGGACTTGGGCCATCCTCCACTGCTTTCCCAGGCCATAGCAGAGAGCTGGATTGGAAGTGGAGCAGCCGGATCTCAAACCGGGGCCCATATGGGATGCCGGAGCTTCAGGCCAGGGCATTAACCCTCTGTGCCACAGTGCCAACCCCCAAAATCTAATTAAAGGCTTGCCTCCTTCCAAAAAAGTTTCCTTGACTGCTACAGCCTTCATAAATTATGCTTTCTCTGGACACAGGAAGCTCTAGCATTGCATAAGGATATACCTTTCTCTAGGGTTTCATCCCTAACTTTAAGTTCCTTGAAGGCAGGGACCTTCATTCTGTATACATCCTGTATCCTCCCAAGATTTAACAAAATGCTAGTTCCTAAGCCTCCTGCACACCCAGTGAAAGGCGACACTCTCTCCCCATCCCTGGGGCAGCATGGCTGTCTGAGGTTGCAGGCAGTTCACTGGCATAGCTTGCTTCCATGGCAACGTGGCATCCCTCAAGTAGACCACGCTCCATGGTGCCCTGGAGCAGCTGCTACTGCTGTGTCTCCACCAGTGCCATTTCTGCTTCCTCGAATTTTATATTGGGTGGGATAATAACACAAATTAAGGTATTTGCTGGTTTCTATTACCATTTTTTGGTAAATCACTTTTTCCATATTAATGCATGGGAAAGAGATTGTCAGCACACACACCATTTATTTCACTGATTAAAAAGCTTTAAATGCTCAGTCATGTTTTTCTAATACAATTCACTGCTTCCAAATTTATTTACTGTCGCCTCTATAAATCCAAGTAAATCATGCTTTTATACATGCACACTACGCCCATGTTGAAAAGAAATTTGCTAATAGACTGTGCTTGTGGAATCCTGAATCTGGCCATACAGCTAGAACAGTTGAACTGAAATGCTACTTGAAAATGGAATGAATGTTGCCCGGCGCCGCGGCTCAATAGGCTAATTCTCCACCTGCAGTGCTGGCACCCTGGGTACTAGTCCTGGTCAGGGCACTGGATTCTGTCCCAGTTGCCCCTCTTCCAGTCCAGCTCTCTGCTGTTACCCTGGGAGTGCAGTGGAGGATGGCCCAAGTGCTTGGGTCCCTGCACCCCCATGGGAGACCAGGAGAAGCACCTGGCTCCTGGCTTTGGATCAGTGCGGCGTGCCGGCCGCAAGTGGCCATTGGAGGGTGAACCAACAGTAAAGGAAGACCTTTCTCTTGTCTTGGTCTCCCTCTCTCACTGTCCACTCTGCCTGTCAAAAAAAAAAAAAAAAAAAAGGAATGAATGCTAGCAGCAAAGTTTTACCCCAGCCCCTAAAGAGTGCCAGTTAGGGATAGCAGGAAAATGAAAAAAGCAAGAGGATAAAAAGAAACAGGTTCACCATCCATTCCCCAAAGTTACATTTCCAAATGGCAATTAGTAGGCATTTTTTAATTTAGATTTTATTACATATTTGGGACTCTAATTGCATTGTTATTTTTTTTTCTGGCTTCTCCAGAGAATTTCTTGGGATCTGGGAATTTGTATCTATGATTTCTACAATGGAATTTTCTTTCCTGTCTATCTGTGTGTGTGTATCTTAGTATACATAATTATTTAAAGTATATCAGTTTTATATTATACAATAATATAATATGCAATCATATATAATATAAATAGAATATATGGATATACATAATTTTATGTATTATAATTTTATTGTAAAGTCATAATTTTAGATATCAAAATACATAGACATAAATAAATTTATATTTATATTAACAGTGGAACATTTGTAATTCAGAGAATAAACTGTAGCTTTAAAACCATATGATCTACATGTTTCACTGATAAACTGGACATTTGGTAAGACAGAGTACTACAAGAATAGAAAAGCAAGAGAGGAGGTGGAGAGGGCAAGTTCAAAGCTGAAAAAGATTTCCAAGTCCAAAGTCCTAGCTTCTCACCCCAAGCCCTATCTTCCAGTCCAAAGCCCTAGTTTAGTAATATGGAGGATGAGGTCCAGGGGGGAACCAACATAGCCAAAAACGCAGAGCCATCTCGGATAGCTGTGAGTAAACTGAAGAAATTGACACAAAATCCGCCGGATTTCTGCTCAAGTCACAATCATGAAATAACACTCAAAGGCTCCAGGACATGCCCATAAATGTCAACTAATGTTTATACTTTGTCAGAACACAGTGAATAGGCGAGCTAAGACGTCCTGTGGGCTCGCCTCCCTCCTGGCAGCCTGCGGATGAGTTCATGCCATCCGTTTCCAGAACCCTTGTCGTTCTCTCCAGCTCCATTAGCAGGTGGGGAATTGTGTGCAGGCTTTCTAATTAAAAATAATAATAATTAACATGCCAAACACAGTGTTGACTAAAACAAACCATTATTCTCCCTTAATCATTTATCTTTGTATTTAGTCAACCCACCAGAGGAGTAAATCAATGCTAAATCTGAAATTGAATGACTTGGGTGTTTTAGAGAAAAATAAACTTACCAAGTCATCACAAAAAGACAGCAGCCAGGATGAATCAGGGCTGTTTTAAAAGTTGCTATGATCGGACCTTTAAAAAGAGAATAATGATAAATACCACTAGTCAGAAATGAGCTAACCCAAAACCTCCTCATTTCCTTATCACCTATTATTCCTATTGTTGATCTCATAAAAATGCTCAACTCTTCAAGGGAGGCTGTTTAAACAGATGTTTGGCTATTCTAATTCCTAAAATGAAAAGCTGGACTAAGAGAACAGAGTTGAGAATGGTTCATGACTGGGCACCCAGAGAACTGTCACGTGCAGATCTAAAGGTAGGAATCCTGGCCCAAACAGCATTTCTGCTTTAAAATTGGATGGATGCTTCCAGCACATGTCCTACCTCAGCTGTGATGATTCACCCCTCCCCCCAGAAAGTATGTAAGGCAGTTTGTTTCACAACATCTGTACAGCATTGGGCTTTAATAGATTCTCAAAGGAGGGGGTGAGCCACGAGTCTTGCGTTAAACCCAGGTCTTCGGTTTGCAAACAGGCTGCTTTTACTACTTGCAGTTGTAATCCACCTAACAAGAATAGTTCATGAAAACTGAAAGTATAGTTAAAGAATCTCAAACTGAGTTCTGTGATCAGTTTGAAAACCCAATGTAAGATTCAAGCCATTCCAGTATAAGCTCCAATGTCTTTAAAACCCCATAGATACCTAGTCCTTGGCTGGCCACAAGAAACCCATCTTGGGGTCACTAAATGATCACTCCGCCATGAATTCCCAGAATAGCTCTTGTTCTTGAAAAGGTAAACATAAGGGCAGCAGTGGTACTTGATAAACCTCAAAGTAGCTTTATGCCCATCATTTGGAAAAAGAGAACAGCAGCCACCTATGAGGATGGCAGAAATGTCCAGGCTTATTTGATAAATGTAGCTAAGACTCAGAGAAGTAAAATGATTGAGTCAAGATCAAACATGCAGACTAAAACCAAGGTCCTGGACACCAGAGGTCAAGAGAGGATTCCTTCAATCCTATTATCAAACCTTCCAGTGGTCCAGTCACTGGGTGAAGTAACACTAAAAGTTCACACATAGAGCATTTATTACAAGCTAAGCACTGTTCTGAACTCTTTAAATTGTCTAATTTAATTTCACAGTAGTTGTATCAAGTTGTATTTTAGCCACATCTATTTCTGCGTAACAAACAAACAAAACTTGCAGGGATCTCTAACAGTAAATACTTTGTTTCATCAGTGTGCTTTGGTTGTGGTTTAGCCAATCTAGAGTGGACTTAGCCAGGCTGGCCTTGGAGCCAAGGATTGAATTCAAGTGTCTTTCGGACTAACACAAACAATTTCTTTCTTGAAAATTTCACACTCAGTGGACCTCACACATGTATCCTGTTTTTCCCAGCATTTGGGAATGGGAATTGTAGTGTCTTGGTAGAAATGGGAGGGCTCCAAGTAGAGAAATGTCTGCGAGGCCAGTTCTGTCAAATGATTAAGTGGATTGAGAAGAGGGCATTGGACTTGATAAGTAGGAGGTCAGTGATTAAGACACCACATGAAATCCTAGGCAGGGACACCATTTGACGTGAGTTTCTCTAGAGCAGTAGTTTTCAGATTGTCGTCCCCTGCATCAGCCGGCACTGCATCACCTGGGAAATTGCTAGAATTTTTGCAGACCAGCCAAATCAAAAATTCTTGGTGGAGTGGGGGAGGGTACAGGGGAGAATGATTAGCAAATCCACAAGATTTCCAGAGGGTTCCAATGCCACTTCTAAATTTAGCAGCCATTACTAGAACTTTCCAAGAGCCTAAAGAAGCAGAGCTGTGTGCAGCACTCACTATTTCTGGCCTGTTGGATGGGTAATGATTTTCTACTCAAACCCTCCCATTTTTGGCATTGTGGACTATTCCCCTATTTTGCTGTAGGTATAATAGTTGGGATTGCTTTTAGTCTTCTTAATACCTGTCTGCAGAGAAAACCCTACTTTATCTTGGCTTTGGTTTCTCTAAAGGTGAAAAGTATTTAAAAGCATGTAAATCTGGGTTAGAACCTAGATTAGATCTAGGATCTTTTGTTTTTCTTTACCATAAAGAACATTAATGTAACGAATTATTCCCAAGCGTACAGGTGTAAAGCAATAGCAGTTCTGCTTGGCTTACTCTTGCATGGGTCAAGAACTTGGAAGGCTCACATGATTAAAGTCAGGTACCAGTGGGGTTGGTGTCATCTGAAGACTCAGCAGGACTGGACGTCTTGATGGTCTGTTCACACAGTGGCAGCCTGGGAACCCAGCTGAGGGGACCAACTAGAGCACCTCTCCATAGCTTCTCCAGCATGGTAGTCTCTTGCTTACATGGTAACTGGTTTCCCCTAGATCAGATATAAAACATGTGGCCTTTTGTGACCTAAACTTGGAAGTCGGACAGGATCACTCCTACCATGCCCTACTGGCTGAATCAATCATAAGCTCTCGCAGATCAAGAGAAGGAACATCCCTCGACAGGAGAGGAATAGCAAAGAACTGTCACACATGTTTTAATACTTCCACATTAACAAGGCCATGTTGCAAGATTGTTGAAAGGACTCGATGTATAATCATCTTGAAGTATTTTTGCATTGATGTTGCTGTTGAGATTTTTGTGATTATTTGCTTATAGCAGGGCAATTGGGCACTGTGTCTCATCCATGGGACAGGTGCATGTTATAAAAGAGAAGCATGGGTCAACAGTGTTGTTTCTTCAAACCATAGCTTTATGGAAACATAGTTGAATCTAGGGTAGCAACTGGTTGAATCCCATTGATTTTTTAGATTAATTGACAGACGCCTTCACCAGGTCCCTAAGACGTACTGATCTGCTTTCCTCCCCAGCCCTGCATGAATGTCACTGAGCGGTGAGAGGCTGTCTAAATGGACAAAGATATTGATTTTCCTTTCTACCTCTTTTGAAAGCTCTTTGCTTACCAGGAGCTGAGCAAACATCAGGCAAATGGCAGACCACATAGAAATAGATCAAGTGAGAAGCAACAAAGGCAGTTACAGCTTTCTGAACATCAAGCTGGTTAAGCATCAGGTGCCGCTCCACATGCACATGCACACACACACACACACACACACATTCTGGTTTCATATTGGAAAGCACACACTTTGTTCAAGCTTTATTATTTGTCAATGGATAATGCAGTTGGACCAGATGGTACCAAGTAGCATCATGGGGAGAATTTCTAACCAGGTTCTAGCCTTATCCTAAGGCAGCTGACTGATAACTAAGAACTGAGTGTTCAACTCAGATAGTGCTGTGCATTTCAGAGGGCAGGTTATGCATTGTAAATGGCTAAGTGCCAAATTGGTTATACTCTTGTAAATGATCAAGAAGCTCTATCTTGGTCTGTCTTGGTGGTAACCAATAAATATGGGTTAATACATTTCTGTTTTTTTATATATATAAAAAACATTTAAGAACCTATATTGCTATCGACACCCAAGGGAACTGAGGTGGGAGTTTCTTCAGCCAGAAAGAAGCCTTCAGGCAGTCAAAGGCAGGCCTATTGAAAATCACTTGCAGCTCACACCATGGGAAGGAAACCAGTAACTGGGAGCGGAGAAGAGCCCAGGCATCACCTGAAGGTCAGCACAATCCAGAGAACGTGCCGCAAAGGATAGTAAAGGAGCATCTCCACAGAACAACCATTGCCTTCTCAACAGTTGTTGGATTCAACAGTGTGATGCAAGCCATGGTGAAGCATGCTGGGGCTTGCTTTTAGGTTTTCATCTCCTTCAGGAAAAGATCTTAATGGGACAGGTTTACCAAGACATGTCCTTGGAGCACATTTATCAGCACTTGATTTGAAGACTATTAATTTTAGTTTCAACTGTGGATGAGAACAGGAGGCAACAGTTTCATTCCAAATCAGAAAGCAAAGTGTAATTTCTATAAGTATCCAAGGAGAAAGCTACCTTGTCTTACCTTACAACAGTAATCTCCTGTGGCTTCCCCAAGATGAGTAATGAAGTTATTTAAAAGCACTGGTGAAAGTGGGAAATAAAGTCTGAAATCTCCATCTACATAAGACGTGTGTGGATTCAAGTCAGGCCGGCACTGGAACCCTGACCCGTCATTTTTACCTGTCCCTGCACTGAGATGCTCCATACCTGGAAATCAAAATCCCTCTGGACTTTGGTTGTTTCTTATGAGAAGAAAGTTGATTTTTTTGAATTGTTGTTGCTATTTTTGTTTTAAAGTGATTTTGTCACCTGCTCTGTCAGTATCATTTCAGGGGAGTAGCAACCTGGAAGAGGACTCTGTTTCTCTCCCACGTATCTTTCATTCTCAACCAAAAAAAATCAAATATTTATAGAGCTCCTTTTCTACACTTGACATTTTTGGGAACTCAGAAGCAGAGGGGGAAAGGACTCACACCCCGGGGACAGGGCCAGTACCTTGTTCAAGGAGCCTTGAGTACTATTGGGAGGTTAAAAAAAAAATGCACTTCATCCATGGAATGATTAAGAGAGGCTGTTGCAATTCAAAGCAATAGCAAACCCACAATGTCAGTGTGACAGGTGAGTCCAAATTGATAGCAGAATTTGAGCAAACTGACCCTGCCTTAAAATTCAAGACAGCACTTGCAGGAAAGAATGTTCCCATAGCGTATTGCTTTTGAAATGATTTTGCTGGACTCATCGAAACATGTCATGCATTTTTCATCAAAACAACAAACAATTTTAGGAGGATCTATTCATCAATTAATATATCGAGAGTCTTCTCTAGTAGGTTCCTTGGGAATGCACAGCACTTTTTAGATTCCATGAAATGACTGCATAACAGTGATAGAATTTCATACTGTGAAATGAAGCGCAATATAGCTTCTTAAAATGCTGATGTGGCATGTGCAACCTGATGACTTTCATTTGCTTGTGTAGCCATAGGAGAATCCAATTCATGTTCAGAAGTGGGGGAGGAGGAAATGAATTAAAAATCACACCTCATCAGGAGCTACACTGAGCTTTCCACACCTAGAAGAGATGGTGGTGGAGGTGGCCCATAGCCCTGGTCCATAAATCCAAAGCTGCAATATGCAAGTGGCAGTGTCGTTTAATTTTTTTATTTTTCCCTCTGAAAATAAGAAAAAAAAAACTTTGGAGATGCAGAAAGATAGACAGAAAGAAAGAGAAACAGATAGACGAAGACAGAGAACTCCTGTCTGATGGCTCACTCCCCAGATGCCTGCAATTGCTAGGTCTGGGCCAGGCTGAAGTCAGGAGCTGAGAACTCAGTCCAGGTCTGCTACATGGATGGCAGGAATCCATCTGCTTAAACAATCTCCACTGCTTCCCAGGGCCTGTATTAGCAGACAGCTATAGTCACAAGCAGAGCCAAGATTGAACCTAGGTTCTCTGATGTGGAATTTGGGTGTCTTCTCCACAAGGCTAAATGTCTGCTTTGTCATCCCCAGGACATCACGGTTCAATGATAGGCACACTGATGTACAGGAAAACAGCCAGTGGTCTGATTCCAAACAGTGATGTGGTTCAAACAATTCCTTTGCAAGGAAAGTTCTCAAAAATAATGATGCTGGTCATCAGGAAATGTAGCAGACATCATAGAATGCACAGGGTTGTGGGCAGTAATTCATGTCAGTATTTTGACTTAAACACATTGAGTTGTGAGTAAATAAGTACAGTGAATGGGGACAGATGAAGACTTAGAGAGGAGACTAGTGGGTCTGTATGGTGCTGGAGGGGATGTGATGTGGAACAAAGACTGGGCAAGTGGAATGGAACCCTCTGGTGCCTTGAAATCCAGACCACACCAAACACAAAAGGTGCTGGTGGCTATGAGAAGACTCTAGAACTTAGACCCAACTCCTGGTTTTAGGAAAGAAATAAGCAAGGCAACAAATGTTAGGGCTAAGGAGATGACATGGTTCCTTTGATAGGATCCATCCGGAGATCCTAACCCGGCAACAATAATCCTTACGTATTATTCAGCCCTCCTCAGCCCCGCAGTCTCCCAGCCTTTGAGTCTTTATGGTGAGTCCAAAAAAATATAGACCAGGGTATCCCTCTGTACTGTCTCTAAATTTCTGACCCATAGAATCTGTGAGCATAATGCAGTAGTTACTTATGTTTCTTAATAGATGTGGGGAAGCTGAGATGGACACTGGAAAAAGGGGTGGACAGCATCTCTCAGTGGTTAATAGAACACACTGTGTTTCTGAGCTAAGAGGCAGACAAGACAGAGACTAGGGCCAATTAAATCAGATCTCTCTTGCCATATAGTTCTCTTGTTTTCAATACATTAAAGATGCAGGCTATCAAATGTATTCACCTATTCAGCAGCACTGACCCAGTACTTGGAAACAATTACTTTGAATTCTAGTGCTAACTGGACCATGATTTCTACTTTTCATGGTACCGGGAATGTTTTCATATGACTTGAGTATTTCAGTGAATAACCTAAGGACCTTTAGAAAAGTGTTACCTTTCAGAAGACGATTTCACACAAGCGATTCTGCAGAAAAACTGTTTTCCATAGAGACAGACACAGAATCAGAATAAGAACATGTGTTTTCAAAAATTGGACTTTTGTTTATTGAGAAGTCAGTCTCCATGACTTGTTTCTCATAATCTTCTATGAACATGACCCTGGCCACCTTTCAGTGCCCACTGTGCAATGTGCATTTTTGTATCTTTCTGTTCATGACCATTCTGCTTTGCCTGCTGCAAGAATAAGGTTAACCCTGGCCACTGGGATACTTGGGTTTAGAAAACATTACATGCTAGGCAGTGCATAAAGTTCTTCTCTAAGCATGTATGTTTTCACCTGCCCAGCAGGTGACACTGGACATATTCTTCTCATGGCCGTGACTTGGAATGCAAGAGGTGAAAGTGTGGGCAGGCATGCATTTCCCAGCATAAGCCCAAAGCAATTCACTTGGCCAAATCCAATGTCAATGAAACAGAGATAGACTCCTTTCATGGAAATGGGGGAATGGTAAGCATCACACCCCATTAGTATAGTCCCAACTGGTAGAAGGCTCCAACTAAATCTTTGGGAGACTTCTGTCCAGTTGTGTCACCACTTGGAACACTGAGCATGCCCTTTCTGTGTGGATGCCACCATCAGCAGTCCATCCAGGAGCCAGGGTTTCACACCTCCAGTTTCCTTCACTTATGGTTTTGCACATCTGTCATCCTTTTAGCTCACTTCCTCTGGACACAGAATTTGCCAAAGCCCTTCAGAAAGCATACTGTGAAACTAGAGCAGCTCATTTATCTCATCAGATTTCTCAACATCTGCCCTTACCTTCCTCTGGGGCTCACCTTCTTCTGAGTTTGAATTGACTTTGTCAGCCACTGGTAGCAACTCTACTCTTTCACATTAAGCTGGTGGTTAACTAAAACACTTCCCTTCCAGCAAATCTCTCCTCTTTCCTATACTTGTGTGATGGGTGTTTTTAATCTAAGAATAGCATTTGACATCTATTTATGTTTTCGGACTCAGAAGGCTTCCATAGCCTTGGCAGCTCAAGACAAGAGCCTCAGGTGATCAATGACATCATAAATAAGAGTGTCAGTTGTTAAATTAACAACAGGAATCACTGTGCACTTACTCCTCATGTAGGAGCTCTGTCCTTAATGAGTTGTACTATGAGAATTAACAGTAAAACTTGTCTTCAAATAGTTCTTTATACTTTGTGTGTCTGTGTGGGTGCAAACTGTTGAAATCTTTACTTAGTATAGAGTTGGTCTTCTATATATAAAGATAATTAAAAATGAATCTTAATGACAAGTGGGATGGGAGAGGGAGAAAGAAGTGGGATGGGAGTGGGGATGAGAGGGCAGGTGTTGGGGGAAGAACTGCTATATTCCTAAAGCTGTACCTGTGAAATTTGTACTCATTAAATAAAATCTTTCTAATATATATATTACATATATATTATATTATATATAATATATATGTAATATATATTATATATATAATATATAATATATATAATATATAATATATATAATAATATATAATATATTATATATATTATATATTGTAATATATATATATATATGACATCTATCCATTCACCCACTGAAGGATACTTGGTTTGCTTCTGCCTCTGGGCCATTGTGAATAATGCTGAAATAAACACAAAGAGCAAATATCCCTTTGGCATAATGATTCCAGAGGTGGAATTGCTGGATCAAGTGATAATTCTATTTCTTTTGAGGAACCTCCATACCATTTTCCAAAATTGTTGTACTAGTACTAATTACATTCCTACCAACAGTATATAAGGGCTCCCATCTCCACATCCTCACCAACACTTGTTTCCATTCTATATATGCTGACAAATTTTGTTTAATTGATGTAAGACAAGCAGTGCAATCTGTTGGTATCCTTAGGGCCACTGATTCCATCTCCGTGGACTAGCCATTCCTCCTCAATTAGTGTCATGCATTAGCTATTGATAGAAAGATCTCTAATTACTCCACTATAGAATTAAACCACTAAATCAGGTCCCCTTCATAACACTCTGCCAACTGCAGTCCATCCAATAAGGTGACTTTGTCTTATTTTCTTTTCTATATCTCCCCATCATACTCCCTGCATCCCTACACAGATTTTTTCAGTAGAACCTGTCACCAGTCAGCCTCACTTTTCAAGAATGAATATTGCCTCCCTTCTTGCAAGTAGTAGACAGAATAATGGCCCCCCACATACCCAATGATGTCCATATCCTAATCCTAGGTACTGTGAATAGGTAATGTCCCATGGTGATGGGGATTAAGGCCCTAAATGGAATTCAGGCTGATAATAAACTGACTTTAAGATATAGAGATTATCGCGCCGGCACACTGGGTTCTAGTCCCGGTCAGGGTGCTGGATTCTGTCCCGGTTGCCCCTCTTCCAGGCCAGCTCTCTGCTGTGGCCCGGAAAAGCAGTGGAGGATGGCCCAAGTGCTTGGGCCCTGCACCCCATGGGAGACCAGGATAAGTACCTGGCTCCTGCCATCGGATCAGCGCAGTGTGCTGGCGACAGCGCACTGGCCGCGGTGGCCATTTGAGGGTGAACCAACGGCAAAGGAAGACCTTTCTCTCTCTCTCTCTCTCTCACTGTCCACTCTGCCTGTCAAAAAAAAAAGATATAGAGATTATCCTGAATTATTGGATGAACCCTAAATTATCACAAGCATCATAAGAAAAAGGCAGACTAGAAACTCAGGGCAGTGCCATTCAAGAGGAATTTGATCCATATTGCTGCCTTTGAAGTTGGAGGAAGAGGATCATGGGCAAGAATCTTCTAGAAGTTATTTTAAAAGGCAAGAAAACAGGGCCCCTGAAAGAACACAGCCCTGTTGATCCCTCCAGAACTGTAAGAAAATAAATCCCTGTTGTTTTAAGCCACTCAGTTTGGGTTATCTTGTTACAACAGCCTTAGAGAACTAAAACACTGCCGAGTGAAAAGCCTTTCTCTCCCTGTATTTCTCAAAGGGCATGGCCAAGCGCATGGAAGGCTCTGGACCTTTCAGGAGCACTGTTGCCAAGTCGGTTCATTACATTCTTCATTTGTTCTGCATCACCGTGCTGCAGCTCATTAACACCCTGTCACTGGGTGCTCCCTGCATGTGTGTTAAGAATCAATCTCTCTGACCTTTCTTCCTCATTGGTGTTTTGTCATTTGTGGGCTGCTTGGCTTGACGTATGAATTACTTTCCAGTTCTCTGGCGCTGGGGATGTATGCTCATCAGCCCCCCAAATATTTTAGATATATGCCAATTGCAGTTTCAGCACACAATCCTCTTTCACTCTGTCACCCTGGAACTGTTCCATTGACAATTAATGGAATACCAATAGGAGGAGAGAATTCACAAGGCATTGCTATTGGCAAAGGGGCTAACCTTTGAGGAAGATTCAAAATGGATGCCCTTGAGGAAGAAAGAACTAGGGAAGTCAGTCTTCTCTCTTCTGTAGCTCTATTCCACTGTCCTAATCCAAATATCAAAACTTCTTGTTAGTTTAAGAAAAGGAGATTACAAGTTTTCAAGAATCCATTTGTATTCTGTGGCAGACAGCTTTTTGGTTCGGTCCCCACTGAAAACTTATAAACAATATTACAAACTGTGCCATAACAAATAAATGGAGGTTGTAGCCTTGTATGCTTAAGACATGCCATGCATACAGAATGTGCCTAGTGGTTAGGACTCTCCTTAGGAAGCCCACGTCCTATATCAGAGTGCTTGGTTCGAGTCCTGGCTTCATTTCTGAATCAAGATTTCTGCTAATGTGCACCCTGGGAAGTAGTGGACAATGCCTCAAGTACGTGGGTCTCTGCCACCAAAGTGGGAGACCTATATTGAGCTCCAAGATCGTGGCTTCAGCTTGGCCCAGCCTTATCTGCTGCAGACATTTGGGGATTGATCCAGTGCATAGGAGACTTGTCTCTTTGCCTTTCAAATAAATAAATAAAAATTTTTTCACAACTTTGTAAGAGTGTACCTGGAGAAGCAAACACCTTTGGGAGGACTTTTGCCCTCTCATCTCCATCACTCCTCTTGTAGGAGTGTCCTGGAAGTCCAAGCGCTGCAGCCTTTGTTGTTGATAAACAGTGCTCTCTGATTTGCAGCAGACTGCCTGAGAGTTTCCAAATTATACCAGTCCCAACCATCATCACCGAGAAGTGCTACCTAATCAGTGAATCCTTGTACACATGTGGGTAAAGTTTTAGCACCTGGATGTGTTGCCCTTCTCAGAGGATATGTTTTCCAAATATTTTATATAGAGTCGCAATCAACCTGGATGATGAATGCTTAAAAATAAAGCTTAATCCTTTGTGGCTGCAATGCAGTCATATGCGAGCACCCAGGAGAAGTAATTTGGGTTGCTTGAAGCTTTCTTTATGCCCCTCAAATCACAAGATTTGTATCAGTAGCCAGAATGCTGCCCCTGCTTCTCTCCTGATGGATAAAATGGATTCCATGGATACATAAGCGGACTTCAAAAAGCTTGTGGGAAATGGAATTAAAGAAGTGGGTATTTGACATAGTGGTAAAATTGAGGAGCATGTGAAAGTCCCTTGCAATACCTGCAACCCATATTGAAGAGGCCAGTTTCAAGTCCTGGCTCCTCTCCTGATTCCAGCTTCTACTAATGCACCCCCTTGGAGACAGCAGGTTTCTGGGTCCCAGACACCCATGTGAGATACCTGGATTGAGTTCCTGGCTCCTAGCTTCAGCCTGTCCCAGGTCCCAGCTGTTGCAGGTATGTGAGGAGTAAACCTACATATGGGAGATTCTCTCTCTCTCTCTCTCTCTCTCTCTCTCTCTCTGCCTTTCAAACAAATAAAATAAATTTTAAAAAAATAAGAAAATGGAATTTAAAAATAAGTTTATCTTGGTGCAAAACATATTTTGAAATCCATGATAGCTTTTTCTTTTCTTTTTTTGCATGCTAATTTTATTTTATTTATTTTTTAAAGGCAAATATAGGTTTTATTCAGGGTAGAATCTGAGTGACATAAGCCAGAGAGGCACAAACCCAATGACTTTTGCTCAGTCTTGGGAAGTGTTCCAAAGTGGTCTAATTCTAGTCAGAATGTATGTATTTTATGACAGTAAATTTGCATTTATTACTACACAGTCAATATACATTTTCCATGAACTTTTTTGAAGATACCTCATGTTGGTCATCATAATTACAACCAAGAATATTGACAATATGTTTCATTGATCCCAACAAAGAAAATTTATTCCACATGATCCTCACCAATGAGCCTGTGAGGTCAAGAACTCCATCATGTCAGTGCTAGACTTCAGGGTCAATGGACCCATTACAGAAATACTTTAGCTTTGCAGTCCATATGTTCTTTTTGCAAGTACTTAACCTGATTGTTGCAGCAGGAAGCAGCCATAGGCAGAACATAAACAAATGATCCGAAGCTGTGTTCCAGCAAACTTTATTTACAAAAAGAGGCAGCAGGCTAGATTTGTCAAATCCTTGCTCTGGAAAATGAAAGTATAACTCCAAGAGTTTGAGGAACCTGACTCAGAACATGGGAAAATACAAAGCAAACCATGCGAGGACCTAAACCCAGTGTTTTCTAACTCCAAATCTGTTGCTTATTCACTGCACCACACCAAGTTTGTAGCACAGTCTTTAAAAAAAAAAAGAAAGAAAAAGAATTATTCGTTTTTTTAAGAGGGGGGGGGAGACAAACAGAAACAGTGAGAAAGAAGTGTCTCCCATCCACTGGTTCACTCCCCGAGTGGCCACAATGGCTGTAGCTGGTCCACAGTGCAGCCAGGAGCCTGGAGCTCTATCTGGCTCAACCACATGGATGGCAGGGACCTAAGTACTGGATCATCCTCCACTGCTTTCTCGGGTACAATGGCAGGGAGCTGGGTAGAAAGCACAGCATCCATCCATTGTAATCCATGAGTCGTACTTTGGAAATTTATATTCATTAAATAAAAGATAAAAAAAAAAAGAAAGCACAGCATCCAGAACTTGAAACAGCACTCTGACATGGGATGGTGGCCTTGCAAGCGATAGTTTAGCTTACTGTGCCACAATGCCAGCCCCTTGTGACATAGTCTTTAACTAGGAAAGCCATGACTTTGTAGCAAATCAAGCATACCGTCTGCACACCTCCTTTTCACTATGTAAATTAGCTAAGCTGCAGCTAGCCTGGGGTACCACCATTAGTCTATGGTCATAGAAACCAAATCAAGATAACTGACCTAGAGACCAGACCAGGTAAACTTGATGCTACTAGCTGTCTTCAGTGAAGCTTGCCCATCATAGACAGCTTAACTGGGTGAAACTGAAGTACATCTTTGGTCAGATTCCCACCTGCCTTCCATGCACAAACTTGAATCTTCCTTTCAGCACTGAACAGGGCGTTGGCAATCCAGGAATCACAACCACCCAGCATCTTTGTTCTGCTTCACCAGCTAAGCTAGGACCTACACCAACATAACGACAGGTGTTGCAAGGAGCTGCGTCCCCGCCTGGTGCTGAAGCCGCTTGTTCCCAGCTGGGTGCCATGAGCACCTTCTCTACGGGTCCTGTTGCTTTGGTTCACCTCGCCCATCTAGTGCCTTCCTAGGAGGTGTAGTGAGTAGGGGTTGGTCACATGTGAGGGTGCTGGCTGGCCACTGGCCACAGCTACAGCAGAAAGGGGCAGCGCCTTCTCCTTCCTCACCATTTCCCTCTTCCTCACCTTCCCCCCACTCCCATTTGTTTCTCCTATTTCTATTTCTAGTCCCATTTGTCCTCCTGGGACCCTTCTCTGCTAGACAGAGGTCCTGCTGCCACCTGCAACAAGAAACAGCTGGCAACGTAGCCCAGCCAGGAGCTCCCGAGGGCTATACTGTGTGTGTGGTCAAAGCTACAAATGTATGAAAGTGACTCTGCCTTGCACTGCCTTGTTCTCTTCACTGACCTTTCAGGAGAACCTATGAAAAGGATGTTATTTGGGTCAAGGACAACATTCAGGAATTTCTAGCTTCTCTGCAAAATTGTCCTCTCCAGCATGCTCCAGTCTAACCAGTCCTTCCTCAGCCACTGGCATAGTGTCTATAATCTTTTCCTATATTCTTTTCCTTAATAATCTCATAAATCCAATTCCTAATATTCTCCTCACCATTCCAGAAACAAGAGAAAAAGGGAGATGGAGATCATCTTAGTGTACAGCCATGACCACAAAGCACATGTGCCAGCTAATGTGGGAGCTGGAGTTCCCCCTCTGTAGGCTTCTTGCTGTTTCCCTTTGCCTCACTAGTAACATCTTCTGATCTCTCCCTCATTACGTTAATGTATCTCACGGTGTACCTTGTATGCAGAGCTTTAGATGACAGATAGCAATTTGTTAGTGTCGTGTCACTAAGAGGCAGTGACTGGAACTGTGGTCGGAGGCGTGCAGTCATATCCTCTCTCCTCAATTGATCGTCTTCATTCTTGTTAGATGGGCAAACCTCTCTAAATGAGGGCAATCAATAATGTGCATTCAGCCGTAATTGTGGCTTAACTCAGTGTTCTTTGAGAAGTTAAGCCGTGTGACTTGCCTATAATTGGGCTTTCCAAAAAGTCATACCTACCTGCTCAAGTAAGAAATTAAGCAACCAGACTCCCTGACTCTTCAGCATCTGCTCCCTCCCTCCCCATGCTTGTCCTTCTTGGGTCATGTCTCCTCTCCCCACACCTCCCATCTCCACGTGCCTATTTAGATCTTGACAACCAAAGCCAGTAACTGGTGGCAAAGCTGATGAATTAGAACATGAGTCTAGGAGTGGCCTCCTTCCTCTAGATTCTCCTTCAAACCCTACCACCACCAGCAACAGCAGCAGTGACTTTTCAGGGTCCCTTGTTTAATGAACTGTGTTCAGGTCATCGCCAAACACTGGGCTTACACAGTGCCTTGGAAAGACCAAGTCAGAAAGGGATGGAGACCCTCATGGCAACCATGGACTTTGGGTGATAATGATGTGTCAAACTAGATTCATGGATGGTGGCAAATGCACTGTGTAATCTGCTGGGGATCTGGATAAAGGGAAAGACTGTGCATGTGTGAAGTGATGGGGTGTATGTGCAACACTCCATACCTTCCTCTCCATTTTTCTAGGAACCTAAAACTGCCCCCCAAAATAAGAATTGTCTTTTCAAAAAGAGGTGAGAATGTGTTCTTCCTGTGGGTGGATTCAGGACACTCAAGGGAATGGACTCCAGTGGGTTCCTCTTCTCATGTTTAAGTTGGCTTGTCTTCAGTTGGCTAACAGCTAGAAAAATGACACAAAGGCACTCCGGGGTTCTTTGGAATAAGACAAGCCTGGCTTAATCTTGCTCTTCAGATGCTTTCCTTCAGGGCCTAGAATGTTACAACAGCATTGATGCTGATTGTACTCATATTATTAACTGCTAGCATCACTGGATTATGTACTGTGGGGCTCCTATCTGTGTGTCACCTCATCTGATCATTACCACAGTCCAAATAGGACATGGGAGCAGAGGAGCTATGTAGCATAGCAGATACATATGCAGGCCCTAAAGCTGGATTACTGAGGTATCCTGTTAGTCTTCCAGGGTGGTCATAACCAGGGACTATAGCCTACACTGCTTAAACAAGTAGAAGTCAGAGATCAAGGTATTGGTATGGTTGGGTTCTTTGGCACCACGAGGGAAGGGTCTGTTGCAGGTCTTTCTCCTTGGCTTACCAATGACTGTATCCTTCTTGTGTCTTCCTCTCATTCCCTCTGTTGGTACGGGTATCCTACTTTATCCTCTTTGAAACTTCTCAGTCCTATTGGAGAAGGCCCCACCCTGCCTCTTCAAAGACACCAACTCCAGATACAGTCACATTCTAATATGTCACGGGGGTGTGGGCTTCCACGTGTGAGTTTGGGGACAGACACAGTCCAGCCCATCCTAGCAATGACTGTAGCCTTGACTGTGAGACTCTTAACCAATTGTTTACTTTCTTCATGCCTTCATTGCTAAGCTCTCAAGAGGTCGCTGTGGAAAAGAACTGAAATCATGCACGCAAAGTGCTCAGGGTCCAGCCTGTACAGTCAGCCCTCAGTAAATGTTCACCATTTTTTGAAGATTTATTTATTTATTTTTAAAAGAGTGAGAGAGAGAGAGAGAGATTTTCCTTTCACTGGTTCACTCTCCAGATGATTGCAATGGCAAGCACTGGGCCAGGCCAAAGCCAGGAGCTTCCTTTGGGTCTCCCACATCAGTAGCAGGGCCCCAAACACTTGGGCCATCTTCTGCTGCTTTTCCTAGGCCATGAGCAGGAAGCTGGATTAGAAGTGGAGCAGCGGGACACGAACCAGTACCCCTGTGGGATGCCTGCATTGCAGGTGATGGCTTTACCTGCTATGCCACAACACCAGCCCCAAATGTTCACCAGTAATAAGATTCACCCTCACTTTACAGGTGAGTGAATTGAACCCTAAACAGGTTCAGTATGAGGTTACTTCAGGATGTTTTGGGAAAATTGAATTAAGTGATGTTTATTTTTATGTAAAAAATTTAAAATCCGTGAATATGAAGAGTCTTCAAAAAATCTGGAGAAAATGCATATTATGAAAAAACTATGCTTGGATTTAAAAATTTTGCCTGAGATCCATATTGCTCTAAAATTCCACACAACCTCATGCTTGTTGCTGAATTTGTTATTTGGCGCGAACTTTCGGGAGGGCATTTGGCACTAGCTTCCTCATGAAAGTTTAAAATCACGTACTCATTGACTCAGCAGTACCACTACTTATAATTTATTCTGGTGATATACTTGAAAAGCACCATGTGGGTACACACAAATGAGAGTGTGTGGGTGTGTGTGCGTGTGTGTGTGTGACAGTATCCCCTGCAGCATCACTACAAACTAACAATAAAATATGCAACCAACTAGTATGTCTTTCAGTAGCTGAGAAGATAGTCAAGTGTGCTTTAACCACATTGTGGAATAACACACAGAGTTTAGAGGAAATGAAAGACTTTGTTCAGAGCAGTAAAGGTTGACATTATCTTTTTGTAGTAAACTTAAAATAAATAATACCAGATGTCATATCTATATTACAGTATTACTATTATTTTTTTAATGTGCCAAACGGGGGCCCAAGCAAATGATTTCAGTTGTTGATTGCAAACCCATTGTCTGTCTTTTCTTTTAAGGTTTATTTATTTATTTATTTAATGATTTAAATAAATTTTTATTTAAATATTTTCAATAAAGTTATTTAAAGATTTAAATCTTTTTTAAATATTTATTTACTTATTTGAAAGTGAGAGTTACACAGAGAGAGAAGGAGAGGCAGAGAGAGAGAGAGAGAGAGAGAAAGGTCTTACTACAAAAAGATAACGTCAACCTTTACTGCTCTGAAGAGTCTTTTGTTTCCTTCTAACCTCTGCGTATTATTCTACAACGTGGTTGAAGCAAACTTGACGATCTTCTCAGCTACGGAAGGACATACTAGTTGGCTCTCCCAGGCCACAGCAGAGAGCAGGATTGGAAGTGGAGCAGCCGGGGCTCAAACCAGTGTCCATATGAGATGCCAGCACTGCAGGCGGAGGCTTTACCCGCTACGCCACAGCACTGGCCCCTACAGTATTATTTACTAGCTATATAAGAATATTGCAAAAAAGTTGGTGGGAAAATGGAATTAAAAGATAAGTGTATTCCAATGCAAAAAAAAATAATTGTGAAATCTGTGCATATTTTCTTCATAATACACATTTGCCATGAACTTTGGGAAGATCCCCACTTATTTCAAAAAACTCTGCACCAAAGTGTACATCTTACTTTTAAAGATTTATTTATTTATTTGACAAGCAGAGTGACAGAGAGAGAGATCTTCCATCTGCTGGTCCACCTCCCAGATGGCCACAGAGGATGGAGCTGGGCAACATTGGAGCCAGGAGCCTAGAACTCCGTCCAGGTCTCCCTTTTGGGTGGAGAGGCCGAAGTACTTGGATCATTGTCTGCTGCTTTCTCAGCACATGAACAGAAAGCTGGATTAGAGAGCAGTCAAGATTCAAACTGGTGCTCTGATATGGGATGCCAGCCTCACAGGTGGCAGCTTTGCCCACTATGCCATGCCACAATGCCAGCCTCTAAAACAAACACCTTTCTCTTGTATTTTTCACAAACTTTTTGAAGTACCCTCATACATAAGTAATATCTACTGGTTATATATCACAATATGTAGTACCTATGTACTGATATTAAACATTTGGATATTATATGTAAATCATTTACTGCATGGGTTCATTCCTATGGCTACCATAACAAATTGCCACAAGCTTGGTGCCTTAAAGCACCTGAAGTGTATTTGCTCACAGTCTGGGGGCCACAAGTACAGAATGAATTCTTGGCAGGGCTGAGCCCACCCCTCCCTGGAGGCTCTAAAGAGAGACCTTCCCGGGCTCTTCCAGCTTCTCCAAGCTCCAGGCTCTCCTTGTCTCATGACGACGTCTCCCTAATCTCTGCTTCCATCTTCTCATGGCCTCCTGTCCTCCTCTGGGTGTCTCTCTTCTGGCTCTCCCTTCTCGGACACTTGTGATTGAGTTTAGGGCCAACAAGGTAATCTGTCTGGGACAATTTCATCCCAGGTTCTTAATGTCACCTGCAAAGACCATTTTTCCTAAAGTTACATCCATCTTTTTTAGGGGCTATCATTTGGTTCATTAGAGTATAGAAGGACCACACTAATGTACAGTGTTTTTAACAACATTTTTCTGTGTATATGCACCTGTATAAACAAGGTCTGGAAGGCTCCATAAGATTTTAGTTATTGACTGCAGCCACCTTTCAGGGGACAGCTATTTGGGAACAGGGAGGGAAGTAAGAGAACAAAGTGTTCCCTTTTTTTTTTTTTTTTTTTTTTTTTTTTTTTTTTTTTTTTGACAGGCAGAGTGGACAGTGAGAGAGAGAGACAGAGAGAAAGGTCTTCCTTTGCCGTTGGTTCACCCTCCAATGGCCGCCGCGGCCGGCGCGCTGCGGCCGGCGCACCGCACTGATCCAATGGCAGGAGCCAGGAGCCAGGTGCTTTTCCTGGTCTCCCATGGGGTGCAGGGCCCAAGCACCTGGGCCATCCTCCACTGCACTCCCTGGCCACAGCAGAGAGCTGGCCTGGAAGAGGGGCAACCGGGACAGCATCCGGCACCCCAACCGGGACTAGAACCCGGTGTGCCGGCGCCGCTAGGCGGAGGATTAGCCTAGTGAGCCGCGGCGCCGGCCAGTGTTCCCTTTTCATTTTACAACTTTCTGTACTGTTTTGGTCTTCTCACCATGAGCATGTGGAGCATGTGTTACCTTTTCTTTCTAATGCCAACAGGGATTATCAGGAAGGAAGGCAGGAAGTATGCATTTTCTTCTTTCCTACATCTCTGTTTTAAAATGACTATTTTTTAATCTATTAAAGAAACAGCTCATCCTGGGGCTGCTGATGCTTGGCCTGGTTAGAGAGCACATGTTTCAACCTGACCTGACCTCTGGGAAAGCTGCAGAGGACCAGGGCAGGGCAGGTACTGGGAGAGGTTACCACTGAGTCAGTGGGCATCCCTGGTCCCCTGTGTCCCCGCTGATGCCTTCAGCATGCGCAAGGCCATGGCTGCTCACATCCACAAGGCATCGTTCAGTGAAGAACCCACAGCCCACATCCTGTTTGAGCCTCACCACAGTTCTGAGACATGGAGATGGGTCTTTCACAGTGTGGGTCAGCTGCAGGGCAGACTCACCCAAAACATTTGGAAAAATGCCAATGCCTGGCCCCAGCCCGAGAGAGTCTGCCTGAGTCCCCGTGCGGCCTGGGCATGTGGTTTGTTGTGGGTTCCCCATGGTGTTGGTGTACCCTCAGGTGGAGGACTGAAAAAATCGACATTTCTGGACACCTGTCATGGGCGGGTGCTTCACAGAAACTGCCGGGATTGGTTCCTCGGCATAACCTTCAGGAGTAGATATAATTCCCACTTTAGGGATGAAGAAACTGAGCCTCAGGGCAAGAAGATCACCAGTATGCTCAAAGACACAGAGTTGGTAAGGAGCAGAAGCAGGGTTCAGACCCTCGGTGGTGGTGCCCCGATCCAGGGTTCAGACCCTTGGTGGCGGCGCCCCGATCCAGAACCCCTGATGCTGATCCACGTCAGTGACTAGAGCACCTGGCCCCATGGATGACTGTGCCTCAGCTCACCTACATAGGGGCTTCCAGTCCTGGGGTGGGGCAAGTGCAGTAAAGTTCACTTTGGGAACTTCTCAAAAGTTTATCAAACACTGTCATCTGTCGTCAATTCTAAAATATGTGGGTTTTGTCTGGGTCTTACACGTGCCCTCAGCAAAAGACAAGAGTGATGAAATTGTCATCATCTGGGATGGTACATTGAATTTGCAGAATAAGGGTTGGCAGCTGAGAAAAATATCCTGGCGACAATAGTGGAGTGCTTGTTCAAGACTTCCTAGATTACAGTGCACACATTGGCACAGACAGTGCTGTGTGAGAACACACAGACATGCACAATTCTGACTTAGCTCTGAATGTGAAGAAGTTTTCAGAACATGGTAACCAATTTATTTGGCTAACATTTTCCTTTTCTTTTTCTTTCTTGGCAAAAGTTACATAAAGTAAAGCAATTTTTGTCCAAATAAAACTGGAAGAGCCCTTGAAGTACAGAATACAGTTTACATAATGAGAATGAAGCATTAGGACACTGCTTCATTTTTCATGGTTGTGTTAAGTTTCCTGGAGCTGCCATAATGAAATACTGTAAGCTGAGTGGCTGAGCACAATAGAAATTTATTTTCTCAGTTTTGGAGACCAGAAGTCTGAAATTGAGGTGTTGGCAGGGTCGTGCTCTCTGAAGATTCTAGCAGCTGATCTTTCATTGCCTCTCCCAGCTTCTGTAGACCCAGGCATCCCTAGGCTTCAAATGGCGTAACTGCAGTCTCCACCTCCTCCATCTACACGTGGCAGCACCCAGGGTCTCTGTCCATGCTTTATATCAACACCAGCTGTATTGAATCAAGGGCCCTATGCTAGCATAACGCCACCTTAACTGACTACATCTGCAATGCCCCTGTTTCCAAATAAGCTCACATTCTAAGGTCCTGGAGTTAGGACCTTAGTGTTTCTTTCATTCAACCCATAACTGTGGGGAGCAACTGGGAGCAACTCGGACTAGACTAAGTTACTGGAATTAAGACTTATTCTATGCATCTGCTCTCCCACAATATGGCGCTGAGAAGGGAGAAGCAGCTTCTACACAGCTGCCTCCAGTTCAACCAATAAACTGTAGGACTTACTCCTGATTGGAGGAGAGCAGCGTACTCAGCTTGTGGGTAGCAGAGTTGGGATTGGTGGAAGAGGACTATAAAGGAGGAGAGAGACAACATGCACCAGGAACATCTAAGGGGAACACCTGTGCAGCCCCCGAGAGAGCCGGCCGGCGGTGTGCCGCTCCCCCGCAGAAGTGGGGAAAGTGGCAGGGGGAACCGCCCTTCCACGGAGGTGGAAGGGACGGTAGCCAACCCGGGAAGAACCAGCAGCAAACCCGGGGAGGGCCGAGCAGACGAAAGAACAGCGCAGGGTCCTGTGTCGTTCCTCCATGAAGAGGGGGAGCGACACATAACAGCAATAAGTAAAATAACTCTTAGTGGTACAGAAAATAGTTTGACATAATCAAAGGCCTCACAGATTAGTAAACTCCAGGATTTTCAGCAACATGTTCGTTTTGTGTCTTTTGGCACTTTCTCTGCACTTACTTCAAGCTGAGATGTTCCTCACTTCCTTTGGAGGCAGGTTTCCCTGTTAGTCCCCTCTCTCCTGGCCTTTCCCTACCCTGAACATTCACTGCTAATTAACAGTTGTTTAATTATCAGCCTGGTAGGGAAGTAAGCATGGCCCAGGTCCTTAGAGAATTACAGCTCAGCTAAGCTGTCCCAGATACTGGAAGGTGGACTGCATTACATGCCCTTAGGGGGAAGCAATGCAGAATGCTAGAAAGTTCACAGCATTCAGAATTGGTCGGCCCAGGTATGTCTGCCATGTTTTTAACCTTTGGACAATAGTTTCTGGAACTCCATTTCCTCAACTGTAACAAGACCCAGTAGCCCTCAGTTTTGTTGAGAAGATTAAACATAATGAAAGTGCCTTCCTGACTGTAAAGTGGTATGCCAGTGTGTGGGCATCTGCTGCAGTCTATTGGGATCCATAGCTGGCACACTGTACATGCATAGAAACCATTTGTCAACTGAGAATCATCCGTTGAAGGGAGGAATTAGAAGGGGTATGGAGTAGGTGGAGTTGTTTGAGTAGCATGTGTGCATTTATGTTAACTTAAGGTTTAAAAGTTGAACTAGAATAGAATATACATCTATTCATTTTCAATAAAATACTACCCAGTAATAAACACTTCTATATTATTCTATTACTTCTCATATTTTTATTATTACTAATGTTAAGGTCACTTGTCCACTTGGGGGAAATATTTGTAACCTGAATATTGAAGTTAATGGTACATTATTTTTTTAAAAAGGGAAAGAAGCTATGATTAAGTTGTGTGTATATCACTGGTGTCATGTCTAAATGGCAATAAAAGGCACCATATGCGAAAGGTTAAAATTAAGAGTAGGAGAAAGAGAGAAGTCAGTGGCCTTTTAGTTATAGTGTGAGGAATATAGTTCAAACACTAGAAAATATTTCTCTGACATTAAGGACTTTATCACACATAGGTTTCCGAAATCTTCCCCAAAGGTCTTTAAAAATATATACCTTCATCTTCCTGGTCATGGTAATTTCATTTATAACAGAAAACCATCTAATGACCAGTAAGAAGAAAATGGTTGGATAGATCATGGAACCTTGACTCTATAGACACACAAGAATTAAAACATGATGGTGGAATAGTGAGGACGCGCACTGATAGTCCGGGAAAAGATAAGTTAATAAAAGTGGAGTTACAGTAGTTTCAGGGAAAGGCTTGGGAGAAAAAATTGCAGAAGAAACTCTTCCGGATCTAGTGGATGTGACACAGACGACCTGCGGGGAGAGCAAGGATGCCCACAGCTCCGAAGCCCAACAGCGGAGTCTATGCATCTGCACTAGAAGGGGAGGTGAGCTCAGTAACCCTAGACATTGGTGGGGAAACGACTTGAAGCCCCGCTGGGATAAGTTCACAAGAATAACTACAGGAGAGAGGGGGAAAAAAAAAAAAGGAAGGGACCGGTACGGTGTCTCTCCGCCCACCTCACAAAGGCAAGCAAGAGACAAAGAGCAGGTGCCATTTTGGACATATATAAAAGGTGTGCGAACTTAGGGCTGTGCGCAACCTCAGAGCTGTGCCCACCTTCAGTCAAACAGAAAAACCTGACTATTGGGGGGGGGAGGTGAAAAAACAGGAGGTTAGGACTTAGTGAATGGGTGGAGCTAATGAACTGAGGTGGTGAAAAAAGAGACGTTGGGCGAGAGAACTCACAGAGTTCACGTGAGTACTCTCCAGAGACACTACAATTTGGTAACCTTGGCAACCCAGTGGGAGACTGCAGGAGAATTTGAGCCCACACTGAGGGCAGAACAGATTCTTGGTATGGTCCTTGGGAAAAAGCAGACAAATGATATACCCACAGAAGCCAGAGATCGGAAGCTGACTACCTCCAATTCCGTTCAGCTGTGCAGTATTACTTCCCTCCTGAATCAAATAAATAAATAAATAAATAAATAAATAGAGAGATTTACTATGGGTAAACTGAGTGTGTCACCTTTGGCACACCCTTAACCCTGAAGAACCAAGCAGAGCTCTCTGGCCACACCCATCTCAAGCCTCTAAGGCTCCTACAAAAGCAGACAGTCCACTTAAAACAGTCATAGTATAACAAGAAAAAAACACCACAATGAGGGAAGAAGAATTCAAAGAGTATCTCCACAATGCCAAGAAACAAATGCAGAAACCTAGGGAACAAGAACACGGAAGACATTATGACTCCCCACCAAGTGAACAAGACACCCCAAGCCAAAATTATGAAGATGATGAGATAGAAGAAATGCAAGATATGGATTTCAAAAAATTTATGATAAGAACATTTAGAAGTTTTCAAAAACAAATTCTTGAACTACAGAAATCCTTACTGGACAGGATAGAAAATCTCTGTCATGAAAATGAAATCTTAAGGAGGATTCAAAATGAAATGCAGAAACTAGTAGAACAGGAAAGTGTGATAGTGAAGAGAAATCAAAATGAAATGAAGAACTCAATAGATCAAATGGCAAACACATTAGAGAGCCTTAAAAACGGAGTCAGTGAGACAGAAGAGAATATTGGATTTAGAAGACAGAGCACAGGAAAGTATAAGGTCAAACCAAAGAAAAGAAGAGGAAATTAGAAATCTAAAAAATATTGTTGGGAATCTACAGGATACTAATAAAAAAAAACCAACATTCGAGCTCTAGGAGTTCCTGAAGGCATGGAGAGAGAGAAAGGATTAGAAGGCCTTTTTAGTGAGATACTTGCAGAGAACTTGCTGGGTTTGGAGAAGGACAGAGACATCCTAGTACAGGAAGCTCATAGAACCCCTAGTAACCATGACCAAAAGAGATCCTCACCGCGACACGTTGTAATCAAACTCACCACAGTTAAACAGAAAGAAAAGATCCTAAAATGTGCAAAAGAGAAACGTGAAATTACTCTCAGAGGATCTCCAATTAGAAATCAGAAACCCTACAGGCTAGGAGGGAATGTCGAGAGATAGCCCAGGTGCTAAGAGAGAAAAACTGTCAGCCTAGAATATTATATCCTGCAAAGCTCTCCTTTGTGAATGAAGGTGAAATAAAGACCTTTCATAGCAAACAGAAATGGAAAGAATTTGTCGCCACTCATCCAGCCCTGCAAAAGATGCTTAAAGATGTGTTACACAGAGAAACATGGTCATCAATATGAAAGAAGGTAAAGGAAGTAAACATCACAGCAAAAGAACACAGGAAGTTCAAAGCATATGTTAGAAAATACCTTTGGGAATGGGTCATCAAAGAAGGAGGTACCTTTCTCTGAAGGGAGGAGAGAACTTCCACTTTGACCATGGCCTTGTCTAAATATGATCAGAGTCAGTGAACTCAGGGGGCTTCCATAGCCTTGGCAGCTCATGACAAGAGCCTAGGGTGATTACTGAGGCCATAAACAGGAGTGTCAATTGTTAAGTCAACAACAGGAGTCACTGTGCACTTACTCCTCATGTAGGATCTCTGTCCTTAGTGTGCTGTACATTGAGATTTAATGCTATAACTAGAACTCAAACAGTATTTTTCACTTTATGTTTCTGTGTGGGAGCAAACTTTTGAAATCTTTACTTAATGTATGCTAAACTGATCTTCTGTATATAAGGAGAAACGAAAATGAATCTTGATGTGAATGGAAGGGGAGAGGGAGTGGGAAAGGGGAGGGTTGCGGGTGGGAGGGACGTTATGGTGGGGAAGCCATTGTAATCCATAAGCTGTACTTTGGAAATTTATATTCATTAAATAAAAGTTAAAAATTTTCAAAAAAAAAAGAAATTAAAAAATGAAAAAAGAAAAAAATGTAAAAAAAAATACCTTTGGGAAAATGGCAGGGCAAAGTTACTACTTATCAAAAGTCACATTGAACGTTAATGGCCTCAACTCTCCAGTTAAAAGGCACAGATTGGCTGAATGGGCTAAGGTACAAAGCCCGTCTATTTGCTGCTTACAAAAAACACATCTTTCCAACAAAGATGCATGCAAGACTGAAAGTGAAAGGCTGGATAAAGATATACCATGCCAACAGAAATGAAAAAAGAGTGGGCATAACCATGTTAAGATCGGACAAAATAAACCTTAACACAAAAGCTGTTAAGAGAGACAAAGAGGGGCACTATATAATGATTAAGGCATCAATTCAACAGGAAGATATAGTGATTATCAATGTATATGAACCTAATTACAGGGAACTGGTTTATTTAAAAGATATTTTAAGGGACTTAAAGGGAGACTTAGATTCCAATACAGTAGTACTGGGGGACTGCAATACTCCACTCTCAGAAAAAGATCAAATGGACAGAAGATCAAAAAGGAAACAGTAGATTTAAACGACACTATAGCCCAAATGGATCTAACAGATATCCACAGAACTTTTCATCCTACACATAAAGAATTTACATTCTTCTCAGCAGTACATGGAACCTTCTCTAGGATTGACCACATACTAGGCCATAAAACAAGTCTCAAAAATTCAAAAGAATTAGAAACATATGATGCAGCTTCTCAGACCATAGTGGAATGAAATTTGAAATTAATAACTCAGGAATCCCTAGAACATATGCAAACACATGGAGATTGAATAACATGCTCCTGAATGAACATTGGGTCATAGAAGAAATCAAAAGAGAAATCAAAAACTTTCTGGAAGTAAATGAGGACAACAGCACAACATATCAAACTTATGGGATATAGTAAAGGCAGTGTTAAGAGGAAAATTTATAGCAGTAGGTGCCTACATCAAGAAATTGGAAGGCACCAAATAAATGAGCTTTCAGTGCATTTCAAGGATCTAGAAAAACTGCAGCAAACCAGACCCAGATCTAGTAGGAGAAGAGAAATAAGACCTTTCTCTCTGTCTCTCTCTCTCACTGTCCACTCTGCCTGTCAAAAAAAAAAAAATCAGAGAAGATACCAATAGGATTGAATCCAAAAAACATTACAAAAAACCAGCCAAACGAGGAGCTGGTTTTCTGAAAAAATAAACAAAATTGACACCCCATTTGGCCCAACTAACTAAAAAAAGAAGACAAAAGACTCAAATCAATAAAATCAGAGATGAAAAAGGAAACGTAACAACAGACACCACAGAAATAAAAAGAATCATCAGAAATTACTACAAGGACTTATATGACAGCAAACAGGGAAATCTGTTAGAAATAGATAGATTCCTATACACATGCAACCTGCCTAAATTGAACCAGGAAGACATAGAATACCTAAACAGACCCATAACTGAGTCAGAAATTGAAACAGTAATAAAGGCCCTCCCAACAAAGAAAAGCCCAGCACCAGATGGACTCACTGCTGAATTCTATCAGACATTTAAAGAAGAACTGACTCCAATTCTTCTCAAACTATTCAGAACAATCAAAAAAAGAGGGAATCCTCCCAAATTCTTTCTATGAAGCCAGCATCACCTTAATTCCTAAGCCAGAAAAAGATGCAGCATTGAAAGAGAATTACAGACCAATATCCCTGATGAACATAGATGCAAAAATCCTCAATAAAATTCTAGCCAATAGAATGCAACACCACATCAAAGATCATCCACCCAGACCAAGTGGGATTTATCCCTGGTATGCAGGGATGGTTCCACGTTCACAACTCAATCGATGTGATACACCACATTAAGAGACTGAAGAAGAAAAACCATGTGATTATCTCAATAGATGCAGAGAAAGCACTTGATAAAACACAACACCCTTTCATGATGAAAATCCTAAGCAAACTGGGTATGGAAGGAACATTCCTCAATACAATCAAAGCAATTTATGAAAAACCCATGGCCAGCATCCTATTGAATGGGGAAAAGTTGGAAGCATTTCCACTGAGATCTGGTACCAGACAGGGATGCCCACTCTCACCACTGCTATTCAATATAGTTCTGGAAGTTCTAGCCAGAGCTATTAGGCAAGAAAAAGAAATTAAAGGGATACAAATTGGGAAGGAAGAACTCAAACTATCCCTCTTTACAGATGATATGATTCTTTACTTAGGGGATCCAAAGAACTCTACTAAGAGACTATTGGAACTCATAGAAGAGTTTGGCAAAGTAGCAGGATATAAAATCGATGCATAAAAATCAACAGCTTTTGTATACACAGGCAATGCCATGGCTGAGGAAGAACTTCTAAGATCAATCCCATTCACAACAGCCACAAAAACAATCAAATACCTTGGAATAAACTTAACCAAGGACATTAAAGATCTCTACGATGAAAATTACAAAATCTTAAAAAAATAGAAAAAAAAAAGGAAAATCCTCCATGTGCATGGATTGGAAGAATCAATATCAACAAAATGTCCATTCTCCCAAAAGCAATTTATAGATTCAATGTGATACTAATCAAAATACTAAAGACATTATTCTCAGATCTGGAAAATATGATGCTGATATTCATATGGAGAAACATGAGACCTCGAATAGCTAAAGCAATCTTGTACAACAAAAACAAAGCCGGAGGCATCACAATACCAGATTTCAGGGCATACTACATGGCAGTTGTAATCAAAACAGCATGGTACTGGTACAGAAACAGAGGGATAGACCAATGGAACAGAATAGAAACAACAGAAATCAATCCAAACATCTACAGCCAACTTATATTTGATCAAGGATCCAAAACCAATCCCTGGAGTAAGGACAGTCTATTCAGTAAATGGTACTGGGAAATTGGATTTCCACATGCAGAAGCATGAAGCAAGACCCCTACCTATCACCTTACACAAAAATCCACTCAACATAAAGACCTAAATCTATGACCTGACACCATCGAATTATTAGAGAACATTGGAGAAACCTTGCAAGATATAGCCACAGGCAAAGATCTTGGCAAACACCCCAGAAGCACAGGCAGTCAACGCCAAAATTAACAATTGGGATTGCATCGAATTGAGAAGTTTCTGTACTGGAAAAGAAACAGTCAGGAAAGTGAAGAGGCAGCCGACAGAAGGGGAAAAAATATTTCCAAACTACACAACAGATAATGGTTTAATAACCAGAATCTACAAAGATATCAAGAAACTCCACAACATCAAAATGAACAACCCACTTAAGAGATGGGCCAAGGACCTCAATAGACATTTTTCAAAAGAGGAAATCCAAATGGCCAACAGACACATGAAAAAATGTTCAAGATCACTAGCCATCAGGGAAATGCAAATCAAAACCACAGTGAGGTTCCACCTCACCCCAGTTAGAATGGCTCACATTCAGAAATCTACCAACAATAGATGCTGGAGAGGATGTGGGGAAAAAGGGACACTAACCCACTGTTGGTGGGAATACAAACTGGTAAAGCCATTATGGAAGTCAGTTTGGAGATTCCTCAGAAACCTGAATATAATCCTACCATTCAATCCAGCCATACCACTCCTTGGAATTTACCCAAAGGAAATTAAATTGACAAACACAAAAGCTGTCTGCACATTAATGTTTATTGCAGCTCAATTCACAATAGCTAAGACCTGGAACCAACCCAAATGCCCATCAACAGTAGACTGGATAAAGAAATTATGGGACATGTACTCTATAGAATACTATACAGCAGTAAAAAAAAATGAAATCCGGTCATTTGCAACAAAATGGAGGAATCTGGAAAACATCATGCTAAGTAAAATAAACCAGTCCCAGAAGAACAAATATCATATGTTTTCCCTGATCAGTAACAACTAACCAAGCATCAAAAAGGAAAGCTGTTGAAGTGAAATGGACACTATGAGAAACAATGATTGATCAGCCCTTTTCATCACTGTTGATGTACAATTTAATATATATCCCTTTTAGTATTTTTGTTTGTTCTACTTAATACCATTGGTTGAGCTATGTAATTAACACACAATTATTCTTAGGTGTTTAAATTTTAACTGAAAAGTGATCTCTGTTAAATATAAGAGTGGGAATAACAGAGGGAGGAGATGTACAATTTGGGACATGCTCAAGCTGACTTGCCCCAAGTGGTGGAGTTAGAAACGTGCCAGGGGATTCCAATACAATCCCATCAAGGTGGCAGGTACCAATGCCATCTCACTAGTCCAAGTGATCAATTCAGGTCACAGTAGACCATAATGATAGGTCTAAGAGTCAAAGGGATCACACAAACAAGACTAGTGTCTGCTAATACTAACTGATAGGATCAAAAAGGGAGAGAATGATCCATCATGGGAAGCGGAATACAAAGCAGACTCATAGAATGGCAGTTGTCCTAAACAGCACTCTGGCCTCAGAATCAGCCCTTAAGGCATTCGGATCTGGCTGAAGAGCCCATGAGAGTATTTTAGGCGTGGAAAGCCAAGACACTCTGGCAAAAAAGAAAAAAAAGAAAAGAAAACAAAGGACCTAAATGAAAGATCTCTGCAAGTGAGATTCCAGTGGAAAGAATGGGCCATCAAAGAAGGAGGTACCTTTCTCTGAAGGGAGGAGAGAACTTCCACTTTGACTATGGCCTTGTCGAAATAAGATCAAAGTTGGCGAACTCAAAAGGCTTCCATGGTCTTGGCAACTCATGACTAGAACCTGGGGAGATTGCTGATGCCTTAAACAAGAGTGTCAATTTGTTAAGTCAACAACAGGAGTCACTGTGCACTTACTCCCCATGTAGGATCTCTGTCCTTAATGTGTAGTTCAATGTGAATTAATGATATGACTAGTGCTCAAACAGTGTTTGGCACTTTGTGTTCTATGTGGGGGCAAACTGATGAAATCTTTACTTAATATATACTAAATTGATCTTCTGTATATAAAGATAATCAAAAATGAATCTTGATGTGAATGGAATGGGAGAAGGAGTGGGAGATGGGAGGGTTGCGGGTGGGAGGGAAGTTATTGGGGGGGGGAGCCATTGTAATCCATAAACTATACTTTGGAAATTTATATTTACTAAATAAAAGTTTAAAAAACACATGATGGCTGTGTAGCAGCATGTTATGGTGGAAAACTCAGTGAGGAAGGAACACACAATTTTACCCATAGTATGAGTGCTAAAAATGTGAAAATTCGAAGTAGGATTGAACAAAAACCCAGAAAAATTAAAACCACTGAAAGTGTTTCACACTGTCATTGTGGGGGGAAAAACTGTTTTCTGGTTATTTGTGTGTAGCGGTTGGAAATAGAAAATTGCAAAGGCACTCCTCTCTGTGCGAGTGTAACTGAGTTGGTCACCGAGGCAGGATGATGAACTAAGGGACTCAACACCGCCTCTCCTAGGATTCCTGAGCCCCTCTGTTGCAAGGAGAGGTGGAGTCCAGGGAGTGCAGTGTTCCAAGGCATTGCTGGTTCCCATGAAAACCTAATTTATGAAATTAAAAATTAATTGTATGGAAATGAATTGAGATAGTCTTTTCATTACAGTGCACTTGGTCTAATTGAGTTTGGAGTGATTGTAGTAGCCATTCCTGCACTGATACAAAAAGGATAAATCTGCCTTTTTGTTCTTGTACTGCTAGGAAACCACATATAGATGAGAACTTTCCAGCTGTCACATGGTGGCTGCTCTTGCTTCCTGGCAGGCCCAGCAGGGCAAGGTATCATCTCATAAGTTATTCATGACAAGGAATCCAGTGTAATGGGAAGCCCTCACTGGAAAACATTCAAGGCCTCCCTTTAGTGATTAGAGTAAATAAAGACCTCATTGTGGGGCCACAGTAGTCTAATTCAGGCTCCTTTTCAAACTGAAGTGATGCTCTTGTTTGAATATTGCTTCCATAGCAAAGAAATGGTTTGTCATTACTGTCTTCCCAGCTTGAGAACTATACGTTTCCTTTGATATTTTAAGTGTTCCCCATTAATGAGTATTCTCTCTCTCTCTCTCTCTCTCTCTCTCTCTCTCTCTCTCACACACACACACACACACACCCTACAGTAGCCATGAGAGTACATACAAGGCAGACTCTTGACTTCAGGGTGAATAACTGACCAAGGACCCCAACTACTGTGCTCTGAAATCTATGACTGTGTGGCAATAAGGCCATCCTTCCCATTCCTGCTGCCAGCTGGTGACAGAGCAAGGCAGCAGTACTGAGGCAGGCCCAGCCCTAGGAGACACAGAATTCCTCTGACAGCCAAGTTTCAATCCTCCACAGCCTAGCCAGACCTTCCTTAGGCTACAGTGAATTAAAGAACGTATTTTCCCATCCTTGTTCACCCTCTCCTTAACTTGGGGGCAGACTTGCATCAGTTTCTTTCTCTCCTAATAAAACCCTTGTACATTTGAACCCGTCTTGGCATCTGATTCTTAGAGAATATCGAGAGAGAGAGAGAGAGATGCACATAGATCTTTACATGTATTTATCTAGAAGATACTGCAGAAGGCCCACAGAAAATGGAATTAAAACATATTTATTTCGGTGCTTCAATTTCAAAACTTTTTGCACCAAAATGAACATTTTAGTTCCTTTTTTCCAAGGACTTTATAAAGTGTCCCCCTTTATGTGTGTATATTTAAATCATAATGTATCTCCAGTTCATGGATGTGAATTAAGTCCAGTGAATTAAGTCCAGATGTTTGCCCTTATAAGAAATAATACCCATCCATACTTGAGGGTGCAAAAATGCTTGCCTTTCCCAAAAGTTACCTTTAGCAAGGTCAAAAGTGCCTGCCCCACTCCTTAGGAATTTCCAGTTTTACCCTGAGAATAGCAAGGGAGGAAGACCTCTTTCTCTCTCTCTTTCTGCCTCTTTCTCTCTGTAACTCTGCCTTTCAAATAAATAAATCTTTTTTATTTATTTATTTATTTGAAAGGCAGAGTTACAGAGAGAAAGAGGTCTTCCATACACTGATTCACTCCTCAAATGGCCACAATAGCCAGAGCTGGGCTGATCCGAAGCCAGAAGCCAGGAGCTTCCTCTGGGTCTCCCATGCGGGTACAGGGGCCCAGGGACTTGGGCCATCTTTTTTTTTTTTTTTTTTTTGACAGGAAGAGTGGACAGTGAGAGAGAAAGAGAGACAGAGAGAAAGGTCTTCCTTTTTCCATTGGTTCACCCCCCAAGTGGCCACTACAGCTGGCAAGTTGTGGCCGGCATGCTGTGCTGATCCAAAGCCAGGAGCCATGTGCTTCCTCCTGGTCACCCACACAGGTACAGGGCCCAAGGACCTGGGCCATCCTCCACTGCACTCCCAGGCCACAGCAGAGAGCTGGACTGGAAGAGCAGCAACTGGGACACAACTGGCGCCCCAACCGGGACTAGAATCTGAGGTGCCGGCGCCACAGGCGGAGGATTAGTTTAGTGAGCTGCAGCGCCGGCCAGCCATCTTCTGCTTTCCCAGGCCATAGCAGAAAGCTGGATCAGAAATGGAGCATCTGGGAGTCAAACCAGAACTCATATGGGATGCGGGCACTGCAGGCAGCAGCTTTACCCGCTATGCCACGGCACCGTCCCCTACTTTCCAGTTTCTTTAGCGGTAATTGTTTTTGGTTTTGGTTTTGGTTTTTTTGGTTTTTTTTTTTTTTTTTTTTTTTTGACAGGCAGAGTGGACAGAGAGAGCGAGAGACAGAGAGAAAGGTCTTCCTTTGCCGTTGGTTCACCCTCCAATGGCCGCCGCGGCCGGTGCGCTGCAGCCGGCGCACCGCGCTGATCTGATGGCAGGAGCCAGGAGCCAGGTGCTTTTCCTGGTCTCCCATGGGGTGCAGGGCCCAAGCACCTGGGCCATCCTCCACTGCACTCCCTGGCCACAGCAGAGAGCTGGCCTGGAAGAGGGGCAACTGGGACAGAATCCGGCGCCCCGACCGGGACTAGAACCCGGTGTGCCGGCGCTGCTAGGCGGAGGATTAGCCTAGTGAGCCACGGCGCCGGCCTAGCGGTAATTGTTTAAAGCTCTCCACAGAAAATGTGCCTTATTGAAATACATCCAAAGAGCCTACAGAGCCAATGCTACACTAACACCTCTTTTCCATGTGTACAGAGTTTATAGTAGTGTGATTTTTCTGGGAAAGGAGCCTCAGGCCTCTACATGTGCAGAGCAAAGTAAGGAATTCGTCACACCCGGATTCTGCCATAGTCCAGGCAGCAGGGGAGGGAAGAACCTGGAGTCGCAGCTGTGGTCCCTTTCCTCTTCCCTCTCTGCAGTCGTTCTCGACTTGGACCCTGCCGTCTTCTCGTCGCACCCATATCAATTGGAGTTCTTTATTGCAAGCAGCAGGGATGGATTGTGGATCACTTCTGTAAAAGGGAAGTTGTTGGACAGGTGTCAGGGGCTCATAATCAATTGGAGACTGAAGTTCAGTCTTGGGGGAGATCCAGGGTGAGGCTGCAGAAATCACAGCAAAGACATTTTCCCAGGGCAGTCTGGCAAGTGAGCCTCTTAGATAAATAAGCTCCAAGGTTCCTTTTTCCCTTGTATCAGATTCATATCCTGGGACAGAGACAGCATCGAGCCACTTGGAAGCCAAGGAAGCCCTCTGTCTACAGCAGGTGGGCACCTACAATTCTCTCCTACCACCACAGAACCCAGTGAATTCAAGGCAGTCCCTCCAAATACACTGTAGAGATTTGGGAAGAGGGGAAATGGATGTTGACTCACAAAATATAAGAAAATAAGTGTGCAGCACACATCATTTTGCACATGTGCCTAGTCCTTGAGCTTGGAGACATTTGGAGACTGGCCACAGCTATTGGGTAAATTAGTTATTGCCCGAGTGAAAGGAAGTTCACTGATTGCAACAAGGCCCAGCTATTGCCAGCAGCCTGTTGGCACTCACTCAGCTCCTAAGTGTTGTTTCCATCCAAGAGCTCAGAGTTCTGCCTGATCATCTAGAAATTAAATGTAACCAATGCAAAGACAGCAGTGCCATCCAACAATCTCTTTTCAAAAGTCACTCACATACCTTCTGAAGCTTTGCTTACTCTCAGAGCAGATGTTTGGGTTTATTTGTTTGTTTGTCACCTGATTCTAAATGTAATAGCACAGTTCTGTTAATAACTGTAAAAGTGGGGATGTCCCCCCAAAATAATGATCTACACAGTTTTCACCCTCCCTTTCCTTGAATCCACATCAGTCTCTTTTCCTTGATACATAGACATGCTCCATTGTTTTGTTTTCACTTGATGACCGCTATCCCTTTATCTCCTTTGAGAATGCTTTTCTCCATCTAATCCTTATTTTAAGGAAGCTCATTTTAAGCCATCACCAAAACTTATTTGCTCAGCGCAGCCATAAGTAGGTGCTGTTTGAAAGGAATCGTGACGCGATAAGGTACATGGACTTGGCAGAGGGAAAAAGAAACCATGTTATTTATAAATAAAATTTGAATGCATGGAACTAAATTCCAAGAGAGAAGTGTTCAGGCTGGTACTCAGGTAACACACGAGTATTGTCCTTTCAGGTAAAGATGGCCTTGCAACAGGAAGGATTTGACCGGAAAAAGCGAGGGTACAGAGACATCAATGAGATTGACATCAATATGAATGATCCTCTTTTTACAAAGCAGTGGTATCTGGTAAGTGTCTCTACTTCTTGTAACATCTCTCATCTTGAAACTTCAGATGAGAGATATATTTCTGTGTCCTCATTATTCAGTGGGGTGTTAGCCAGCATCCGACTCAACATCTCCTCCAATGTGTATTGATTTTCTGTCACCACTCGGGCATCTTGTCCTCTCATCTGCTTTCTTCTGGAACTGCTAAATAGTCATGATCTCCTGGGTCAAGGCTGCTACCAACAGCTGATCACATCCTCCAGGTCTCTGAGAGTTTGTGAGTGACGACTTGCAAAATTGCACAGAAGTCAAATCAAAGGTGTGGAAGGAGTAATCCTGGGGTTCCAACAGGCAGAATAATGGGAGACATAATGAAGTCACAGACATAAAAGAAAGAAACAGGTGACTTCACAAGGAGCAAACCAAGTAGCTCAGGATTCAACTAGCAGAAGTATTTTCTGTTGCTGCTTCTTAAAGTGATAGCAGGAAATCAGTTCTATTGCTGCAGGATTCAGGCAACCCAGTGAAGTGGGTATGTCCACCAGCAGTATACTATGATTCATGTGGATTGCTTGAGTTAGGGTTAAAAGACAATCAGTGATTCCAAAGCAACCCCAACTGCACAGCATATTGAAGGAAAATGAATAATTTATAAAAGTGAATGGAGCTTTATTTTAGTTAAGATTAAAAAGATGAAGAGAGGAAACTAAATTACTACCCTGTGAACTACTCTATTAAGAAATGCATCTCATTTCCCACTGCATCAAGTTTGACCATGCCCCATGCTTTTCTGCATGGAATTCTGAAAACCCAAGCTGGGTAACTGAGCCACCATGTGTTAGTCAGAATATGCTAGGTTTGTTTCAGTAACAATAAACCCCGAAATCTCAGTGTCCTACGAAAGTCACAGCTTAGTTCTCATTCTTGCTACATGACCAGTGCTTCCTAATGCTTCTGGAACCTAAGCTGATCAAGCTGCACCTCGCTGCATCCCAACATTGCTTTCAGAAGCACTTTGATAAAGAAAAGGGGGAGCTTGTACACTGGCTCTGAAAGCTTCTGCCTGGATGTGATCACATGAGCTCGCCTACTATTGGCCATTCTTAATTCAGAGTGGGTGGACAAGTGTAGTCGTAACCTGTACCAATGAGGAGAACAGTGATTTTTGTAAGAAGCGCTAGTGATATTCACACAAAGCTTTTAGCTGTACTATAATAGCCACTGATCATGGCTGATATGAGCTCTGATGTCACTAATTTTATAATCAAATTTGAGATAACCTGCACATTTCTGAGAAAATCTTTGTAACTAAGAAGTTACAAAGTTACAGGGAAAGAATACAGTGAATATATTAATTTGGAATTTTGCTTTCTTTTCCTTTCTTTGTTTTTCCTTTTTTTTTCTCTTTCTTTTTGAGTTTTGGGGGCACATGGTTTCATTTTTCTGCATTACAACATGAACACAAGGTGAGCCATCTTTCTTTAATTTAGCTCAACAAATATTTGTGACCAAGACTGAGTGTGATGGTACTGAAATTGCTCATGGTACATGGTCCCTCCTGCAAAGAATATTGTTATTTAGTGAGGAAATTATGTTCAAATAAGAATAAACCAAGACAATACGTGCTAAATTCAAAATGGGAGATATGAACGAAGATCTATGCAGTAGGGAGGGATTCTTGTGACTCTAAGGTTTTTTTGTAGAAGTTCAAAGACAGCATTCTAGCTATAAGCGATGTGGGGATTGAAACTGTTTTGCATATTTACATAAAACAGAAAGCATCAATTGTTTATTTTCTAAAAAATGGATAGGAACATCTGTAAGATGGGGGTGGAGGAGAAAGAACACCCAGAATACTGTTTCATGGGAGATGGGGCCTTTGAGCTGGTTCTAGAATATCAAATGACTGCAGAGAAAGTCAAGCCAATATTTATGCAGGTGGTTTGCAGGCCCACCCTAACAAGATTCCCTGCTTTGGAATCCTTGTACCAGATAAACACAGGGCAAGCTGATGGAACTCCTGGCCTTGATTTGAATGTGGCAGAAGCCTGGGAGCTGGGATACACAGGAAAAGGTGTGACCATTGGGATTATGGACGATGGTGAGTATTTCAAAGCCTTTATATCATTTTGCATACGTTCAGAATATAAAAGATTCATTGGTTCCAGACAGTGGACCTGATGACCACATTGCACTTACCCACATCCTCTCCTGATTCTGAACCATTGGTCCTCAAACTTGATGATGCTCTTAACAAATATTTTTATAGTTATTAAATTAAAATAAACAAATGAACTGAAAGCTGCCTGTCACTCAACCATAATTTCTTATCGAGCCACTGCTTACACCTTACCTTAAAATATCTGCTAAGCCTGTTTTTATTTGCCATCAATGTTCTCGGTCTACACTGTTGAATGTAGGAGCCACTAGCCATATGTAGCTATTTAAAAGGTCATTTAATTAATGAAAACTAAATAAAATTAAAATTTGAGGGCAAGAATTTGGTGCATCTGTGGGATATGGCTTGGGATGACTGCATCCCATATAGAAGTGCCTGGGTTCATGTCCCAGCTCCTCTGCTTCCAATCCAACTTGGCAGAACCTGGGAAGCAGCAGGTGATAGCTGAAGTGTTGGGTCCCTGCCACCCACATGGGAGACCAGATGTAAATTCTGGGCTGCTAGCTTTGGCCTAGCTCAGCCCGAGCTTTTGTGGGCATTTGGGAGTAAACCCGAAGATGAAAGATTTATCTCTGTCTGTTTATCTTTCTCTCTCCTTCTCTCCCTCCCTCCCTTTCAAGTAAAATGAAAATAAATTAATAATAATAATAAGATAAAGTTGTAATTAGGAAGTCTTTACTGGTACCTATATCTTGCAGGGTTCCCCCAATGCTCTCTAATAATTTGATGGTGTCAGGTCGTAGATTTAAGTCTTTAATCCATGTTGAGTGAATTTTTGTGTAAGGTGAAAGGTAGGGGTCTTGCATCATGATTCTGCACGTGGAAATCCCATTTTCCCAGCACCATTTATTGAATAGACGGTCCTTACTCCAGGGATTGGTTTTAGATCCTTCTTCAAATATAAGTTGGCTGTAGACCCTGGAGGTGCAGGCAGTCAAAGCCAAAATTAACTATTGGGATTGCATCAAATTGAGAAGTTTCTGTACTGCAAAAGAAACAGTCAGGAGAGTGAAGAGGCAACTGGCAGAATGAGAAAAAATATTTCCAAACTACACAACAGATAAAGGGTTGATAACCAGAATCTACAAAGATATCAAGAAACTCCACAACATCAAAACGAACAACCCACTTAAGAGATGGGCCAAGGACCTCAATAGACATTTTTCAAAAGAGGAAATCCAAATGGCCAACAGACACATGAAAAAATGTTCAAGATCACTAGCCATCAGGGAAATGCAAATCAAAACCACAGTGAGGTTCCACCTCACCCCAGTTAGAATGGCTCACATTCAGAAATCTACCAACAATAGATGCTGGAGAGGATGTGGGGAAAAAGGGACACTAACCCACTGTTGGTGGGAATGCAAACTGGTTAAGCCACTATGGAAGTCAGTCTGGAGATTCCTCAGAAACCTGAATATAACCCTACCATACAACCCAGCCATGCCACTGCTTGGAATTTACCCAAAGGAAATTAAATTGACAAACACAAAAGCTGTCTGCACATTAATGTTTATTGCAGCTCAATTCACAGTAGCTAAGACCTGGAACCAACCCAAATGCCCATCAACAGTAGACTGGATAAAGAAATTATGGAACATGTACTCTATAGAATACTATATAGCAGTCAAAAACAACGAAATCCGGTCATTTGCAACAAGATGGAGGAATCTGGAAAACATCATGCTGAGTGAATTAAGCCAGTCCCAAAGGGACAAATATCATATGTTCTCCCTGATCAGTGACAACTAACTGAGCACCAAAGGGGAAACCTGTTGAAGTGAAATGGACACTATGAGAAACAGTGACTTGACCAGCTCTTGTCCTGACTGTTGATGTACAATGTAATACTTTATCTATTTTAGTATTTTCTCTTTGTTTTGTTCTAGTACTATTGGTTGAACTCTGTAATTAACACACAATTATTCTTAGGTGTTTAAATTTTAACTGAAAAGTGATCTCTGTTAAATATAAGAGTGGGAATAACAGAGGGAGGAGATGTACAATTTGGGACATGCTCAAGCTGACTTGCCCCAAGTGGTGGAGTTAGAAACGTGCCAGGGGATTCCAATACAATCCCATCAAGGTGGCAGGTACCAATGCCATCTCACTAGTCCAAGTGATCAATTTCAGGTCACAATTGATCACACTGATAAGTCTAAGAGTCAAAGGGATCACACAAACAAGACTAGTGTCTGCTAATACTAACTGATAGGATCAAAAAGGGAGAGAATGATCCATCATGGGAAGCGGGACACACAGCAGACTCATAGAATGGCAGATGTCCTAAATAGCACTCTGGCCTCAGAATCAGCCCTTAAGGCATTCAAATATGGTTGAAGAGCCCATGAAAGTATTTCAGGCGTGGAAAGCCAAGACATTCTGGAAAAAAAAAATGACCTAAATGAAAGATCTCTGCGAGTGAGATCCCGGTGGAAAGAATGGGCCCATCAAAGAAGGAGGTACCTTTCTCTGAAGGGAGGAGAGAACTTCCACTTTGACTATGACCCTGTCGGAATAACATCGAAGTTGGCAAACTCAAAAGGCTTCCATAGCCTTGGAAACTCATGACTAGAGCCTAGGGAGATTACTGACACCATAAACAAGAGTGTCAAATTGTTAAGTCAACAACAGGAGTCACTGTGTACTTACTTCTCATGTGCTATCTGTCCTTAATGTGTTGTCCAATGTGAAGTAATGCTATTACTAGTACTCCAACAGTATTTTACACTTTGTGTTTCTGTGTGGGGGCAAACTGATGAAATCTTTACTTAATATATACTAAATCAATCTTCTGTATATAAAGATAATTGAAAATGAATCTTGATGTGAATGGAATGGGAGAGGGAGCGGGAGATGGGAGGGGTGCGAGTGGGAGGGAAGTTATTGGGGGGGAGAAGCCATTGTAATCCATAAACTGTACTTTGGAAATTTATATTTACTAAATAAAAAAATAAATAAAAAGATATAAAAGAAAAAAATCCAAAAATAAAATAAAATAAAGTTGTAATTACTCAGACTAGCTTCCTTTCAGGTTCTTGATAGCCACATGTAACTAATGTCTAATGAAATTCTGTTCAATTTGATTTACATTGTCATAGAAAATTATGTTAACTGGTATATGGTTCTAGATCCATGAAACAGCTTTCTAGTAACAGACTTGTGGTTTGGGGATATTTGACTTTATTGCCACTTTCACAACGAACCTTTTAAAGCAGTCCTTGATAACCTTATATTGCATCCACCCTCTAAGGTTTTTCTGTGCCATTCACCTGCTAGATAAAGATTTAGCTGAGCTTTGTTCTCTGTAGCTTGAAATAGTTAATTTATAGTACGGAAGTCCATGGGCTTGATGAGTTGGTGTTTTTTTCCAGCTACACATGTCCTTGACTCTCCTGGGACTCTGTAGTTACCATCCTACAGCCATTTCACAGGGGGCGTGCCTCTACCCTTCATCAAGCAGCTGGGCCCCCAGGAAAGAGCACCAGTGTGCATTATCAGCCCAATTACACACACAGGTCACACAGGGATGAAACAATGGAGCCTTTCCCTTCGGAAGGTCCTCAAAGAATGCTGTGTTCTCTAAAGCAAGCCTTTGAAGCAGAATTGATGAGGAAAACAAGGGGAGTCAGCATGCTTCAAATCTGTGTTCTCTTTGTGTGAGCTCATTAACTGTCAACGCAGAAACAATGCCCCTGCGTCTTCTGATGTGTGAGATGTTTTGAAGTGCAGGAAAGTGTTCTCCAGTGGCCATTAGTTTTCACAAGAAGAAAGGAGTTCTACACCAAAGTGGATGAGAACAGGCATCACGACTTTGTGGATGTCTTTTGCATCCATATTCTTTGGCTTGGAAACATGTCCAAAGGGATTGAAGCCACCTCACCCAGGAAAAAGATGCATCTAGGTTTGGGAGAACCTACCTATCCCATACCATGATGACCTTTTCTAATAGAGGAAATGTTTTGCCGGGGACCAGAGAGGCCACCCTGAAAATGACTCTCCAGTGACAACACATGCCCATATGGAACCTCCATCAGCACTGTCGATGCCTGTTTCAGAATTTTTTAACTGTGGCCCCCTTGACTGAATCTTAAGCTGTTCTTCCCAAAGAGAGCAAGGAGAGGATGACTCCTAACTCTGTTTCATACCAACAGGCCAAGCCCCTTAGGAAATATCAGCAGCATTGCTTGTCTAATCTTATTTCCTCTGCTAACTAGTGGCCTTTTGGGTCCAAAAAAGTGAATTCTCTTCCCCATTGTTTTGGTCATCTACTGTTGTAAAATAAATCATCTCAAAATTCAGTAGCTTTAAGAAAGCAGCCCTATTATCTCTCACAGTTACCTGTGGGTTGATGGGGGATCCACTAGACAGTTCTTTTGCAGGTCTCATTGGGGTGTCTCATGCAATTTTAATCATAAGATGGCTAGGGCTAGAGTCTGCTGGAGACTCAACTGGGATGCAGAAATGGCTTGGCATCCCTCCCTAAGCGGTCCCAGGGCCTCTCCTCTCTGTATAGTGTCCCCAGAAAGGTAGCCAGTTTCTTGCAGGTGGCTCAGGACTCCTCAGAGTAGGCATTTACAGAAAGAAGGGAAAGCTTTTAAAGGCTGAACTCACAATGGGCAAACATCACTCTGCCATTTTGTTGGATGAATGATCATAGGTCCAGTCCAGATGCGAGAGAAGGAAAAAAGCTCCCATCTCCTGGTGCAAAGAAATACAATGTGTCTACGGCCATATTTCACTTACCATGTGCTCATCCGGTATGGTAACTGAAGAGAAGAATGGTTACTAAGCCCTTCTCCATATCCACAGTTGACTAGCTTGGTGAGCATCCTGGAACAACAGCCACTTTCCACATGCCAAGGAGAAGGACAGATGCTCATAGTCTCTCTTACCTTATAGTTGGCCTTCTCTCTCCTAACTCCTTAGGACTGGTGAGGCTGGGGATCAACACATGTGAATGGTTTGGTGTTATTTCCCAGATAATCTCTCATCAGGATATTCCAAACCAAGGTCAAAGACAGACATAGATGCTGACACTGATACCTAAGGAAAAATAATATAATATTTCATATGTATTGGTTCTCTGTATTTTGGCCTTTCCCTTTGTGGACAGCCCAGCTTTAATGACTAGCCACCCCTCTCTTGTACTCAGCTACTGCCACTGCATCCAGTGACTCATTAGACACTCAGTAAATAGCTACTGCCTTCATTTAGATTCAACATAATGTCTTTCCCACATACTAGACATCACAGGAAGAGTGCCCCTATGGTTGGGGTCTGCTGGGATATTCCAAGCATGTCAATTGCCACTTAATGGTAATGACTACATTTCTTTTATTGTAATAGAATTGTTTATTATTGGGGCCTTGACCTGGAAAATGGGATGTGATCATCATGATTCATAAGAATGGAAAACACTCACCCAGCTGAGCCACAATTCAGGATAGGTAGCTGTTACCAAGGTCAAAGATCTTCTAGGAAGTTCTGGGGCAAGGTTTTTGATTTAGCCAGCATCAGAGAGAGCCAAAAACGATTGAAGTCCATTGAGACAGGACCAAAAAAGCTGTAAGCTGAAATCACAAAAAAAGTAACAAACATTTGTTGAGTGCTCACTATGTGCTACACACTGCTTACAATTTTGGAAACACAGTGCAGTTATTCCTTGAGGTTGCTATTATTAATGTTCCCATTTTGCATATGAAGCAGCTGAGATTTAGGGAAGCAAGAGACTTCCCAAAGACAACTAATTCTAACCACCCATCTTTAGTCCTTGAAACCCACCCTTCAGTCCTGCCTTGCTGGTGGGATTTTGTGAATGGGGCCTCATCCACGTGAGTGAAGATTCAAGCTTAAGGAGCTAACAATTACCCAGTCCTTTCTAATGGATTCTAAACTCTGTATCACATAGAAAAGCAATACAATAGTCCAGTAAGGTGGCAGTTCCAATTACTACTGCTGAATACAAAATGAATCCAACACTTTGCAACTTACAGTAACTTTTGCTCAAGATTTTGTGAGAGAGGAATTCGGGAACAGCTAACTAGGCATTTCTCACTTAGGGTCTTGCATGCAGTTGAGATGAGATGTTAGTTGGGCTGCAATCATCTGAAGGCTCAACTAGGCTGGACCTCCGAGGTAGCTCACTCCCATGGCTGGTGGTTCATGCTGGCTGCCACTGGAACCCGGCTGAAACTGTCATTGTAGTATGGGGAGTGCCAGTGTGTAATACTGTCCTCTAATTTGGTCACAAGAGTACCTATAGACTCTAGCCTGCCCTGACAGGTTGTCGCTCCCCGTCTTCGTGGAGGAACGACACAGGACCCTGCGTTGTTCTTTCGTCTGCTCGGCCCTCCCCGGGTTTGCTGCTGGTTCTTCCCGGGTTGGCTACCGTCCCTTCCACCTCCGTGGAAGGGCGGTTCCCCCTGCCGCTTTCCCCACTTCCGCGGGGGAGCGGCACACCACTGGCCGGCTCTCTCGGGGGCTGCACAGGTGTTCCTTCAGATAGATGTTCCTGGTGCATGTTGTCTCTCTCCTCCTTTATAGTCCTCTTCCACCAATCCCAACTCTGCTACCCACACACCGAGTACGCTGCTCTCCTCCAATCAGGAGCAGGTCCTACAGTTTATTGGTTGAACTGGAGGCAGCTGTGTAGAAGCTGTTTCCTCCTCTCCCAGCGCCATATTGTGGGAGAGCAGATGCATAGAATAAGTCTTAATTCCAGTAACTTAGTCTAGTCCGAGTTGCTCCCAGTTGCTCCCCACAACAGGTTCCAGGAGATTTGACTGTGATGTGTACAATGTGACTATATCAGTTCATTCCCATTTATCTAACAAAATACCTTAGGCTAGGTAATTTGTAAATAATAGAAATTGATTTCTCACAGTTCTGGAGGCTGGGAACCCTCAGATGCTGCCACTGGCAGGGTCAGTGTCTGGTTAAGGCTCACTCCGAGCTTGCATTATGATACCTGTTGCTGCCTCCTCCGAAGGAGCTGGACTCACACAGAAGAAGGGGCAAATGAGGGTGAACTCTTCTCACCCTTTTATAAGGGCACCAATCTCAGTCACCTTGGGGCTTAAGTTTTGGCATGAATGTAGAAGGAACACAAACATTCACATCACAGCAATGCTTTTTGTAGAATTCTTCTTTTATCCTTGTGGACACCTTAATGCCTAAGTGTCCCACCTGTGACAAGGTATCCCTCTCACAGAAAACTAGGTTTTGCTTTTTTTTTTAAGATTTATTTATTTATTTGAAAGAGTTACACAGAAAGAAAAGGAGAGGCAGAGAGAGAGAGGTCTTTCATCCGCTGGTTCACTCCCCAGATGGCCTCAACGGCTGGGCTGCGCCAATCCGAAGCCAGGAGCCAGGAGCTTCTTCCGGGTCTCCCATATGGGTGCAGGGGCCCAAGGACTTGGGCCATCTTCTACTGATTTCCCAGGCTATAGCAGAGAGCTGGATAGGAAGTGGAGCAGCTGGGACCCAAACCGGCACCCATATGGGATGCTGGCACTTTAGGCCAGGGCATTAACCTGCTGCGCCACAGCGCCAGCCCCAGGAAACTAGGTTTTACCAGCAGAAGCCCCAGGGCTCTTCTCTGACAGATGTCTGGTTGATTAGGTTTGGGTGTGTTTGTCAGATGAGAGATGAGACATGGGAGAAGCAACCCAATAAAACATATGGAATGGAAGTAGTATTTACTTCCAGGTCCCGAAGAGAGAAGGAAAGGAGCGTGGCCCACATAAGCCATGAGAAGGGGGAGCTCTGTGGACATGCGCATTCCACCAGTGAATAATTAGCAAGAGAAAGAACAAGCAGCCTGTGGGCAAAGCCTTGCTGGGATCCAGAGCATTTTACAGGTGTGTTTCTAGTAGGAAGTTCTAACGGTGGGTGTGGAGCAAGCAGGCATGAGTTCCATGGACTCACACTGTGACTGAGAGGAAGAACTGTGTGAATGGGCTGTGTAGAGCAGATATCTGGATTGACTACATCAAGGCAATGGAAGGTGGCAGAGAACTGGAAACTGTGACAGGGGTAACTAAATCCTGATTGTTTGAGAAAATCATTCCTGTATTCAAAATGGATGCTGAGGAAACTGAAAATCGTAAGGATTGACTATGCTGCACAAGCTTCTTACCTGGCATCTAGCTGCCTCCTGAGTGAACATCCAGAGGAAACAGGTGAAGATGCCTGCTCTTTTCTCGGTTGGAATTGGAAATGATGCAGTGGAGTTCTACTACAGCCTCTTGACACAAGCAGTCACAAGCCCACTGAGATTGAAGAGGAGGCAGTGGAGCTACCTCTCCATGGGAGATACTGAGCAGCTGTCTGGAGAACACATCATGTTCCTTGCGGCCTCCTTTTCATCTGCATCTAACTCAGGAGGGCCTGGGGTACAAGGTGCCAGCTCTCTTGGGGCACTGGAAGGAATCGAGCTCAGGGCCAGGGTGCTGGGATGCTACACATCTCAACTGAGCAAGTAGCGTTCTGAGAATATGTCCATGGAACCCCTTGCAGGTTTCAAGAGTCTCCAAAACTCTCAGAACTTCCTGCAAATTTGGACTCCTGTGAATTAGACTCCCTGAAAAGATTCAAACTAACCACAGGATGCTAATGATTAATGAACAGAAGTGTGTCATTTCTGTGTCACATTCATCACAATCGGGTGGTGATGAGTCAGTCTCTTCTCCCCTCCCCCAGTAGCCTGTGAGCACAGCCTGGGTTCTGTATCTAAATCATCTGCACTTAAATAAGAATGAGCCCATTAATAATGGAAGAATTCAAAAATTAATAAGCAGATGCAGAAGATGTGTGCAGTGAATTCCACCTCAAAAGAAAATCAACCATACAAAAGTATTAAAATACTATCTATTATTTAGATCATTATTACTTTTTCTGAATCCTATGTCATCCCTCACAGTTCTATTAATAATCATTTCTTCTCCCATCCAAATACTAACCAGGCCCGAACCTGCTTAGCTTCCAAGATCAGTCAAGATCGGGAACATTCAGGATGAATTAAAGTCCATATCTCTCCTATCTTAACACTTGGTCTTCCTCTTATTCAAGACCCTCACCAGGCTAAATGAGTATTGTTTTCATTCTTATTTTCTTCTGGTCTCAAATTAGCTCCTCACTCCAATATTTTCCCTTTGTATAACGGAGACCACAATTTCTTTTTATTAGTATGTTATTTAGCAGGCAGAGAAATTGATAGAGCTCTCATTTTCTGGTTCACTCCATAAATGCCTGCAATGGCCATGATGGGGCCAGGACCAAAGCTGGTAACAGGGAACTCTATCCAGACCTCCCATGTAAATGACAGGAACCTAATTACTTGAGCCATCACCACTGCACCCAGGGTCTGCATTGGCAAAAAGCTAGAGTCAGAAGCCAGAACCAGGAATCAAAACTCAGGCACTCCAAATGGGACACAGCTGTCTTAACTACCAGTCTAAATAACCACTACAAGACTGCTGTTTCTCAGGGCCAGCACTGTGGCGCAGTGGGTTAATGCCCTGGCCTGAAGTGCCAGCATTCCATATCGGCACTGGTTCTAGTCCCGGCTGCTTTCTGCTATGGCCTGGATTAGCAGTGGAAGATGGCCCCTGCAGCCACGTGGGAGACCCAGAGGGAGTTCCTGGCTTCGGTTCAGATCGGTGCAGCTCTGGTCGTTGTGGCCATCTGGGGAATGAACCAGCAGATGGAAGACCTCTCTCTGTAATTCTGTCTTTCAAGTAAATAAAATAAATTTTTTAAAAAGGCTGCTGTTTCTCAAAACATTTTTCTCCTAAATTCTATCAGAATATAGAATCACTGGATATAAATATGTAGAAGAATGAAATTAGATCCCTACCTCTAACCATATACCAAAATCTACTGAAGATGAATCAAAGACCTTAATTTAAGATCTGAGACTGTGAAATTGCTAGAAGAAAATGTAGGTGAAACACTTCAAGACTTCTTGGATGAGACCCCCAAAGTGCAGGTAACAGAAGCAAAACTAGAGGAAGGTTTCTATAAAACTCAGAACCTTCTGCACAGCAGAGAAATAATCAGTAGAGTGAAGAGACATCTGACAGAATGGGAGAAAATATTTTCAAGTTACTTATCCAACAGATTAATATCTAAAATATATCAGCAACTCAAAAAACTCAACAACAAAAAAATAAGTAATCCTGCTTAATAATCAGGCATGGAAAGCCAAGACACTCTGGAAAAAAAAAAAAAACCCTAAATGAAAGATCTCTGTGAGTGAGATCCCAGTGGAAAGAACAGGTCTTCAAAGAAGGAGGTACCTTTCTCTGAAGGGAGGAGAGAACCTCCACTTTGACTATGACCTTGTCTAAACAAGATAAGAGTTGGAGAACTCAAGGGGCTTCCATAGCCTTGGAAACTCATGACTGGTGCATAGGGAGATTACTGATGCCATAAACAGGAGTGTCAATTTGTAAAGTCAACAACAGGAGTCACTGTGCACTTACTCCTCATGTAGGATCTCTGTCCTTAATGTGCTGTACATTGAGATTTAATGCTATAACGAGTACTCAAACAGTATATTTCACTTTGTGTTTCTATGGGGGTGCAAACTGTTGAAGTCTTTACTTAATGTATACTAAACTGATCTTCTGTTAAAAAAAAAGAAGAAATTAGCAATTCCCAACTTGACTCTCACTGGGATTAAACATGACAATAGGTCTGATCTGATTTCATCATCATTTAAGAAATCATCTATTATTTTTCACTTTATGTGTCTGTGTGGGAGCAAACTGTTGAAATCTTTACTTAATGTATGCTAAACTGATCTTCTGTATATACAGAGAATTGAAAATGAATCCTCACGTGAATGGAAGGGGAGAGGGAGTGGGAAAGGGGAGGGTTGCAGGTGGGAGGGACGTTATGGGGGGGAAGCCATTGTAATCCATAAGCCGTACTTTGGAAATTTATATTCATTAAATAAAAGTTAAAAAAAAAAATAATGGGTAAAGGGGCTGGCGCTGTGGCGTAGCAGGTAAAGCCTCCGCCTGCAGTGCCGGCATCCCATATTGGCGCCAGTTTGAGACCTGGCTGCTCCACTTCCACATGGGAGACCCAGAAAAAGCTCCTGACTCCTAGCCCGGCTCGGACCATTGCAGCCATTTGAGAAGTCAACCAACAGAAGAAGTAAACATGATTGTGGGTGGGGAGTGACTTGCTATACTCTGCCAAGCTATAGAAAGCAGCCAGGAAGACAATGTCTCACATGTCATAATTACCACAGTGAAACTCCCTGCAGTTCGAAAACTCCTAGTCCAGAAATTACTGGTCTAACCAGAAAAAAAAGGAAATTTATTTTTAAAATTATACATCCATGGGATAGGTGATTAGTGATTAAGCTGTCTATGTCCTACATTGGAATACAGGAGTTTAATTCCCCTGCACTGACTCCCAGTTGCAGCTTCCTGCCTATGCTTACTGTGGGAGACAGCAGGTGACTGTTCAAGTAATTGAACATTTGCCACCCTCATGGGAAACTTGGATTGAGTTTCCAGCTTTCAGCTTCAGCCCCGGCCCCAGCCCCAGCAGTTGCTGGCATTTAGGGAGTAAACCAGTAGATGGGGGTGTGCTCGCTCACTCGCTCTCTCCTCTCTCTCTATCTCTCTCTCTCTCTTTCTCTCTCCCTGCCAAACAAATAAAAAGAAATATGCATTCTAACATGAGAGTACTTCACAAAGTTCATAGAAAATGAAATTAAAAGATAACTTTATTATGGTGCAAATTAATTTGAAATCATATATACAAATAGTCTTCAACAATTTCATGGAAAATGGGTACTATGAAAAGCCTGTGCAGAGTCAGTGCTGTGGCATAGCAGGTAAAGCCGCTGCCTGCAGTGCCAGCATCCCATATGGGCACCCATTCAAGACCCAGCTGTTCCACTTCCTATCCAGCTCTCGTTATGTCCTGAGAAAGCAGTAGAAGATGCCCCAGGTCCTTGGGCCCCTGCAGCCACGTGGAAGACCTGGAAGAAGCTTCTGGCTCCTGGCTTCAAATTAGCCCAACTACAGCCATTGCAGACATTTGGGAACTGAACCAATAGATGGAAGACCTCTTTGTCTGCCTCTGCCTCTCCTTAACTCTACCTTTCAAAAAAATATAAAAAACAAGTCTATGCATAAATACCAAAAATCTTTGCACCAGGGCTGGTGTTGTGTAACGGGTTAAATCACCACCTGTGATGCCGGCATCCCATGTGGGCGCCGTTTCAAGTCCCATTTGCTCCAGTTCCAATCCTGCTCCCTGCTAATGCTCCTGGGAAGGCAGCAGAAGGTGGCCCAAGTGCTTGGGTCCCTGCCATATACATGGGAGACCCAGATGAAGCTCTTGGCTTCAGCCTGGCCCAGACCCAGACATTGTGGCCATTTGGAGAGTGAACCAGCAGATAAAAGATCTCTCTCTCTCTCGCTCTGTCTCTGTCTCTGTCTCTCCCTGTCTTTCTCTGTAACTCTACCTTATCAAATAAATAAAATAAACCTTTAAAAATTTTGCACCAAAATAAGCTTACCTTTTAACTCCATTTTATTTTTCATTCTGATTATTCTCTTGGTTTGTAGGTGGACAACAGTTTATTACATGCTCACATGACTTATTCTCGGTGTTCATGGAGAGCTCTCCCTTCACCCCCTTTTTTTTCTTAGAAAGCTTTTATTTAATGAATACTAATTTCATAGGTACAGCTTTAGCAATATAGCAGTTCTTCCCCCAACACCTGCCCTCCCACCCCCACTCCCATCCCCACTCCCATCCCACTTCCTACTCCTCCCATCCCATTCTTCATTAAGATTTGTTTTTAATTAACTTTATATACAGAAGACCAACTCTATATTAAGTAAAGATTTCAACAGTTTGCACCCACACAGACACACAAAGTGTAAAGTTCTGTTTGAGAACAAGTTTTACAGTTAATTCTCCTAGTACAACTCAAGAAGGACAGAGATCGTATATGGGGAGCAAGTGCACAGTGACTCCTGTTGTTGATTTAACAATTGACACTCTTATTTATGATGTCAGTGATCACTTGAGGCTCTTGTCATGAGCTGCCAAGGCTATGGAAGCCTTTTGAGTCCACAAACTCCTTAGTATTTAGACAGGGCCATAAGCTAAGTGGAACTTCTGTCCTCCCTTCAGGGAAAATTAATGCCCATTTTGCCACAAACTTTGTGCCCTAATCCAAGTTCCTTTCTTCAGGGCAAAGCTGCCATGGTAGCACAGCCTTAGCACGCAGTGCAGTTGCCTGCTACAGGGAGCATTTCATGATACTTTGGCTTTTAAGTACTGCATCCTTATATGGTTATTAAGTGCAACAGCCCCTGAGATAAGCCACATGCACTGGCTCCTTTAATTCTTGCTCCGATGGCAAGAAAGCAAGCACAGCTGCAGCTTGCAGCCCTGGCATCCCATGTGGTCCCTGGCTCACTTCCCGGCTTCTGATCCAGCTTCCCTGCTAGTGGCCTGGGAAGGGCAGTGGAGGTGGCCGAGGCATTTGGGCCCCTACTACTGATGTGGAAGACCTGGCAGAAGCTCTTGGCTCCTGGATTTGGCCTGACCAAATGCTGGCTATTGCATCCATCTGGGGAAGGGTCCAGTAGATGGAAGATATTTCTCTCTCGCTCGCCCGCTCTCACTCTTCTCTCTCCCTCTCCCCCCCCACCTTCCCTCTTTCTCTTTAAAAATTAAAAAAAGAAGGAAAACAAGCACAAAGAGGGCAAGCAGCCCACCCAGAGTCTCACTGCCAGTGATTGGGTGTTCAGGACTCCAACTGTGATCCTTGACAGCAAAAACCTAAACTCATAGCCCTTGTGCTAGGAGGTCTCAGGCACCTGCCCTGTGTCTCCCAGTGCTAGATGCTGAGGTATAAATCCTGCAAAGATTACGAGGGCACTTCAAAAAGTTCATGGAAAAATGGAATTAAAAGATAAGTTTATTTTGGTGCCAAAGTTTTGACATCCAGGCATAGTTTTTTTTTAATACCACGGATTTTCCACAAACTTTTTGAAGAACCTTCCTAAGTATTTCTGCAGACCCAAATGAGGGCTTTGCAGTTGCCCTTGGAGTCTCTCAGTGCTTTCTGAGGTCCAAGGGCCTGAGGGAGCTCAGCGGTGCTCACAGATCATGGTTCAACCCTTGGAACAACTCTGGGCAACAAGACAGGCCCACATTCAGGAGGAAGCGCAGGCTTCCTGCTGAGAGGTCTGAGGCCTCTGGTTTCCTGGAAAGAGACAAGCCTGAGCTCCCAGCTGGGAACCCCTTGCTGGAATCCATTTGCCCTCTGCCTAATGGATTTTCTCCCCCGAGCTGCATTCCTCCCCTTGTTTCCATGCCCAACTGTGCTCTCCTAATCCACTGCTGCCCGTGCTTTGTGAAATAATAATTGTGTTGCCTCCCCACGGCCAGTTTCATTTCAGAAGAAATGCCAGTCGGTGCTTTCAAAGTGCCAGGATTTCTACAAATCTCTTTTAGATCACCGCTCTGAGGAGCCATCCATCTTGCGGTCACTAAGCCCCTTAGTACTGACATTCGTGTTGGAAGTGTTATCCCAGGGCTCCAGGCACTAATTGGCTTCACTCCTCTGAAGTGTGTCTGGGAGCAGCTAGACAGACGCAAGCAGAGCAGCCTATCTTCACACAGAAAGGAAAACACCAGGATAGGGGCTCAGGGACCAGTGCCCATGACTGTGGCATTGCCCTGGCCCCAGCTGGGTACAGACACTGCTTCCTTGGGCAGCTCTGCTAGGACACAGTGTGCAGCACTAATCTTTGGTTCCTGTCTTGTTGTCTTTTCACAGGGATTGACTATCTCCACCCGGACCTGGCCTCCAACTATGTAAGTACAAGGTGACCTTGGAGGGAGAAATGTGTTTGTCTTAAGTCTTGGTGTCCCTGGTTACTGGGAACATACCCATGTATATACACACTCACACACGTGTGTGCACACAAGCATGCACAGGAACGTATCGGGTACATGCATGCATATTGCATATATGTGCACATGTATCCAATAAGGTAGAAACATATTCATTCAGGCACACATGCATGCACACAGGAACCCATGCATTCACAAACATGTGCACACAGCACACATAGACATTAGAAGTGCCCAAATTGTTAGAGCCACCGCTGAGGCCAGAAAGCAAATGAACAAGGCCTGGGGCCTGGCAGCAGGTTTGACAATGGCTTTGTGAGAAGAAAAGAAAGGAAAAAAACTTGAAGTCTGTAAGAACAGAGTGCCAAGAAAATATGTAGAGGAAAGTGCAAAGAAGAGAGAGACTTGGCAAGGCATAAAGCGACTCTAGCTGACAGTATTGAATTGAAGGGTGGAAATAAGCCATTTAGGTTCTTGCTGGGCAAAACTGAAGACAAAAAGCCAAAAACTACAGCAACTCACATTACGATCTTCACTTCATGAGAGTAAGAACACTGCATAGGACCACTGCATACTTTTCTTCCCCACAACACTGAGCATCCTGTTTAGTAGCCCTCAACAAATAAGTGTCAGCGGAGAATCGTAGCACACACTGCTCAACTATAACCACACACGTTCACATTTGATCAAGCAGGGCACATGCTGGGTTCCTGATGAAAACCACCAAGCTTTTAAACATCATCCACCCATTTATTCCAACCCCAGGGAGTACAGTACTCGAGCCATGGCATACCCTCTAAAAATTCTCCTGACTTCAGCTAAGCTATATTTCTAGGAACTCCAAACCTTGGGATAAAAAAATGTTATCTTAGTATCTAAAGAGACTCATATTTAGGGGAACAAGGCTTAGATGGTTGGAAGGACGGTTAATAAGCAAAAATGTGTGGAGTTGACACTCGGGTCCTTTGCTGTGAACAGCGTATGTGTCTACTTTGCCAAAAGAAAGTAGAGGTTTTTTGTGTATTTAGCGTTCTGGGCATGAGGAATCGTTGATACCAAAGTTTTTCTGCTTACTCTATAGATCTTATAAGTCAAAAGAGTACAAATTGAGCTGAGCATCTTTTTTAATATTAAAAAAATTGAATGAATCAGTACCACAGTCCAGAGAGAAAGGAAGAAAGCCAAAGCTATATCCCCAGTGGCTAGAATCCACTCCTGTAGCGAGAACAATGAAAAACTGCCTATGGATTTTTATGGACAGCGTCAGCTCCACACTCCTGGCCTTGACTGGCTCTTCCAGTGCTGCTCTCTTTCCCAATGTTTCCCACAAACGGATCCCAGGGAGTGTCTCTGCAGAGGAGACTGGGAAGCATGTATATTGCAAGGCTCTGATATTCTGAGCCATCTACCCAAGGTGCACAGTGGTCCACTGCATCTCTGGAACAGAGAGCTCATGGAGCATCCTCACAGGGTCCTGCTCACCTTCCCAAAACAGAACTGCTCAGCCTTACCACTTGGAGGACGCTAGGGTGGGGTGTCTGTCCAGGGGTTTGGAAAGCTGATGTTTCATGACCTCCCTCCTGCACACACAGCCCTGCCCCACCAAGGCCATGGACACTGAAACTGACCTCTGCACCCTTCCCTTCTCATCCAGCCCTGGTGTTTGCTGGCAGGCTGCTCCAATACCAGTGACCAGGTTAAAAAGGGACACTCATTGACACAGGGCGAAAAACAAAAGTCCTCCCAGGTCTGATGAACTGCAAGTTCAGTGTTGGTGGTTAGTGTGATCCATCAAAAACTTTATCTGAAATTGAGAAGTGAAGCATCCAAATTGAGGGGTACTGGCTGTGCTTGGATCTCCAACATCAGAATATAGTGAGGGCTATTTCTTTGTTTCTTTTCCAAAAACACTTTTGCTAATTAAAAAAAAATACATGTTCCCTGTAGGAAATTTGGAAAAGTGTTAAGATTCAAAACTAATCATAATATGACTATCCTTAATATTTGGGCCTTTCCTTTCTATGTGTATATTTCTTTGTGAAACTGGATCCTTTTTGCATGTCTGCTAGGTCCCTGTCTATTTGATCTGTGATGACCATTTTTATAGTATTAAATGTGCTTCAAGACACAATTTCAAGAGCTACATCATATTTCCGACTACTATCATTTATTTAAACATTCTAATCCCCAAGTGTTGGACAAGTAGGTTGTTTCCATTAGGTGTCTCACTCCAAGAAAGAAGGTGACAGAGAGTGACATGGTAGGGTGGATAGAGGGACTCCAAACCGCAGCTTGCTAAGGAGAGCAGAAATAACTGGAAATGTTTATCCTGGAAGGAAGAAAATTTTAGAGAGACATTAGGTTTTCAAATATTTCAAATTCTCCATGTGGGCTAAGGCATTCTACTTGCTCAGGAATTTCTCGCAAGAAAATTCCCACCATTGGTTGGAACCATGTGTGGAAAACTTTAATTCAGTTAAAGGAAGAACTGTCTAGTGAGTAAGGTTAGTAAATAAATGGAAGTGGTGTGTTCTCCATATCTGCCAGTGTTCAAAGTGAGAGTTAGTGGCAGTTTGTCAGGGGTGTTGTTGAAGAGACATCAAGGGCTACCCGAAGTTTAACCTAGATAACACCTAATAATTGAATAGAAAACGTGATTTCTGCACAAAAGTGTTCATCCTGACCATTTCTATCTAGACCTGAGTGGTCAACAGTTATCTAGCTCTAGGAATCTTATGAGGAATTTATATACAGTCAAATATAACTAAGTTCTCACCTCCTTCATAAAGGTGAGGAAAACAAACACTCAAATATCTCATTCTGAAATTCATCAGTGCAGAGCCTGGACCAGCTGGTTTTTTCCATCACAGAGTCTCTCTCACAGCTGTGTAGTGTTGAGAGTGATGCTACTAAGCACATTTATCTTCTTTATTTTCAATTAAAAATTTTACACTATCATTAACAGAATGAGGCTGGCAAGTGGAGCAGACCTGCCCAGGAGAGCACTGAAGTCGGTGGACAGTGATAGACTGGAAAATTGTTTGAGCAAAGGATTAGCAGGCAGCGTCACACCTTGTTGAGTGACTTAATGGCTTGAATGAGCTCACCCGGTGCCCTTCTAGGGAAAGGTGCTTTGGGGAAAGTTTTTGCTTGGGTTTCCTCAGAAGCAGATCCTGAAAGAAGAGTTTGCATGCAAGTAGTCTGTATGGGAGGTGGTCCCAGGAAGCAGGGTTAGAGGAGTGGGGATGAGGCAGAGAAGGCAATCACCCCTGTGTCATTAAACCATAGCTGACAGCTGGAACACCACCCCTTGGTGTAGAACTTTGTGTCAAGTGATCTCCCCTGGGAGGAGATACCAGGAAAGCAGGGCTATTTTTACACCAACTCCATTGGTTGTTGGTTGCGGGCTGATCCCACAGGATGTGAACATCACACACTTCCCGTCTCCCCACAGCCAGGGAGAATGTTCTTGGCAAAGGGATACAAATAAACTTCAGAATTTTCATTTAAAAATGGAATTAAAATATGAGTTCATTTTGGTACAAAAAATGTTGAAATTCATGGGTAGATTTTTCATAATACACTAATTTTCGTGAATGTTTTAAAGACTCCTCATATGCATGGATTTCAATTTTTGCATCAAAATAAACGTGTTTTAATTCTGTTTTTCCACAAATTTTTAATAATATTTTTTCTTATTTCTTTATTTGAGAGATACAGATTTCTCACCTGCTGGTTCATTCTCCACATGTACACAATGGCCCTTTGGAGCCAGGTTACTCAATCAAGGTCTCCCATGTGGGTGGCAGAGAAGCAATCACTTGGGGCTGGAGTTGTGTAGCAGTTGGTTAAGCAACTGCTTGTGATGCTAGCATCCCATTATCAGAGTGCCTGTTCAAGTCCCAGCTACCCTGCTTCCAATACAGCTTCCTGCTAATGTGCCTGGGAAGGCAGTGGAAGATGGCCCAAGTTCTTGGGCCCCTGCCACTCCATAATGGAGTCCTGGCTCCTGTCTTTGGCTTGCCCCAGACCTGGCTGTTGGAACACTTGGGTATTAAACCAGTGGATAAAAGATATTCTCTCTCTCTCTCCCTCTCTCTCCCTCTCTCTCATTCCTCCCCCTTCCTTCCCCCTCTCCCTCTCCCTCTCCTTCTTTTTTCTTATTGTTCTCTGTCTCTCTGCCTTTCAAATACATAAAGGCTCTTTGATATGCCTTCATATGGTACAGGGGAATGGAGAGTGTTAGGCCAAACAAGTATGTAGCAACATCTGCTACAGATACCTTGGAAATGTATTAAAGGTTTAAATAATCAGAAATGTTCTGTGTCAAATAACATCCTTCCTGTTACTGACTTATTTTCAGTGAAAACTGTCCCTGAGGGTCTTCAAAATTTTTTTCTACGTAATAAAACCAGGCAAAATCTTTTCCAAAGCAAAATTATTTTCCATGTATTAAGAGAGGAAGCAGGGTATACTGGCAGTCCAGTGTTCTTTCCACTAAACTGAGAATTATAATACTTTGAAAACTGAAAATCAATATATAAATATAAGTAGTTAGTGTTAATTTAATTCAGCAAGCCTACATTGAATCTGCTGAGTGTTAGGCACAAAGGATAATAATAGCCACCTGTATTATTCCTCTATTTGAAATTTAATCTGAGGGATCCTGTCCCGCTGGGAAATGTTCCCTATTCTAACTAATTAAAAGTCTCCTTTTCTACCCCAGTAGTAATAACATAGAGTACTGGCCAAGATTCTATTGTAGAGCATTCCAAGGAGATCCCTCTGTGCCCATCACACAAATGGTTTGGATAGTTTCTCTCACTCAAGAAGTACAGTGACCATGCGTGTGCAAGCCCCAGAGGAAGAGAGACACAAAAAAGCAAGCACCCTATGAAGCCGCCTGCAGGGCAGCAAGGATGCAGGTGTGTGAGCTGTGCTTCTGAGGTGAGGGGCAGGTCTGTTGGGCAGTTGTCCTTCTCTTCACCATGTGTCCCACAGTACAGGGATGGCTGCCGCTTTATGATTGTGGTGATACTCCAAGCCTCTGGAGTTCAACTTGTCATTACTACAATGAAATATCTGAGGCAACTAACTTTTTTAACTTTTATTTAATAAATATAAATTTCCAAAGTACAGCTTATGGATTACAATGCCCCCCCATAACTTCCCTCCCACCTGCAACCCTCCCATCTCCTGCTCCCTCTCCCATTCCATTCGCATCAGGATTCATTTTCAATTATCTTTATGTACAGAAGATCAATTTGGCAACTAACTTTATAAAGAGAAAAGTTTATCTAACTCACAGTTTGGGAGGTTCAAGTCCAAGATCGGATGACCACATTGGTTTGGCCTCTGATGAGGGTGGTGCAATGGTCAAGTATCTGCAGAAGAGTCATGTGGTGAGCCAGGAAGTAAAGTGGCTGGGCCCAAACTCAGGTTTCTCTAACTCCCTCTCCCCAGATCTTCCTTCTGCGTGCAGAATTCCAGTGACCTAAGGAATAAGCCCACTTCCTAGACACTAGTTACATAGTTGGGGTGATTCCACCCTTATAGTACCATTGATTCATGACTTTGGGATTTAAACTTCTTGCATGAATTTGGGGGCTAAATCATGTTGCAACCGTAGCAGAGGGAAACTTCTTTAAGAACAAGGGCTTGGGGCCAGCACCGTGGCACAATAGGTTAATCCTCCGCCTGTGGCACCGGCATCCCATGTGGGCACCAGTTTGAGTCCCGGCTGCCCCTCTTCCAGTCTAGCTCTCTGCTATGGCCTGGGAAAGCAGTAGAAGATGGCCCAAGTCCTTGGGCCTCTGCACCCACGTGGGAGACCAGGAAAAAGCACCTTGGTCCTGGCTTCGGATTGGCACAGCTCCGGTCATTGCAGCTGTTTGGGGAGTGAACCAACAGAAGGAAGACCTTTCTCTCTGTCTCTGCCTATCACTGTCTGTAACTCTAACTCTCAAATAAAATAAATAAAATCTTAAAAAAAAAAAAAAAGAACAAGGGCTATGGCTGAAGGGGCAGCTTGCAGAACTGGAGGAGAGAGGAGGCAAAACCTCTACTACTTTGCTTCCAAAGCTGTTTTGATAAAGCTGGCAGATCTGTGAAAACCCAAGGAGAGTCTTCCTGCTGTGTGTCAGGGTTTTCTCAGACACAGACCATGAGACCAGGCTGGAAGGCAAGTCGTTCATTTGTGAGGAGATCCCAAGAATCATCAGGCAGGGAGAAGTGAAGTGAAACCAGAAAGGAAGGGCAGCGGGAAAGGTCTGTGACCAGACCACTGAGAACAGCAGGAGCTGCTCTCTCTGCAGGATCCAGGGAAGCAGTGCAGACAGAGCCTCACCGACTCCTGTCAATCACTGGCAGAGAGCTGCCACCCAGGAGCAGGGGTGAAGCGAGGAGAAATGGAATAATTCCTGGAAGTATGTCCTCTTCTTGTCTGTTTTATAAGCAAGCAGAATAGGGTCCATCAGCCAGAGAGTCTTCAGGCAAAAAGCTACATACACTGATAGTTGGAAATCAGTCAGCAAGCAATGGTCTGATTCTGACAGTATGACGACAGTGGAAACTGAGTCAAGCTCACATATAAATCCTGGCTCCTTAACTCATCGATGTGCAGCCTTAACCTAGAATATTAAAGCTTTAATTTGATCATTTATGAAATGAGCAAAATTAATGTGTTGTCATGTTTGTGGTGGGATATAATTGATGTGATGTACATTGGGCCTGGCACATAATACATGCTCAATAAACATTAATTTCCTTCTCCAAAGAATCCAGATGGCAATCCTGCACAATTTCAGGTCACTCTGATGGAAAAGAAGCAGGGATGTGCCTCAACACACCCGTCTCAGGTCTCAGTGTACTTCCCAGGAAGCTCAGAGGCATCAAAAGAGATAAAACGGGTGTCTCATCCAGGCTAAGTGTATGATTCTAAGGCAGGCAGCGTTCAGGCCAAAAAGCAGAAGATACCAAAATAAATCTCAAAGGCTTGAAAAATAGCATCCAAGTAAAGAGAAGCGAGAGGAAAAGAGAAGACCCACTGCTGCCGGCCAGGGGCTCAGTGACGAAGGATGCCCCAGAGGACGCAGCACTTCTGTTGTATGTCCTCTGCTCCGTCACAGATCTCTGAGCTAAAAGGATATTCATGGAGACTCATCAGGGAGGGCTAATCCCCAAGGTGGGTTTGGAAGGCAGCAGTTTCTCCAAATGAGGTTGTGTCCAGGCCAACAGTGGGAGGCCCAGACTCTTAGGAGAATGGGTTGCTCTGGCCCTAGGGACTGTGAGGCAGCTCTGGGCAACTCCAGGATCCCTTGCTGACTGTCTGCCCAGATCCATACACTCTTCCTTGAGTTTCTCCTTGAATTCTTGAGTGCATCCAACATAGAAGACTGTGTTGACTCCACCTCCGTGTCCTTCCCCAGACCTGCAGCTTCACCTTCTGCCAGGAAGGTTTCCAGAGCCTCCATCAAAAGGGGTGACGTATTTGTCCTACTCCCTTGACTTTAGGTTGGTCCCTGTGACTTACTTAGAGTAATAATATATAGTATACGCCCTCTTGCCTACTGTTTTTCTTCCTCTGGTTTCAGTTACCCATGGTCAACTGCAATTCAAAAACATTAAACAGAGACTCAGAAATGAACAGCTCTAAAGTGTTTTAGTGCGCACCACTCTGAAAAGCATAATGAAAATCTTGAACTTGGCCAGCTCCATCCTGCCAGAGACAGGAACCATTTCTTTGTTCAGTGTATCCATGCTGTATGCACTACCCACCCACTAGTCTCTTGATAGCTGTCTTGGTAACCTGATCCATGTTGTGATATCACAGTGCTTGGATTCAGGTAGCTTTTATTTAGAAGCCTAATGCTACATCACAGTGCCTATGTCACTCACCTCATTTCATGGCATCAGTGTATCATCTCAAATCATCACAACAAGGATGAATACAGTACAATAAGAGTTGTTGGGAGGCAGACCACATTCACACAACTTTTGCTACAGCATATTATTATAATTGTTACATTTTATTGTTAGTTATTGTTAATCTCTTACTATTCCTAATTTACAAATTAAGCTTTATCCTAGATATGTACAAGGATATTTTAAAATGCTTGCAGAAAAATGAAATTTAAAGATGTTTATTTTGGTGCAAAAACAATTTGAAATCCATGCATAGGTTTTTTCATAATTCACATTTTCCATGAAGTTTTTTAAAGACCCCTTCATTATGTGTAGGAACAAAACATAGCAAGCAGTAATACAGAAATGGCAGTGTGCCAGTCTGGAGCCTGTTCAAGAGGCCGTGTGGGTTCCCGCATGTGCTACCAGACCTCTTCGATCACCATTAGAAGAGCTTGTCTAGGCTAGCCCACTGGAGCCGGGAGGAGGAGCGAGACGTGGAGAAGGGCGACCCCTGCTGCCGCAGCTTGATGCACTACAGCAGGAAGCAGAGCTGCCTGGCGGAACCCCAGCAACACCAGCCAAACCTCAGCCCTCAGAAACAAGCAAGCCTTGCTGAGATGAGCAGAGCTGCCTGGACTAGATCACCTGTCTCCCAGCTGCACTGTAGAGTCATAAGCTATGGAAATACTTCGTGTTATATATGCTTGACATATGAGACATATGGTCTTCAAAAACTTCATGGGAAATGCATATTATGGAAAATTGTGGATGGGTTTCAATTTTAATTTTTGTTTACTTATTTGGGAGGCAGAGAGAAAGGATGCTTCTATCTGCTGGTTCATGCCCTAAATGCCTGGAACAGTCAGGACTAGGATAGGCTGCAGCCATGAGCCAGGAACTCAATCCAGTTCTCCCATATGGGTGGCAGGGACCCAAGTGCTTGAGACATCACTTGCTGCCTTCCAGGGTCCACATTAGCAGGAAGCTTGAATTAGGAGCCCGAGCTGTGAATCAAACCTAGGTATACCATTCAGTTACTGATTCAATGGTGCTAGTCACCAGTAATGTACATCTGCATCACATTTCGATTATTGGCTCTTTGTAAGAAAGTGTGTACTCTGATCATATATTCTTTCTCCTTAACATTTAACACAGTGTAAAGCAGGAATTTAGCAAAGATTTGTTAAATTGCATTGAATATTCATTCATGGGCCAGTACTACTGCAAGTGCAACCAGGAATCAAATCATACAATGACCCTCTATGGATAAAGATGGGTAATGCCAGCACAAAGAACCCTCTAATTCCCAGCTCTCAGCCACCTTCTAGGTGAAAGCCACTATCCTAATTCCCTGACAAAGGGAACTGGGGACTGTGGAATCTGGGGCCCCATGACCAAAGGCCTGGAGATAACATGATTCTCAAGCTGGATCCTCCACTTGCAGATAACCATAGCTGTTTCTCTTCTGTAAGGCTGCAACCCACGCAGGCCAGTGGAAATGCAATTAGGTCCCCAGAGGAAGAGTACAGATGATGCTCTTTGTTTTGGTTCAAATTTGGGAACATTGTTTATGCCCGGGGGTTGTTATTTCACCAACAGAAGTACTTACAAAAAGTGAAAAAGCCCAACCCTTAAGGGCTTGCAATTTCCATTCTTTTGATGGCTCCTGACAGGTGGCTGTCTCTGAAGAGGGGGCCCCGTGGAGAGCTCTGAAGGGGCACCAGTGCTGAGCCTGAAGGAAGTGCCTTGGGCTCAGCAGCAGTGTGCACACCAGGGCTCCAGGTGGCATGCGGATGCCACCATGAAAGGGTGACCGCTGGAGATGGGCACAGTCCCCAGCCCTGAATGACGCAGATGCTATGAAGTATTGATCACACATGTTGCTCCTGGCTTTTAGACCTATTAATATTTAAATAAGCACATTAATATTGCATAGGAAATTGAAGCTTAAATAACCTTTGTGTCTTATGAAAAGAGAGACTGATTTTTTTTCAATGTCCTCATGAATTCTAACCAAATCATAGTGTACATTTTCTCTCCAGGAGGCCAGACGGGGAGTAAGAACTTTTTTTAATCATTCTGATAGACTGCTGCTCAAATAATTATCATCTGACTCAACCAGTGTACGAGAGGAAACTTTCCATTTTTATGGGAACATACTTTGGTCTTGTTTAACAAAATGAAACTACTTGTTTAGACCTATACATAGAGCTACAGCGAAAAGCAAAGAAGGGAATCTAGCCAATAGATTTTTTCAAATTGCTCAATTGGCTAGTTTTTGTTCACTGAACCCCAGCAACATTAAAGAGACCTGTATTGACTTCCTACAGCGTTCAAGATGCTGTACTGGAACTGATTTATAAAATGTGAAAAATTGGGCCCTGCCCTTGGAGAGTTCACACATAAGTACATAATAACATAATGTGCTCAGTGCTATCCCAGAAATAAAACACCACTGCCTTCAAAACAACCAAGTCAACCCTAAAAGAAAAGGAAAGATGCTTAAAAGCATTTAAAGAATAAGCGGTTGCTTATTACGTGGGAAATGAACTTGTTTCCTTGGATCGGTAACAGCATTGGAATTTACCTGGAAGATTGTTCAATATGATACTGGGCCAACAGTGATTGGATTTGTATCTGGAATTTTGCTTACGCCAAGAAGCCTAGAGCAAAAGTAGCCCACAAAAATCATTTACATACCCCAAATTCCCCAAAGGCCTTTAATGGAGTTTTGTTTCTTTGACTAAATTTAAGCAACTTAAAGACCAGGATGGTGTCTCCCAATGCTTTGGCTCATGAGAGAATCCATTGGAGGCCTGATATCCCAAGGAGATCATTAACAGAGAATTTTCCTGAATTATGGATGAATGATGGATAGGTAGATGAATGGATAGATGGTTGGAAGGATGATGGATGTACAGATGAATAGATGGATCAGTGGATGGATGGATGAGTGGACAGATGGATAGATGGATGGAGGGATGGATGAGTGGATGATGGATTGATGTTAAGGAAACTATTTGGGTGTTATTCTGCTAGTCTCAACAAGCATAACTTCAGAATAATTGTAGCTATATTCATATTATACCACAACCCATCATTTGTGCTAATATAAAAATATTTTAAAGATCTCTTTTCTCCACTGTATTTCTTTCTTATTTCACAATATTAGTGTATAGTCACTGAATTCCCAAATGTGAAACATTTCAAGAGTTTTTCTTTTTGAGTTTATACCTCAGAACCAAAACCAATCCTTGCTTAAAACAGACCTTACCAATCATTAATTTGCCAGTAACTCCCAGCAACAATTGTGATGAAAAATGCTTCTCCTGCTTAGGTCAGATCCATTTTTATTTCTCCCCTTTCTTCATGCTCCTATTCTCAGTTATATGGTCTTAAAGCCACAGGTCTGGGTATCTGAGGCAGATCTGCCCAGACTCCTGAACCATGAGCTCTACCCAGAAGGAAAGCAGTGGGATGAAACCACAGCAAAGTGGAGTAGCCATCTTCAAGACTTGCCCATGTCTTATCACCAAGCAACGATGTCCAAGTGGCTGCATCCACTGGAGTCTAATCTGGATGTGGTCTCTTCCAGGGACCCTGTGGATCTAAGAGGTTAAGGACCTGACCTATCACCTAATTCAGTTTCCTAAGGTTGAAACAAAGACCAAAAAGTGATGCCCAGGCTTTGGTTAAAGAGAACCAGACCCTGAGCCATGGAGTTACACAATAGGTGATGTATTTTTGTAGCTGTGTCAAAGAATCATGAGGCACCCTGTTATTCCAATTACATCCCATTCTCCCATTTAAAATTCCTCAATAATCTTCCCTTATTCTTTGTTGCCATTTTAGAAAACTAGAAATGGATGATAGATCTAACCCTTAATCTCTGTCAGATTCACATTTGCCTTTTACAATAGGCAGAGTTCTAAAGTGGCCCCAAGATTGCCACCCCCGGGGTAAAAACTCTGTAATCCACACCCCAGAGTGAGGGCAGGATCTATGAGTATGATGGAATGTCACTCCATGACTAAATGACAGCTTTAAAAGAATTTTTCAGATGTAGTTAAGATTTCTAAACAGTTGACTTTGAGCTAATCAAAGTGGAGTCTCCTGGTGGACTTGCACTAATCAGGTAAGCCCTTTAAATAGGATCTGCAGGTCAGAGAAGTAAGAAGTCAGTGAGATTTAAAGCAGTAGAAAGTTTTGTGAGTTGGCTTTAAAGAAGCAACTGCCATGATGTGAGGAGGGTCACATGGCCAGGAATGGTGGCCCCCTAAGAACCAAGAACCCCAGTCCTAAACCACAGACAACTAAATTCTACCAACAACCTGTGAACTCAAGAGGACCCCAAGACTTAGCTGCAGTCCCAGCCCCAGCTGAAACTTTAATTTCAGCCAGGTGAGACCCTGAGCAATGGACCAGTTAACCCACCTCCAGAAAACTCAGGTAATAAATTTGTGTTGCTTTCAGCCATTGTTTGTGGTAATTTGTAATATGGCAATAGACAACTATTACAGCCTTATTAATTAGCATGGATATTTGAGCATGATTTTTCTTTAAGTGGATAAAAATAGAACACTTCAGGATTTGTGAGTCTTATTGTGTTTGCTTTTATCTCAAAAATACATATATTCTTTACCTAATACCATATGAGGCACTTTCATAAATAATAAATCCACTGTAACTGGAGACTAAGAAAAATCTAGTGTGGGAGTTAAGTGCTCTGGAGTCAGCCTCCCTGAATCTGTCAATATCACCCCTAACCACTTGCTAACTAAGTGACCCTAGACAAGTTAATCTCGCCATGCATCAGTTTTCTCATCTGTAAAATAGGTTGCTAATACTGACTTTAATGGTGACTGTGATAATTTGATTAAGTGGTATGCAAAGCCCTTGGAATTCCTCCTGGCAAATAACACATCTTCAGTAAGCACTCACTGTTGTTAAGGAATTTTGCCAGAATTAGTATTTTTTTAAGACTTACTTATTTACTTAGAGTTACAGAGAGAGAAAGAGAGGTCTTCCATCCACTGGTTCAATCCCCAATTGGCCGCAAAAGCCAGAGCTGCGCTGATCTGAAGCCAGGAGCCAAGAGCTTCTCCCGGGATCTCCCATGCAGGTGCAGGGGCCCAAGGAGTTGGGCCATCTTCTACTGCTTTGCTTTCCCAGGCCATAGCAGAGAGCTGGATCAGAAGTGAAGCAGCCGGGACACGAACCAGCCCTCATATGGGATGCTGGCACTGCAGGCCAGGGCTTTACCTGCAACACCACAGCACCAGCCCCAGTATGGCTAGACTTTAGCAGAGGCAGATCCCAGGCCTGAAGTGGTCAGACCAGAGTCCCTACACTTAATCTCCTCCTGCAATCAGGACACAATGAGCTCATAGAAATCATGGTTTTTTAAAGATTTATTTATTTGAGGGGCCGGCGCTGTGGCGCACTAGGTTAATCCTCCACCTGCAGCGCTGGCATCCCATATGGGCACCGGTTCTTGTCCCGGCTGCTCCTCTTCCCATCCAGCTCCCTGCTATGGCCTGGGAAAGCAGTAGAAGATGGCCCGGATGCTTGGGCCCCTGCACCTGCGCAGGAGACCAAGAAGAAGCACTTGGCTCCTGGCTTCAGATCGGTGCAGCTCCATCCATTGTGGCCATTTGGGGAGTGAACCAACGGACAGAAGACCTTTCTCTCTGTCTCTCTCTCTCACTGTCTGTAATTCTACCTGTCAAATAAATAAATAAAAATCTTTTAAAAAGATTTATTTATTTGAAAGGCAGAGCTATAGAATGGCAGAGGCAGAGAGAGAGAGAGAGAGAGAGAGAGAGAGAGAGAGGGAGGTCTTCCATCCGCTGATTCACTCCCCAAATAGCCGCAACAGTCAGAGCTGCACCAATCAGAAGCCAGGAACCAGGATCTTCTTCCGGGTCTCCCATGCAGGTGCAGGGGCCCAAGAACTTGGGCCATCTTCTACTGCTTTCCCAGGCCATAGCAGAGAGCTGGATCAGAAGTGGAGCAGCCAGGACTCGAACTGGCACCCATATAGGATGCCAGCACTGTAGGCAGTGAGTAACTTTACCTGCTACACCACAGTGCCGGTCCCATAGAAAGCATTTTGAAAATGAAATTAAAAGGAGCAACTAGTGGATTCGATTCTCAGTTTTCATATTTTCTTTACACTTTCCTGCTACTACAGAATATGCCAAAACTTCATGACTAATCTTCCTTTGTTTTGCCTTTTAATCCACTTCTGAGCCAGTCCCCATATCTTGCAGAATACAAAATTCTTAACCCATTGCTTGATTGAAGAATTATATTTCAATCCTGAAGATCACCTTATAAATATACTCTGCTTAGACGTAGGCACATAGACCTGTGGAAGGCACATCAGCGCTGCAGGCTCAGTGAGGACATGGATCAACCAGGTCGGAGGCCAAAAGTGATCCCCATGGAAGCACAGGAAATCAAAGCCCCTCTGGAGTCACAGTGAGCAAAGATGTGTAGACTTTGAGACGAATCCCGTGGCTAAAATCCATCTCCTGGGAATTCTCAGTCATTGATCAGCAGAGACAGAAGGCCCATACCACCCCCCTTTGTTCAATCACGTGTTTTCTCAAAACTGAAACTGCCTGCACGTCAGGTTGATTTAGGTGTTGGTTTGAGGGAGGGCGTTTACTGGTGTTGTAATGTCCTTTACAGTTTCTGCATGTTACACAATTGAAACAAGTGCTCTGGGAACACAGATAGATGGGCTTGGCTGTGCTCAGGTCCAGCCTGCAACAACTCAGGAATTTTAGAGGCTCTGGTCCCATCCTTCATTGCACAGAGGAGGAATCAGACCCAGGAAGAAGGTAAATTGTGAGCAGTCACACAGCAGGTGACAGCAGAGCTAGTCCTGGGACTCAGGTCTCCAGCATCTCCTAGTGGCTGCAGGTGTCACCAGTTCACACCACAGTGCTGACACACATAGGGCACGGGCTAAGAGCTGCCTGTGGAAGCTTCAAGCCTTCCTCCCAAATCACTTTTGGCCACCTACGACCCCTACATTCAGCCACTACAGGGACCCCTCTGGGGCAGGAGATGCCTGCTCTGATTCTTTGGTGCCATTTTTGTAGGCCTCCAGCCCTGCTTTGCTCTTTTTTGCCTCCCACTGCTGCACTTCCCCCCCCCCCCCCCGCCTTGGGAGGATTGCCCTAGGGCTACTGCAACCTGTTCTGTGCTATATGCATGGAGACATAGCATCCAGGAATTTACATCCATACAGAGCAGCCATTAATCTATGACTCTCTGTGGAGTATGAAAACCTTATCTCAGGTTAGGAACTGTAACTAACCCTCCAGAGTCGCCTGCAGGAGCAGGCAAATACCACCCCTGCAAGTCTTTGCCTGAAGTTCCACCTTGGCCTGGCTTCCTCCCATGTCCCTCCCTGACTCCCTCTGCCTCCCTGACTCCCTCATTGGTTTCTGCTGGGAGCCCAGCCTTCATATATCACTTGTCCACCACCTTCCTCTCAGAGTGGGCTCCTGAGAATCCTGATCTTACATCTGAGCAGTCTGGAGCTTAGAGCAAAGCAAAATTTTCCATCCTGCCGAGGCCAAAACAGAGGGAATCTCTGACGTAAAATAAGATTAGCTTCTCCACCTGCTGACTTCCAGCCTACAGGAAATTATTTTTCACAAAGGAAGAGCCCTTAATGACTAACCAATAATTAAAACCTGAAGCCCAGTACAGGCAACCAGGGCTTGGCTCTTAACAGTGTTCCTGAGCATCACCCGGTGTACTATGGTGAGGTGTGCATTTTCAGGGTTGTGTTCACGGAACCTCCCCACAATCAGTCCTGTGGTAGGAGGAAAAATGAATAAGATATATTACATTGTGTGGGAGATGTTTTTATTAAGCTATGGAAAGAGGAGGTATGTTTTATAGTGCAAACCTTGCCAGTTTTTAAATACAGGGTTTAGCATAAATCTAAGTTCTTCAGAGCACTAGTTCAAGGACTCCCCATGAGACAGTGCAAAGAAAACTCAGGAAGATTTGAGTTGTAGGGTCCTCAGTTTGCTCAACTGTGAAATGGGGTTGATTGTCTTAGGAATCAAGGAGGTATGATGAGTATTTGTATTGCTGATATAAACACTCATGCCATTTGTTGATCTATCAAAAATATATGAATTCCCCAAAGTACTCAAAGCATTGGTGCTATTCTGCAGCTGCTGAATCACCTACCCCCCCTTCTTGGCTCCACCAGACCCACAAACAGGTACCCACACAGCCTCTCTATAACTTGTAGAAAATATTCCAGAAGACTCAGAAGGAGCCCAGTGTCTGTGTGGGTGACTTTGTGGTGGCCAGATTGACACTGAATCTTTTGATACAGTCAGTACCTGCTTGGGATTTTTATAAGGCACCTTACAAAGAAGCATTCTCTGTGAATGATCCCATGGCCAAGGCTCAGAAACAATTCAATTAATCACTCCCAAGCAATCACAATTATCCTATCCTACATGACAATTTTGCTGGAGAATTTGGATATTTTTTTCCTTGGTTTTAGCTCACAAATCTGTCTTCATTCATATGGGGAGTTGATTGTTCATGAACAAAGTATGAGATCCATGATTTGTCTCCTACCACTTCTGGTTCTGAGATTTTGCACCCTGCTGGGACCCCCTATTTTTCTCCATTGACTTCTTCCAGATAGAAGGAGTACTAGTACCCAACATGTGTTGAAGATACACCATGCCCTGGCTTTGTATTTCACATTTAACCTGCATATTCAACCAGTGAAATGGATGCTTGCTTATCCACCTCAGTTGGGAAATGGAAGATCAGAGAGGTTAGTGATTTGCCCCAGCTCACACAGCCAGTGAGGAGCAAAATGTGAAGTTCACCATCTGTCATGCCTGCCTCACTGAACCTGGCCCCCTCGAGTCTCCCCCTGCTCACAGCTGGCAGTACCATGGACGCCCTGACTAACGTCCCCAACACTCAGGTCACTCCTGGCTCCTCCTCCCCCATTCCCCTGACCCAGTCAATTCTGCTGGCTCCACTCTGTCCCTGTGATACTTGTACCATCAGCCTAAGGGCCAAGCCAACCTCACTTCTCTCCTGGACCCCACAAAAGCTTCTTGCTTAGCTTCTCCAGTGCCTTCTCCCCAAAACACTTGGAAAGTCATTCCAAAGACGACAGTAGTTGGGACCATTTCTCTCTCCTGCTTAAACCCATCTGGGGGCTCCCTGTGCCCCTCTTCTTGCCCATGAGGCTTGGCAGGTGCTTCCTTCAGTCACCTTTTCCATCTTTGTCCTGCTCATGATGGACTCTAATGCAAGACACAGTTGGGCTCCTCTCAGCTTCAGTATTACACCCTGCTTAGTCCCTTCCTAGTTCCTAAAGTAGCCTGTGCAGTGTTGCCTGTGTGCCTCCCCCTGGAATGCCAGCCCCGGGGCCGGCAGAGATCTTAGCAGTTGTGTTCACCTTACACCCTCAGCACAGCACAGTGGCTGGAACAGTGGCAACCTGGCTGAGGGATGTATGGTTTTCTTCTGTCTTTTGCTGTCATGCTTTCCTTTCTTCAAGCCATGCTTGTCCTGACAGAGCCCCTCTGTATTTGTAATGGTCCTCTTCGTGTTCTGCTCATTGTAGAAATTATTTGTGTATATCTCAGTAAATAGCAGCATTTTGCTACAAAAGCGAAGCTGTTGGTCAGTGCCACCCACAAGATGATCTCCCCAAGAAATGAATACTTTTTAGTGATTCCTGGTTTCTGCAGAGAACTGGTACATTTTTCCATAGCCATAAACCAAGGAACAGAGACTTCTCATGAAAACAAAAGGAACTAAACAAAGCGCCAGGAATGAGTTCCTCAATGCTTTTTACTCATTCATTTGTGTTACAGTAATTGATTTCTCAAAGCATGCATTTTCACACTGACAAATAAACTCAAAGTTTTTATACCAGCCTATGTATCAGAAGTATTTCTGAGGACCCAGTGTTGTGGCTCAGTGGGTTAAGCCACCACTTGTGATGCATCCCATATCAGAACACTGGTTCAGCACAGCTGTTCTGTTTCCAATCCAGCTCTCTGCTAATCTGCCTGGAAAAGCAGAGGATGATGGCCTGGAAAAGCAAAGTACTTGGGCCCCTGCCACCCACATGGGGGACCCAGAGTTCCTGGTTCCTGGCTTTGATCTGGCACAGGCCCAGCAGTTGTGGCCATTTTGGGGAGTCTCTGTCTCTCTCTGTCTCTCTGTCTCTCTCTCTCTCTCTCTCTCTGTCCCTCCCCCCTTCCCTCCTTCTCTCACAATCATCCTGCCTTTCAAATAAATAAAATCTTCAAAAAATTTTTGAAAACTATAAAAACAAATACCAAAAAAAGATATGCATGCCAATGTCCTTAGGTAAAAGTTTTAATTATTCACTACTCCTAGGACAAGGGAATTTCCAAAATACAGGAACTTGATTCATGGAGTTTTTTGTTTTTTATTTTATTTGTATTTTATTTATTTGAAAGAGTTACAGAGAGAGGTAGAAACAGAGAGAGAGGTCTTCCATCCTCTTGTTCACTCCCCAAATGGCCACAATGGCTGGAACTGAGCCAATCCAAAGCCAGGAGCTTCTTCCAGGTCTCCCACATGGGTGCAGGGGCCCAAGAACTTGGGCCATTCTCTTCTGCTTTCCCAGGTGCATTAGCAGGGAGCTGGATGGGAAATGGAGCAGCCAGGACTTAAATCAGCACCTATATGGGATGCCAGTGCTGCAGGCTGGGGCTTTAACCCACTGCTCCGCAGGGCCTGCCCCGATCCATGGGTTCTTTAGAGAAATGTGGCCTTCTAGTGTCATCATTTTTTTTTTCATCTTAAAGACATAAAATTGTACATACTTATGAATGCCATGTGATGTCCTACTACATGTATACATTTTATAATGTCCAATCTTGGTAAATACACCTGTCACCTCAAACATTTAACATTTTTTAATGGTAGAGCATACAAAATCCTATCCTCTAAGATTTTTGAAATAGAGAAATATGCATTACATTAACATTGCCTATAGTCACCCTTCTGAACAACAGAAACCCAGAACTTCTTACTCCTATGTGACTATAACTTGTACTTATTCTCAGCAGTTCCCATCCCTCTCTTCTCCCTCCTCTCTTCTCTCCCCAGTCTCTGGTAACTACCATTACACTTTTAATTTCTATGAGACTCCACATATGAGTGAAATAATGTGACCCTTGTTTTTCTGTGCGTGGCTCATTTCACTTAGCACAATGACTTCCAGTCCCATCCATCCTGTTGCAAATTGCAAGATGTCATCCTTTGTATGGCTGAGTGGGATTCCATGGTGTGTATGTACCACATTTTCCTTATCTACTCACCAGACTCTTAGGTCGCTTCCATTTCTTGGCTATTGTCATTGCTGCAATAAACATGGGGAATGCATATGTCTCCTTGAACAAATGATTTTATTTCCCTCGGATATATAAACCCAATTGTGAGATTGCTGGATCTTATGGGGTTCTATTTTTACTTTCTGATGAACCCCCATTCGGTTTTCCACAAATGCTGAGCTGATTTGCATTGCCAACCAATGGTGTGCAAGAGTTCCCTTTGCTCCACATCCTCGCCAACATTTGTTCTCTTTTGTCTTTTTGGTAATAGCCAATCTGAGAAGCGTGACATGGTCTCTCATTGTAGTTTTCATTCCCATTTTGCTGATGATCAGTGATGTTGGACATTCTTCATGTATGTGTTGATCATTTGTATGTCTTCCCTTGAGAGTTGCCTATTTAAATGTACTGCCCATTTTTAGTTGAGCTATTTGGTGTTTTGATATTGAGTTGTTTGGGTTCCTTAATATTCTGGTTATTGGCCCCTTGTCATATGTACAGCTTGCAAGTAATTTCTCTCATTCTGTAGGCTCTCTCTTCAGCCTGTTGATTCTTTCCTTCGCTTTGCAGAATCTCATTAGTTTTATGAAATTCCATTTATCTGTTTTTATTTCTGTTTTCTGTGCTTTGAAGGTTTCATCCAAAAAATTCTTGCCCATTTCAATGTCCTGACGCATTTCTTGTATGTTTTCTTGCAATGATCTCAAAGTTTCATGTCTTTAATCCATTTTGAAGAAATTTTTCTACATGATAAAAGATAGCGGTCTGGTTTCATTCTTCTGCATTTGGATATCCAATTTTCCAGCAAAACTGTTTATTGAAAACACTGTTGTTTTTCCAGTGCATTCTGTTAGCACCTTTGTCAAAGATCAGTTGGCAGTAGGCTGGCAGGTTTAATTCTGGGGTCTCTAATTCTGTTCCACTGGTCCATGCATCTGTTTTAATGCCAGCACCATACTGCTTTAATTACTGTATCTTTGTAATGTATTAAAAGCTAAGTAGTGTAATACTTCCAGCTTTGTTCTCTTTGTTCAAAATTGCTTTGGCTATTCAGGATGTTTTGTAATGTTCCATACAAATTCTAGTAGTGTCTTTTTCTAGTTACGTTAAAAATACATTGGTATTTTGATAAAGATTGTATTGAATCTGTAAATCATTTTGAGTAGTATAGACATTTCAATGATGTTAATTCTTCTAATCCATTAACACAAGATGTCTGCATGTCTTGTTTCCCTTTTAATTTCTTTCATCAATGATTTATAGTTTTCACTGCGGAGATCTTTCACTTCTTTGGTTAAATTTATTCCTAGGTATTTGATTTTATCTTATGTTTGTAGGTATTGGAAATGGGATTTCTTTCTTGATTTTTTTCCAGATAATTCACTAATGGTATATGTAACAATGCTACTGATCTTTTACATGTTGACATTGAATCCTGCAACCTTGCTGAATTTGTTTATCATTTCTCATAGCTTTTTGGTGGAGTCGTTGGGGTTTTCCATATATAAGATCATATCGTTTGCAAAGAGTGACAGTTTTACTTCCTCCATTCTAAATTTAATGTCCTTTGTTTTTCTCTTGCCTAATTGCTCTGGTAGGATTTCCAGTAATATGTTAAACAAAAATAATGAGGAGATATCCTTGTTTCAATACAGATTTAGAGATAAAATCCTCAGCATTTCCCCATGCAGTGTTAGCTGTTAATTTGTAGTATATGATCTTTAATATATTGAGGTATGTTCCTTCTATACCTAATTTGTTCAAAGTTTTATCATGCTGAATTTTATCAAATACCTTTTCAGCATCTATTGAGATTATTATATGATTTTTTTCTCTTCGTTCTGTTGATGTGATGTGTCATGTTCATTGATGTGTATACGTTCAACTGTCCTTGTATCTCTAGGATGAATCCAACTTGATTATGGTGTACAACATTTTTAATGTGCTGCTGGATTCAGTTTACTAGTATTTTGTTGAGGATTTTTGCATCTATGTTCATCAGGGATATTGGCCTGTAACTATTTTTTTTGTTGTTGTTGTGTTCTTCTCTGCTTTTGGTATCAAGATAATGCTGGCCATGGGACGAGTTTGGAAGAATTTCCTCCTCTTATTTTTTGAAGTAGTTTAACGATTGGTGTTGGTTCTTCTTTAAGTGTTTAGTGGAATTCAGGAGTTTAGCTTTCTGGTTTTTTTTTAATGGGAAACTTTTTATTACTTATTTAATCTTGCTACTTGTTATTGATCTATTTAGTTATCCTATTTCATCATGATTCACTCTTGGTAAGGTGTATGTATCCAGGAATTCATCCATATCTTCTAGGTTGTCAAATTTCTTGCCATACAATTGTTCATAGTAATCTAAAAAAAAAATCCTTTGCACTGCTGGCATGCTGGTGGCAATATCTCTTTTCATCTGATTTTCAGTATTTGAATATTCTCTATTTTTTCTTAGCTAGTCTAGCCAGTAGTTTGTCAATTTTGCATATATTTTCAAAGAGCAAGTTTTTTTGTTTCACTGATTATTATTTTTTGTTCAGTCGCAGTGTCACTTTTTGTCCTGTTGGCTTTATTCTTTCTTTCCTTCTACTAACTTTAGATTTGATTTGTTCTTGATTTCTGGTTCCTAGAGGTTCTGTGGTAAGTTATTCATGTGAGAGGTTTACCCTTTTTTGATGCGGACATTGATTGCTATATAAACTTCCTCCTAGTACTGCAGTTGCTATATCCCTTAGGTTTTGGAATGCTGTGTTTGTGTTTTCATTTGTTTAAAGAACTTTTTAAATTTACTTGCACTCCATTTCTCCCCACATTTTGAATTTTTAATATCCCATGTTACCTCTTTCTATATTGCCACTTTTTAAAAAATATTTTATTTATTTGAAAGACAGAGTCACAGAGAGAGAAAGATCTTCCATCCATTGGTTCACTCCCCAAATGGCTACAACTGTTAGGGCTGTGACAGATCAAAGCCAGGATCCAAGAACTTCATTTGGCTCTCCTTCACGGGTGGCAGGGACCCAAGTACTTGGACCATCACCTGCTGCCTCCCAAGTACATTAGCAGAAAACTAGATAGGAAGTGAAGGAGCCAGGACATGAACCAGTGATCTGATATGGGATGCGGGCATCCCCAGCAGTGGCTTAACCCATTGTGCCACAATGCCTGGCCATAATTATCTTATTTTTAATCCTCACATTAAAGATATGAGTGATTTATGTACCCAGTTTACAATATTGAAGCATTCTGAATTTGTCTGTATCATTACTCTTACCAGCGAGTTTTCTACCTTCTGATATTTTATTCTTATTCGTTAATATCTCTATCTTTCAGATTGAAGAACTCCTTGTAGCATTTCTGCTAAGAAATCCACAGTCAGGCTAATCAGGACCACTTTCTGTGTTATTTCTTTTCTCTTGCAGCCTTGAGAATCTTCTCTTTACCACGAAACTTGGAGAGCCTGATTATAATGTGTCTTGCAGCTGAATCCAACTGGTGACCCTTGACCTTTCTGTACCTGTACTTTTCTCTTTCTCTAAGTTTTGGGACTTTTTTGCTATTACCTCCTTGAATATTTGTCTGCCCCTTTGGCATTCTTAACTCCCTCTTGAACTCCTATAATTCAGATATTTGCTGTTTTCATGCTGTCCCAAAGTTCCTGTAAACTTTCTTCTTTTCTCATGATTCATTTATTTCTTTTCTGTCCTCCAACTGAATATTTTCAAAAAGCCTGTCTTCAAGTCACTGATTCTTCCTTCTGTTTCATCTGTTCTGCTATCAATACCTTGTATCACAGTTCTAATCTCATTAATGTAGCTTTCAGTAGATTTCAATTTGATTTTTTTAATTTATTTTTTATTTAATAAATATAAATTTCCAAAGTACAGTTTATGGATTACAATGGCTTCCCCCCGCCATAATTTCCCTCCCACTCACACTCCTCCCATCTCCCGCTCCCTCTCCCATTCCATTCACATCAAGATTCATTTTCAGTTATCTTTATATACAGAAGATCGATTCAGTACATATTAAGTAAAGATTTCATCAGTTTGCACCCACACAGAAACACAAAGTGTAAAATACTGTTTCAGTACTAGTTATAGCATTACTTCACATTGGACAACACACTAAGGACAGATCCCACATGAGAAGTAAGTACACAGTGACTCCTGTTGTTGACTTAACAATTTGACACTCTTGTTTATGGTGTCAGTAATCTCCCTAGGCTCTAGTCATGAGTTTCCAAGGCTATGGAAGCCTTTTGAGTTCACCGACTTTGATCTTATTCCGACAGGGTCATAGTCAAAGTGGAAGTTCTCTCCTTCCTTCAGAGAAAGGTACCTCCTTCTTTGATGGGCCCATTCTTTCCACTGGGATCTCACTCGCAGAGATCTTCCATTTAGGTCTTCTTTTTTTTTTTTTTCCCCCAGGGTGTCTTGGCTTTCCATGCCTAAAATACTCTCATGGGCTCTTCAGCCATATCCGAATGCCTTAAGGGCTGATTCTGAGGCCAGAGTGCTATTTAGGACATCTGACATTCTATGAGTCTGCTGTGTATCCCGCTTCCCATGATGGATCGTTCTCTCCCTTTTTGATTCTATCAGATAGTATTAGCAGAATAGTCTTGTTTGTGTGATCCCTTTGACTCTTAGACCTATCAGTGTGATCAATTGTGAACTGAAATTGATCCTTGGTCTAGTGAGATGGCATTGGTACCTGCCACCTTGATGGGATTGTATTGGGATCCCCTGGCACGTTTCTAACTCCACCATTTGGGGCAAGTCAGCTTGAGCATGTCCCAAATTGTACATCTCCTCCCTCTGTTATTCCCACTCTTATATTTAACAGGGATCACTTTTCAGTTAAAATTTAAACACCTAAGAATAATTGTGTGTTAATTACAGAGTTCAACCAATAGTACTAGAACAAAACAAAGAGAAAATACTAAAATAGATAAAGTATTACATTGTACATCAACAGTCAGGACAAGAGCTGGTCAAGTCACTGTTTCTCATAGTGTCCATTTCACTTCAACAAGTTTCCCCTTTGGTGCTCAGTTACTTGTCGCCGATCAGGGAGAACATATGATATTTGTCCCTTTGGGACTGGCTTAATTCACTCAGCATGATGTTTTCCAGATTCCTCCATCTTGTTGCAAATGACCTGATTTCGTTGTTTTTGACTGCTGTATAGTATTCTATAGAGTACATGTCCCATAATTTCTTTATCCAGTCTACTGTTGATGGGCATTTGGGTTGGTTCCAGGTCTTAGCTACTGTGAATTGAGCTGCAATAAACATTAAGGTGCATACAGCATGTTTGTTTGCCAATTTCATTTCCTTTGGGTAAATTCCAAGGAGTGGGATGGCTGGGTTGAATGGTAGGGTTATATTCAGGTTTCTGAGGAATCTCCAGACTGACTTCCATAGTGGCTTAACCAGTTTGCATTCCCACCAACAGTGGGTTAGTGTCCCTTTTTCCCCACATCCTCTCCAGCATCTATTGTTGGTAGATTTCTGAATGTGAGCCATTCTAACCTGAGTGAGGTGAAACCTCACTGTGGTTTTGATTTGCATTTCCCTGATGGCTAGTGATCTTGAACATTTTTTCATGTGTCTGTTGGCCATTTTGACCCCTACCTTTCACCTTACACAAAAATTCACTCAACATGGATTAAAGACTTAAATCTACGACCTACACCATCAAATTATTAGAGAGCATTGGAGAAACTCTGCAAGATGTAGGTACTGGTAAAGACTTCTTGGAAAATACCCCAGAAGCACAGGCAGTCAAAGCCGAAATTAACATTTGGGATTGCATCAAATTGAGAAGTTTCTGTTCTTCAAAAGAAACAGTCAGGAAAGTGAAGAGGCAACCGACAGAATGGGAAAAAATATTCGCAAACTATGCAACAGATAAAGGGTTGATAACCAGAATCTACAAAGAAATCAAGAAACTCCACAACATCAAAATAAACAACCCACTTAAGAGATGGGCCAAGGACCTCAATAGACATTTTTCAAGAGGAAATCCAAATGGCCAACAGGCACATGATTTATTTTAATTACTTCCATCTCTTTATCAGACATGTTTTCTTAAACTTCAATTAGTTTCCTTAAAACATCTATTTTCAGATCTTCACCTGAGCATTTGAAAATTTCAGTTCCTAGATGGGTGGTTAGATCGCCTTATTTTGTTGTTAGGTACAACCATGTTTCTCTGGAAGTTCTTGACACTTGTTGGTGTATGATGTTGTCTGTGCACCAAAACATATGTTATAGTAATCTGGCATCATTTGTGGCTATCTTTTCAGAAACTCTAAGCAGTCTGTTTATTTTCTCTGCACCTGTGGATACTTTTGCTGTTTTAGCACTAGCTAGTACCCTAAGTCAAGGTTTGCCACAGGTCTGTTATTGATTTTTTTTAACTGTTTCCTTCTTACACTACTGCCTAAGCTCACAATTGTCCTAAATTCATAATTGGTGTATTGTTCAGAATGAATTGGGGTGGTTACTACAAGGAAGTAGTCTATAGTCCATCCCTACAAGCCTTCTCCTGTGGCTGATATAGACCCAGATACCTAGTTCTGTGACCACCAGTGCCACAACTCTAGATCATGTTCAGAGCCCACAACCCACTGATACCAGAACAGCCTGGGGTTAGGACCAAAGCCCATCCTGCTATTGTCCATCTGCTGTGAAGGTGGACTCACTGCCCAATGCTGCTCCTGCAAAGCAGATTACTCAACTGGAGCCGCAGACCTCTACTTAGCACCTAAGCAGGTCCAGAGATTCCATCTGCAGGCATTGGCCTGACATTCATAGCTCTTATGAAGGTGACTTGGTATATAAATAGCTGTTAAATGGGAGGCAGTCACTGGAGTGTCTTATTTAGCCACCATCTTCCTTTCCCTTCTCTGTCATCATAATTAATATTAAACTCAATGCACCATATTTACAGTTCCTTCCAAAGGAAAACAAACTTGTTCTAAAAACAATGCGTATAATTATAATCATGGATGTTATCAGTTCCTCATAGGGAATGCTTAAAATCAATTTAAATGCAAATGAATCTTATCATCCCAAATTAGACTCATTTCACTGTGTTTAAATTAATATAGAAAATAATATTGAACACTAAATTACAAGTAATTAATATTGACACAGTGCAAAACATACACTCTCATACTAGTGTGTGGGAAAGGAAGTCTCATCTGTGTGTGTGCCATTGTGTATTATACGCAGTGACTAGCACACAATATCCCGAATGCATTGCAAGGCTAACATACAAGATTAACACAACAGAAATATGAGGGGAAGACAAATGGAAATGACACATCTTAGTACTCAGATATTCTTTAGGTCTAAGGAAAAACACACACACTTGTACTTACGTAACTACATATGAGGACTCTAACAAGTTCATGAAATACTAAAGCAGCTTATTTTGGTGCAAAAAAAATTGAAATCCTTGCAGTTTTTTTTCATAATATGCATTTTCCATAAACATTTTAAAGATATCTCATTTGCATCAATTTCAAAATAAAAATTAAAAAGTTTTGTACCAAAATAAATATCTTTTAACTCCAATTTTTCAGTATTCATGAAGTAACCTCATACTATTCAGAACTAAATAATAAAGAGCTGATGGGGAAAGCATTAAATAAGGGTGGGTTTTCAGTCCACCCATGTCAGAGTGCCTGGGTTTAATTCCCAGCTCCAGCTCTTGATTCCAGCTTCTCACCAGTGCAGACCCTGGGAGATGACAGTGTAGCTCAGGTGGTTGGGTGCCTGCTACCAATGTGGATTGCAGTTAGGGTTACTGGTTCCCACCTCAGCCCAGCTCTTGCCATTTTGGGTGTTTGGAGAGTGACTGAATGTGTGGAAGCTAGTTTGTGTGTGTGTGTCTGTCTGTCTGTCTTTCTGTCACTCAAACTTTAAAAAGTTAAAATATTTAAGTATATATTTTTTAAGTATAAAGGCAAAAAGGATGATTATCTCCTCTAAATCTACCTCAAGGTTTGGCTGAGTTCTGCAGGCTGGCCACCTGCTTGTATAAATAAAGCTTTATCAGAACACAGCCACACTCCCGTTTACCTACTGTCTGTGACTACTTTCATACTACAGTGGCACAGTAGGGTAGTTGCAACAGAGACCATACACCCTGCAAAGCCTAGAATTTTTACCTTTTGTCCCTTCTTCTAAAGACTACAGAAAACCCCTTGAACTAACCTCTGTGTATCATGATGTAGGAAAATGGCCTTGTTAAAAACTCCAGTTCAGAGAGCTGCAATTTGGGTCTAGTCACCTCCTAGCCATGTGGCACTGGTGAGCTGCTGAACATCTCAAAGACATAGCATCCTCTTTTGTATGCTGAGAAAATGGGACTCTTGTCACTGTAACTCTGACACTTGCGAAACGCTCCTCCTTTCCAACAAAATCACTGATTAAGAAACAAAAGCTGAATTGGTTTTGTGAGGAAATAAAATTGTCAGGTAGTTTGAGTCTGCTTAACTTGCTTTTGAGAATGACAGCCATTATGTCAGAGTTGTGCTTCTCCTTCAAACGGGCTGCTATATGCATTCATCACTGTGGCTGGGTGATATCATGGAGTTTTATACTCATTTACCATCTTAGTGCGGATTCCCCCAGAAGCCAACCCTGACACATGGATTTCCAGACAGTTTGGTCCCAGAAAGCAAAGATAGGGGAGCAGGGGTGTGGGACAGGGAAGGGCATGTAATGAGTTAGAGCTGTGGGCAACTGGAGCTCAGTGCCACTGGGCAACATTGGGAATGCGTTATAAAGAGGAGAAAAAAAAAACACACAGGAAGGTGAAAGGTTGGGGGTCTTAATATGCCAATTCTTCTCCGTCATTAGTTGAGAAATAGCACCAGGATGGGGGGAAGCAGTTTCCTATGGGCTGCATAATGAATTCCCCCAAAACTTGGCAGCAAAAAACAAAGTATGTTTCTTATCTGGTTTGGTCTCTATGGGAAAGGAATTCTAGGTCACCTTGGCCAGGTGGTTCAGTCTCTAGTGAGCTTTCAGCCAAAATCGTGGCCAGCACTGAAGTTATTTGAAGGTACAGGTGGATTTTTCATCCACTTCCAAGATAGTTTACACTTAGTAGTTGTTGGCAAGAGGCCCCATGTGTGGCTTTTCATGAGGGACTTGAGTGTCCTCCCAGCATGGCAGCTGACTTCCCCAGAGCAAGTGATCACAGAGAGGAGGAAAAATCGAAGCCACAGTATTTTGTTTCTAGTTTTAGCTCCCACATAAAAGGGAGAATATGTGGTATTTGTCTCCCTATCTCTGGCTTATTTCACTCAACGTGATGTCCTCCAGTTCCAATAATTTTGCTGCAAATGATGGAATTTCCATTTTCCATGATTGAATAGTATCCATTCACAAGATCTTTTATGATCTAACCATGGAAGTCATCACACACCAACGTTTTTGCAATGCTCTGTTGGTTATGAGTCAGCCTTGATCACTGTAGGGTACACTGTATACAAAGTGGGGCCACTTCAGAGGCAGAGATTAGTTGATGGATAAAACAGAAGAGTCACTACCCACAGAAACTTTGGTATCTGTAGTGTAAAACAGACTTCAGGAAAACAACTACAGAAATAATGGCTTACCTACAACTATGGTGCTTTGTTATGTTGGAAGAATACTGTGCCATAAAGATGTTTGATAAGGGGAATTTTATCTGGGCTGCTGGGTGAGGGAAAGTATCACTAGAGATGAGATCCCAATGCCTTAAAAGGATTAGAAAGAGTTAGCCAGGTGTCTGAGAGCAGAAGCAGCAGCTTGTACAAAGGCCATGAGGCAGGACTGTGATCCAAAGAAAGTTGATGTGTGTGTTGTGGGAAAGGAAAAAAATGTGTCAATCCAGGGAGAAGGTGACACAAGATGACACTGGAGAAGTAGACAGAGCCAGTTGTATGACCTGTTTGAGCCATTGTAATTTGTGACTTCATCCTAGAAAGTCACATCCTTGGGGTGGGGATGGAAGGGCAGAGAACGTGCCCAGATTTGGCATTTTTCCATGTCTGCCATGGAGAGAGCAAGAGTGGAAGCAGTGAGACCATAAATGGGGCTTTCTAGGAGAAATATTATTTGCAAAAGAGCTATTGTGGCTTAAAAAGAGAAAGTAAAAGGAAAATGTAGCTAAAGTACCCTGAACTTAGGGGACAACCAGTAAATATCACTTTTCAAAAGCAAGCAAGCAAGCAAGCCTCAGGAACACTTAAAATAAGAAGATATGTACAAAACGTGTCTCTAAAGAGAGCAGACAAAAAGCACTGTCAGATTGTTATCAGAGACGGCTGGGATAAGTCCTTACCATCCCATAAAATAAAATTTCAGACATCAAACAGAGAGTAGCAGTAAGCACACTAGCAGTTTAATGAGATAGTACATCCAACAGGGAGGACATCAGCTTATCAGAAGAAACTGAGAGTGCCCAGTCTGTGTAGTTTACATGGGTATGGAATCTGCTTCTTCCCTCCATTTCTCCTTTTTCCCATCCCTTTTCTGGGACATTGCTGGATAAAAGGCTTACTGGGTGTGAAATTTGTGAAATTCCTCCCAAGGTCCCATTACCCAGTGTTATCAAATCAAATAGCTCCCTTAGCAGTGGGCCAGAAAGATTCCCCTGGTATATTGGGGTAGGGGAGAAGGGGGAGGCTGGGACGCCCTACAAAGTTACCAGGATGTGGACAGAACTTTGATGTGCAAATACTGGACTGTCCCCAAGGCATGCTTTTAAGGCAGCTATGTTCCTTCCCATGGGAACTTCTTGTTTTTTCCCCTTCAGCTTCTTGGACACACATAGGCTAATGCCTACCTTCCTACCAGCAAAATGGTGCAGACATCGTCAGGCACCTGGTAAGCTCAGCACTAACTTATCACAAGACCCCCAAGGGGTCTTGTCTATGCGAAATGCAGAAGGGAGCCAGCAGCAAGCTTCATACCTCGCTCCACCATCAGCAGGAAACCAGCCCAACCCACAGAGAGCTGAGAATAGTGTTTTTGACGTTTAATCAGAAAGCCTGCTGCGTTGATCTGGAAATTAATTGGATGCTTGGATTTTTTGCACATAACCAAGTGTTCAATATTACAAAGATTTTGACAGGAATATATTTGGTAACAATATCACTGGCATTCAGTCCCAACCAGGGACCCATATCTATTTTGGGGCTCATTATATTCTGAGTGATAACAGGTGCTTAGTTAATCCCTTTTGATTAGAATGATCAACCAAGTTGCTCAGAGTGTCTTTAACAGCTAATGAGGAATTGTAGCAGAGCTGCAGTTTTCTAAATACAAAACCAATCCTGGGTTCTCATGGCCCACTGTGCTTTTATTTATTTAATCATCTTTACTTCACTGATGCACTGTTTTAGCAATACATTGTTTTCAAAGTTAACTCTATGTCACCATAAATGAAAAACTCACTTGCCATATAAATAGGACAATCATAAAAATAGATTCAGTCCATGCCTAGAACTTTACATGTGCAGCCAGTGATGGATTCAGCACCCCTTGGGAAGTGCCAGACCTGGATGTACTCATGGCAAAGGATCTTGGAAGGAGGAGCCAAGGTCATCAGTTCACACAGCTGTGATACAGGGAATACATACCTATGGCATACAGAATGTGCTGTGGGGTGTACATCCATACACAGTGACTGGTACTGGGAAAGGATAGTGGAGAAAGGAAGACCTCTCGATACATGACAGTGGAAATCTACAGAACCTATGGAACAAGAGCTCTTCACACAAAGAAGGAGTGTGAACGTATGCTCAGGCCTGGGGACTGCTTGGACTTTGCAGATGAAAAGGGAGCAGTCTCTGGACTTGTCTCCTAGGATAGGGACCAGGACTCATCTTGTGTCTCTAATCTAGGGAAAGGCGAGAACAGGGATGTTGTGTGTAGGGCTCACTACGTGTCTACTGCCTTTGAGTGATTCCTGTAGCCTTTCCTCTACTGGAAAATACCTTCAGATACACCTAAAGTTAGGTGTTTTCCAGAGCAAAATCTATCTGCTACCTCATGCCTTGCCAATGCAAATGTCAAACTGTGCAATTCATCTGGAGAAAGGTTTGGCGTTCTTATAAAGTGAAGCACACACTTAGCATACAACCAGCAATTCCACCCCAAAGTACGTTCCCAGGAGAAAGGAAAACATATGTTCCTAATAGGGAATATACATAGAAGCTTTACTTACATTAGCAAAAACTCAAATTTATTCCAATGTCCATGGACGAGTGAATGGAGTAGAACTGTGATATGATCATACAGTCGAACACTATCCCACAACTACAAGGAGCAGACTACTGATGGATGTAACAAAGTAGATGAACCTCAAAACATTGCATCAGCTAAAGAAGGCAAACAGGAAAGAGTACAGACATGTTCCCCTACTCCATTTATAGGAAGTTATAAAAACAGCTAGAATTAAGTTATAGTGGCAGCCATCAAAACATAACTGCCTGAGGATGGTGGAAATGAATTTACAAGGTATGAGAGAGCTGTCCAAGGTTATGAAAATGTTCCTGTCATGACTGGTGTGATGGTTACATGGATACACACAATCTTCCCTCCATATCCAAAAAGGATGAGTTCCAGGACCTCTGCAGATAACAAAAACCATTGATGCTCAAGTCCCTTTTATAAAATGGTATAGTATTTGCATATAACCTATTCACCTCCTCCCATATTCTTTTTTTTTTAATTTATTTTTAAGGAATACAAATTGTGTAAATACAACTTTAGGAATATAGTTATTCTTCCCACCAGATCAGCCCTCCACCCACATTCCCACCCCTCCTCCTCCTCCTCCTCCCTCTCCCCTTGCCAGTCTCATTCTACATTAAGATTAATTTTCAATTAACTTTGTACACAGAAGACCAACTCTATACTAAGTAAAGATTTGTACACAGACACGCACACACACATACACACACACACAATTTGAGAACTAGTTTTACAGTTAATTCTCATAGTACAACTCATTGAGGACAGAGGTCCTGCATGGGAAGTTAGTGCACAGTGACTCCTGTTGTTAATTTAACAGTTAACATTTTTATGTATGACATCAGTGACCACCCAAGCCTCTTGACATAAGCTGCCTTTGAGTCCACAGACTCTGTCAGTATTTGGACAAGGCCATAAGCAAAGTGGAAGTCCTCTCCTCCCTTTAGAGAAAAGTATGTCCCTCTTTGATGGCCATGTCTTTCCACTAAGGTCTTACTCACAGAGATCCTTCATGTAGAACATTTTTTGTCGCATTGATTCGGCTTTCCATGTCTGAAATGCTCTCATGGGCTTTTCCGCCAGACCAGGAAGCCTTAAGGGCTGATTCTGAGGTCAGAATGTTACTTAAAGTGATTGTCATTCTATGAGTTTGCTGTGTCCTCTCATATTCTTTAAATCAATTCCAAATCACTTAGAATGCTTGATACAATGTAAATGCTATATGAATAGTTGTCTTGCTATGCTTTTTCTTTGTGGGAAACTTCATTGTTGTATGGTTATTTTTATTGCTTTCTTTTTTAATATTTTGGACCTATGGTGGGTTGACTCTGCAAATGTGGAGTCATCAGAAGCAGAGGGCTGACTGTACATGGACAGAACTCACTAAATGGGGTAGGCCTTCAGCCTAGTACTTGAGATGCTGTGTAAGATGCTCACATCTTGTATTGAAGCACATGGGTTCAAGTTCTAGCTCTGCTCCCAGTTCCAGCTTCCTGCTAATGCACACTCTGGGAGGCAGCTCAAGTACTTGAGTCCCTACTACCCATGTGGGAGACCTGGACTGAGTACCCAGCTCCTGGTTTTAGCCAGGCTCAACAGATGGAGGCGCGCTCTCTCTCTCTCTCTCTCTCTGTATGTGTGTGTGTGTCTGTGTCTCTCCAATCAAATATTTTTAAATGTAACAAACTTTACACTTAAAATCACATATGGTCTATACTTCTACATGATATTTTGGTCAACAGGAGACTGCATATATGACATAAGATTAAGTGCCTAGTGACATTATGGCCATCTTGGTTTGTGGAAGTACACTCAACCACAAAATCACATAATGACACATTTCTCAGACTGTATCCCCGTTATTAATTTATGCATGATTTTATTTTACTGTAAACAAATTAATATCTCAATAAGAATACTATTTAAAAATAGCCTATTAACAAAAGATCCAATTTAGAAATCAATTACTGCTGAAAATGCCCTGCAAATGTGGAAAGAATGAGAGTGGGAACCTGACCATGTCTTGGATGACTTAAGCTTCAGCTTTTCCATTGTGCACCTTACAGATATTTGCCCACCCATCTCCCAAAGGTCATCTCAAATATCAAAGAAGTTGGGGCAGAGTCACAGTACACAGGTTAAGCTGCCTCTTGGAACACTGGCATCCCATGTCAGAGTGCCAGTTAGAGTCCTGATCCCAGCTGCTCCACTTACAGTACAGATCCATCCCTGATAATGTGCTTGGGAAGGCTGCAGAAAATGACCCAAATACTTGGGCCCTTGCTACCCATGTGGGAGACCAGAATGGAGTTCCTGACTCCTGACTTCAACCAGGCCCAGCACTGGCTATATGGCATTAGGGGAGTTAACCAGCATGTAGAAAACATCTCTCCTGCTCTCTTGCTCTGTCACTCTGCCTAAGAAAGAAAGAGAGAGAAAGAAAAGGAAGTGGGTGGAGAAAAGAAAAGAAAGAAGGAAAGAAGGAAGAAAGCTCTAAAAGAAAGATAGTAATAGGCCAGCGCCGCGGCTCAATAGGCTAATCCTCCACCTAGCGGCGCCAGCACACCGGGTTCTAGTCCCGGTCGGGGTGCCGGATTCTTTCCCGGTTGCCCCTCTTCCAGGCCAGCTGTCTGCTGTGGCCCGGGAAGGCAGTGGCGGATGGCCCAAGTGCTTGGGCCCTGCACCCCATGGGAGACCAGGAGAAGCACCTGGCTCCTGCCTTCGGATCAGCGCAGTGCGCCAGCTGTGGCGGCCATTGGAGGGTGAACCAATGGCAAAAGGAAGACCTTTCTCTCTGTCTCTCTCTCACTATCCACTCTGCCTGTCAAAAAAAAAAAAAGAAAGAAAGAAAGAAAGAAAGTAATAGATATCAAGACACCTGGAAACTCTCCTGTCACTGCCCAGGGTAAGAGACGTGCTGTTTAATCACCGTTACTAGATTCTTAGAAATGCACCACTCTTGCTTTTTCCATAGCTGCGTTTTATTATAGAGGCAAGGCATGCTCGACATGAAAAAGATTCAAACATTACAGACATGTAGATAAAATAGCTACATTCTTCTCTCTCTGCTCTTCTCCTCCTCTATAAATCCCACTCACTTTCCAATTCTGGTGGATGTGGCAGTTTCTGTGTGGATCCTCCTAGACTTTTTTTTTCCAAAACTGGAATCATACAGTACATCATACCATAATATATCTCACCAAGCCCCTAATAACACCTTGGTTCTGCCCCAGAGTTTTGCTGTAATAACCTTCAGGATGAATATACCAAGGAAATTCAAAAAGTTCATGGAAATGGAATTAGAAGGTAACTTTACTTTGGTGCAAAAGTATTTTAAAATCCATGCACATGAGGGGTCTTCAAAAAGTTCATGGACAATGCATATTGTAAAAAAAATATGCATTGGTTTCAATTTTTTGCACTAAAATAAACATTTCAAAAGCTATAAGATACAGGGTTTTTTTAATGCTTACTTTTATTTTAAAGGAAAGTGACAGAGAGTGAGAGAGAGAGATCTCCATCTGCTGATTCACTCCCCAAATGCCTGCAACAGCTAGGGTTGAGCCAGGCCAAAGCTGGGAGCTAGGATCTCCACCCAGATCTCTCACATAGGTAGAGACTCAAGTCCTTGAACCATCATCGGCTGCCTCCCAGGATATGCATTAGCAGGGAGCTGAATCAGAAGCAGAGTAGCCAGGCACTCTGATATGAGATACAAGCGTCCCAAGTTGCAACTTAACCTTCTGTGCTTCAGTGCTCACCCCCAAAATGAGCTTTTTAAACTCTGTTTTCTATGAACATTTTGAAGTCCCATTGTGCTTGGTTGAATATAGATCATTCAGTCTTCGAATGCATATCCCTTTAGAATCAATTCCTGCAAATGAAATGTCTGGGTCAGGGAATACATGCAATTTTATTTTTGATAAAACTTATCAAATGATTGAATAATTCAGAAGCCTCGCAAGAGCATTCTTTCTCATTTCAGTCTTAGAGAGGGAAAATAAAGTTGAGAGACTGTTACAATCTCCAAAAACTCCCCAACACCCTGAAAAGCAGACATGGAGCTGAGACCAAGGTGTCCTTATATCTGCTGCCGACGAAATTTCTATGATGAGGAAATAACACCCATGCTATAAAAATATATAATACTCTTGAATGATGAGATTAATGAGAGTTGAGAGCCTATGACTCGAACATTTGCTGTTTAATAGATTTAGGAATAGAAACAGTGTTGTATCAATTACTGTAATTAACCATAAATGAAGATGAATTGAAGGCTGCTCCCTCGACAGCCAAGCCTCAACTGAAATGCTAAGCAGTGAGCTGCTAGTCAAAGTGGGAAGGCAAGGACTGGGCTAGGACTGGGAAAGAGAAGCAGCTTTTATTCCCCACAGCATGTGCTGGGCTCACAGAAACAGAGGTTCTGGGACCACCACTCACAACCCAGCATCCTGTATCAGCCCAGTTCAAGTACTACTGCTCTGCTCTGATCCAGCTCCCTGCCCAAGTCCTTGGGACCCTGCACCCATGTGGGAGACCTGGATGGAGTTCCAGGTCCCTGGCTTCCACCTGGCCCAACCTTGGCTATTGCAACCATTTAGGGAGTGAACCAGAGGATGGAAGATCTCTCTTTATCTCTTTCTGTAGCTCTGCCTTTCAAACAAATAAATAAATGTTTAAATAAATAACCTGGAAAGAAAGAGAGAGGTTCCATAAATAAATAATGAAGGAAGGACTGAAGGGCAGGAAGGAAAGGGTTCTGTTCTTCAAAGGTGTCCTGAGGAATCCCAGGAATTAGAAAGGTTTTCAGCTACCATCTTTTAGCTACATCCCCCAGGGTATTTTTTCCCCTTAAATGGAGTTAAACTCTTTCTGAACCTGAGAGAATCTGACCCTGAAGGAAGCTCCTGTGATAAAATGCCCAGATGGGATAAGCACTCAAGATAGCACTTCAGCATCTTATAACCAAGTCAAAGAGAATTCATGACCCACCCAATCTGGATTTAGTCCATCTTTCAGAAAATGGTTCTTTAAAACAGACCAAAAATAGAAGATTTAAGAGGAAGACAGTACATTCAAAACCATGATAGAAACCACCTATAACTCTCCAGCAGGAGAGGAGCTCTTTACTATTGTGACATAAAGTCACTCTATTCTGGTAGTCAGCTGCTACTTGTTGAACTCAGTTTGTAACTGCTAAAAGTAAAATTTACTCTTTTTTAACAGACACATCAAATCGTGTAACCACCAGTGCAGTCAAGAGATAAAACATCCCCATCACTCAAAAAAGCACTTCCCCCATGCCCCACCCACTGTCCCTGGCTACCACAGACCTGTGTTTGTCCTTCCTAGAATGTCATATCAATGGAGTAGTGTACCTAAGAAAGCTTTTGGGGTCTCCGGCTTTTGTCATGCATTAATGATTCATCCATGTGATCGTGTATATGAAGATCTTGTCCCTTTTTATTGCTATGTAATATTCCATCATGGGATAAACCAGCTTGCCTATCCATTCCCCAGTTGTGAGACACTTGAATTTGGATGACTACTACTTTGGAAAATTATAAATAAAATTATTATATGCATTCACACATAGGTTGTTGTGCAGGACTACCATTTCCTCCATCTTGGGATTGCTGGGTCATATAGTAAACCAGTTGCAACTTAATCTCTAGAACTGTGGCTGTCCTCACAGTGCATGGAAACAATTTGGTTGCCCCTGGGGGTTGAGAAAATTCTTTTCTGTGAATATCATTCTCTCTTTTATAGCATTGATCTGGGAGTAGAAGAGCCACACATCCAAGTTGTGTCCTCAGCATGGAATAATATCTCAGGATGTGGATTCCAAGGCCTTTAGTCTCATCAATCCAGAAAATTACTTGTCCACTTTTTTTTTTACAGGCAGAGTGGACAGTGAGAGAGAGAGACAGAGAGAAAGGTCTTCCTTTGCCGTTGGTTCACCCTCCAATGGCCGCCGTGGCCGGTGCGCTGCAGCCGGCGCACCGTGCTGATAAGAAGGCAGGAGCCAGGTGCTTCTCCTGGTCTCCCATGGGGTGCAGGGCCCAAGCATTTGGGCCATCCTCCACTGCACTCCCGGGCCATAGCAGAGAGCTGGCCTGGAAGAGGAGCAACCGGGACAGAATCCGGCGCCCCGACCGGGACTAGAACCCTGTGTGCCAGCGCCGCTAGGCAGAGGATTAGCCTGTTGAGCCACAGTGCCGGCCATTGTCCACTTTATTTTATGTCTGTGTCAAGCCAAGCCAAGGCACTTCTTTCCCCATCAATGTTTGCATCTTAAAAGTGTCATCGAGGGGTCAGCATTGTGGCATAGTGAGTTAGCAACTGCCTGTGAGGCCACCATCCCATGTCAGAGCACTGGTCCATATCCTAGCTGTTCTATTTCTGATCCAGCTCCCTACCAATGCACCTGAGAAAGCAACAGGATGATGGCCCAAGTACGTGGGCCTCTGACACCCATGTTGGAGAGCAGGATGGAGTTCTGGACTCCTGGATTCGACCTGGCCTAGCCCTGGGTGTTACAGCTATTCAAACAGTATGCCAGCAGATGGACAATCTCTCATTCTCTGTTTCTCATTCTCTCTCTCTCTCACTCTGCCTTTCAAATAAATAAATCTTTACCAAAAAAAGTTTTTATAAAGATCTGTCAGCAAATTGATCTTGCAGTTTTTAACTGAATGAAATAAACTTAGAAATACTGATTAGTTTTCTACCCATACATTATTAAAAATACATGCCATCCTCAAATTTGAACACTAAATGTACATTTATAATGTATGTTCCCATAAAGCTTTAAGACGTACAAATTATCATAATTATATAATGCCTTTTATACCTCCATTCTTAGAAATAATGTTTGATGATTTATCTTCACAAAAAGAATTACCTTTTACATTTTTTTCCTTTCAACTGTAGTTGAACATGACTAAGTTAAATCCAATGTGTATTCGACCAGGACAAAAGATTTCCTTTTGCTGCACACCTAATGATTTCTATCTTGTTTCAAAGTATTAGGCTTATGTGACCTCTATTTTTATCTGCAGTCTCAGCTTATTTCATTTTTCTGTTTTCCTAAGATAAAAAGAATAAAATGCAATTAAAATATGCAGATAATGCTGCTTACAGCATTGCCATAGACAAATATGCTTTAATATTAAAGTGGTATGAGGTTGGCTCATTTTCAAAGGATGCTTGGGAATATCCAGATTTAATGTACAAAAAAAAATACAAGTAATGAAAAGTTGAATGTTTCAAGATTTGGAAAACCTTGCATGCATGCTTGTGTTGTTCTTTTGCCCAATTCCAAGAGCAATCATATTTTCAAATTTTGTTCATGAATACTACATGAGCAAACTCTACCTCTCAGCCCCCAAACTGTCAAGAGATACGGGGTGAACAAAATAATTTAGACAGTTCTTGTAATTAGTTCATTCATTCAGCCCATAGATTGAGAATCTAATGTGTGCACAGCACTGTCAAGTGAAATACGCAGTCCATATCCTTGAACCATGCACTGTTCCTGGGAGGGGATCCAAAAGTAAAGTGAGTATTGTGCAGGAAACTCTTCACAGCAGGGTGTCACGTGGGGAGGAGCCTTGCTAAAAGCGGCAATATCCGAGAGCACCTCTCAAGTTAGCCCCTATAAGGGAGGAAAGAATTCCAGACAGGTGAAACAGCACGGATGGGAAACAAGTGCTGGTGAATGAAAACAGACAACGCTGTGTTCCTAGGGCTACTGAAACAAAATGCCCCAGATTTATTCTCTTGCAGTCCTCTAGGCCAGAAGTCGAGTTGTCAGCAGAGTTGGTCACTGTGCAGACTCAAGGAGCTCTGATCCATGCTTCCATCCCAGTTTCCGGGGACTACTAACAACCCTAGGCATTCTTTGGTTGTAGACTTTCTGCAATCTCAGTCTCCATCCACATGTGGCATCCTCTGTGTGTGTTTCCAGGTCTGTCTTTTCATGTGACAGAACACGATCACTGGTTTTAGGACCCACACCAATCCATCATGACTTCACTTTAACTTGCTTGCAGCATGTGCAGAGTGACGATAGTCTGGTCCATGACAGATGGAATACATGATGTGATTGCGTGAGAGCATAATGGAGCTGAAAAAAGTTGCTATTGCCTAGTGATGTGGGAACCATTGTAAAGTTATATTGCATCGCCTTCCTCATGTGTATGTGTGTGTGTGTGTGTGTGTGTGTGTGTGTGTGATGCTGATTTAAGCACACCCACTGTGCTGCCCAACGGATGACAGTGCAATATATAAAATTATGTACATTTTCAAGAGTACTTGAAAATGATGAAATACTGTTAGTGGCTAACATATTTACCCTACTATACTTCTGATCCATAGTCAGACATGTTATCCATTGTGCCATTGGCCCCTGCTGTACCCTACTATACCTTCTATTGCTATGTTAGAGTAGACTCCTCCTTATTTAAAAAAATGACTGTAAAACAAGTATGTCATGTGATGCCAGCTCTCTCTGTTTTTAAAATTTTTTTTATTGTTGTCATTTTATCAGAAAGATGAGAAAACAGAGGAAGATCTTCCATTCTCTGGTTCACTTCTCAAGTGCCCATATAACAGGACTAGGCCAGGTCAAATCCATTTGGGTCTATCCAAGTAGGTGACAGGAATTCAACTAGTTGAGCTATCACCTGCTACCTCTTAAGTTCTGTATTAACAGGAAGCTGAGTCAGAAATGGAGTAGCCAGGACTTGAATCAGGTATTCAATATGGGATATGGGTGTTCCAAGTGGTAACTGGGAACTTAGTTACTGTGGCACGTATCCATCCCTTGATTACATCAAATGATTGACATCCACTGTGTTGGTTTGTGTGAGTATCCTCTGTGACACTCACATAACAACAGAATCACCTAAGGATGCATTGCCAAGAATATGTCTTTGTTGTTAATCAGTATTTCCAAATAAAGTCACATTCAGTTGTGGGGAGTGGGAGGAGGCATTAGGGTTTCTATATCATAGTATAGATCCAATATGTCTTTCTGGCAGACACAATTCTACCCACAAAAAGCAGAGTTCTGCAAACTACAACCCACCCATTGTCTGGTGTCTGTTTTGCTTTGTTTTGTTTTGTTTTGTTTTTGTAAATAAAGTTTTATTGGGAACACTGCCACACCTACTTGCATATCACTGTTGACTATCTTCCCACCATTAAGGTAAATGTGAGCAGTTATGACAGGGCCATACGGCCCACAAAGACTAAAACATTTATCATCAGGTCCTCTCCTAAAAGAGTTTGGTGACCTCTGAGCTACAGAGAAGTTGGTAGTAAGTCAACCATGAATGGCCTTGGATAGAAAGCTTAGCAGAGAACTTGACCCTGAGAGCTTAGGATATGCACGCCAATGTTGAAATGCAATTTCAATGCAAAATGAAATGAGAATGTGAGGGAAGCAAAACGTAGAGTGGACAAGAGATTTTTTAAAGGCCCCAGTGTGCTGGGTTGGTGATTAGAAGACAAACTGACAGCCTCACAACAGAGGGCCAGGTATGTGCCACTGGCCTTTGTGGTTTCGATGACATTCCTATCTCTGGATTGTGAGAAGGCCTAGGAGGATGCTGAGACTGACCTGAATGGAGGTCTTGGTGTTCTTGGTTTTTGTGTTTTGGTCAAGATGCAGGCATGAATAGGAAGACAGAAGTTCAGCTGAGCCCCCTTCTTGGTTCTTAAAAATGTCAGGGACAGCAAGGAACACCCTGATCAGGACCACGCCATCTATGAGAGGTCTAAAATAGAGACTTTCCTGCCCTCAGACCTAGCAGACATCATTCACTGTTGGAACGCTCACTCACACAGGGATTGTGCAATTAATGTGGAATCTGATGGTCCATCTTGTAGCGACTTAATAAGGTGCATGCACAGCCTCCAAATGAAAGCTGTAATCACTTTTCCATAGTTTATGAATTATGAAGCTGGATTCCCCTCACAAACACTGTCAAAATTTTTGGCTTCAAAACCAATTAAAATGATGAATAGCTGTGAAAGGAACTAGAAGTGCATTTAATCTTTCTCCAGAACAGTTGGCAATCAGTCCTTTTTTTATTTTTTTTAAGTTAGGAACATAAAATTGATTTCGTTCAAAGGTAAGACTCAAACCGCTTCTCCGTGAAAGGGACCTGATGGACTTGTCTGTTTTCAGCTGTCAACCCCAAGATGCTTATGATGCACCTTGTGCTTTCTTACCATGTGTCTCCCAAGGTCATGACACTGTTTTCATCTCCTTCTCTTAGCAAGGTTATCCTATAAAGAATCGCCAAAACAGAGATTAACTGTTGGAAGCAAAAAGGAACAAGTGAGAAGATTGCTGACAAGTTTAGGGAGTCTGGTTTTTTTTTTTTGTTTTGTTTTGTTTTGTTTTGCTTTTCTTTTCTTTTTTTTTTTTTTTTTTTTTTTTTTTTTTTTTTTTTTTTTTTTTGACAGGCAGAGTGGACAGTGAGAGAGAGAGACAGAGAGAAAGGTCTTCCTTTGCCGTTGGTTCACCCTCCCATGGCTGCTGCAGACGGCGCGCTGCAGCCGGCGCACCGCGCTGATCCGATGGCAGGAGCCAGGTACTTATCCTGGTCTCCCATGGGGTGCAGGGCCCAAGCACCTGGGCCATCCTCCACTGCACTCCCTGGCCACAGCAGAGGGCTGGCCTGGAAGAGGGGCAACCGGGACAGAATCCGGCGCCCCGACCGGGACTAGAACCCGGTGTGCCGGCACCGCTAGGCGGAGGATTAGCCTAGTGAGCCGCGGCGCCGGCCGGGAGTCTGGTTTTTGTAAGGATGTAGACGCAAGTGGAAACCCAAAGACCTCATGAGTTTCCTCTTCGATTATCAGTCCCAATCTGGCTGCCATAGAATTTGTCTTGGGTCAAGATGCTGCCACTCAGTGTGCAGTGTGCCGAGATCAACAAGGTGTGTGCAGTCTCGTCATTTTTTTCCTTTAATTTTCATCATAGGAATAAACTGCAAATGCCAGGCAGCACAAGAAAGAGGTAATGAGTTCTGAGTCAAAAGATCTAATACTAATGCTAACTCAACCACTGCTGGCTGTAAATCATATACCCTTCCTGAGTGTCAGTTTTCTTGTCTGTAAATTGGGAATTATAATAGTACTCAACTCTCAAAACTGCTATAAGGCTCGATTGAAATGAGTTTTGCTGAATTACACAGTTAGAAGATACATCAACAAGTTTGTGGGAAATAGAATTAAAAATAAATTCACTTTGGTGCAAACATATTTTGAAATCCAAGCATAATTTTTATATAATACTCATTTTAAATGAACTTTTTGAAGACCCTTTGTATGCATGGATTTCGGAAAATTTTTTGGCACAAAAACAAAGAGCTGATCTTTGGGGCCGGCGTTGTGGTGTAGCAGATAAAGCCTTCACCTGCAATACCAGCATCTCATATGGACACCAGTTCAAGTTCCAGCTGCTCCACTTCCAATCCTGCTCCCTGCTGATGCCCCTGGGAAAGTAGTGGAAGACGGCCCAAGTGCTTGGGCCGCTGCACCCAAATGAGAGACCCAGAGGAAGCTGCTGACTTCTAGCTTCAGTCTCACCCAGACCTGGCTGTTGCAGCCATTTAGGGAGTGAACCAGTGGATGGAAGACCTGTTTGCTGCCCGCTCTCCATAACTCTGCTTTTCAAATAAATAAAATAAATAATCCTTTTTAAAAAATCTTTCTGTCTTTTTAAAAAAGCTGATCTTTTAATTCCATTTTCCACAAGCTTTTTGAATTACCTTCACATGTAATTTATATATTCAACTTATATGTGTATAATAGCAACAGACCCATGTGTCATACATTTATTATCCATGTGACTATACTTTTGACAGGGGAAATAAACATTATATAAAAAGTGTTCAAGACAGAGTCTCTAATAAATGATATTTGGACAGAACTACCCCTGTGATGAGGTGACTCAGCTATCAGTGAACTCATCTTTGCTATTTTTAGGGCTGAAAAGGGAGAGGCAAGTGATACTGAAGTTGTGTAATCAGTTGCAGAGGGAGGGCTTAAGGCTGTGACCTTGACCTCACCCTCCTTGGGAAGAGATGCAGAACTCTCACAGAGGAGGTAGGCTGGAGGAGGCTTGAGCATCTCTGTATTGGAGAACCTCCAGTCAAAAGACAAGGAAACAAATGAACCTGTGCCTTGTCACCTTGACAACACAGATTTAGACCCTGGCCACTGTGTTATCGTCAGAGTCTTTCTTCAGAGCTGTGTCTCTGTTCTCCTTGCACTGATGTATATGGTTGCTAGTACAAGACCTTGACAGCACCTTGCAGTCTTCGTGGAACTGCAAGACCCAGGCTTCCACAGCCTTTTGAGCTAGGTACTCCCAGTTCCTTTTAGCTTCCACCATGCAAATTCCCTAACAGCACCACTTGAAAGTCCATTGCTGGCTATCCTCGGTCTACAAGTCATCTCTGCCATCACCCTCTTATTAAGTTATCAAGGCTAAATGTCACTGCCCTCCTTCAACCCACATCTTATCTTTTTCTTCAGTCTCAAATTAGGCATTGATTCCATATCACTCTCTCCTTCCAGGATAGCTAATGAAGTAGCAATGACACGCAGCCCTGCTGCTCCCTGTTTTTATGCTTTTTGGCGGCTCAGTCAAGCTCAGCTGTCATCGTGGTGGGCACAGAAAGAACTCAGCAGGGAAAGCCACTGGGGGCCAAGAGAAATCCAGCAGGGCTAGCACAAGCCTGAGAGAATTGATCCGTTCTGGGTCAGTCGCCTAAATAGAATAGTTGTGATTCTGAATCTATCTCAAACAGTAGATTCAGATACACAAATGTGGTGGAATGAGAAGGCCATGCCAAGATGGCCACTGGCAACGGAGCCTTCCTGGAAACAGGCTGTGATTGGGTGGCTTCGGAAACCACATGGCAAAGGAGCCTGCCTGGCAATAGGTTGTGATTGGTTAGGGCATAAACCACCCCTTGACCGGATTTGCTGCCTCAGCTATAGAAGCTGCTGTACCAACTGAAATAAATGAGTTTGCGGGCTGCTTGCCTCTGGCCTGCTTTCACCTGACTTCTGGGGTCTGTGTGGTGTCTCTGTGCCTCTTGCCCATACCATGTTCCTCCTCTCAGAACGAATCCACAGCAACACACAAACAAATCAAATTTGGAAAAATAGGGGCTGTCATTGTGGCATGGCAGATAAAGCCACTATCTGCAGTGCCAGCATCCCATATGGGCGCCAGTTCAATCCCAGCTGCTCTTCTTCCAATCCAGCTCTCTGCTGTGGCCTGGAAAAGCAGTAGAAGATGACCTAAGTCCTTTGGGTCCCTGCACTCACTTGGGAGACCTGGAAGAAGCTCCTGGCTCCTGGCTTCAAATCAGCCTGACTCCGGCCATTGTGGCCATTTAGAGAGGGAGCCAGTGGATGGAGAACCTCTCTCTCTCTTTCTGCCTCTGCTTCTTTGTAACTCTGCCTTTCAAATAAGTAAATAAATAAATCTTAAAAAAAGAATTTTGAAAAAATAAGGCCAAGCAATTAACAAACACAATACACTTACGATTACCTATCTGCACCTTCAGTTGTCCCTAAATCCGAATTATATCTTCCTATACTATATCATGTGTTAGAATTCAGAAAACCTATATCCTTTCTTTTCAGGAAAAAGGCAGGATGTAAAAAATAAGTACATATTGAAATATAAACACTTTTTTAAAAAAAAATTTAACTCCGATTGCTATTAATGCAGCTTGGCATTTAGCTTGTCTGTGATTGGGTGTATTTTTAAGTTTTGTCAGAAACTATTTTAAGCAGTAGGAGGCAAAAATAATTCACATTTGAATATTCATCAAAATTTATTTAACAGTAGGAAACCCATCGCTTGCGACTTTTACGCTCCTTTCTTGCAGAATCAACACCCACTCACACACCCCAGCAGCCCTTGTCTGCCAGAACACACACACTTCAATAACATCACGCCTTGTAATCACACACTCCAGCCAACTTTCTATTGTTTTCTTTAGCTCATCAAGTTCTCCCTCAGCACCGAATGAATCTACTGTGAAAGCCCTCTTCTCAGAACTGATCTTGTCCATAGAAATATCTTCAGTCTGAGACATACCTAGAAGTTCTCAATGCACCCAGATTGTCATCTTTGGATCTTTTTACTATTATAAATTGAGTTTGTGAATTAGTTCTAATGTTCATTATCTTATGTTAAAGCAAATAATATTGGGAAGGGGCTATGTACTGAAAGTTATTCATGCCTAGACATGAATGGCTTATCAAATTCAATATCTTCCTATGGAAGAGTTGTAGGGGGGAGAGTGATAGAGGAAGTTTGGAATAGGGAGATTTTGAAGACAGAAAGAGTAAGTGAGAGCCAAATGCAAATCTGAAGTCCATTTTACAAACAGAAGAATCAATATACACACAGATCTCCTGGGAAACCTGTTAAAATGCAGATTCAGTAGGTCTGGGATGGATCCTAAGATTTTGCATTTTTAAAATTAATTTTATGTATTTATTTGAAAGATAAATGACAGAGACAGAAAGAGAGAGAGAGAGATTTTCCTATGCTGGTTCACTCCCCAAATGCCCACAACAACCAGGGCTGGGCCAGGCCAAAGCCAGCAGCCCAGAACTCAGTCTAGGTCTCCTAAATGCGTGGCAGAGGCCGAAGTATTTGAACAGTCATCTACTACCCTTCCAGCTGCACTAGCAGGGAGCTGGATGTGAAACAGAATAGCCAGGACTGGAACAGGCACTCCAATATGAGATACCATGTAATGCCAGCATTACAAATGGAGACTTAACCCACTGTGCCATAACACCAGGCCCAGATTCCCCATTTCTAGCAAGTTCTCAGGTAATATCAATGCTACTGACCCACAGATCACACTTTAAACAACAAGTGGCTAGGATATGAGCTACTAACAAGGTGTCAGCTCAACGATTCTCCACCCTGGCTGTGCATCAGAAGAGATTTTGTTGTTGTTTTAAGTTACTGAGGCCCAACCCTTACCCCAGATCAATTAAATTAGAATCAAGGAGTTGCTCAAGTGTTTGTATTTCTAGAAGCTTTCCAGGAAATTATCCTGTGTAGCCTGAGTTAAGACTCACTGTTAGCGGATAACTAGACTTCATTAAAAGCTCTGTAACTAATGCGCTAGCTCATGGACGCTGTTAAGATGCCCCAGCTAAGAGCATCTTCCTATCCAGTAATGTACAATGCCTGGCAAATAGTACTCAGTAAATATTTGTTCCTTGAAAAATATAAATAAGTGCTTGGCTGCATGCATGAGTAAATGGTGACTTTTGAAGACCAGCAATCTACAGAGTAAAAGGATTAAAGCCATCATGTCGAAATGGCAAGTGTCAGGATTGAGATGTAGGACAGAAAGTCTTTTCCAATACTGCTTCAAATCCCCCACATAGATACTTAAATCCTGGGCCTCTTGGAAGGCTGACTCTGCTGATAACCACAGAAGTCAACACCGTTAATCAGGCAATTATTTTCTCCTGGTAGTTCCCAAGCTTCTTTAGCCTTAGTGCACCTTCATAATTTTTGCTACTGGTGCTATTATTTACCTAATGTTCCTTAAACTTGTCGCTCCCCTTCTTCGTGGAGGAACGACACAGGACCCTGTGCTGTTCTTTCGTCTGCTCGGCCCTCCCCGGGTTTGCTGCTGGTTCTTCCCGGGTTGGCTACCGTCCCTTCCACCTCCGTGGAAGGGCGGTTCCCCCTGCCACATTCCCCACTTCCGCGGGGGAGCGGCACACCGCCGGCCGGCTCTCTCGGGGGCTGCACAGGTGTTCCTCTTAGATGTTCCTGGTGCATGCCGTCTCTCTCCTCCTTTATAGTCCTCCTCCACCAATCCCAACTCTGCTACCCACACGCCGAGTACGCTGCTCTCCTCCAATCAGGAGCAGGTCCCACAGTTCATTGGTTGAACTGGAGGCAGCTGTGTAGAAGCTGTTTCCCTTCTCAGCGCCATATTGTGGGAAAGCAGATGCATAGAATAAGTCTTAATTCCAGTAACTTAGTCTAGTCCGAGTTGCTCCCGGTTGCTCCCCACAAAACTGACTTGTTTTTAACATTAAATAAATGTATTTTCAAGAGAAACTATAAATCACTATTTCAAATAGAAAAAACAGCCAATATCTCTTGATGTTAGTAGAAGTGACTGTCAAAATAAATGCAGCAGAAGCGAGCATGGCTAGGTGTTTCTGCCGCCATTGCTTGCCTCTGTCAGGTGAGGACAAACGGTAGAACCAGATGTGACAGCCATGGAGGTCTTAACAGAGGCTTTGTCGTCAACAAAATAGGAAGGAATGGGGGCCAGGAGTGTTTGAACGGAGACTAGCCCTGCCCTGCATGCAATGCTGTATTATTTCAAGTGGAGAGAAGGCACCACATCCTAGGGTGCCTCAAAACATTCATGGGAGCCAATACAGTGGCACAGTGGGCTAAGCCTGCACTGGAATCCTATATAAATGCCAGCTGAAGTCCTGGCTGCTCCACTTCCAATCCAGCTCCCTGCTAATGCACCTGGAAAAGCAGCAGAAGGTGGCCCAAGTGATTGGGCCCCTGCCACCCACGTGGGAGACCCAGATGGAGTTACAGCCATCTGGTTTCAGCCTGGCCCAGCCCCAGCTGTTATAACGATTTGGAGAGTGAACCAACAGATAGACAATATCTCTCTTGCACTCTCTCTCCTTCTCTTTCTGTAACTCTTTCAAATAAATAAAATTTATCTTTTTTAAAAAGTTCATGAAAAAATGAAATTAAAAGATAAGTTTCTTCTGGTACAAGCAATTTTGAAATACATACATAATTTTTTCATGATACACACTTTCCATGAATATTTTGAAGACCTCTCATAGGCATAGATAAACATCTTTTAGGGGCCGGCGCCGTGGCTCACTTGGTTAATCCTCCGCCTGTGGCGCCGGCACCCCATATGGGCGCCAGGTTCTAGTCCTGGTTGCTCCTCTTCCAGTCCAGCTCTCTGCTGTGGCCCAGGAGGGCAGTGGAGCATGGCCCAAGTGCTTGGACGCCTGTACCCGCATCGGAGACCAGGGAGAAGCACCTGGCATCTGGCTTCGGATCAGCATAGCTCCGGCCACGGCAGCCATTTGGGGAGTGAACCAACGGAAGGAAGACCTTTCTCTCTGTTTCTCCCTCTCACTGTCTGTAACTCTACCTCTCAAAGAAATAAGTGAAATATTTTTTAAAAAATGGAACAGTCAGGACTCGAACCCATGCCCTATGTGGGATGCCAGCATCATAGGTAGAGGCTTAACCTGCTTTGCCTCAACGCTGTCCCCACACTCATATACTTTAAATTTTTTTGTACTCTATATATTAGCTATCACAAATCAGAGAAAATGTGATATTTGACTTTTGGAGTCAGGCTTATTTATCTTTTCATTCTTTTTTCCATGAACTTTTTGAAGTGCCCTCATTATAAGCATCTCGTGAAATTACATTCTCGGCCTGTGAGTTTCAGGCTGTGCTCAGAAACCCAAAGGCCATGAGGCAGTGCTGGAGATTCTGAGATAATGGAAATATTTTAAAGATTTCTGTTTCAGAAGAATCCAGTTGTCAGTGATATTTGTCTTATACATAGTATAATTTTTACCTCCTAGAAAACATCCTACTTCGATAGGGAATAACATAGCCATCAAAAAGCAAAGGAGGCCTGTTTGCTGATTGAGGCCTCAAAGGCACTATGTGAACCTTGAATCAGGAAATTCAGTAAATAAACTAAGCTGTGAAAGAGAGAGAGAAGAGGGGAAGGGAGAGGAGGAGAGAGGAGGGGAGGGGAGGGGAGACAGATGGAAGGAAGGAGGGAAAAGAAAGAGAAAGAAAGAAGAAGGATGGAAGGAGGGAGGGATGAAGAAAGAAAAATCCAAAGCAAGAGATGTGCTTCCTGGCTTTAATGAACAGTGTCCCTGTGTAGGCTATCAATTGTTAGGTCCATTGGTATACTTGGAGTTCAACTGAATGATCCATTGATGCTCTGGGGAGTAAAGACATTATGTTATTCTGTTTTTATTTGTTTTTCTCTTTTAAACATGCATACAGTATGCAACAGAATGTGATGTTGTGATTCTAATGCAGAGAAGAGGAATGCCTGCTTAGAGCTCTGGAGCCAGACTGCCTGGTCTGAATGCTGCTCTGCCCTTACCATCTCTGTGACCTCGGGTGAAGCCCTCAATCTCACTCTCCCTCAGAGGTGTATTGCCCATATAGGAATTGTTTTTTTCCAGAGTTTCAGTTTTACATATTATAGGCGCACCATGCCTTATTTAAATTGTCCCCAAATTTGGACATGTAAGTTGTTTCTAGTCATTCACTGTTAATAATCGTGAATGGCGTGAGTACATGGAAACTTAAATCTTTCCTACATGTGTATGTGTATCGGTTGGATAGATTCTTAGAGGTAGGATCTCTGGGTCAGAGAGTCATTTCATCTGTTCCTTTGGTGGATCTTGCCAAATTTCTCTTCAAAGAGGTTACACCAATATGCATGCCAATCAACCAGTACACAGTGCCTGTTTCCTTTCATTCTCAAAATAATTTTTTAAAGACATAAGACAAAATATAGGGTAGTCAAATTTCTCACTCTATTTGGGATTCTATAACAAATACGTTATCCTGGGTAATTTGTGAATGACTGAAATGTATTGCTGACAGTTCTGGGAGGCTGGAAGGTCCACGATCAAGGCCCCAGCAGGTGCTGTGAATGGTAAAGTCCTGTTTCTCACAGACAGCATCTTGTTGAGTCTTCCATGATGGAAGGGAAAACAAGCTCCCATGAGCCTCTGATCCCATTCATGACAACTCTGCCCTCATGGCCAACTCACCTCCTGAAGGCCAAAGCCCCACCTCTTAATACTAACACAGTGGGGATAGATACCGACCGATGAATTTTGAAGGGACGCATTCATAATGTAGCACCAAGGAAGGCAATTTTACAGCAATAGCGTTATCAATAGACTAAAAATACATACCTGTGATATGGTAATATACACCTTTCTTCATTAACACATGAAATAACAAAATCTGATGGCATTTAGGAGTGTGTTGAAAAGATACTTCAGCATATCTGCAGTATGTGTAATGTGCTAAGAAGTACACGTGGGTGACAAGCTCACAGATACTACTAATACTATTGTGCCTTGTCTCCACATCCTAATTAGGAAAAAAAATGCTCAATTTGAGGTGACAGTTAGTAAAATAAAGATGTAAATTTTTTCTAGCCAAGTTTTGGAACCTGTCTTGGGGCTAGCTCTTGGCAGTGTCTCTTTACTGCATCAAGTCATCCCCAGGAATTCAAGCTTTGGGGACACTTCTAAAATTCACAGGGCTAGGGGAGAGATGCATGCTTAGCCTAGAGGTTAAGATGTCTGCTTCCCATGCCAGAGTGCCTGGGTTTACTGCCCAGCTTCCTCTCCTAACTCCAGCTGCCTTCTAATTAGCACCTGAGAGACAGAAGTGAGGGCTCGAGTAATTAAGTTTCTGGAAACCTGGATTGAGTTTCCAGCTCCCAACTTCAACCCTGGCTGTTGCAGGCATTTGGGGAATGAACCAGTGAATTGGAGCTCGCTCTCTCTCTCTCTCTCTCTCTCTCCCTCCCTCCCTGTGTGAGTGTGTGTGTGTGTGTGTGTGCCCCTCAGATAAGTAAACTTTAAAAAAAAGTTTAATAATTCATTTATTGGAATCAACTTCAGTCTAATCTACTACAAGTTTCAATGGCATTGTCCAATAACAAGAAAAGCCAAGAAAACACAGATAGATAAGGCCATGCTCAAGGAACCCTACAAGACTTGTACAGCCTGGGCTGTTACTTAGAGCAGCTGCATACTCATTCCCTCAACACTTTTGCTCTCCTAACCAACAGGGCTTTGGAAAATATCAAATAAAATGAGAGATTTTGAAAGAGTTATAGGCACTCTATTGATTTAAAGCACCAAGTTAAGCATTAGGAATTAATATTATTATTAACATGAAATGTTAACATTATTATTTCCAGTGCTTAAAATCATTCCCAAATCTGCTGATGAAAGTTGTAGGGTTGTAGTGAGGACCAAAGGATGGCACTCTCAAATCTGAAAACAGAAAAAGTACAGTAGCCTCAGACACAGCTTGAAGCATGGTGATACCTGGGTGGTCCAGCTGTGATTCGCACCTTTCCTCTTCTCTGGGGAATGCTCCAGTGATTAGAGAAGCTGTTAGAATATCCAGAAGCAAGAAGGAAGTAAAAGGCAGAGGTGTCAATTCCACAATCAAAGAACATTGTGTCACTTGAAAAATTGATGACTGGAAACCTTTGGAGTATGGAGGAAAGATTTCAAAATTTGTGACTGTGCATTTTTTTTCTTTAATTTTTTTGAGCACTGGAGAAATGTTAAATTTCATTAAGTTTTACAGCCAGACTTAATATAGACATAAATCCCTTTAATGTTGGTTTCAGTCAAAAGTGAGCTGAACATTATCGTTAAACCAGTACATGTGGGAGAATTATTTGAGGAAATCAAAATAGGCACAGTTGGGAACAATCAGCCATGACCATATTAGATGTAAGTAGGCGCAATAGCAAAATTCTTTAGGCTGTAATGGACTGGGCTATTGTGCTGCACAGTCTCCATACAGATGAGCTTTGTTCTGGGGCAATATGGTTGTAGTTTGGAAGTCTGTCTCGGGAAGCTCATTTCTCTTTCATTAGTCCATGAACACAGTACAATTTCAGCTAATACTGTTACCCAGCTCTTGGCTGGGTTATTTGGTTAAATGCCTTCAGGGAAAGTAGCAAGCCAGAATAAAGGGACAAATGCAATGTAGTTTCTTGTTCTGAATTCCTGTGTTATGGAATTACATTGGCCATTAATCATCTGCCATGCTGGACTCAGGATGTAAACTCTGTGGATGGAGATGTTATTTACATCTTGTATTATCTGGTGTTTCATAGAAGACTTCTTGTCTCCCTGGACAATTTCTTTGAGGTCTGAGCTTGTATATGACCACAGCTTTAGAGACCTTTGTCTTGTCATGGCTCATAGACAGGCCAGCACACACATAGTCCATTTGTATGCAATTCAGAAGGTGCCCCCTACCAGTGAGTGAACTGCAAAACAGTACCCTCTCTCCTGGCAAATACCTTTTTTTTTTTAAAGAATTATCTATGTATTTGAAAGGCAGAGGTACAGAGAGAGAGGCAAAGACAGAAAGAGCCATCTTCCATCACTAGTTCACTACCCAGATGGTCACAACAGGAGTCAGGAGCCTCCTCCAGGTCCTCCACGTGGGTGCACAGGCCCAAGTACTTGGGCCATCCTCCACTGCTTCCCCAGGCATATTAGTAGGGAGCTGGATCAGAAGTGGAGCATCTGGGACTCCCATATGAGATGCCAGTGCCACAGGTGGCAGCCTTATGTGCTACATCACAGCACCAGCTCCTTACCAATTATTTTTTAAAATCCTACCCAGGGCAATTGGCTTGGTGAGTCCGGCACAGCCCCCAGTTACTCCCCTTGGGCAGGCAGCCTTGTGCAGTTCACACTGCACAAGAATACATGACAGGCCTGATGACAAAAGCCACTTTCCCAATTTTGTAGTCAGGCCAAAGAGTTTGTCCCTCAATGCTCTCAAAATATCCCTCTAGTCACATCAACGAATACCCTTAATAAATACATTGGCCCACTACAAGAGTCCGGTATTTGTCGGAATGTCAACATAACATCACTTCTAAATCTGAGTGAGGCCGTGTGTGGCAGACATCATGTGCACCTAGTTCACCTGAGCAATCGCCTCTGTATGCCAGAGAGCTGCTGACTGAAAATACCTGCCACACAGGACACTTGTTGGGGGAAAGAGAGAAGAGGACAGGGTTGGTGGCTCCCAGGAGCTGCCTTCAACCAGTGATGGGCGGCAGGGTGAGATGGTAGTGATGGCACCTCCTCCCCATCACAGCAGGATGCACTCCACGGTGCCCCAATAGGCTGAGCCCCAGTTTCTGACTGCAGCAACATGCCTTATAATCCACCATTGATTGGCATAAAGTGCAGGAAGTGTAGGCTTCCAGACAGTGGAATCAAACTAGCTCATTTCAGATTCCTCTTTGGCCACTGCAGCCTCCTAGAAAGAACAGGACATGAGACAGAAAGACAAGGACAAGGGGAGTGGCTGTTGTCACTATCAAAGGGCACATTGGGAGCCCAAAAGGGCCAGAAATAGACTCTTTCCAATAAAAATCCAAACAGCAAATATTTTAGGCTTTGTGGGACTCTGTCACAACCACTTAATTCTGCTATTGTAGTACAAAAGCAGCCATAGACAATCTGTAGCCAAATGAACATGACTTTGTTCCAATAAAACTTTATTTACTAAAACAGGCAGTAAGCCAGATTTGGCCTGCAGGCCATATTTTGTGACCTTTGCAGTAGGTGATCAAAGAAAGAGAAAAACACAAAAGGAGAAGAGGTAGAGAATGCCACACTGAGCTAGGCAGTGTGCTCGACAGCTTTTATCTCTTTGTTCATTTTATTTTCACAGCAACCAAGTAGTTTTTTCATTTGTGTTTTTAAAGATTCATTTATTAATTTATGTGAAAGAATAGCAGAGAAAAAGGAGAGACAGAGAAAGAGATGTTCCATCCACTGGTTCATATCCCAAATGGTAGCTAGGGCTAAGCCAGACTGAAGCCAAGAACTCCTTCCGGGTCTCCCATGTGGGTCGCAGGAACCTAAGTACTTGGGCCATCTTCCGCTGCCTTCCCAGGCACATTAGCAGGGAGGTGGATGGAAAAGTGGAGCAGCTGGGACTCAAACCGGCTCTCTGATATGGGGTGCTGATGTTGCAAGAGGTGGCTTAACCTGCTGAGCCACAACAGTGGCCCCATAGTCTGCATTATAAAGATAAGGAAACTGTAGTTTCAAAAAAGTCCCAAAGTCAAAAGCAGCCTACTTACAAAACCATACTAACCTGATTGTAAAGCCCCTCTGCCTTCCTCTCCACACAGCCAATCCCTACAGACACATTTGTCTTGTGCAGCCCAGCAAGGGAGTCCCCTGACCACAGAGCCATTAAATGGCAGACTTGGGGTTAGGGATGGCAGTGCCAGGGCCGGGTTCAAGCCCAAGTACCTCAGAAGCTTCTCTGCAAATGTTGAAGCAATGGGCAAGGTTGCTACCAGGTTCAGGGACTGTCAACTGTCACGGATCCTGTGAGACCAGCTCCAGTGTCCCAGGGGTGCTGTCATTCTGTCCCTTGGATGGCCACACAAATGCAGCTGACCTCACATATAACAGGTCAGGGGGTTCCATGAAAATAAGTCATTTTTCCTTTCTTAGCTTAGAGTACATGCAGGCCGTCTGCTTGAAAAGTGCACAGGGAGGGCCAGCATTGTATTGAAGCAGGTTAAGCTGCTTCCCATATTGGAGTGCCAGTTTGAGGCCCAGCTGCTCCACTTCCAATCCAGCTCCCTGCTAATGTGCCTGGGAAAGCAGCAGAAGATGGACGAAGTTCTTGGACCCCTGCACCTATGTGGGAGACCTGGATAGAGTTCTAGGTTCCTGGCTCACCAGCCATTACAACCAATTATGGCATGAACCAGTAGATGGAATATTCCCATCCCCCATCCCATAACTCTGCCTTTCAAATGAATAAATAAATTTTTAAAAAATAAAAGTGCACAGGGCAAACAATGCCAAACTCTTAATTATTGAACTTTCTAGCCTAAGAACAAATCTAATTTGCTTTTTATCATTCAAATATTCAGAAATTAAGCTTTAGATATAATAAATATCAGAAGTGATTTTTTTCCTCCCTATGTCCAACTGTTTAAGAGAAAATGAGCCATTATCAGAAGTTTCTTCCAGAAATAACTTCCAGGGAAGCTCTGAGGTCAGTTTGGATTCAACCCAGTCTTCTCACTTTCTATGTAATGGTACAATGATAATTCAAGTTCTTAATGATGACTCTGAATCATCCTGATCCTGAATCATCAAAGATTAAATTATGTTCACTAAACAAAGAGTATTTTCTAAAGCAAGAAAAGACTAATGCATTGTAGAAATTAGTTGGAAAAGTCCAAACAAAAACTAACATCTGGCTTAGCTTAGGATGACAAGAGCTTTAAGTACTGCCTCCCCAAAATGTCCACATAAATGAGCATTGTAGAAAAATCCAGTCTAATTCAAGGCCAGTTTAACTTATTTCCTGAATGTAGAAAGTTTTATGGGGTGGTCACACTGCAATTCAAATCAATAAATGATTCAGTTTGTCTATCAAAGCATAAACACAGCCCTTACACAAAGCTTGCCATCATTCTTTCTTGCTATAAACCATTTGATTTTTTAGCCAGAAGACATAAAGCCAGGCAAGAAAAACAACTGTTAGCTCTGCTTGATGCTCAGCATAGACTGTTAACTGAGGAATTAAGTATCAGTCACCAAATTCATTGTGAAGACAGAAAAATTATTGTAGTTCCTATTTCAACACCTGGTCTTTTCTTCTTGTTATAAAAGTGCTTGCAGAATCCATGGGTTCTTGGCTACAGGTTCTGCTGTCCAAATTCCCCAACTCCTCCTTGTAACCCCACCAATCATAGGGTGAGCAGTCTTCTCCAGAGTCAGGAATGGGAGCTAATTATGAGCCAGCCAGACAGGCCAGGACAGAAAGCTTTGGAAACCAGTCACTCAAGCAGCAAGCACAAAAGTGCTGACATTTGGTTTTTCTCTAATTGAACTTAATTTCTGTCTGTCAGCCCAATTGTACTGATGATAGAAATTTTATCTTGGTCAGCTGAGATTCTGGCCCCTTCCTTGTCTCCAGAACTGTCCCCCAACCTGCCAAAGAGAAGGTGACAGGGACCTGGTGCCAGTGTTCCATCATCTGCCTACTCTGGCTTCTGCAGCATCCCCTTTCCTTGCTGGCCTCAGTCAGCAGTTCAAGCAGGTCCTCCCTAAACTCTGGATCATTGTTGTGGCCACAGAACTTGCTAGGCCAGCTGGTGGGTGTCCAACACAGTGTCAGCTCGACAACATCAGCTTCCCATGGAATATTCTACGGTGCCCTGCACTGCACTGGGAAGCAGGAAACACAGAGTGTTGCTATTCCAAACCTGTCAGCTGCAGCACCTCACAGAGCCACTTCTGATCTGGGATTCCATGTCCCTGTTGTGCAGTGAGTCCCTGACCTCCCCAAGGCTGGACCTTCCAACAAGCCCCCTGGTATCCCCAGAACACAGCTCAGAAGAAAGGGAGCAATTGGGGCCACTCTGGAGGGCTCCACATGGCTGCTTGTGGCAAATTTCCAGTACAAATCCCTTTAGGCCAGAAAATTCTAGTCTCTTCTATGGAGAAACTAACAAGACTAAGCAAAGAGTCTTCCAAATCTGTTACTTAAATGTCAGTGCAACTTGACTTTGAAGCCAAAAGAGAAAAATGTTAACCTGTTTCTCTCAATATTCCTACCCTGCTACCTCAGCCGAAGAGTGCTCTTACCTCTGAAGAATTCAGGGAAGATTAGGGGTAACAGAACAAAACTTGGAGAAGGCAGCTAGCTTACTGTTTCAAAATAGTGCCCCTAAAAAGAACTGAAACCCAAATATCTCAAGGGAAGTCAGAAAAAAAAATGCCCAATCTAAGAGGGTGTGCTACAGACCAAAGCAGTAGACCAAAATCAGAATTAAACTTCAGAAGTGAATGAGGGGCTGGCGCAGTGGTGCAGTAGGTTAATCATCTGCCTGTGGCACCAGAATCCTATATGGGCGCCGGTTCTAGTCCCAGCTGCTCCTCTTCCGATCCAGCTCCCTGCTATGGCCTGGGAAAGCTATAGAAGGTGGCCTAAGCACTTGGGCCCCTGCACCCATGTGGGAGACCTGGAAGAAGCTCCTGGCTCCTGGCTACGGATCGACACAACTCTGGCTGTTGCAGCCATTTGGGAGTAAACCCGTGGATAGAAGACCTTTCTGTCTGTCTGTCTCTCTCTGTATAAATCCACCTCTCAAATAAATAAATAAAATCTTTTAAAAAAGTGAATGAAAGGGGCCAACTTGGTGTAGTAGGTTAAGCCTTTGCCTGCAGCACCAGCATCCCATATGGGCACCAATTTGAGTCCTGGCTGTTCCACTTCAATTCCAACTCCGTCTTATTGGCCTGAGAAATCAGTGAAAGATGGCCCAAGTGCTTGGGCCCCTGCACCCACATGGAAGACCTAGAGGAAGCTCCTGGCTCTTGGCTTCAGATCCGCCCAGCTCCAACTGTTGCAGCCATTTGGGGAATGAACCAGCAGATGAAAGACTTTCTCTCGCACGCATGCATGCCTTCTCTCTCTCTCCCTCTCCCTCTCCCTCTCCCTCTCTCCCTCCCTCTGTCTGTAACTCTGCCTCTCAAATAAATAAATATTTTTTTAAAAAGTCAATGAAAACAACTTGGATATAAGTTTGGAAGGAGGAGAAAAACAATGCACAGGCCAATCTTTATGGCCAGTAGAGACAGAAGATTTGTTCTCTAAGGACCAGGTGATGGGTGGAGACCTGGATTCCAAAACAAAGAATAAACATATTTAAGACTCAAGGCAAAAACGACTGGGCCAAATGTCAAGGTAATTCCTGCCAAAATACATTTATTTAAATAATTTAGTATTATAATTCTGGTCATTACAACAACTGTGATGATCAGCCCCTTGTCATCCAACAAATCAAAACAAAAATTAATGAAACTGATCCATGGGCTCTGAAAAACATGAAGCCATTAATACATTAGGTTTGTCAGCTAAAGTGTCTTAGCTCATGATGGAGCATAGTGCCTGAAAATGTCTCAGGGCCTGTGGAATCAAGAAATGCCAGAGTTAGACTGCGCAACTCACTCAGTGTTTTCTCACCCAGTGTGTACTGTAGACCAGGAAGCTCTCTGGAGTCTTTATTTCAGACCCCAAAAACAAGGAGGAAAAGAAAGACATACAGAAAGGGGAGCTTCCAAGAGATTGGCATCCCTGAGCCAGCAGAGAAGGCAGTGGCCCAGATGGGGTGGGTCATTGCTCATCACAGACACAAACAAAAGGCAGACCAGCTGAACATCTAAATAAAAAATAAATAATGGACATGAGGGGCTGGCACTGTGGTGTGATAGGCTAAGCCTATGCCTGTGGGGCTGGCATCCCATATGGGCGCTGCTGAGTGTCCTGGCTGCTGCTCTTCCAGCCAGTTCTCTGCTTATGACCTGGGAAAGCAGTGGGAAATGGCCCAAGTCCTTGGGCCCCTGCACCCACATGGAAGACCCAAAAGAAGCTCCTGGCTCCTGGCTTCAGATCGGCACAACTCCGGCCGTTGTAGCCATCTGGGGAGTAAACCTGCGGATGAAGACCTCTCTTTTGCCTTTCCCTCTCTCTCTCTCTGTCTCTTAACTCTGCCTCTTAAATAAATAAATAAATGTTTTTTAAAAATATTAGGGGAGATGAGCAGATGGATGAAAGGGACAGTAAAAGTTACACTCAGAGGATCCCTTGGCAGAGACGGAGGTTGTCTGGATTTTCAGGGCTGATGCGGGGGGCGTGCACAGAAGTGGGGAGGCAGCAGGAGCCTGGCCTTTCTGCTGGCAGAGTGAGCCTGTCTGCCCTGAAAGGCAGATTCGTGAAGGAAATGGCAGGGGGAGGGGCCGGAACACCCTCATGGTTTGTGATTGTGGCTCTCAGCGTAACACCTTGGGAGAAAGAGGTAAGAGGAGAAAGTAAAGACAGTATAAAGGCCGGCACTGTGGCTTAGCGGGTAAAGCCACTGCCTGCAGTGCTGGCATCCCATGTGGGCACTGGTGTGAGTCCTGGCTGCTCCACTTCCAATCCAGCTCTCTGCTATGGTCTGGGAAAGCAGTAGAAGATGGTCCAAGTCCTTGGGCCCCTGTACCCAAATGGTAGACCTGAACAAAGCTCCTGGCATCTACTTTTGGGTAACTCAGCTCTGGCTGTTGAGCCATTTGGGGAGTGAACTAGCAGAAAATCAGATGGGGCAAAGATGTAACCAGTAAGGAGAAAGAGAACTGCTTTATGCCAATCTGAGGTAGGGAGCTGCAAGTGAGCCTCCTGTAAAAAGCAGGAAAACTCTAGGGGCTGTCTCACTGCTGACATGAGAACGAGAACTTTCTTGCCATGAGTCCAACAAGGGACCAAAACAGCTTACCATGAGCCCCGGATTCTTGGAAGAAACCTGCCAACCCACAAGGCCTACCCCAGCTTCAGAAGGAAGACTGTCCTGAAGAGCACTGAGCTCAGACTTGCCCAGTGCTTGACATAGGAGGGGACGAGGAAGCCTGGGAAAGGGTAGTGCAGGAGAATGGACAGCTCCAGGGACACTCAGCTCTGTCACAGTCTTACAAGGGCCGACCCAGCACAGACCATTAACACAGCACTCCTGGGAGGGACCATAATCTTCCCTTTACCAGGCCCATGGCTTGACTGACCCAATGCTATATGTTGTGTTTTTCAGAATGCAGAAGCAAGTTATGACTTCAGCAGCAATGACCCCTATCCTTACCCTCGATACACAGATGACTGGTTTAACAGGTAACCGAATTTTTTAAGAATCTGACTTAAGCTTTAATGTTTTGTTGTTTTGTTTAAGACTTGACTGTCACCAGCAAAATCATCCCAATGCTTCTCTGTGGTTTTTTTTCTCTTTTAAATGACTCCATTCTCTAAGTTCTCAGATTTTTTTTAATAGTACAGTGCTTTTTAGGATTATCTTTTAACAATTTTGTTCAGTTGAACTAGGAATTATTTTCCACTTTATTAAAGATAAAAGAAAGTAGAAATAAGAAATCCTTTCTCAACCTACCACAAGATGATTAAAAAAATGCTGATTTTGTTTGATACAGTTATTGCAGAGATTTCTGTCCCCTGGGTCTGCATCTGTGTTTGAAAAAGTATTTCCAGCCAGCGCCGCAGCTCACTAGGCTAATCCTCCGCCTGCAGTGCTGGTACTCCGGGTTCTAGTCCTGGTTGGGGTGCCGGTTCTGTCCCGGTTGCTCCTCTTCCAGTCCAGCTCTCTGCTGTGGCCCGGGAAGGCAGTGGAGGATGGCCCAAGTGCTTGGGCCCTGCACCCGCATGGGAGACCGGGAGGAAGCGCCTGGCTCCTGGCTTCGGATTGGCACAGCACGCCGGCCGTGGCAGCCATTTGGGGGGTGAACCAACAGAAGGAAGACCTTTCTCTCTGTCTCTCTCTCTAACTCTGCATGTCAAAAGAAAGAAAGAAAGAAAGAAAGAAAGAAAGAAAGAAAGAAAGAAAGAAAGAAAGAAAGAAAGAAAGAAAGAAAGAAAGAAAGAAAGAAAGAAAGAAAGAAAGAAAGAAAGAAAGAAAGAAAGAAAGAAAGAAAGAAAGAAAGAAAGAAAGAAAGAAAGAAAGAAAGAAAGAAAGAAAGAAAGAAAGAAAGAAAGAAAGAAAGAAAGAAAGTATTTTCTCCATACACTCACAACAGCCTATATAAGGCTCTTTCAACAAAAAAAATAGTGCAACTGGCAGAGGTTTCAAGTGTTGTTTGGGATAAAGTTCACATCGTGTAAAACTACTGTGGGGAGCAACTCGGACTAGACTAAGTTACTGGAATTAAGACTTATTCTATGCATCTGCTCTCCCACAATATGGCGCTGGGAGAGGAGGCAACAGCTTCTACCCAGCTGCCTCTCACCAACTTGACAAGCTGCAGGAGCTGCTCCTGATTGGAGGAGAGCAGCGTACTCGGCGTGTGGGTAGCAGAGTTGGGATTGGTGGAAGAGGACTATAAAGGAGGAGAGAGACAACATGCACCAGGAACATCTAAGGGGAACACCTGAGGAACATCTGAGCAGCCCCCGAGAGAGCCGGCCGGCGGTATGCCGCATCCCCTGTGGAAGTGGGGAAAGTGGCCAGGGGGAACTGCCCTTCCACGGAGGTGGAAGGGACAGTAGCCAACCCGGGAAGAACCAGCAGCAAACCCGGGGAGGGCCGAGCAGACAAAAGAACAACGCAGGGTCCTGTGTCGTTCCTCCACGAAGAGAGGGAGCAACATAATGGTGCTGTGACTTGGATATGAAGCCTAGGCAGGGTTTAGTGTCGTTCCTCCATGAAGAGGGGGAGCGACATAATGGTGCCGTGACTCGGATAGGAAACTTAGGAGGGAAGAAACGGGAAGAAGTGGGAAAATACCGGAGAGAGAGACTAGCAAAGAGCCTAGGGAAAGCCGGACGGAAAATGTGCCAGAAGAAGCTATCGAAAGCCTAGGCATAGACTTGGATATGGACTGTGGGAAAGAAGTTAGGATTGAAAGCGAAACTGAAAGCTTTCATAGACTCGGATGCGGACTATGGCGGGGAAGCTAGGAGATTGAAAGCGAAAGTGAAACCTGGAGGAGGCGGGGAAGCTAGGAGATTGAAAGCGAAAGTGAAACCTGGAGGAGGCTTGGACTCGGATGCGGACTATGGGGAGAGGCCAGGAGAAATGAGAGGAGAATATTGTTGGAAGAAAAGTTAGGAAACATACCGGGTAGAGAAAAATGTTAGGGAAATTGAAGCCGCGAGTGCAGGCCGAGGCGGAGACGTAAGCCAGCTTGGAATTCTTCAAGTCAGCCCGGGGAGCAAAAGGCGAACATCTGGAACCAGAGGCAGAGACGTGGGCCGCCAGGTTGGAATTCGCCAGGTTAGTCCAGGGAACTTAGATTGAATACCAGTGGCGGAAACGTGAGCTGGGGCTGTGTGACTCGCGGAAGCTGCCGCGTGCAGAGAGAGCACGGGGCGTGAATAGATAGGGAACGCGGGGCTGGCGCGAGGCTGTGGTGCGGGCGCGAAGGGCGTGGAGACCGCGGAGTGTGCGCGCGAAGCCGAGCCACGCAGAGCCGGGAGCCCGCCGCAGGGCGGGCACCGGGAAGCCGCGCAGATGAGAGAAGCGCGGGCTGAAGCGGCTCAGAGCCGGGAAGCCGCCGAGAAGCAGCCTCGGGGCGGGCGCCGGGAAGCCGCGGAGATAAGAGAAACAGAAGTTTAGAAGTAAAATGAGAGAAATAGGAATGCTGGTAGATAGAAGTAAAATAGGAGAAATAGGAATGCCCGGAGATAGAGAAATAGAGAAAAATAAGGCCTCCCCTCAACATGGCAATGAGAGAGCTTGGATTCGGTCTGCCTGATTAGGGAGGTGGTGAGCACCTGCAGGCGGCTAGCAGCTTATGCACCGCAGGTCACCGAAGACAGGCACGAATTAACATCAATAAGTCTCCCCACAATACCGCAATGAGAAGGCTTGGATTCGGTCTGCCTGATTAGTAAGGCAATAAGCACCAGCAGGCAGCTCAACCAGAGTATGAGCTGCAGGTCACCGAAGATAGGCACGTTATCAACACCAATAAGTCTCCCCACAATATGGCAATGAGAAGGCTTGGATTCAGTTTGCCTGATTGTTAGGGCTTGTAAGTACCTGCAGGCAGTTCTAGCAGAGCAGAGCATGCACTGCAGGGCACCGAACACAGGCACGCATCAGCGCCTAAAAACCTCCTCACAACATGGCGAAGAGAGGACCCGGACTCGGTTTGCCTGATTGGTAGGGCTTGTAAGCACCTGTGAGCAACTCCAGCAAGCAGAGCAGAGTGTGTGCCGCGGGGCACCGAAGACAGGCGCGTATCAACACCAAAAAATAAAAAGAAAGGGGGATCTGTGGGGAGCAACCCGGACTGGACTAAGTTACTGGAATTAAGACTTATTCTATGCATCTGCTCTCCCACAATATGGCGCTGGGAGAGGAGGCAACAGCTTCTACCCAGCTGCCTCTCACCAACTTGACAAGCTGCAGGAGCTGCTCCTGATTGGAGGAGAGCAGCGTACTCGGCGTGTGGGTAGCAGAGTTGGGATTGGTGGAAGAGGACTATAAAGGAGGAGAGAGACAACATGCACCAGGAACATCTAAGGGGAACACCTGAGGAACATCTGAGCAGCCCCCGAGAGAGCCGGCCAGCGGTATGCCGCATCCCCTGTGGAAGTGGGGAAAGTGGCCAGGGGGAGCTGCCCTTCCACGGAGGTGGAAGGGACAGTAGCCAACCCGGGAAGAACCAGCAGCAAACCCGGGGAGGGCCGAGCAGACAAAAGAACAACGCAGGGTCCTGTGTCGTTCCTCCACGAAGAGGGGGAGCGACAACTACCCAAGTAGTCCATCCAAAGACATTTAGCTATGCTACTACACATGTAAATTCAGCCTCTACTTTTCTTCAAGTAAATATCTTGCCCAAATGGCTAATTGCACATGAGAAATGTCAAGAGATAAAAATGTGTGGCCTACTCAGTAAAACAATACCAAAATTTTTAAACCTAGTGGTTCCCTTTTATTGATGATCTTGGGTGTAAGTTCCTGAAAACCTATAAACTTCAATTAATGATATGAAACCACTCTATCTGTTTCTTTTACTTCTCAAAGCAACCTAAGTGGCAAATAAGACAACAGTTGTCATTTTCAGTTCCATGCTAAAGAACAAGCTCAGAAAGGCTGACTCGCTTCCCTCATCAGACAGTGAGAGCACAAGTCTGAGCCGAGGGTGGGCTCACTCTTCACATTGCTTCTAAATCCAAATCTGTGTCACTCTTTCATAGGAACCACTTTTCTCAATTTATTCAAGAAGTGAGATGTGTGGAGAGTGACCAGGGTAGATTTTCCGTGGACCACATAGCTCAGCCGTGTGTCTACACTGAGTAACTAGAATTGACAGTGTTGGGGTAGAGACAGGGGCCTGGGGTTTAGCAATACAGGAAAGAATGAGTAAAAAACTAAAATCGAACATGGTAGCACCTTCAGGAGATCATTGCCAGTGTGCAATAGCACACCGCACTCTTGAGCAGCCGCACTTGAAAATCATCATGCAGGACTCCGGTGTGCACATTTGCAAGTTGAAAAGGCATTAAAAAGGTCTGAAAACTCTAGGCATGAAGTGTCTCTTACCCTCAAGGCTTCCAACCCTAGATCCTCAAATACCGTTAGCAAATAATAATAGACACAGAGATATGTAGTTGTCAGAGAAATGTCACTAGGCCAGGAATCAGATAGAAATGGCAATGGCAATCTGGGGCACTGATTGGAGAAGGGTCTGGCATCAGCATGATTGATTAGCAACTGTCAACATGAATATCAGAAAAGAAGGCAGCAACAAATGTGCTGGCTACCTGCAGTCTCCCTGTAGCTGTAGGTATGATGCTTATCTTCAATGGATGATCCAGGAATTCGAGCAGTCTTCAAAAACTTTGCAGGAAACATGCATTGTGAAAAAAGCGTGTATGGATTTCAAACTTTTCTGCACAAAAATAAACTTACTAGTTTTTTGATGTCTATATATTTATTTTCATCTACGTGGAAGGCAGACTGAGGAGAGAGAGAGAGAAAGAAAGAAAAGAAAGTCTTCCATCTGCTGTTCACTCCCCAAATATCTGCAATACCAGGAGTGGGCCAGAAGCCGGTAATTCTACCTGGGTCTCCCTCACTGGTGGCAGGGCCCTAAGCACTTGAGATATCATCTGATGCCTCCCAGAATGTATTAGCAGGAAGCTGGACTGGAAGCAGAGTAGCCAGGACTTGAAACAGCACTCTGTTATAGGATGCAGGCATCCCAAGTGACACCTTAACCCACTATGCCTCAGTGCCCTCCTCAGCTTACCTCTGAATTCCAATTTCCATGAACTTTTTGAAGCACCCTTATTTAACCCACTAAATATTTTTTCCTCAACTACATTTTAAGAGCCGAAACACAACTCACCCAACCAAATCTTCCTGTATGATATACTGTAAGAGTAGTTCTTAAAAAACAACACAAGGAGAAGGGGTGGCCACTATTGTGGTCTAGCAGGTAAAGCCACCACTTGCAGCGCCAGCATCCCATATGGGCACCAGTTCATGTCCTGGTTGCTCCACTTCCAATCCAGCTCCCTGCTAATATCTTGGAAAATGCAGCAGAGGATGGCCCAAGTGCTTGGGCCCTGCACATGCTAGGAGACCTGGACGAAGCTCCTGGGTCCTGGCTTCAGCCTGGCCCAGCCCCAGCTGTTGGTGGTCTTCTGGAGAGTGAACCAGCGGATGGAAGATCGCCCTCCCCGCCACTCCATGTGTGTGTCTCTCTCTCTATCTTTCCCTCTCTCTGTATAACTCTGACTTTCAAATAAATAAATTTTAAAAACAACAACAATAACAACAACAGCATTAAGGAAATGTCTTCCTTCTTAAGACATTGCATATTTCCATTTTCAAACTAGTTCTTGAAAGTACCATTTTAAACTAGCTAGAAACCTCTAATTAGGGCTAATTATGCTTAGGGTAATAAAAATTCATCATTGTCAGCGAAAAAAATTCCTAAGTGTCTAATTACCCAAGACACAGTCATAGTGACTCAGGCAGGCACAGTCCTTGGGTCTTAAGGAGCCAATGACTCAAGACAGAATGTCCACTTTGACCAATAAATGGACTTTTCTCAATTATCAAGTCATTTTGAAAGAGCCTCATCCACTGAGGCTTCTTGTTATGAAGACTGAATGATGCCACACTCAACTCATGAGCTCTCAGAACATACCTGCTGCTACAGATGGTGTGAGAGGATGGTATGTCAGAGTTCAGACCCGCTCCACTGGATAAATTCTTGGTCCAATGATTGTCACCATCCTGGAGATGATACCTGCTGGGCATAGGAGGAATTGAATAAAGCACCCCTCCCATGAGTGTGATACATTTCTATTAAAAATCTCTCTGGGGTGAAATCCTCATGTGCCTGGTATTCACTGTTATTGATGTCTTGAGGAAGGAGGGAAGGGAATGGGTTGGGATGCAGAGGAAATAAAATTGGCTATGAATTGGTCACTGCCAAAGCCAGGGGATGGGTATATGGAGTTTCATGCTATTTTGCATGATTTTTATATCTTCTATAATAAGAAGTGAATTTGAAAAGCATAGAGCATAAAATAAGCAAGAAACAGAATTGGGACTTTAGTTTGGTGCTTACTGAAAAGCTTGCAATGTCAAATGAGGAGGCAACAGATGCCCAAATTACTAGAGTGAAAAATGTTGCCTAGGCCAAAATAGCACAAGAAGTGCTAATGCACATTGAGCAGGAACTATTATTAAGGCACCGTTTTAAGGACTTTGCATGTATTAATTCAATTGCTTCTCATAATAACCCTCTAAAATAGATAGTACCGTGTTATCCTCATTTTGGAAACTGAGGCACAGAGTGGTTAAATAACTTGTGCAGTCACACAGATAATAAGCGGTGGAGGGTTTGATGCTAGTTAGGGGGTCACTGATCTGAGATTTGAAGGAAGGTAATGGATGGAATTGAGGGAGGGGGCAAATGTGCTCCAGGGCAAGGGTACAACTGAGGCAAAGATTGGGAGACAGGGAGGTGTAGGGTATTTCAGGAGGTGGCCTGGATACCTGGTCTGGCAGGTAGAGGCCAGTGCAGGGACTGGCATTCTAAGGACTCCTGGAAGAGGTGGGACACAAAAGTCTTTGGGAAAAGGAAGGAGAGATGTGGTGGTTAGGTCAGAAACTGGGTGAGGGGAATAGATGAGGGTCATTTTCCCACTGCACTCAAGGAGGGTTACCACCCACAGGCTCTAGGAGCCTTGAACCTGCACTTGCCCTCAGCCAGAGCAGGGTCTGCTGTTGATCCAGCAGGAGCCCCTTACCAGCTGTGCAGCCACCAAGACTTGCACCAGGTTCATCAGGCGTTTTCTGAGCATGGGCATCCTACGTGGTGCCCAGCTCTGTTTTGGCAGAGTTGGGCTCATGAGAAATGCCCCTATCAGCATGCACCAAAACCCAGATCAAGATGGTGGGGGGGAGGTGTCACAGACAAGCCGTGGGCTGTTTCTGCCACACAGCCTGCTGCAAAGGCCACTTAGAATGCAGCAGCAATATCTGCCCAGGAAATGTGATGGGCCTACACCACAGCAAAGTAGAAAATAGAGTACACAACAGGGACACCCTCAAGCAAGCAAGCAGACTGTCCACCTTGGCTGGGAAAGCAGGTTCAACGGCAATGCGTCTGTCCTGAGTTTCCCTTATTCGTCAAACCATCATGTCACACCTATGTGCATGTTTCCAACTTGTTTCCCTTCAAGTGTACATTTCTCTACAAGTATATTTAAAGCTCCAAGCCAAGGACTCTTCTTATGAAAACAAGCTTCACACATACATAGAACTGCTCTTAGAGAGCTGTATATTAGAATGTCATGATTTCAATCTGATTTTGTAGACTTTTTTTTGCAGGCAGAGCATGCATACTTATGTTACCATGAACCACATAATAATCACATACAGTATTGGAACTCCAGGGATATATTTTGACACACAGCTGAGAAATGGCGGGGGGCAGGGGGTGGAGAGTACAATCTTCTCCTAGTTTGCAATCAGGGAAATAAATCTGGACAAAAAAAAAAATAATAATAATAACCCAAAGTACAAAATGGTAGAAAGTAATATGCACTTAATGAATGTCCTTTAATGTGCAAAACAGATAGAATTGATTTGCTGTGTGGGATCAGGATCTGGCATCATATTTCCTTCCTTGATGGCATTCAATAAATATCGATCAGCCGGCTGATGGATGGGTGGCCTACCTTTCAGCCGTGCTGAGACGTTGAGTGGCCTTGACATCTGTCCATTTTAGAGCTGTCGGCTGCTTACAAGGTTTGCAGCCCACGCTTTGTCAATAATCTTGCAGCCTCACTCAGTTTTAAGTCAATGTTTGCTGATGCATCGCAGATCTCTATTCCATTACTGTGCTGTTGTCCATAAAAATCCCTCTTGCGTAGCATTTCTTTGACAGGCATTCACACTGAAATGTCATCTCTGCCACCAGCAATATTTATGAAGCATCAGAGGATGTGGCACACTGTGTCTCGTAAGCCCTAAAGAGTAAGGGTTTCTGGATTAGATGCCATTGCTGGCTGCAGAAAGTTTACTATAAATTCAGGGAGAGAGAAGACATTTCTTACTCAAGCAACCAGAAAGGGAGAGGGAGGAAGACGAAATGGATGCTGAAGAACATTTATCTCTATGGGTGCTAATTTGATTGATAGCCTTGGTTAAAGCCTCAAATAAGAGCAAATTTCAGTGACTAACTTTCCTTGCTTATTAAAAGTCGTATTTCATCTTGAAGACCGTGGCACGACAGGAGGCAGAGGAACATGTGTGGAACATGGCCCTACAGGCTGGCAGTTCCCACACTCACGGAAGCGGATATTTTACTCTGGTGACTCCTCGTGGCTCAGGAATAGATGAGCGTTTCTCCCTCATGGCTTTGTAGACTAATTCTGCAGTCACCTCTCAGATAATAAAATCCCAACTATTCTCAAAGACTTAATCTAACTTTTCTTCATCTGAGCCTCGAGGCTTCCTAGTGAGTTGATAGGAGCTCCTAGGAGCTCCAAGGTTGCTGCTTGTAACCACCCCTCTCTAAATCCAAACCAGAGCATGGTGACATCCACCAGAGGGCAATTCTGTTAGTTATTCAGAGCTAGTAGAGAAATACCAGGCTTTTTTGTTTCCCATTTCTAGTCCCCTACCTGGACTGTGCAAGTCTTCATCATTTTAAATGTTCCCTTCATCTAAAACACACACACACACACACACACACACATATATATGTATATGTATATATATATATGTATATATATATATATATATACAGATTGAGGGATTATGGAGAAAATCATAAGATTCTCAAAGAAATACTTCTACATTGAAAGTTAATCTCGTATGCATCACACAGGGGAGATTTTAAAGTCCTTGAGTGGTTTTAATTATATATAGTGAAGAGATAAACAGCAGATAATGGCTGACAAATGCAGTGTTATGCTGCCTGCTTGGTATGGAAAAAGTGATCCCTGAATCAGTTGCACCATCTCTAAAAATGGGCTCTCATGTTGCACATTTGTTTATGCTGAGAATTAGAGACATTTATGAACAGTGTTTGGTATAGAGCATGGCACAATGTAGACACTTCCAGCAAACATAAATGTGAATTTAAGTAAAGATATTTCTACCGGAGCTATGTAAAATATTCTCCAAAGACACAGGAAAGTAGGAAAATCAACACCAAAGGAGTGGACAGGTGGCCCAACCATTTAGCCACCTTTTCAGACATCCATTCTCTCGTGGAAGCCTTTAACAAAACCAGGTAGCAGTCAGCTCAAGACTGAACTTTCTGACAAGGCTCTAGTACTGTGCTTCTGCACTGCTGATTAAAAGGGAAGTTACATACAAAGATACTGCCTGGACAGGAGACAAGATGAATACATCAAGAGAATTGAAAAGCCTAGCACCCAGCCTCAGAAAGACAGAGAGCTCCTCACTTCTCCGGAAGCTGTGGCTGCTGGACCGCAGACCGGGTTTTCCACAGACGTAGCCGTGCACATTCTCAGCTGTCACCTGTTGTAACCTGTCCTATATAACCCATCCATTCTCTCCTGTCCTAACCCATAGGCTCTTTTTTTTTTTAAGATTTATTTATTTATTCGAAAGGCAGAGTTAGAGGCAGAGAGAGAGAGAGAAAGAGAGGTCTTCCATCCGCTGGTTCACTGCTCAAATGGCCACAATGGCTGGAGCTGCACTGATCCAAAGCCAGGAGCCGGGAATTTCTTCCTGGTCTCCACGCTGGTGCAAGGACTTGGGCCATCTTCTGCAAATGGCAGCTTTACCCACTACACCATAACGCCGGCCCCACCCATAGGCTCTTGAAACTTCAGAGTCTGATCCTATAGAGATCATTGGGCATTAGCCAACCAACATGGTTTATGTAAACTAACTGGGGAATCTCTGCATTTCAGTTCTAAAATAGCTAACACTGACACTTAATTCTAAAATACGTGGCTCAAAAGACTGCAGCTGGCACTGTGGGACTTTGGCCATCGAAGAGTCTGTAGACCAAGGAGGCTAGAGACTGGAGAACAAAGACAGCTTCATGTCCATGAACTTGGCCAACTTGATCACTAGCTTGCTAGCTAAATTTACCTTCCCCTGGTTAGCTCTGTGAATACAGACACCTGAAGTAATGTTAAAGAACCTGGATATGGAATACAGAGCTGAAGATTCAACTGAAGCAACCAAAGCACCCACAGCCAGGAAAAGAGCACAAGGGAGGGGAGAAACCCCCACCTCAGAATTAAACTGCAGTTCAAAATGCCGAAGGCTCTGAACCAAAAATGCGCCCAACAAAATTAAAAATCATGACCTGAATTTAAAGCAGAGGAAAATAATTTTGTGCTGTCTTGAAAAAGAGTTTAAGAGAACTTAATTTCAAGTAAGTTACTTGAAATTTAGTTTTCTCAAAGTGATAAATGCATCCATTTAAAAAGATGAAGAAATATGAGAGACACAGGTGAAAACAAAAATACTAATGTGAAAAAGAATCAATTACCAGGAGCTCTGGTCCAGCCCCAGCCATCGCGGCTATTTGATGTATAAATCAGTGAATGAATGATTCTCTCTCTCTCTCTCTCTCTTCCTCTCACTGTGTGCCTCAAATAATTCAAATAATTAAATAAATCTCTTTTTAAAAAATCTAATGTATGGAAAATATTCTAGCTTCTAGAATAAAATTCCAATAAATTGGATAAAATCTTGCCTGGGTGCAATTTAAAAAAGTAATTATCAAATTGATGATAACATAGTCTCTTTATAAAAAACCTACAGTAAGCATTCCTCTTTAAGTCTGGGACAAGCTGAAAGTGAGGCTCACCATCTCTTACTTGACATTCTGCATTATCAAATCATTGTAAATTTAAGAAAAGATGTGAGAAAATCATAGCGCTTAGAAGAGATGTAACTGCAGCCCTGAATGAATAAAATGACACACTAAGCTCTTGATGAGAAGATGGAACAATATAAAGGTGTCAAGTTAATCACTGCGATTCCCCTTGACACTTAAAGAGTGTTTCTCAGTGGAACTGGGCAAAATGATCCCAACCTTGCTATGGGAAAGCAAAGGGCCACGAATAGAAGGCAAAGAAGGAGAAGGAAGAGGCAGAGAGGAGGAAGATTATGAAGGTGATGAAGAAAGAAAAAAGAGAAGATCAACAACAGCAGAACAGCAGTGAGGTGGGCAAAGCTTTGCCTACCAGATATCAAAGATATGAAAACATTAAACCATAATGATCATGAGAGTGTAGGATTAGCATAGAAGAGGCAAAAAGATCAAAGAAACAGGAGAGCTCAGACACCGGCTCCGTGTAATGGTTAAGGAATCTCTTGGGACACCCACATTCCACATCAGATGCATGCCTCCACTCCCAGTTCCAGCTGTCCGCTAATGCACACCCTGGGAAGCAGCAAGTGATGGCTCAAGTACATAGGTCCCTGCCATTCCCATGGGAGATCTGGATAGAATTCCATATGAGCACCAGTTCCAGGCCTGCCAGCTCCACTTCTGATCCAGCTCTCTGCTAGGACCTGGGAAAGTGGTAGAAGATGGTCTAAGTCCTTTGACCCCTGCACCCATGTGGGAGACCTGGAAGAAGCTCCTGGATCCTGGCTTTGGATCAACTCAGCTCAGCCATTGCGGCCATTTGGGGAGTGAACTGGCAGATGGAAGACTCTCTCTCTCTCTCTCTCTCTCTCTCTGCCTCTGCCTCTGCCTCTGCCTCTCTAACTGCCTTTCAAATAAATAAATCTTGAAAAAGAAGAAAAAGAAAAAAGAAAAAGGTTACCTGACTAGTAATGAGAAAATGAGGTACCATTTCACACCATCTGAGTTAGCAAAATGGTAGAGGTGGACAAGAGTAGGCTAGGATGCCCAGCAGCAGGAACCCTCCCACCTGCAGGAGGTGGTACACAGCCATACAGTCCACATTCACTCCTACGTAATGACTCCAGAAAGCCTCCTACATGTGCACAAGTGACTGATACACAAGGATATGGCTTTTCAAATTATTTACAGGGGCCGGCGCTGTGGCATAGCGGGTAAAGCCACCACCTGCAGTGCCTGCATCCCATATGGGCGCGGATTTGAGTCCTAGCTGCTCTACTTCTGATCCAGCTCTCTGCTGTGGCCTGGGAAAGCAGTAGAAGATGGTCCAAGTGCTTGGGCCCCTGCACCTATGTGGGAGACCCAAAGAAGCTCCTGGCTTCTGGCTTTGGATCAACAGAGCTCTGGACATTGCGGCCAATTGGGGAGTGAACCAGCAGATGGAAGATCTCTCTCCCCCCCCCCCCACGCCAATCCTTCTCTCTTTGTGTAATTCTGACTTTCAAATAAATAAATAAATTTTTTTGACAGGCAGAGTAGACAGAGAGAGAGAGACAGAGAGAAAGGTCTTCCTTTTCCATTGGTTCACCCTCCAATGACCGCCGCGGCCGGCGCACCGCGGCCGGCGCACCGCGCTGATCCAATGACAGGAGCCAGGTGCTTTTCCTGGTCTCCCATGGGGTGCAGGGCCCAAGCACTTGGGCCATCCTCCACTGCACTCCCTGGCCACAGCAGAGAGCTGGCCTGGAAGAGGGACAACCGGGACAGAATCCGGCGCCCCGACCGGGACTAGAACCCGGTGTGCCAGCGCCGCAAGGCGGAGGATTAGCCTAGTGAGCCACAGCGCCAGCCTAAATAAATAAATATTTTTTAAAAAAATCTAAAGTGTGGGGGCCGGTACTGTAGCACAACAGGTAAAGCCTTAACCTGCGGCACCAGCATCCTAAATGGGTACTGGTTCAAGTCCCAGCTGCTCTACTTCTGATCCAGCTTTCTGCTAATGTGTCTGAGAAAGCAGTAGAAGATGGCCCAAGTGCTAGGGCCCCTGTACCCATGTGGAAGACCCGGAAGAAGAGCTCCAGTCTCCTGGCTTCAGCCTGGCCCAGCCCCAGCCATTGCGACCATCGGGGGAATGGACCAGGGGATGGATGATCTCTGTCTCTTCCATTCACTGCGCAGCTCTGACTTTCAAATACCTAAGTAAATCCTTTTTAAAAAGTTCTAGGGGCCAGCACTGTGGCATGGTAGGCTAAGCCTACACCTGTGGTGCTGGAATCCCATATGGGCACCAGTTCAAGTCCCAGCTGCTCTACTTCCGATCCAGCTCCCTGCTGATGGCCTAGGAAAGCAGTGGAAGGTGGCCCAAGTGCTTGGGTCCCTGCACACACATGGGAGACCCAGAAGAATCTCCTGCCTCCTGGCTTTGGATTGCCCCAGCTCCAGCCATTGCAGCCATTTGGGGAGTGACTCAATGAGTGGAAGACCTTTCTCTTTTTCCCTTTCTCTGTAACTCTCAAATAAATAAATAAAATCTTTAAAAAAAAACCTAAAGTATGGAAAATATTAATCTTTGATAGATCTGGATAGTGCTCAAGTGAAATGCGTGTGTTATTCACCAACACTGTATTATTTAATATTTCATAACGTAATATTGTTTAAACAATAAACATAAGCCAAAATGGAAACACTAAAGTGCAAGAATTAACAGAGCCACTGAACGCACCAGCTTCAAAGTGTGTGTTATATCCACAGATGCCAAAAGTTCGTCAAACACACTGCAACACCTAGGAAGAGGGAAGCAGATGATACTTGTACAATTACACAAAGTAGACATTTTTTTCTGTTCATCAAAGACTGCATTCTTCTGATCCTTGTCACCCAAATATCTCTTTACATGACATCCCTAAAATTAGTTTATTTCACCTTCTTGTTTGAATTTCTCTCCCAAAACAGGAAACAAGTAGCATCTAATACTATCGAAGAACAAGTTAATAAGAATAAAATTAAAATGCACTAGTTTGGCTGGCGCCGCGGCTCAATAGGCTAATCCTCCTGCGGTGCCGGCACACCGGGTTCTAGTCCCGGTCGGGGCGTCGGATTTTGTCCCGGTTGCTCCTCTTCCAGGCCAGCTCTCTGCTGTGGCCCAGAAAGGCAGTGGAGGATGGCCCAAGTGCTGGGCCCTGCACCCTCATGGGAGACCAGGAGAAGCACCTGGCTCCTGGCTTCGGATCAGCGTGGTGTGCCGGCCGCAGTGCGCCGGCCACAGCGGCCACTGGAGGGTGAACCAACGGAAGGAAGACCTTTCTCTTTGTCTCTCTCTCTCACTGTCCACTCTGCCTGTCAAAAAAATAAAAATAAATAAAATGCACTTGTTCAACTTCTAGCAGCTCCAACAACTAAATCCCCAAAGTCATAATGACTTAATGTTGTAACACAGTAGAAGTTTATTTAGCATTAGCTACTGATCCATCCATGTGGTCCCAGCAGAACAGCTTTCCTGTAAGCTTTAATTCAGAGTTGCACACACTTTCCACATGTGACACACACTCCCAGCATGTCTGTACTTGTTTGCATCAAACTACATGAGAGAAAGAGCAGGAACAGTCACTTGGGAGGCAAGCCTAGAAGCAGACATGCCATCTAATTAGCTAGCCTCAGCCAGTCCTCAATAAATAGACATAATGTTGCATATGGTAAATGTATACAATTTATATCAATTTCAAAAGAATGAAGTCCATAAAAGTAAATATTTTTGAAATACCAAAAAAGAGGAGCTGGTGCTGAGGTGTAGCAGGTTACACTGCTGTTCGAAATGTTGGCATCCCATTGACACCAGTTGAGTCCCAGCTGCTACTCTTCCAATCCAACTCCCTAGTAATGCACCTGGAAAAGCAGTGGAAAATGGCCCAAATACTTGGAACCCTGCACCCACATGGGAGACCTGGATGAAGTTCCTGGCTCGTTAGGGTTTAACTTGAAGGGGAAGTCTGTTTTGGATGTGGTTTTCATGGTACCTTTTGTTCTGAATGCTAAATTTGTTTGGTGTAGTGGTTAAAGTGCCCCTTAGGATGCCCACATCCCTTGTAATATGCTTGGGTTCGAGTCCTGGCTCCTCTGTTTCAAATTCTAGTTTCCTGGAATGTGCATCCTGGAAGGCAGCAGATGATGGTTCAAGTACTTGGGGCCCTTGACACCCACATGGGAGACCCAGGTTGACATATTGGTCCTTGGCTTCAGCCTGGCCATCCCTGGCTGCTGTGGGCATTTGGGGAGTGAACCAGTGGATTGGAGATTCTCTCTCTCTCTTCTTCAAATAAATAAAATAAATCTTTAAAAAAATGTGAGAGTCTAGCTTGCTAGCAATATTGAAAATGGAAGATGAGCCAGTGAGCCACCACTTCTCACCAGTTTGAGCAAAAACAGCAGGGTGACAGCACTAAATGTTGACTGAGCAGGTGTAGGGGACCGTTACTTCTATGGATCTGAAGCAGGCTGGGCTCACTAGTGTGCTCGTGGTCAGCTGGCAGGCTGGCTGTTTTAGGATGTCCTCCTCCCATGTCTGTGGATGGCTGTCAGCCAGGGTTAGAAGCATGAGGGGTTTTATATGTGTCTCATCCCCCAGTAGGCTAGCCCAGGCTTGTTCCTCTGCACCTAGGCAGGGCTCCAAAAGAAAGAAGAAACATCACAAAGGCTCTTGAAGCATGGGCTCATCCCATCCAGCGCAATTTTGTAACCTAAACAAGTCACAAGAGCAGTCTAGACGCAGGGCAGGGCAAATACACTTCTTCATGGAAGGAGCAAGAAAGCCTCATTGCATGGACCCAGGAGACAGGTAGAAACAGCACACCTGTGACTCCAGCCACTCGCCTCCCGTTTCCCTGCGTTTGAAGGGGGCTGATCACGAAGCAGGGGTTTCCCTCGCCTCCTACAGCCCTTTCCCCTCCTCATTCTTGAGGCCAGAGGGAGCTACAGAAAGTTCTTAGGAGGGGTCGGCGCTGTGGTGTAGCAGGTTAATGCCCTGGCCTGAAGCACTGGCATCCCATATGGGTGCCAGTTCGAGACCCGGCTGCTCCTCTTCTGATCCAGCTCTGCTATGGCCTGGGAAGCAGTGGAAGATGGCCCAAGCCCTTGGGCCCCTGCATTTCATGACATTCAAGGCAGCAAGTACCTTTTTTTTTTTTTTTTTTTTTTTTTGACAGGCAGAGTGGACAGTGAAAGAGAGAGAGACAGAGAGAAAGGTCTTCCTTTGTCCTTGGTTCACCTTCCAATGGCCGCCGCAGCCGGCGCGCTGCAGCCAGTGCACCACACTGATCCGAAGGCAGGAGCCAGGTACTTCTCCTGGTCTCCCATGGGGTGCAGGGCCCAAGCACTTGGGCCATCCTCCACTGCCTTTCTGGGCCACAGCAGAGAGCTGGCCTGGAAGAGGGGCAACCGGGACAGAATCCGGCGCCCCGACCGGGACTAGAACCCGGTGTGCCAGCGCCGCAAGGCAGAGGATTAGCCTAGTGAGCCACGGCACCGGCTGTAGCAAGTACCTTTGCCTGAGACAATGGGGAAGGTGGGAGACAAGGGGAAGGCACTCGAGGCAGTGGGACCAAAACACACCACTTTGTTAAGAGACGTGGAGGCTGTGTTCCATGCTTGTCCTTAGTGGCACCAGTGCAGCAGTGAAATGTGTCTGTGTGACCTTCTGGAGAGTCCGTGACATTCACCTCCCCACTGAAAGGCCAAAATCAAGGATTCAGGAACATCATTCAGTGTCTTTCATTTGTTCAAGCCAGGTCACATGCACATATCCTGGAGTCTTCAGTGAGCAGTTTTTAGGGTAAGGATGGCCCTCCGAGAATGTACCAGGTGGTCCAGTCATTGGACATTGGTCTCAGACCTGGCCCAACTATTTTTCTCATTGTGAGGATTGGCTCCTCTGAGTCTCAGCTTTGACACGGGCTGTTTCCTCCCAGCTCCCCTCTTAACTGACAACACACCCCACAGGGTTCTACACATGGCCTGGTTCCCGTCCAGCCACCCATGTTCTCACAGGTGCGGCTGAAGGCATCGTCTCTACGCACCTCAGGTCTCAGGAAGATTTTTACCAGTGTTGATTGTTAAAGAATCATGAAATCAGTGCTCCATTGAATCAGACATGTGGTTGATTTGACTCCGTGCAAGCAGAAACCAAATTTAATCAGTACCCATGAAACATCCATTTTTAACTATACATGTGCTGCGGAAGCTAAAAGATGTTTTCAGAAAGCTAAAGGTGTTTTCATGGAAGTAGAGAGTAGAACAGTGCTCCCTAGAGGCTGTGAAGAGTAAGGGGCAAGGGATGTAGGGAGGTTGGACAACAAGGATCAAAACACAGTCACACAGGAGTAAATCCTAGTGCTATATAGCACAACAGGAGGGCTGCAGTTCACAGAAACTCAGCACACAGTCTACAAACAACTGCAAGGGAGAAGTTTTCATTTCATTATCCTGAGACGATCAATATGCATTGTAGAACTTGCATCAGATTATCTCACTGCACCCTATGAATATACCCAATTACTAGGCATCAATATGAAAAAGAAAATATAAGATATATGTATATAATTACATGCATATTCTATATGATTTTTTAAAGATTTATTTTATTTATTTGAAAGAGTTACAGAGAGACGTAGAAACAGAGAGAGAGATCCTCTATCCACTGATTCATTCCCCAGATGGCCACAACAGCCAGAGCTGCGCCAATCCGAAGCCAGGAGCCAGGAGCTTCTTCCGGGTCTCCCACGTGGGTGCAGGGGCCCAAGGACTTGAGCCATCTTTTACTGCTATCCCAGGCCATACCAGAGAGCTGGACCAGAAGAGGAGCAGCCGGGACTAGAACCAGCACTCATATGGGATGCTGGAGCTACACGCCAGGGCATTAACCCGCTGCACCACAGCGCTGGCCCCTTTGATATATTTTATATAAATATATACTCAAATATACAATATTTGGATGTATTTGTAAGTATGCAGTATAAATTTATAACCATAAATGTAGATAGACAAAAACACAAATGTATACTTATATTTATTTAAAGTACATGTGAAACAATACAAAGTGTACATATATGAGGTACTTCAAAAAGTTCATAGAAAAAAAGGAATTCAAGGATGTTTATATTGGTGCAAAAATATTTTGAAATCCATGCAGTTTTTTGTGTGGTATGCATTTTCCAAAACATTGTTTCTTTCTAAAAATAAAGCTTACTTTTTAGAACAGTGTTTAGATTTAAAGTAATATTGTAGGCCGGCGCCGCGGCTCACTAGGCTAATCCTCCGCCTTGTGGTGCCGGCACACCGGGTTCTAGTCCCGGTCGGGGCACCAGATTCTGTCCCAGTTGCCCCTCTTCCAGGCCAGCTCCCTGCTGTGGCCCGGGAAGGCAGTGGAGGATGGCCCAAGTGCTTGGGCCCTGCACCCACATGGGAGACCAGGAGGAAGCAGCTGGCTCCTGGCTTCAGATCGGCGCAGCACACCAGCCTTGGTGGGCATTTTGGGGGGTGAACCAATGGAAGGAAGACCTTTATCTCTGTCTCTCTCTCTCTCTCACTGTCTAACTCTGCCTGTCAAAAATAAATAAATAATTTTTAAAAATAATGTAATATTGTGAGGATAAAATAGTGAGTTTTTATGGGCCCTCTATACCATTACTAACACCTAACTTAAGTAAGGTTCAATTAGTGACCAGTATTGTTACAATTAATGTTACTATCATTGGAAAAATATTGACACACTATTACTAACTATAACTAACATCCATATTTTATGAAGATTTCCTTTGTTTTTAACTTGATGGCTTTTTCCCTTTTTCTGAAATTATTTCATTAATGGAAATTTTGGATTAACATGTGATACTTGTCTGTTTTTATGGGGCACAAAGCATACAACCAGCCTTTGTACTTCCTTATTTTTCTTTGTGTTTGAAGCCTGCCAGCTCCGCTCGCCCAGTCCTTTATACAGAGTATCATACACTGTTGTGGAACTGTAGCTGCCCTGCTGCGTTACGGAACACTGGAATTTGTCACTGCTCTCTAACTGTGCTTTGGTGCCCGTTATCCAGCCTTGCTGTCGTCCCACTCCTCACCTTTGCCAACCCCTCGTACTCACTCCTCTTAGTTCAGAGTGATTATCTTTTTTTAACATTCGCATGTGAGAGAGAACATGTGGTGTTTGTCTTTCTGAGTATGGCTTATTTCACTTAACATAATGGTCTCCAATTCCATCCATTTTGCTGCAAATCTCAGGATTTCATTCTTTCTTATGGTTGAAAAATACTCCATTGTGTACATTTATCGCATTTTTTTACCCTTTTATCCATTGATAGACATCAAAGTTGATTCTGTATCTTGGCTATTGTGAATAGTGTTGCAATGAACATGGGCGTGCAGTATCCTTTTCACATGCTATTTCCTTTCCTTCAGATATATCCTCAGAAGTGGGGTAGCTGAGTCCTATGTTAGATCTATTTGTAGTTTCTTCGAGGCACCACCATATTGTTCACCATAATGGCTGTACAAACTTGCATTCCCAACAACAGTGTTTAAGAGGTCCCTTTTCCCCGTGTCTTTGCCAGCATTTATCATTTTTTTGTCTTGAAAGAGCCATTCTTATTGGAGTGAGATGATACCTCATGGTAAATTTGATTGGCAATTTCCTGATGGCTAATGATTTTGAGCATTTTTCATAAATTTTTGGCCATTTGTATTTCTTCTTATGAAAATGTCTATTCATGTCCTTTGCCCATTTTGTAACTGAATTGTTCAGGTTTTTGCTGAGTTATTTAAGCATCTAAAATGATACCCATTGAAGTGAAATGGACACTATGAGAGACAATGACATGATCAGCCCTTGTCTAGACTGTTGAGGAACAACTTAATATTTTATTCCTTTTAGTATTTTTGTTGTTGTTGTTGTTGTTGTTGCTCTATTTGTTCTACATAAGACCACTGAGAGCCTTAATTTTCTTTAGGTCAATTGTTTTTTAAGATTTATTTTATTTGTTTGAAAAGCAGAGTTAGAGAGTGGAGAGACAGAGAGAGAGAGAGAGAGAGAGAGAGAGAGAGATTTTCCATCTGCTCGTTCACTCCCCAAATCTCTGAAATGGCCAGGGCTGGCCAGATCGAAGCCAGGAGCCAGGAGCTATTCCCAGGTCTTTCATGTGGGTGCAGGGGCCCAAGACTTGGGCTGGCCTCCATTGCTTTCCCAGGTGTATTAATAGGGAGCTGGATTAGAAGTGGAGCAGCCAGGGCCGGCGCCACAGCTCACTAGGCTAATCCTCTGCCTGCAGCACTGGCACCCCGGGTTCTAGTCCCGGTTGGGGCGCCAGATTCTGTCCCGGTTGCTCCTCTTCCAGGCCAGCTCTCTGCTGTGGCCCAGAAAGGCAGTGGAGGATGGCCCAAGTGCTGGGCCCTGCACCCTCATGGGAGACCAGAAGGAAGCAGCTGGCTCCTGGCTTCAGATCGGCGCAGCGCACCAACCATGGTGGCCATTTGGGGGGTGAACCAATGGAAGGAAGACCTTTCTCTCTCTCTGTCTCTCTCTCTCTCTCTCTCTCACTGTCCAACTCTGCCTGTCCAAAAAAAAAAAAAAAAGTGGAGCAGCCAGGACTCGAACCAGCACCCATATGGGATGCTGGCTCCACAGGCAGCAGCTTTACTGGCTATGCCACAACACGACCTCAAAGGGAAACTTAACACTCTTACTCATTCTACGTGATATTGGCTGTGAGTTTGTCATATTCACCCTTTGTTATGTTGAGACATTTCCATGATCTTAGAAGATTCCCTATGTGCATAGATCTTAAAATTCTTTTTCCAAAATAAACTTAGCTTTGAATTCTATATTCCATGAGCACTTTGAAAGCTGCTTGTATTTCCTTTCTTTTTCTTCTTGTGGTTTTTTTTTTTTTTTAGGTTTTATTTATTGGTAGTTAGAGAGAGGTCTTCCACCTGCTGGTTCACTCCCGAAGTTGCTGCAACAGCCAGGGCTGAACCAGGTCAAAGCCAGGAGCCAGGAGCTTCATCTGGTCTCCCACATTGGTGGCAGGGGCCCAAGCACTTGAGCCAACTCTGCTGCTTTTCCCAGGCCATTAGTAGAGAACTGGATCAGAAGGAAGCAGCCAGGACATGAACCAGCACCCATTTGGGATGCCAGTGTCACAGGTGGCAGCTTTACCCTCTATGCTACAACCTCTCCCTCTGTCTTGTATTTCATTATATAATATTTATTCATGAATTTCCACACTGATTTTTCAGTTTTATTTAGCATTTTCTTCTGCATTTTGTAAAAAACTACTTTTTTATTTGAAAGGCAGAGAGAGAAACAGAGATAAAGAGACAGACAGACAGACCTCCAATCCACTGGTTCACTCCCCAAATGCCCACAGCAGCCAGGGATGGCCAGGCTGAAGCCAAGGGCCAATATGTCAACCTGGGTCTCCCATGTGGGTGTCAAGGGCCCCAAGTACTTGAGCCATCATCTGCTGCCTTCCAGGATGCACATTCCAGGAAACTAGGATCTGAAACAGAGGAGCCAGGACTCGAACCCAAGCATATTACAAGGGATGTGGGCATCCCAAGGGGCACTTTAACCACTACACCAAACAAATTTAGCATTCAGAACAAAAGATACCATGAAAACCACATCCATAACAGACTCTCCCATTAAGTTAAACCCTCTCAAAAAATCTCAAATGTTCTTTCCAAAACCTGAAAGGCAAGTCTATAAAACCCCAAGTTTTCACACAAGGCTGACCTGTGCTGTGACTATGGAGGTTACCCATACACAATACAAAGGGACTTCAAAAAGTTCAAGGAAAGTGGTGCAAAAATTTATTTTCGGGTGCAAAAATTTATTTGCAAAAATTTTTAAATCCATGCGTGATTTTTTTCATAATATGAAGTTTCCAAGAAACTTTTTTTTAACAATTTATTTATTTATTTGAAAGGCAGAGTTACAGAGAGGAAGAGGCAGAGGAGAGAGAGGTCTTCCCTCTGCTGGTTCACTCCCTAGATGACCGCAAGGGCCGGAGCTGTGCCGACCTGAAGCCAGGAGCCAGGAGCTTCCTCCAGGTCTCCCATGCAGCTGCAGGGGCTCAGGGACTTGGGTCATCTTGTGCTGCTTTCCCAGGCCATAGCAGAGGCCATAGAGAGCTGGATCGGAAGTGGAGCAGCTGGTCCTCTAACTGGCACCCATATGGGATGCTAGCACTGCAGGTGGCAGCTTTACCCACTATGCCACAGCGCCATCCCCTCCAAGAAACTTTTGATATACTATCTCATACAGAGTTCATTCTTGTTCCATAAATAATCTTGACTGCATCAGTTATGGATGTAGCACTTACTTTTGCTCATATAGAGAAGGGGGGGAGGTTTCCCTCGAATGTGATTCCTTAAGCACTAGTGCCATAGCTTTGCTTGCCTCCAAGAAGACAGCCCAAACAGGACGCTGGTCAACACTGCAGAAATGGAAACACCCTAAGGATGCACATCCAGTGAGGCCGTCACCCTCACTTCCCTGCTGGGCACTGGGGAAGTCCTCACCGCCCGTGTGTTCTGCAGGCGGTGAGCGCTCCACTCCAGCAGACTCGGTGATGCGACATGTCACCCCAGTGGACCAGGGCTGGGGCTGGCAGTTTCAGTCTGCCACACCTTCAGTGCCATCTGGGGCTTGAACAGCATTCTGACTGATTCAGAGTCTACTGCCACTTCACAAACCTCCCCAAAATGCAGCAGCTTAACAAAGAGAAAAATGGTGATTTGCTCCCAATCCTGGCAGGGTGAAGTGGGGACAGCTTGTCTCTCTCCACTGCTGCTGAGTGACTCGTCTGGGTCTGGATAATGAAGGTGGCGTCCCTCACACGTTGGGTGCCTCATCGCCTCATCTAAGGGCAGTAACACCAGGGAGGCTACTGTACCTCTCACTTCACTTGGCCTTGTGCATTCCCAGGCGAGCCCAACATTCCTGTACAGGACACCAGGGTTGGACGTAGATGCTGTCAGGCCACATAATAACTGTAAGAACCAACACCTCCTTCCATTCCATTCTCAGAGTCAAAGCCGGTCACCACAGCAGCCCAGTTCAGAGGCGGGGGAATTCACACAGGAGCAGATGAACCATTCGCAGACCTTTGGCATAAGGGAGGAAAGAGCAAGCAAAGGGAGAAAATTCAGGGAATTAAAGTGTCAGTTCACAGAGCATTCTAGAACAGGAGCTCTGAGAAGGCCTTGCCGAGAACGATAAGGCCAGGCAAGTCATGGAAAGATGGTCTGATGTCTGAGATGCTTAACTGGACAGCCTTGAAGTTGTGCGCAGAACACTGCGAGCCTCTGTCTCTCTGTTTCTGGGTGAAGACGGGAATCTGCAGTGTTCGGTGCATCCCCACGGAGGCTATGACCGAGTAAAGCACAGTAATGACCATGACCCATCACCGACAGAGTTACCCCTGGGTGCTGAACCGACCCTGAAAACAAGCACCGGCCCTCAGCTCCAGTGCTGCAGAGAAACCAGAGCTGTTCCAAGAAGCACACACCTGCCTTACCTTGTGTTTCATTTTCAGAGGCAACCTGTGTATTTTCTGTGGCAAGATGCTTTGAATTTTAAAGTAAGAATTGTAAGGTTGAGGATATCCTGAGATCCTCTTTATTACAGAAAACCCAAGGTCAAGAAAACAACTCAGGAAGTGGCAGCATTTTAGGCAGCCATTTGCAACGCCGGCATCCCGTACTGGAGTGCTGGTTTGAGTCCTGGCTGCTCCACTTCCAATCCAACGCCCTGCTAGTACTCCCAGGAATGCAGCAAAAGACCGCCGAAGTAGCAGAGCTCCTGCCACCCATGTGGGAGACGGAGATGAGGTCCCTGGTTCCTGGCTTCAGCCTGGCCCAGACCTGTCTGGGGCGGCCATTGAGGGAGTGACCAGCAGGTGGAAGATCTCACTTGCTCCCTCTCTCCCTGTTACTCTGCCTTTAAACAAATAAATCTTCAAAAGTCAACTGAAGGAAACAGAAGGACAGAGGGGAAGCGGGGTGGGCCCCATACAGACTCAGCAGCCGCTGGACGATTGCAAAGTGCCAGTGATGGAACATAAGGAACCACTTCCAAATTCCTCAGGTGCTGCATCTAATCCGTCTTCACTGTGTTCCCACAGCCACGGGACCCGATGTGCAGGAGAGGTCTCCGCTGCCGCCAACAACAATATCTGCGGGGTGGGAGTGGCGTACAACTCCAAAGTTGCAGGTAAGCTGGCCCTGGTAGACGGCAGGTGTCACTCTGGGCAGCTGGCCCCAGGAGGGATCACACCTGCTCTCCAGCTGGCTCAGGCCAGGCCCAGCAAAAAATATCCCTCTTGGGGCAGAAGCACTAGGATGCATTGATTTAGCAGGAGTGAAAAAATTCTGTGTGTGTTAACTTGCATGAAATATCAGTATAGTGTTGAATTGTAAGCATAAGATAAATACAGACAGCCCATGGATCATAAGCACCCAGTTTAAACTGGCCACACCCACATCACCATCAACACACAAGACGGCCAGCTCCCTCCCAGTTACTGCCCAAGTATACCAGGATAACCACCATCTTGTTTCCTAACAGCAAAAATTGGTGAGTGCCAGTTTGTGAACTTTTCTAAATGGAACTACACAGTCACTCCTCTTTGGTGCCCATGTTAATAACATTTTAATGAGTCCAGAATAAAAGGACATACAAATTCTTTGTAAACATACTCCAAACCCTTCAACTTTTGTGCATGATGAATCTCATCTTTAAGGACATATATTCTACCGATGAACTCTTTTTAACTTAATTTCATTTTATTTGAAAACCAGAAAGCCAGAGACACAGAGATCTTTCATCCACTGGTTCACTTCCCAGAGCAACAGTGTGGACTGAGCCAGCCCAAAGCCAGGAGCCTGGAATTCAATCCAGGTCTCTCACCTGGGTGGCAGAGACCAAACTGTGTAAGCCACCACTGACTGCTTCCCAGGGTGCACCGTGGTAGGAAGCTGAATCGGAAGTGGAGCCGTAACTTGAACCCAGGCACTCTAAAGCAATGCCAGCAACCCAAGCTCTCTTCCCCACTGTGCCAAATGCCCGCTCCTACCTAGTATCTTTTTACTGTTCACTGAAACGACTATTTAACGTTTCCTTTAGAAATGAGTGGCAAGTGGTAGACATATACGCTCCTCCATCCCCCAAAGTAAAGAGCTGGAGAGACAGAGGGAGGGAGAAGGAGAGAGAGAGACTCATAAGCCTTCAGTAAAACACCTGAGAACCCAGCGGCTCCTGGCTTATTCCGAGTGCTGCCTCTAATTGGTTCTTCACTTATTCTTAATTTATTCAGGCTGAGTCACCCAGCCTTGGTTTTCTTTTTCTTTTGCCTTCTCTTGTTTGTTGTTTTAACAGCAACTGTCTTGTTATTTTTTTTCCTAGCAATTTAATGGAACCGTAGACTTCCTTTGTGCTGACACTTGCATTTCCAGGGACCTGAATAGCACAAAAGTGACCTCAGCAGTCCCCCATTCACCGCTCCCAGCACTGTTTGCTGAGCGACTTGCCCCAGCAGGGTGAGAAACTGCACAAATGCAACGTCTGGAGATCTCTAAAATGCACACACAGTGCGCCTTGCCCCATCCCAGCATCAGCGTTAATATTTTATAAGCCGGGCTCCTGCTGGGGCAAATCAGAAGAGGGGAGGCTCTACTCACGGGGCAGAGCCTGGGTTTCTCCTGCCCCGGATTGCGTGGGCAAGGTGACTGGTGTTTCTGAACAGCGGGTTTGTAGCCAGACTGCCTGCAGAGTTGGGAGCAGCTACAGCTTCCGGGGGCCTGAGGGGCCGCCCTTTCCCTATCCGCTTCCACTCTCTCTCTCTCCTGTTACTTGCACTTCACACACCTGGACCGCTCACCAGATGCACCTAACTCACTCTCCTCTTCGTTTAGATTCGGGAAAGGCCAAGATCTGGGTGAAGCCAGAGGGAGGGGGTGGGGAAGGGAGGCGGAGCAGGGAGGGAAGTCAGCTGCTTTAGTGTCAGGCCCCAGGGGCTCAGGGGACCCCTTCAGAACTGACCCTGCAGGGAAGGAGGCTTGGGGACTTGACCCTCCCCCAGCTGCCATGTCCACTTGTTGGGGGTGGCTGCTGGGCCACCCACACCCGCCCCTGTCCAGCGTCCCTGGCTCTCCTGGGTTGAGCACAGCACCCCAGGCAAACAGCAGTGAGCCAGCCTGAGGACCCAGGCAGGGGGGGAGGGGGCCGCGACCTCTGCATCCCCTGCTGGGTGCAGCCTTACACCTCCAGACACCTTGGAGCCCTTGGGCCTCGCTGCAATGCTCTGAGCTTGCAGAAGCCAAAAATGGCGCCAGAAAAAGCGTGCCCAGCTTCCTAAAGAGCGTGAGCAGGCCACTCCTGGAACCCCAGCCGCGTCCTCTGTGCGGTGCACGCCGGCTCTGGCTGCTGTGCGACTGGGGCAGCTCCAGCCCCGTCCCTGTGACCTCCAAGGCTTCCTGCGAACTCTGGGTTCCTGGCAAGGTCATAACGAGTTCTTCTAGAAGGACGCCCGGCAACCCAAGGCGAGTTGCAGGCTCCTCGACCTTTCAGACTCAGGAGGGAACATTTTATTCATTCTGGATGGCAATTCTAAAAGTTGGCTGGTGTTTAATCATTTACTAAAAAATGCAAAAGCCGGCCTAAAAGCAGCCTAGCGTTCAGGAGCTGAGCTAGTGAGGTCTGGAGCGCCCTCTGGTGGCCATCTTGGATCATTGCTCGTTCCTGGCCGGCTCAGATTTAGGAAGGTGCCTGGCTTGTGGTGTGAAGTCTCCCAAAGTCTCTTCAAAAAAAAGTTTAAACTTACAGTGCTGTTCAACCTGAGCCAGAAATAAAAAGAAGACTCGAGATGAGATTAAAAGTTTATGAGATTAAAAGTTTATTCCTCTGAAGGGAAAAGAGGAAACGGAGCGCTGAGTTCCTCGTCTGTTGATAAACTGCTCATTTTTGCATCAGGGTTCTTCTTCATCGGTTTCCCGGCATCCTTAGCTTGTCTTTGATATTAGCCCCTGAGTCAGCACAAATAGCTTCTCCTAAAGTCTTCTTTAATTTTTATTTATTTGAAAGGCAAAGTAACAGAGAGGGAAGGAGGGAGAGAGAGACCTTATAATCACTGGTTCACAATACACACACACACACACACACACACACACACACCAATGGCTCCAATGGTCAGGACTGGACCAAGCCGAAGCCAGGAGCCTGGAGCTTCATCCAGGTCTCCCAAGTGGGTGCAGGGGCCAAGCACTTGGGCCATCTTCCGCTGCTTTCCCAGGCGCATGAGCAGGGAACTGGATCAGAAGTGGAGCAGCCTGGACACATCTTGACGCCCACATGGTGTGGCATAACCCACTGCACCACAGGTAGTGACTTAACCCACTGCACCACAGCACCGGTCCCAAAGTTCTGCTAACTTCCACACGCTCATCTGCCTGGAATTCCACCTTCAGATGTGGTGCCAGATCCACCTTGGTTTCCCTGCAGATGCGGAGTCCGTGTCCCCACCATCCTTTGACTTATGGTGCCATCTCTGCCGCATATTCAATTCCCACACAGACACAGGTCAACCTCAGGGTGCAGATGAGAGGTCTTCAGAAAGTTCATGGAAAATATGTATTATGAAATAATGATGCTTGGATTTCAAAATTATTTTGCCAAAACAAACTTACCTTTCAGTTCCATTTTCTATTAATTTTTTTGAAGTTCCCTCATATAAACTAGATAAAACCGACCAGCAAATATAAATTAGAAAGTGTGGCCACTTGGGGAGTGGACCAGCAGATGGAAGATCTCTCCCCGCACCCCGCCTACTTTGTGTGTGTGTGACTTTGTTTTTTAAACGAAGAAACAAATTAAAAAAAAAAAAAGTGATTTTGAAAATAATTTGAAAACCACACTGTTGACCATTGTCAAAAATCTGAAATTTCTCTACCAGCAGTGAATTGCTTTCTTTTTTTTTTTCTTTATTTGTTTATTTGAAAGACAGAGTTACAGAGAGAAGCGGGGGAGTGGGGGTGTCTTCCATCCACTGGTTCACTCCCCAATTGGTTGCAATGGCCAGAGCTACACCGATCTGAAACCAGGAGCCAGGGGCTTCCTCCTGGTCTCCACATGGTGCAGGAGCCCAAGCACTTGGACCATCTTCTACTGCCTTCCCAGGCCATAGCAGAGAGCTGGATTGGAAGTGGAGCAGCCAGGGCTCAAACCAGTGCCCCTATGGGATGCCGGCCCCAAGGGCCAGGGCATTAACCCACTGCACCACAGCGCCAGCCCCTGAATTGCTTTCATATAGTTCTATCGTTATTATTACTAGCCAATGAATCTCATCAAGAAGTCTGTATTTATACATATTCTGAGTTTTTTAATAAACCAGTAAAAATCACCATAAAGATGTTCATGAAATTTCAGATGCTGAAACCTGGGTGGCCATGACCTTGCACCTTAGCTCATGAACACAAAAGGTGGCATCGTCAGCATCTTGTGAGCAGGTGTGGCATGCACCAGGGGCAGGTACAAGGCCACCTTTGGCCACAAGAGAGGAGTCTGCTCATATCCAATGTGCCCCAAGGCCCCCGGTCCCCACAGCACCAGGGCTGGCCCCAGCGTGACTCAGGCCTCTAAATGAATCGAAGAGAGACACAAAGACACCTGGGGTAATGAAAGTGCCGTGCAGGCCTGGCTGGGGTGGGATAAGACCCCCGAGGTCCACTCTGTCCTCACCATTGAGTCACGTCAGCCCCTCGGGGATTTATCAGATACAAAGACACCGTTGCCTGCCTCCCTTAGCGCCCCTCTCTCTCTCTGCACCTCTCTCCCTGTCTTTTCTGTCCCTCCACAGCTCTAGGGCATCCAGGGGCAGGAGAGGCCCTCCCTGAACACCCTCAGGTCACCCAGAGCTTCTGTCTTAGCTGCTGATGGTGCAGTTGCTTGCAAAATTAATACTGTATCTCATTCAATTAACGCATGCCTCATTCCTCCTGAGCCTAACGTGATTAAAAGAATGTCGGGCGCCTGGCCCCTGAATATGAATGAGCCCTGCTCCCAGTCTGTGGCTAGCTCTGCCTCCCCGATGCTGAAACAGTCAGAAGATTAATACACAGCAGCTTGGTGTTCTTGTGCAGCTCCAAGGGAACCCACGAAGAGAGGAAAGAAAGAAAGGCTACGGGGCCAGAGCAGGGGCGTGCAAGGCTCCACCGGCTGCACCCCGCACCGGCTCTTACATAAACCAGGGATGCTCTGGGTTGGTTTGCAGGACCTTCAAGGCTGCCTTTGGCCAGGGCTGAAGGGCTGAACTTCTCTCAACTTCTCATTGAGGTGGAAAGTTCAGTCCTGGACATCCGGGTGCTGGACAAGTTCAAGAGCATCAGCGTTTTCTCCTTGCAGGCCAGTGAGTGCCGCTCTCTCGGTGTTAATTTCCCACCCACAGAGCAAGCACAGCCTGGTGCAAGAAGCAGCTGCCCTGTGCAGTTTGTTCTGTGGCCTATTGGCTACCTTTGTTGAATGTGATATTTTTTAATAAATAAAATATAAGTATATCAAAAGCAAATGTAGAGCTTTACTTTTCCTACCTCCTTATAAAATAAACCATAAAACCTAGCCCCCAGGAAGTCCAAACCAAAGACTCAGCTTACTCTGAATGGGCAGGTTATCCCTGATAATTAGATGTTTGTTAGCAAAAATGATGACCTGATTATGGATAAATGTTGAGGACGGACAACCTAGGCTGGTTGTTGTTTGTTCTTCTGGGTCTCTGTTGGGAAGAAAATCAACCAAAAAACAATAATGCCAGATGTTTATTCACCAAATATTTGTCAGGCTTAAGATAAATACCAAGCATCACGCTTCTCCCCAAGGACATGGATGTGAACAAAATAGATGCATCCCTTGGACTCTGAGACCTTGCTGTCTGGTGGTGCGTGAAGTGCTCCCATAAACAGTTGTGATGGAAGGTTAAAGACGCATTGAGAGGGCCGGCGCTGTGGCACAGTGGGTTAAGCCGTAGCCTGCAGCATCAGCATCCCATATGGGCACCAGTTCGAGTCCCAATTGCTCCACTTCCGAACCAGCTCTCTGCTATGGCCTGGGAAGACAGTGGAAGATGGCCCAAGTCCTTGGGCTCCTACATCTGCATGGGAGACCCAACAGAAGCTGCTAGCTCCTGGCTTCAGATCGGCCTGGCTCTAGCTGTTGCAGAACCAGCAGGTGGAGGACCTCACTCTGTATCTCTCCCTCTCTCTGTAGCTCTACCTCTCAAATAAATAAAATTTTTAAAAAGAGAGAAGCATTCTTGAAACAATATCCTCGAGTAATAACACCTGTTAACCGTGCGGGGCAAGGAAGGGTGTCAGGATCTAGATTCTTTTTCTTGTAAGATGTATTTCAGAGTAACACACGTTTGTGTCCTCCTTCCTAGTCAGCATCCCTTCTCAGCCACAGTGCAGCTGGGAGTCCTCTCTCCTAACCCCCGCCCACCCCTCTACTCTCCCTGCCCCACCCTCTGCCCTCTGCCCTCTGCCCTCTGCCCTCTGGCATTTCTCCTTAACTGTCTAACACCAATTGCCTCCCTCACCTCTCACACACAGTAGCTTTGTGTTTCCCCAGTCATCGCTCCGTCCCTGGAAGCTGAGTTTCCACTGAGAAACAGGCTGACCCAGGAATCACATCTGCAAAGGTGGTCTCCCCTCATTCTGAATCCCAGGAGAGCTGGGGGCCGGGTAAAGTTATCTTCATTAGTTACAGGAAGAAGGCCATGTGTGGGGTCCAAGCAGAAGCAGTTGGGGCTGCTTTTGCCTCCTTTTTGATGCTCAGAATCCATAGTGTTGTCCCCCAGGGCACTGGGACTCCCCAGCCCTTCCAGGACCCCAGCCTCGTCTACCCCAAGTCCCCCATGAGCTGCAGTACCAAGCCCAGTGCTCCCTGTGCTCACACCTGCCCGCAGGTATCCGGATGCTGGACCAGCCCTTCATGACGGACATCATCGAGGCCTCCTCCATCAGCCACATGCCCCAGCTGATAGACATCTACAGTGCCAGCTGGGGCCCCACGGACAACGGGAAGACGGTGGATGGGCCCCGGGAGCTCACACTTCAGGCCATGGCCGACGGCGTGAACAAGGTAAAGACGGCCCTGCCACTCAAGGCCCAGTGTGCTCCCAAGGTGGGACAGGGCAGGTGAAGCGGTGGTGACACTAGAGCAGGTGGATGGAGGGCAGGGCAGTGGGAGGGTGGGGCTGTTACCTTGGGTGTGCAAGGTGTAGGGACGAAGGGGCCTTGGAGGGAACTCCTGTGACGAATATAGCAAAGGGGCCAGGAGGGGGCAGGGGAGACATCAGAGGGAGGTGGGAGCCTGGCCCCGGACAGAGGGCTGCGGAGGGAGTGTCTCAGACCACAGGCCCGCTCACAGGATGCTCTGTCTGCATCTGCGGCCCGGTGATCCCTCTGCTCCGTGTCTACGGCCCAGTGTCCGTCTGCTCCGTGGTTGGTCAGGAGCAGCCCACAGGAAGCAGGGGCTCCGTGCAGACAGGCTGGTGGCTGCAGGAGGCAGTCCCTGGGACAGTGGCCCCCCTGCTCCCACAGCGGAGGTCTGAGCGATGCCTTTCCCTGGCCGCGGCTCCTGGAGAGGAGCCCGGGAGAAGGGACTGAGGCAGTGGCTCCTCAGGGAGGGCAGCCCGGAATCGAGGCGCAGTGGCCACCTCGTGAGAGGACAGAGGCTCCTTCCTTGGGGTCTCCGGGCAGGGCCAGGCTCGGGGATCAGAGTCTTCCAAGGTTCAAGCGCCCACCCATCACTCAGCGCTGAGCGTGAATCTGCGAGGGGCTTGACCTTGCTGCACCCGTTCTCTTCTTGCCGGTGCAATGGTGAGTCCTGGGGGGCTGTTGTCAGCTGTGCATGAGGTCAGCATGCACCCGTGTGGCACTAAGTGTCCAGCAAATGCCGGGTGGCCTGTCCCGGTCACTGCTGATTTGTTTCACAAGCCCTGTGCACCCCATGGGTCAGGAGGTTGGGCAGGGTGGGGTGCACATGGCATGTCTCTGCTCCCTTAGCAGCACCTGCACAGACGTTCTGATGCCCTGAGCTACTCACCGTACCCCTGAGCTACTCACCGTACCCCTGAGCTACTCACCGTACCTCACGCCACCTCCACTACCCGGTCATTCGTCTGGGGAGAGATTGCACTTGACCTCAGCTGACAGTGGTGGCTTCCCCGCGTGGCCAGTTTTTTCTCTGTGGTCAGCCATGAGGCTCTGACCACAGCGTGTGGGGAAAAGTGTCTGAAATTTCATGTGTGGACTTTTGGAACAGAATTGTAAGAATTATTTTTTAATTCTGCTCCTTGGATTCTGACAAGTTTCAGAGGAAATGTCTATAAGCCATATTTTGTTGTAGAACTAGCACTGTTGGCAATAAATCGCAAAATTCACCCAGTCTACATATATATTTAAATTACTTACAATCTGTATGTGGAAAACACATGAATCCATTACTTCCCAAATGGCCAAAGGGGCTGGAGCTGCACCGATCTGAAGCCAGGAGTCAGGAGCTTCTTCTGAGTCTCCCATGCAGGTGCAGGGGCCCAAGGACTTGGACCATCCTCCACTGCTTTCCCAGGCCATAGCAGAGAGCTGGATCAGAAGTGGAGCAGCTGGGACTCGAACCAGTGCCCATATTAGACACCGGCACTTCAGGCGGTGACTTTACCCACTATGCCGCACAGTGCCTGCCCCTGAGAGAAACAGAGAGAGAGAGAGAGAGAGAGAGAGAGAGAGAGAGAGAGATCTATCTGCTGGTTCACTCCCCAAATGGCTGCAACAACTGAAGCTGGGTCAGGCTGAAGCTGGGAGCCCAGAATTCCATCTGGGTCTCCCATGCCGGTGGCAGGTGTCAAGCACGTGGGCTGTCTGCCTCTGCCTTCCCAGGTGCATTACCAAGGATCTGGATCGGAAGCAGAGCAGGCAGGACTTCAACCAGCACTCGACTATGAGATGCTGACGTTAGCAGCAGCTTAACATGGGTTTCTAAACTTTTTTCCACCAAAGTAAAAGTATTTTAATTCCATTTTTCCATCCATGAACGTTACAAGTCACCCTCGTATGTCCTCATCAGGGTGATGGGTTGGAGGAACTACTTGATAACCAAGCCCCATGCTCTAGTTTGTCTCTGGGTTTCCAGAACAGAGACCCAGGGAGCTCAGCCACAGGGCTTCCTTGCAAGGATGCACAAGGAGGGACACTGGCCGTGCAGTTTGTGATGCTTTGTGAAGACCACTCCAGGAAGCACACAGCCTCCCCTTCTTAGAACAAGATCTGGCCAGACCCCTGTCACGTGGAAACGAGCCTGGGCCTCCGCCACAGTCACCTTGCCATCACCTGGCTTTCTCTTTTATAGCCAAGCTGGTTGGTCACTGATCCAATGACAACTTCTGTCTTCTCCTCCAGGACTCTGTGAGGTCTCCTTCCTCCATTCTCTAAGACCGTCACCCCAGTGGCACAAGCACACAGAAGCTCCCACAGTGGCCAGGCCTGGCCTGCAATTGACCCTCAGTGACACGTGGGTAGCTTGAAATTAGACACGGAAGTCAGCAAACACCAAACATGAAGATCTTTCTGTCCCCTTCCTGTCCCCTCCAGGGATCTGGTTGTTAACCATTTACAGCACACCCCTGAATGGTGGGGGTCTGCTGGCTCCCCTTAAACTGCGCCATTTCCAAGCTTGTATCTTCTCCTTATAAGGAAAGGGCACCAACACCCAAGTGAGTGTGGAGATTTCCTCTGGGCGGGGGAACCCTAGGAGGAAGAATAACTGAAACCCTGAGGATCTATGTCTCCCCACCAGAGTCTCAGGTCACCCCGAGACCATGGAGGGCCAAGCGAAGGCCTCACGTCTCAGGAGACTCAGCACTCGCAGGAAACCCGGGGATGCCGGGACATAGCCATGGAATGGGAAGCGGAGTTCTCGATGTGAACAGCACTGTGCCATTGGCTAAACACCGACGGTGACCCCCGCATGGCGCTCACGTGGGAAAGAAGTGAAGTGATGTGTTACTACAGCGTTGTGCAGACCGCTGTGGAAGTCCAGCCCCTCTGAAGCAGGGCCGGACACTCGGGTGGCATCAAGCGCTTGACAGAGGGTGTCACCAGCAGGGTGGCAGGGGAGGGGGACAGAGCACAGGGGACAGCAGGTGTGCTGCCGGCCCGTTTCAGTGCCCTGGCTCCTCAAGGTGCCTTTAGCCTGAAACTCCTAACACACACAGCTCGTTTTCATCACACTGTATTCACTGTGTGATTGGAGAGAAATGACACGTTCCAAACCAAGCACCGGGAGTCAGCAGGCACCCAGGGGAACACCTGGCTCATGTCCCCTCTACCCCAGCAGGTGTAGATTTTCACTGAGGCATATTTTGGGCACCCAAAGCCAAATAAAAATCAGGCAAATAGGCCCTGTGGGCCCTTCATCTAGACTCAAAAGGCAGATGGCGCTGAGGGCAGTGCACCCCTGGGTGGCCCCTGCCACCTCCCAGGGACTTGTGAATGGCTCCAGTGCATCTCAAAGCTGGCTGTTTCTTTCTCCTCCATCTGTGGCCTTCCTGGCTGTAACTAGAGGCCCTTTCCAGCATGATCATTTTGCAAAACATGCCAAGCACGCTACAACTTGAGAGAAGAACTGTTAATTCGTCTTCAGAGGACAGCATGTAAGTATTTCAGAAAGTGAAATCAGTAGGATGGAAACTACAAGATTCCTCATTTGACTTTCCCCAGGCTGTAGGAATGATTCTTTCCTCATTTCAAGCTTTTTTTTTTTAATGATATTGGAGAAATTTGCGAGTGAAGGGTGTCGGATACATCAGCAAAGATTTCCTTCCAGCCCTCCCATTGTCCTGTCTATTCTACAGGAAAACTACCTCTGAAAGGTAAAGGTCACCTAAACAAAGGGGTCAGATTATCCCCTGTTACACACCAACACTTATGATGAAAAAGGAAGAAGAAATAGAAGAAGGCAATAAAAGACCTTATCAGGATATGCTGTCTGCCACGGTCCCCACCATTCCTTAGGTGGGACCTGCTTCCTTAGGGATTGGGTTTGCAGCTCCTATGTGTGCTCAATGAGTTTAAGATTTATTTATTTATTTGAAAGAGTTACAGAGAGAGAGAGAGAGAGAGAGAGAGAGAGAGAAAGAGAAAGAGAAAGATCTTCTATCCACTGGCTCACACCCCAAATGGCCGCAACGGCCAGAGCTGTGCCAATCCAAAGCCAGGAGCCAGGAGCTTCTTCCAGGTCTCCCACATGGGTGCAGGGGCCCAAACACTTGGGCCATCTTCCACTGCTTTCCCAGGCCATTAGCAAAGAGCTGGATCAGAAACGGAGCAGCCAGAACTCAAACCTGCACCCATATGGGAAGCTGGTGCTTCAGGCAGAAGCTTAACCTACTACATCACAGCACCAGCCCCTCAATAAATTCTTGAGGCAAACAGACAAGAAGAAAGGAAGGCCGGTGCCGTGGCTCAATAGGCTAATCCTCCACCTTGCAGCGCCGGCACACTGGGTTCTAGTCCCGGTCGGGGCGCCGAATTCTGTCCAGGTTGCCCCCCTTCCAGGTCAGCTCTCTGCTGTGGCCCGGGAGTGCAGTGGAGGATGGCCCAAGTCCTTGGGCCCTGCACCTGCATGGGAGACCAGGAAAAGCACCTGGCTCCTAGCTTCAGATCAGCGCGATACAGCGGCCGCGGCGGTGATTGGAGGGTGAACCAATGGCAAAAGGAAGACTTTTCTTTCTGTCTCTCTCTCTCACTGTCCACTCTGCCTGTGAAGAAGGAGAAGGAGAAGGAGAAGGAGAAGCTTTTTTTCCCTTTGCTTAATATTTTTAATATTTTTGCCTTTAATTTTACAGTCCACATGTTGAGTTTACAAGCTAAAGCCTTTGTCACATTATACTTGGGATGTGAGTGACAGAGACTCCTGACATGACACCCGATGATTAACTGTTTGTGATCCCCCAAAAGCAGACTCTGCAACAAGATTTGCAGTCAAGTCATTTGGTGGGAGGGAGAAGGAAAACCAGCAGTGACTGGGCAGCTCCAAGAGGGGACAGTAGGGTAAGTGCAGGCTGAGGCATCAGGCCAGGTACCCCATGAGCAACTGGACCTTAATCCCACGGGAAACCGCGGAGAACCACCTGGAGTTATCCCATCCTCAGCCCTGTGGAGGTTTGCTCCCACGGAAAGTAAACGCTCCAGCACTTTCAGTCGCAGGGCAGGTGTGCAAAGCCTCTTGGGAAGAAGCCCTGAGACGATACAGGGCTGATGCTGGTGCTGTTGATCAGAGAACCCCCGGGCACAGGACGTTCTGACAGCCGAGGGATAAGTAAGCCTAACCAACCAGCAGCCGTCACTCTGGATCAATAAGACACCATGCATTTTGTGTTGGAGGAAAGGACGCAGCCATTGCAAGAAGACTGGTGGAGAACAAAGAGCAGCCATTCAGGGGGAATCAGACCTGGAGGGCCCGGGGGGTGCTGACCGATTCATGAACTTCTTTCTCCATCGGGAGGACATGCAGCCTCCGGGGGCCACCCTGGCCCATGTTTGGCTGACTCTGGGGACAACATCCCAACTTCTTATTCATCACTCCTCAGGGGTTGCAAAGGACACCAGCACAGATCACAGCTCTGCGACTGGAATGTATGGGCAGGGGCCACCTACCAGAGAGTGGCTCCAAAGCCACCATCCAGAAAGGAGGGGCTGGGGCGGAGGGCTGCCTGGGGAGACGGTGATTTATCAGGTATGGGCACTGTGAGGCCCCCCTGCTGCCTGCTAAAATTTAATCAGAGCGTGGGACGGATGCCCAGGGCTCCAAGTGCCAGGGCCTCTGGCCGGCGATGAATGCCTCCTGCCAAGGGGTGATCCGGAATCCTCCGAGAGCCATAGGAAGGTGTGCACACGAGCAGGCCAGCTGCAGTAAGGAGTCTGCGGCTGTGCCTCTGCAGGAGCAGGTGCTGTTCTGGGCCCTTCGATTTTTATAAGTCTGCAGAGGAAAAAGAAGAGAAGGCTGGTGGGTGTCAACTGTCCCTGTCTGCCCTGGACTTCCTGTGTCCCAGGAAGGCCCTGAACTCTGATCAAAACCAGACAGCTGGTCACTCCACCCTCAGGCTCTACCAAGGAAATGACCCCTCTGGGCCAAGTGGACATCACCTTGGACATCAGAGACATTCATCGCCACCTGTAAGCCAGGACATAACAGAGACAGCCGCAGGTGCCATGGGACATGCCTCAAGTCAAGGGTTTGAGTCAAGGATAAGGGCGACTGCTCCATTCTTAATTTGGCCTCTCTGGAGAACCTCACATCCCTACTCCTGCTGAACATCCATGAACCCAACCACAAGGCAGGCATGGAGGTGTCTCTTGCTTCCTGAGATCCTGCCTTCCTCCCCCCCAAATAAACTACCTGTTCGCAGACCCTTGTCTCAACGTCTGTAATTGTTTCTAAAGACTTTAATTTTTAGAGAAATTTTAGATTCACAGAAAAATCAAGGGGAAGGTAACTCAAAGCAATAAGGTACCGTCTTGATCCACCAAGTTGGCAAAATTATTTTTTTAAAAAGATTTATTTATTTATTTGAAAGTCAGAGTTACAGAGAGGAGAGGCAGAGAGACAGAGAGAGATAGAGAGGTCTTCCTTCCGATGGTTCACTCCCCAATTGACCGCAACAGCAGGAGCTGTGCTGATCCAAAGCCAGAAGCCAGGAGCTTCTTCCGGGTATCCCACATGGGTGCAGGGGCCCAAGGACTTGGGCCTTCTTCCACTGCTTTCCCAGGCCACAGCAGAGAGCTGGGTCGGAAGTGGAGCAGCTGGGTCTCGAACCAGCGCCCATATGGGATGCCAGCACTTCAGGCCAGGGCATTAACCCGCTGAACACAGCACCAGCCCTGGCAAAATTATTTTTAAAGAGTAGTAATCCTGGGGCCGGCGCTGTGGCACAACGGGTTAATGTCCTGGCCTGAAGTGCCGGCATCCTGTATGGGCACCGGTTCTAGTCCTGGCTGTTCCTCTTCTGATGCAGCTCTCTGCTATGGCCTGGGATAGCAGGTAGAAGATGGCCCAAGTCCTTGGGCCCCTGCACACACGTGGGAGACCTGGAGGAAGCTCCTGGCTCCCGGCTTTGGATTGGCGCAACTCCAGCCCTTGCGGCCATCTGGGGAGTGAACCAGCAGATGGAAGACCTCTCTCTCTGTCTCTACCTCTCTCTATAATGCTGTCTTTCAAATAAATAAATAAATCTTTAAAAAAAAGAGTAGTAATCCTAAATCCTGACCCAGATGTACTGCAATCCTGTTAAAAATATAAATCGTTAATGAACTTTATAGAGCAATAATATAGATCGAGAATCATCAAACATTCATTCCTTTTCATCCAAAATTACCTCTTTTAGAAATTCTACCCAAGGAAATAAACAAAAATGTGAAGACATTTGTAAGATTACATTCTTTTTTTTTTTTTTTTTTTTTTTTTTGGACAGGTAGAGTGGACAGTGAGAGAGAAAGACAGAGAGAAAGGTCTTCCTTTGCCGTTGGTCCACCCTCCAATGGCCGCTGCAGCCGGCGCACTGCAGCCGGCGCACCGCGCTGATTCGATGGCAGGAGCCAGGTGCTTCTCCTGGTCTCCCATGGGGTGCAGGGCCCAAGTACTTGGGCCATCCTCCACTGCACTCCCGGGCCACAGAAGAGGGCTGGCCTGGAAGAGGGGCAACCGGCACAGAATCCGGCACCCCAACCGGGACTAGAACCCGGTGTGCCGGCGCCGCAAGGCGGAGGATTAGCCTAGTGAGCCGCGGCGCCAGCCTAGATTACATTCATTTTTTTTTTTCTTTTTCAAAGATGTGCCCTTCAATGGCTTTTTTTTTCTTTTTCTTTTTTTTTTTAACTTTTATTTAATGAATATAAATTTCCAAAGTACGATTTATGGATTGCAATGGCTTCCCCCACATACCGTCCCTTCCACCCACTACCCTCCCCTTTCCCACTCCCTCTCCCCTTCCATTCACATCAAGATTCATTTTCGATTATCTTAATATACAGAAGATCAGCTTAGTATACATTAAGTAAGGATTTCAACAGTTTGCTCTCACACAGAAACATAAAGTGAGAAATAATAGATGATTTTTTTTTTAATGATGATGAAATCAGATCAGACCTATTGTCATGTTTAATCCCAGTGAGAGTCAAGTTGGGAGTTGATAATTTCTTTATTATTTTTTTTTTTTACAGAGGATCAGTTTAGTATGCATTAAGTAAAGATTTCAACAGTTTGCACCCCCATAAAAACACAAAGTGAAATATATTGTTTGAGTACTCGTTATAGCATTAAATCTCAATACACAGCACATCAAGGACAGAGATCCTACATGAGGAGTAAGTGCACAGTGACTCCTGTTGTTGACTTTACCAATTGACACTCCTGTCTATGGCATCAGTAGTCTCCCTATGCTCCGGTCATGAGTTTCCAAGGCTATGGAAGCCCTCTGAGTTCTCCGATTCTTATCTTGTTTAGACAAGGTCATAGTCAAAGTGGAGGTTCTCTCCTCCCTTCAGAGAAAGGTACCTCCTTCTTTGAAGACCTCTTCTTTCCACTGGGATCTCACTCGCAGAGATCTTTTGCCAGAGTGTCTTGGCTTTCCATGCCTGAAATACTCTCATGGGCTTTTCAGCCAGATCCGAATGCCTTTAGGGCTGATTCTGAGGCCAGAGTGCTATTTAGGACATCTGCCATTCTATGAGTCTGCTGATTACATTCATTTTAAACATAATGCACTTTAAAAAACTAGAAACAATCAGCCATGTATACCTAAGAAAATAAGTAAATTATGGAATGGCTATTTAATAAGACTGATAAAATATTATGATATAGAAGGGTACTAGTCTCATAAGGCAATGTTAATTGTATAATAGTAAGTGAGAAACACATTCTAAGAAGGCTGAGAAAGTGGATGCATTTTATGATCTCAACTTTATTTTTATATCTGTTCTTAGACTTTGCATTTATATATGAAACTGGCAGGAATCATGAGATTATCTATCCATGGAACATTAGAAAGGATTTTATTTTCTACAGTCTATAGATCCCAATTATTCTACAGTGAATATTATTTTCATGGTATAAAATACAATAACTTTTTAAAAGTACATCAATGTTGTATTAAGATGCCAAGGTGATTGGAAGTGCAAAGTACTATAATTGAGCATTTGGGAAAAGGCAGCTCTCCCTCGCCTGTTTCCCCAGGTAACTGCACACCCATCCCACCACTGGACCACAGGGCTTGGTCTGCTCGTTAACCGGGGTCACCACCCATTTACTAAGGTGGAGTCTCAAGCCCCTCCAAGTGAAATTTTCTCCCTCTGGGAGGCAGGCCATGTGCCGGGGGCACAGGGAACCAACCGTACCCATCGCCAGCTAGAACTTCAGTTGGGCTGATGGTGAGAGATTGCTAACATTTCTGTATGATGAGCAAAATACAAGATCTGCATGAACTTCTAAGAAGTTTTGAATTTCTAAGAGGTTACTTTAGCTTACACATTGCTCTGGTATGAATATGATCTTGCTCTTCCAAAGCTCAAGTTGAAATTTGATTGCCATTGAGAGGTAGGACTTTAAGAGGTAGTTTGTTAAGAGGAATGAATACAATTCTTGCGGAGCAGATCAGTGACTGCACGAACAAGCCCTTACAAAGCAAACTCACCCTCCTGTTTCGCCCTTTCACACTCACTCACTTGCCCTTCCACTAGGGGGCCCTCGACAGAAGCTGACGAGATGCCAGCACCACACTCTTTACCATTACATTAGAGCCAGGGTTTCTAAACTTCATACCATTGATATTTTGAGCAGGTGAATTCTTTGCTGTAAGTACATCCCTGGCCTCTACCCACTAGATACTAGCCACACACAGGCACAGAGTCATGACCACCAAAATTGTCTCCAACAGTGCACTCAGTGCAGGGGGTGAAAATCGCTCCTAGACAAGAATTTAATGCCTGGTTGAAAAGTTTGCATTTAGTGAAAATTTACCTAATATCACCTAAATGCACTTGCATTCTTAAAAAAAAAGAAAGAAAGAAAGCAGAAGTGGAGTAAAGCAAAGAGACAATTGCAATACAGGCAGCGTGGGAAGGTCGACTGCCATTCCGTTCATGGAGCATACATCAGAGTAAGGGTGGAGCTCCCCAGCCCACAGCCCTACCCTCTGCAGCCCAACTCCCTCCACGGGGCAGGCTCCCAGCTCCAAGGTCACAAACTTCCTAATCTCCCTTACCCCATTTGCATTTTTGACTGCTTTACCACTTGTTCCTGGACAAAAACCCTGCTGTTGAACTCCCAGATGTGGCCTTCTTAGCCTGAATGAATCTCTATGTATACAGTTTGGGTATTAGGATCGAGTTAAAATTATAAATTGACGTAAGGGAGAGTGGTGCCTCTGGAATGCTGTCTCTACTCAGGAACGTGGTGTGTCTTTCCAGTGGATACAGTCTTCGTCTGTGTCTCTCTAGAGACCTGCAGGCTTATTTAAAACCTAACGTTTAACCTAACATTTTTTTTCCTTCTCTTCCTTTTTTTTTTTTTTTTTTGAGTTTGTTGAGTTCTTCTGAAGGGTTTGATCTTTGATGTATCTACTGTTGCTGTGAGGATTCAGTAGCTCACTATGTGACATACTTCACGCACACAGTAGGCGCCATAGGAATGCTTGCTGTGATCGTCACCCTTCATTTCTTCCATCGGACCCTGTATCTGTTGATGACTGGAATGTGGGTCATGGTTGTTCTGGCTCCGTTTCTGCCCAGCTCTTGTCCAGGTGAAGCCGGAGGTCAGACTGGTTAAAAAGGAAGCGTGGGCAGGGGTGCGGCTCTCAGCCCCACCCGCAGTCAGCTCTTAGCCCTGCTACAGCTGCTGCTTCCCCACTCATTTCTGTCCCCAGAATTAGGATTTTTCTCCTTGTAGACCCATCTTCCCCCAGGAAGCTAGGGACTGTTTGGCCCTAAAACTCAATCATCAGAAGCCAAGATATAATTATCACAGCCTCAAGTGTGTAATATGACTCTGGAAAACAAAGTTTAACATTCCCAGGGAAAAAAAGAACTGTATTTGGACAAGTCTTCCAGTCCAGAGCAAACCCTTTGCTGCTTACTCAGAAACAGGCTCTCTGTGGATCTACCCCAGAATTCAGTAGTTTAAAAGACTAACCATTCGTTTTGCTTGTGGTCGACAGTTAGCTGGGTTGCTCTGCTGACCTGCACCAGTCTTGGCTAAACTCAGCTGGCCTCACTCACACAGCTGTAGTCAACTGGAGGCTGAGCCACAGGCAGGCTGGTCTAGGACTTCCTCCCTCGCATGTCTGGCAGTGATTGGCTGTCAGCTGGGGCGGGGACTTCGCCTGGGCTCTGTCTCTTATCCAAGGCAGGCTAACCCAGGCGTAGGAGAGACAGCAGAAGTCCACGGGTTTGCTTGAGACCTATGCTTGGGACTGACTCAGAATCTCTGCACCCCGTTCTGTTGGCCAAAGCAGGACACGAGGCCAGCCTGCTTTGAAGGGGTAAGAAACTGACTTCTCTTCACAGGCAGGGCTTCAAGGCCATATTGCAAAGGGTGCACCTACAGGGAATTGTGAAAATTTTGACATTCTGGTAAATCTACCACACTCCCTGTGCCAAGACAAAGACACTGGGTGCTGATTTCCTTTCAGCAAAGGTTCTTGGCCTCACAAGCAGCCTGCGTGTGGACTTGTTCTGGGGGAGTTCTGCAGATGGTCAGTCTGTCCCATTCATCCTGACTCCTGTAAGTTTCACTTTCAGAGGGTGCTGTTTCTTGATCTGGAGCCCCAGTCTAAGTCTGCTGTGTGTGATCCTCCACACCTGCTGTGGGGTGACCCCGCTCCCCGTCTGGTTTCCGAGAGCACCTGCTTGTAGAGGTGGAGTATCCTAGTATCGATTTACCAAGATGCTGAGGATGATTCTCAGCCAGTGGCTGAATCAATGCTTGTTGACTTAGCAGCCTTATCCATCAAGGGCTAATTAACTCCCACTCTCATTAGCAACGATTGGAAATGTCAGGGGAACTTGGCAGTAATCCAGTCATCTCTCCTGCTGCTGCTATCTCTGCCCTTAACTTCTACGGCAGGAATGTGGCCCACTGGTGGCCACGCAGGGACAGATTTCCTCTGCCAGTGCCTTTTGTCTTCTGGCTTTACAGCGGCCCGGAGCCCCTGGGGCCAGGCTGGGGAGTGGAGGGAGGTTGCACATCTGACCCTCTCCTGCCCACCGAGGACCCAAGGCCAATGCTCTGGGGGTGAGAAAGTAGGAAGCAGGAGGCCCATGGCCCAATCCAGGGCTCTTGAAGTGGAAAGGAGATGACCCACAGAGGCAGGGAGAAGGGAGATGGAAGAGAAGGATGCTGAAAGTATGGTTGGAGCAGAGGATCAACACTAGCTGCGGGTATTTCTGACGAAGCTTGCCCTGTATAAGTGAATAGCATGTGGTAGTGACCACTGTACATATCATTATGTATGCTTTACTTGACCACATAAGACTTCCCTCTTATATTTGGTGTTCATTCACACAGGGACAATGTCATATAATACTACATTTAAAAGCATTTTAGGGCCAGCACTGTGGTGTAGCAGATAAAGCCGTCATCTGCAGTGCCAGCATCCCATATAGGTGCCAGTTCAAGACCCAGCTGCTCCACTTCCGATCCAGCTCTCTGCTATGGCCTGGGAGAGCAGTAGAAAATGGCCCAAGTCCTTGGGCCCCTGCACCTGCATGGGAGACCCAGAAGAAGCTCCTGGCTTCTGGCTTCGGATTGGTGCAGCTCCGGCCATTGCAGTCATTTCAGGAGAGAACCAGCAGATGGAAGACCTCTCTCTCTACCTCTCCTTTCTCTGTAACTCTTGACTTTCAGATAAACAGATAAATCTTAAAAAAAAAAAAAAGGCATTGTAACGGTGTTCACTTAGCTTAGCTATTAAGACTTCCATTAAGATGCCCGCATCCTATGTCAGAGTGCCAGGGTTCAATCTCCAGATCCGCCCGAGATGCCACTTCCTGCTTGTACAGACCCTAGAAGGTGGCCGTGGCGAGTCAGGTGTTGCGGTTCCTGCCACCTGTGGGAGACCTCAATTCAGCTTCCAGCTTTGGCCCTAACCAAGGGTTGTTGTGGGCATTTGAGGAGTGAACCAGCAGATGGGATCTCTCTCACTCTCTCACTCTTTCAAGTTATTAAAAGAAAATTTTGAAATTCTAAGTAACCCAGTATTATCTAATAGGATAAAGAAGAAATATATATACACATGTGTAAGAATTTTATGTAATTTGGGTAAAAGGTATCTACATGTCATTTATGTAAACATATATATGATATGTAACTGTCTGTTATAAATACCTTACATATCTTTTTTTAAAGATTTATTTTATTTGAAAGGCAAAGTTACAGAGAGGCAGAGAGAGAGAGAGAGACAGGTCTTCCATTTGCTGGTTCACTCCCCAAGTGGCCTCGACAGCCGGAGCTGAGCTGATCTGGAGCCAGGAGCCAGGAGCTTCTTTCGGGTCCCCCACACGGGTACAGGGGCCCAAAGACTTGCGCCATCTTCTACTGCTTTCCCAGGCCATAGCAGATAGCTGGATCAGAAGTGGAGCAGCTGGGACTAGAATCAGTGCCCATATGGGATACCAGCACTGCAGGCGGTGGCTTTACCCACTATGCCACAGCACCAGCCCCTTACGTATCTTATATTGCTAAATACAAACATGTATACACATACACTTCCATTTTGGCTGAAAAATGTCTAGGAAAGGGATAATAACTACCTCTAGAGGGATTTCTTTTCATTTTCCTTTCATATACTTTGACTTTTGTTTACAGTGAGTATGTGCTATCTTCACAATTTTTTTTTGAAAAGCAGCCTGTCTGGGGCCGGCGCTGTGGCGCAGCGGGTTAATGCCCTGGCCTAAGCACTGACATCCCATATGGGCACTGGTTCTAGTCCCAGCTGCACCTCTTCCAGCTCTCTGGTATGGCCTGGGAAAGCAGTAGGAGATGGCCCAGGTCCTTGGACCTCTGCACCACAAGCGAGACCCGGAAGAAGCTCCTGGCTCCTGGCTTCGGATTGGTGCAGCTCCAGCCATTGCAGCCATCTGAGGAGTGAACCAGCAGATGGAAGACCTCTCTCTCTGTCTCTACCTCTCTCTGTAACTCTGTCTTTCAAATAAATAAAATAAATCTTAAAAAAAAAAAAAAGAAAAGCAGCCTGTTTGTAAACCACAGAGTGTTTTCCAGCTTTTTTAAATCATGTTATCCCAGCTTAAATTGCAAACTCAGGTGGCTATTTATATTGGGTCCTTCCTGAAAAAATATTTCCTGTGGTGCCCACCAGAACCATGTGGTTTCCAGTATAGACAAACAGTGAATCCAGTCATGGATTCGGCTGATGAAGGAGTCCAAATCCTGACCCTCCCTGGGCAGAGCCTTCCCTGCGTACATCACTGCCCATGCCTGGCAGCCCCTGGCTCCCGGGCAGGTGCTGGAGTTGGTGGCAGCATCTCCCATTGATTATTTTTTTAACATTTATCCATTCATTTGAAAGTCAGAATTAGAGATGAGGGAGGGAAGGGGAGAGAGAAAGAGAGAGAGAGAGAGAATCTTCCATCCTCTGGTTCACTCCCCAAGTGGCCACAATGACTAGGGCTGGGCCAAGCCGAAGCCAAGAGTCAGGAATGTCTTCCAGATCTCCCACAAGGGTGCAAGGCCCCAAGCATCTGCCATCCTCTGCTGCTTTCTCAGGCGCATTAGCAGGGAGCTGGATCTGAAGTGGAGCGGTGTGGTCTCATACCAGTGTCCATATGGGATGCTGGCATTGCAGGCATCAGCTTTACCTGCTACACCGCAGCGCCGGCCCCGTCTCCCATTGCTGTTGCACCCAGGCAACCCCTGGCTCCCTGGCAGGCACCGGAGTTGATGACAGATCTCCCATTGCTCTCCCCAGGGCCGTGGGGGCAAAGGCAGCATCTACGTATGGGCCTCCGGGGACGGTGGCAGCTACGATGACTGCAACTGCGATGGCTACGCCTCAAGCATGTGGACCATCTCCATCAACTCGGCCATCAACGATGGCAGGACTGCCCTGTATGATGAGAGCTGCTCTTCCACTTTGGCCTCCACCTTCAGCAACGGGAGGAAGAGGAATCCCGAGGCCGGTGTGGTGAGTACGACCACTCTGTCCTCCTTTCCACGTGCCCACTGGGACAGGGGTGGGTTGCTCTGCTAGCTCCCCTCCTTCTCTCAAAGGGTTAACATCAATTCAGAGGGAAAGACCCATTTCCTTCATGCCCACTTACTTTCTATTACAAGGTGGAGCCCTACCATATGCTAGGAGGAAACAAGGATGACTATTTTCTAGCTCACGTTCCATAGATTTTCTTCTTCATTATTTTAGCTGGCAAGTAATGATACACCCCAGTTTACCAATAAGTTTTCCCAGCACATCATTCATAAGAATAACTGAGAATGGTGACATCACACTGTGACCCCATCTGAGCCATGTATGATGGTTATTTAAAAATAGCATCTCTGGATAGAATTTTCTGGGCCTATCAGCCCCCTAAAACTGGGGACACCTGTGAATTTTCTCGAGAGAGGGTTGTGACTTTCATCATATTTTGACATGGATCCATAATTCTGAAAGCAAGAAGGTTATTTGTTGCCTTCTTCTGAGCAGTTATTCCTTCCTGAACAAACAGGGTTGCAATGGTAAATTTTCTTAGCCCCTTACAAATATGTCATCTGTACAGCATAATGAACCCCCATGGATCCGTTCTCCTCTGTGGCTATGTGGTTCACTTAACCTTTCCTGGGACCTCCATGCCAGGAATCTAGTAGGTGGTTCGTAAGTTTCCAGTGAGCTACATCCCCCGACTGGCCACCCACCCCCTGCTCTGAGGCTTCGCGAGACAGGAGGACAGGAACCCAGAACAAAGCCTCAGTACCAGCTAGGGCTTCCACCCTGTGTTTCCGCATCAGGACTCCCACCTTGGCAAGCTGGCTGGGCTCCCATGTGAGCCAAGAGAAGTCCTTTACCTAGAAAGAGACACTGACTTTGACACCTGTCCCTCCCAGGAGCCCTGCAGGGGCTCTTAGTTGGTCTAGAGGAGATCGGAGAGCATGCCAGGTCCTCCCAGGAGAAGGAGGCCTTAGCTTCTCTTACCCATGAGGAGCACGGGCAGAAAGGGAAGAGAACCAAGCAGAAAAGATGAGCTGCGGAAGCCTCTGTCCAGCTGAGCTTGTGATGCTTCCATCACGAGGGAGGTTTCACTCCCTACCCTCCAGGGTCTCAACAGTGGCTTTGAGCTCAACCCTTACCCATGACTCTCTTCCTACCGGGGCTAGGGAAGAGCCTTGAATTTCCTCTGAATGCTGTAGTTTTGCCCAGTAGATGCCTTTAAACCTCCTTTGTTCCTAAAGGAATAGGCTCTTTGAGGGTCCTACAGACAGAAAGAATGCCTGTGGTTTGTACATGATCCTAATGAAGATCTTGGCTCTACAAACGTTGGAAATAAGGTTTTTCTCCTTGTGAGAATTCCTTCAAACTCAGTTTGTCAGCTCCCCCACACCCCTGAAACGAGATTTGTGGAGGTGTTCACACGCCTGTTGGGTCGTGTTGACCCACTGTGTCTCAGTGCCTCTCTGTGAGTTTTAGATGTAGAGAAATATTTACTTCTAATATCTTATTCTTGGCAGACTTTAGGTGAGCACACTATTCTTCCTCTTCAGGAATGACATCCTTTTCTTCATGAGTGAGAAAGAAATGCTGATGAAATGGCCCTTGTGCTTTCCAAGAGCCAGTTCCAACGCCACAAAATTTGGGTTCGCACTGATTATGGCAGTGGGTGATGGATCACCACCTTGATTGATCACCACCTCCTAGTGTTTCTTTTACAGATTCAGGAAGTAAATGTTTCTCTCCTCACTGATATAGCCAGATATGCTTCTTTGAACAATTGACTTATCTTGACTTCTCAATGTAACTATGTGTGATTATACATCCCTTTTTGCATGGACTGCTAGGAAGCTCAGTTAAAATTAATTGCAAAGAGATAGATGTATGGATGCTGAGCTTATCCTTAGCTTCATCTTTAGCTTCCTAATCAGAAAACAAGTGCAGTTTATACAAAAGAAATATACAATCCCCTGCTCCCTATTAGTTTGAGAGTTCAAAATAGCACAGTGTATTCGCTCATTACTCAATGTCTTCCCTTGCAGGCAACCACAGATTTGTATGGGAACTGCACTCTGAGGCATTCTGGGACATCTGCTGCTGCTCCCGAGGCAGCTGGCGTGTTTGCACTGGCTTTGGAGGCGAAGTATGTTGATAGCTCTGGGCCCAGGGCTGGCCCGACAGGGTGCACTAACACACATCTCTCTACCCACATACCAGATGTCCCTGGGGTCAACAGCCAGTTGGGGAGCTAGTGAATAGTCAGGGCCAGTGAACTCTGCTGGATATTTCTAAATGGCCTGGGCCCTAAGTCAGTTACACACACACACACACACCATAAAACTCTAACCCTTGGAGAGCACAAACCCCTGCACCCGACAGCACTTTAGCACATATCAGCAACTTACTCAGATACCAATTAGGCCACACAGCTATTTCTTTTGTTTTTTCTTCTTAATTTGAAGGGCAGAAAGAAAAAGATCTTCCATCCACTCAAATGGATCTCCCACATGAGTGGCAGGGACTCAACTATTTGAGCCATTACCTCTGTCTCCCAGGGTACACATTAGCAGAAAACCAGAGTCCAAAGTAGAGGCGGGACTTGAACCCAGGACTTTGAACTTGGGTGTGGGATATGAGTGTCCCAGTTGGCATCTTGACCACTGTGCCAAATGCCCATCCCATGGATATTATGTCTGTCTTTATGAAATCCACCCTCTTTGTCCTCTGTCTGTCCCCTTGGCTGTTTGACCCCACTAATAGTCACAGTCAGCTGAAAAGGAAAATCAGATGGCCCAGCTGGGTGGCTCACAAGGTGTTTCAGAGCTTGTGGCCAACAAGGACCTCCTACTCAAGACTGTGCATGTGTAAGTGAATCCTTTAACACGGAGAGAAGGTGGGCCGGGTCATGCAGTGTAGATCAAGAAGTGAGCTTTTCTTGGAAACCTTCGAAGCTACAGGTAAGAGGAGACCATTCCCACATTCTCACCATCCCATAGAGAAGCCGCATGTTGCTGCACTTGCTTGGATTAGAGCATCAGTGGAGGTGCCTGTGCACCTGCTGGTCCCCTCCAGTGAAGCCAGGGGCTGGCCTTATGTTCCAACATAAACACTGGGCTTCAGAAACACCTCATACGTGGTGTAAGAACAACTACCAGCTGTGCAAGGAGTGTTCAGGAAATGCAGCACCCTGAAACCTGTGAGAAGTCGGATTTGGGCTCCTGGGGGAGGAAAAATGAGTCCCTCTTCTCCATCAGCAGTTGCTAGGCAACCTGACCTCCTCGCATCTGCCTGCAGGCAGCCCCACTTGTCTCTCTGCACATATGTGGCACATTTTCTGATTTGCGCAGGAGGCAAGAGTTGGTTCCTAGAATAGGAAGGGACTTGAAACAAGTATCTACTATAGCCTTCTGCCTTCAAGCAGAAAAGGCATAATTATATGACTTTAAGGTAGATAGATGACAGATAGATAGAGAGATTGGTAGAAAGATATGATAGAAGGAGAGAGAGAGAAGCGGGGGGTGGGGGGACTCCCAAGGTGAGAGAGTCCTCTGTTTGGATTAGTCTAAACTTTGATTCTTGTAACAGAAGTCAAGACACCAAGAGACAAACATTGGTCAGAACCTAACTACTAAGCACAGAAACCAAGAGTTACGCACATTTAATTTGCATCTCCTGAAGATGAAACTGTGCATCTGAGGGCTTGAGTGGGCCCTGGGATCTGAGCTGGCTTTGCTCACTCTGGCTGCAAGAGGACCCTGCTGCCCACTGCAGAGCCTCCCAGGGGACAGGGAGCAGGAGTCTCTGGTCTCCCTGTCAGCCTTAGAAGGCAGCACTTGACTCCCAGTCTCCTGGGAAGCAAAAAGCACTTGCCCAGACCATGTGCACACAACAGCACCATCTCAATACACTAAAGCAGTGGCGCAAAGCTGCTGCAGTCCTAACCAAGCCACGGTTCTTCATCCCTTTAGCAACAAGCCGTAAATACCTTACAAAAAATACCTTACAAATTGCGCAGTGGCCACTTGAGCACCCTTTGGGAGCAGTGGTCATCAGTGTAAAGCTCTCTCTTGTCATAAAGGGAGGAAATATTACGTGGAGGGCAGGTGGATCAAGTCCAGTAGCCCTAACGTTCTTCAAAACACCAACTGCCTGTGGTGGCAGCAGAGTCTGAGATGAGATTTGGGTGCAAGTTATTTATAAAGGAAGAGGTGGCTCCCAGGAAAGACCAGCAAGGAAGTAGGAGGAGTTGGGGATGGGGAGTAACCCAATAAGATGCCATCTCAGGAGAAGTTCTGGCTTGGGCTCTGGCGTGCAACCTGTGCCTCTGAGTTTGTTCCTCCTCAAGCAAGCTAAGAGAGGCCCTAGGAGATGCAAATGCCATGGGACCTCTGGACTTCTGCACCTGTAGCACAGCCCTCCAGTGGCCAGCAGTTAAAAGCATTGATCAGGATGAAATCGCCCCAGGAGAGGGCCTGGAGGGTGGAGGAGACAAAGGCCCTTCACAGGACAGTCCCCAAAGTTCCTCTCTCTCTGACACTGCGATGAGGCAGCAGGGAGTCCTCAGTGACACACAAGACAAAGGCTGTTTCCTACCCAGAGGCCCAACACAGCAGCTTTTCCAAAGCAGTTTGAATGCAATAGATTATCCTGTCCATGTGCACACCTATCAGAAACCTTGGAAGATGAAGAGTAAGCCTTCCTCCCCCCAGCACAACTCCAGGGGGAAGGGGCACCCTTCTGCCCTCCTGAGCAGTCTTCTCTTTGTTGCTTCATCTCAAAAAGCACCAAGAATTTGAAAACGCCAACTTGAGTCACAAGGGTATATGACTCACATCGGCCAGTGGGACCTGTATTAGAGAAGTTTCTGAGGAAGTTAGTGTTTGCAAACAGACTGGTTTAGTCACTGAACAAACAGTGCCCAGGACTGTCCAGGGCACTGGGGATATGAGTATGTTACAGATATTGTCTCTTCCAAGGAAGACCGGACAGCCTGGTTGTCAGAAATGAAATACAGTCATGTAGCCAGTACCAGGACCAAGAAGCAGAGCACTGCCGGCACCCAGAGTCCCTCCCCGGTCTCCTTCCAGCCCTACCCCCATGACTAATCACCACCTGACTTCCGACAGCATAGACTACTTGTTCCTGTTTTTATACTTTGAGTCAAGTGGAGTCATACCGAGGCTCTATACATGGGTCTGCATTTCCATTGCTGTAACAAAATACCTGATGCTGAGTACCAAAAAAAAAAAGTTTATTCAGCTCATAGTCTGGAAGCTGAAAACCCAAGATTGGAAGCCCATGAAGTCAGCCTCTGAGGAGGACCCCCTTGGCCTCATCACATCTCAGTGGGTGGCATCACGGTGGAAACATGTGAGAAGAGAGAGCACGTGGAGGCAGGAAGCCAGGGACCACTACTGCTCTTTTATAACAACGCTGTCTCTCGATAGCTTGATAAGAGCCCATGAAAACTGCACGCATTGCTTCCGAGGCCAGTGCCTCAGTGCCCCAATCACTCTGCTCCAGGATCTACCTCTTAAAGGTGCCATCACCTGCTAACATCACCACACTGGAGATCAAGCTTCTAACACATGCACCCTTGAGCAAGACACTCAAACAGCACCCTAACCTTAACATTCTCTTTGTCTTCCTTGGGTCAACATTGTGATTGTGCAATGTGTCCATGTTATTCAGAGTAACTGATCATTGCTGTGCAATGCATATGCTGTATAAGTTACATCTCAATGGGTTTATCCATTCTCCTATGGGGGACTTCAGTTTGGGGCTAATCACATTCTAATGCATATGTCTGGGGAATATATACACATTTCTGCCACATTCATACCTGGGAGTGGAATTGCTGTGCCATGGCTTAGGCATATGGACAAGCCTAGAAGATGCAGCCAAGCAGGTTTCCAAAGTGTCTGTAATAGTCTACATGTCCATCAGGAAAGTACTGGAGTTCCAGTTGCTCCACATCTTTGTCAACTCTTGGTATTGTCAGTCTTTTCCATTTTAGCCGCCCCATTGTGTGTGTTAGAAAGCTCTGTAGAAGTACATTTATGTAAGTAAGAGAGGCAGGAAGATTTTTTTGACTGACATATATAATGATTCCGAGTAGCACATCTACAGTGTCACTCAACTGAGATTCACAGTGTTCCAGGTTTTGCTAGGAGTCTTTGTCCCAGGTGTTGTTCGTCTTAGTCATTGTACCTGTCTCCCTCTCCTGACTTGCCTTATTCTTGCCCTCACACTCTCTCTCTCCTTTCTCCAGCCTGGGTCTGACCTGGCGAGACATGCAGCATCTGACCGTGCTCACCTCCAAACGGAACCAGCTTCATGACGAAGTCCATCAGTGGCGGCGGAACGGAGTCGGCCTGGAGTTTAATCACCTCTTTGGTTACGGGGTCCTGGACGCAGGCGCCATGGTGAAAATGGCTAAAGACTGGAAAACCGTGCCGGAGAGATTCCACTGTGTGGGAGGCTCCGTGCAGGACCCTGAGTAAGTGGGACAGTAGCACAACTCCAGGGGTACCATTTGCATAGAACACAATTGTATAACTCACAGCTCCAGCTTCTAGAGTTGAGCCTTAACTGTCTCAGTGGCTTATGTCCTTGTTTCTTAAGTGCACAAATCAGCCAATACGGCAACACCCAGATCAGTAAACAGAAGATGATAATAGCCCAGGAGGCCCCTTGGGTCCCCTTCCCTCATCATCTCCCCAAAGGTAACCCCTGTTCTTACCTCTAACCCCACAGGTGATCCTGCCTAGTCCATATTTCACATAAACGGAAGCACATACCTTGCTGTCTTTTATATCGGGATTCTCTGCTCAGAATTATTGTGTTTGTGGGATTTGCCCACGTGTGTTGTGTATTTACTATTTATCCTCATTGAAGAAGAGTGTTCCAGCCTGTGACTATAACACCCTTTGCTTATACATTCTGTTTACAGGGCTTGCTTTCACCCTGAGTGAGGTGGATTGCTAGCCCCACACAGAAGCCACCGGCTTGGTGGAGTGTGCTTGCTGGCCTTCCAACTTCCCACCATGGTAGGAGGATGGGCGATAGGATACTTCTCTATTCAATCTCTCTCTCTCTTTCTCTCTCTCTCTCTCTCTCTCTCTCTCTTTCTCTCTCTCTCTCTCCTGGTCTCTTAGTAAGGTGGAGTTAGCAATTCTTATCAGTATTATAATTATTCCCCTATCATGAAATGCATAGAACTTAAGTGTAGTATCTGTGTCCTGATGAATGTGTATCCAGGAGCTATCACAGAACATTTGTTCCCTTAACCCACAGATGCCTCTTGTTCCTTCCAGCTTGTCCACAAACCAGTGTCTTTGTTCTTCTCACTACAGAGTAGACTTACTACTTCAGCATTGGCAAAAGATTTGTCCGGGATATAGCATGCAGCATTAGCTCATTCATTCTCGTTGCCTTGTAGTATTCCACTGAGACATGTGCCTCTGTGGCCTATGCCATTCACATCGTGGTAGGATCTGGCTCCTGTTCCGCTTCAGTGGCCCCCAACTCTGACTCCATTTCTATGGACTGTGTCACTTTGGACAATATCCAGTCTACAGCTCTATCTTCTGCTCCTGGATTTTCTGTAGCTTTTGTCATCAGCTACCCAGACCTGAACTCAAACCTTTTTTTAAACAAGATTTATTTTAAAGACAGAGAGACAGAGATTTTCCACCTCCCCTCCCCAAATGGCCACAACGGCCTGGGTGAGGTCAAAACAAGGAGCCAGGACCCCTCTCCTGGCCTCCCACAGTGGGCCATCATCTGCTGCCTTTCCAGACACATCGACAGGGAGCTGGATTGGAAGTGGAGCCGCCAATCAGACCGGCACTCAGATGTGGGCTGCTGGCATTGCAAGTGACAGGTTATGCTGTGCTGTGATGACAGCCCCCTGATTTCAAATCTTGACTTTACCAACATGAATGATACACTTATCCTCCTGAGCATCTATTGTAGCCATTCTCAACCTTTGTCCCTGACCTCTGTGGCAGGGTAAGGCCAGTAAACCTCACCTCAGCATGGTGTTCTGTTTTGTTCTGTTTTTATTTTTTTTTATGAAGCTTTTCTTTTTTTTTTAAGTTAATAGTCATTGATTAGCATTAGCAAGCATTGTGTACTTTTCATAATTATGAACTCTATTTTTTTATTTATTTTTAAGGAATACAAATTTCATAAGTACACCTTTAGGATTATAGTGATTCTTCCCACCATACCCACCCTCCCACCCCTCCTCCTCTTCCCTCTCCCATTCCCAGTCCCATTCTCCATTAAGATTCATTTTCAACTAACTTTGTACACATAAGATGAACTCTATTCTAAGTAAAGATTTTAACAATTTGCATACACACAAAGCTGTTTTAGAACTAGTTTCACAGTTAACTCTCATAGTACAACTCTTTGAAGACAGAAGTCCTGCATGGGGAGTTAGTGCACAGTGATTCCTGTTGTTAATTTAACACCTAACACTCTTATGTATGACGTAAGTGACCACCTGATGCTCTTGACATGAGCTGCATAGGCTGTGGAAGCCTTTTGAATCCACAATCTCCATCAGTATTTAGGCAAGGTCATTAGCATAGTGGAAGTTCTCTCCTTCCTTTAGAGAAAAGTACATCTTTCTTTGATGGCCGCGTCTTTCCACTGGGGTCTCACAGGGATCCTTCATGTAGAACATTTTTTTGCCACATGCCTGAAATTCATCATGATGCTTTAAAACTCATCAGACAAAGCATGTAGGATTATAAAGGAAATCAATTTGGTTGAAAACCAGTGATAAAAATGTTAAAAAATAGATTGTGATGAATTCATATATGCCCTTTTATTCACACAGTACACAGAAAGCTCTAGAGGCAAATCTAATAGCCATGATCATTTCACAGCAGTGAGAGCCACTTAAGACACTTGCAGGGGCCGGCACCGTGGCGCAGTAGGTTAATCCTCCACTTGTGGCACCAGCATCCCATATGGGCGCTGGTTCTAGTCCTGGCTGCTCCTCGTCCAATCCAGCTCTCTGCTGTGGCCTGGGAAAGCAGTAGAAGATGGCCCAAGTCCTTGGGCTCCTGCACCCGCATGGGAGACCAGGAAGAAGCTCCTGGCTTTGGATCAGCACAGCTCTAGCTGTTGCGGCCATTTGGGGAGGAACCAACAGAAGGAAGACTTTTCTCGCTGTCTCTCCCTCTCACTGTCTGTAACTCTACCTCTCAAATAAATAAATAAAATCTTAAAAAAAAAAAAAAAAAGACACCTGCAGGGGCCAGCACTGTGGCTCAGCGGGCTAAACCACCATCTGCAGTGCCAGCATCCCATGGAGTGCCAGCATCCCATGGGGTGCCAGTTGGTGTCCCAGCTGCTCCACTTCTGACCCAGCTCCCTGCTCATGCACCTGGGCAAGCAGCAGAGGATGGCCCAAGTCCTTGGGCCCCTGCCACCCACATGGTAGACCCAGATGAAGCTCCTGGCTCCTGGCATCATTCTGGCCAAGCCCTGCCATTGTGGCTATTTGGGTAGTGAATTGGAGGATGGAACCACATTCTCTCTCTCTCTCTCTCTCTCTCTCTCTATATATATATATATATACACACACACACACACATATATGTATATATGTATGTATATATATATATAACTCTGAATTTCAAATAAATAAATAAATATTTTAAAAAACAAGAACCAGGCTGGCACCGTGGCTCAACAGGCTAATCCTCCGCCTTGCGGCGCCGGCACACCAGGTTCTAGTCCCGGTCGGGGCGCCGGATTCTGTCCCGGTTGCCCCTCTTCCAGGCCAGCTCTCTGCTGTGGCCCGGGAATGCAGTGGAGGATGTCCCAAGTCCTTGGGCCCTACACCCGCATGGGAGACCAGGAAAAGCACCTGGCTCCTGGCTTCGGATCAGCGTGATGTGCCGGCCACAGCTCGCTGGCCGCGGCGGCCATTGGAGGGTGAACCAACGGCAAAGGAAGACCTTTCTCTCTGTCTCTCTCACTGTCCACTCTGCCTATCAGAAAAAAAAAAAAAACACCAAGAACCAAAAAGACACCTGCAGTGACTGATGTGGGCTCACTGACAGCAGAAGCTCGGGAAGTGCTCACCCCCTGCCCCGGGGCCGCATTCAGAATGGAAGGGGAAGCTGAGTCTCCGGCAGTGGTTTGGTAAAACTAAGATGCACGGTTTCCCCTCCAAACTGTTAGACTCCTGCTGTGCCCCGAAAAAGAGCCTCTTCTCTCTTCCCTCAGAATCAATGGAGGTCATGTCCCTTTCCTCCCCGAGTCGGAGGACGTTAGCACATACAGGTGTGAAGCTGGCCCGTGAAAGGCCCTAGAGAATGGAGCTTTGTCTTTCCCACTCAACCATCACTGGAAACGTTCATACTGTGGGGGAAAAAAGATAATATGAGCAGGCTTTGGGGGCAGCTTGGGACACACTCATCCCATATCAGAGCACCTGGGTTCCAGACTCAGCTCTGCTCCTGATTCCAGCTTCCTGCTAATGTGCACTCTGGGAGACAGCAGATGATGACTTCGGTGCTTGGGCTCCTGCCACCCACAGGGGAGATCCAGATGGAGTTCCTGGCTCCTGGCTTCTGCCTGGCCTAATCCCAACTATTGCAAGTATTTAGAGAGAGAAACAGTGGATGGGAGATTCTCTCTCTCTCTCTCTCTCTCCCTCTCTCCCTTTCAAGTGACATGAAAATAAAATGTTTAAAAGAAAGAAAATAACATGGTGAAATTTCAGAGGCAGTGATTGCCAGATTCATGTGTGAATTCCAAATTGTGTATCCTCCTGGCCTAAGGCGTCCTCCCTTAAATGAACTTCCTCCCCTGGGCAAGCCTCCTCCCCCAGGTGAGCACCCCCCAACACAGGTGAGCATCATTCCCTGGGCTCGCAGCCTGCCGCGGACAAGCGTCGGCCCTCGGGCAAATGGCCCCCGTGTTCCCTGAGCCCCTGGAGCACAGCGCCACATGGATCGCTGCACAGCTGTGTCTCTTTTTTCCCATGGGCTTGTCCGTGATCTCACAAGGCATCGCTCCTGTCAGCTCTGTGTAAGAAGACGAAGATTTGGCCTGGGCCCTACAACAATCTGAAGACTCAAGCCGCACGTGCTCCCTGGGGTGTTGTGAACAAGGACATCCCAGTAGAGACTGCACTTGCCCACTGGGATGTGGCCTCCCCGGCCCAGGTGTCAGCTCTCCCCCGCAGGTAACGCAGGGAATTCTCTGTGATCGCGGCCTCTGCCGAGATGGGGCTGCGGGGCTGCTGGGGAAGCAGAGAGCTTCCTGAGACAAAAGTGGTGACTGCAGAGACCCTCAGCCGCCTGTGCACGCATCACTGCTGTTCATGCCCCTCCTCTTGGCGAGACAGCTGGTGCTGAGGCCCAACCAGCCCATTACAGAGGCTGTCAGTGTACGCGAAGGAAGGAAGGAGCATTCGTTGAGCACCTACTGTGTGGACTCTGCACACTCACGGGTGGCACAGTTGCCCCATTGTTGCAGGCGTGCCGCTTCTCACTCAGGGCAATGGTGCATGGCAGCATCAGCAGCAGCTGGCCGCTGCTGTGTCTCAGTAGAGAAGCAGCAGCGTGTGCCAGGCTGTGCCAGCCTTCTGCACACACTGCAAGCCCAGGAGGTGTTTCCCGTCCTGATTACACGGGTGCGGAAGCGAAGATGCGGAACACAGAAGAAATGAGCTCAAGGAAGCAAGGGGCAACCGAGACTTGAAGCAAGGCCCGTCTGAGTCCACATCCCAGGCTCTTTTCACAACAGGACATTGACCATGAGCTCCTAGTGTGTACCCAGGCCCTACAGCAGGCCCCATGTGAGAGCCCTGTGATAGGCCTGATGGTGTCACCGCAGCGGAGGTGGCGAGGCAGGGGCAAGTTACGGGCACACCAAAGCAGCCCAGCTGCTGAGTGGCCAAAGCGAGATTCAAGCCCGGGCCTTCTGTACCTCAGGTATCTCAGATTCTCCACCGGAGAGGGCTCTTCCCAATACGCATGCCCCCGGGTGGTCCCACTTCCTGAAACCCTGTAACCACCAACCATTCCAGAAGCCCTGTCCCTGCATTGGTCTACCGTGTCCTCTGGGAGACACTGACCCTGGGAACCAGTGTCCAGATGGGGGATTTCGGGCTCAACCAGCTTTACCTAAACTCAAGGTTAAAAGGGCATTGACGGCTCAGTTTCCCCTGTTGGAGTTCAGAGTGGTTTTTGGAGAACTGTGGAAGCTCGGGAGATTTTCTGTAGGGGTGAACGTGTTCTCTGCGCCATCCAGTACAATAGCATTGGCCACTGAGCTCGAAGAAAGGGATGCATTCCACTGAGGTACTAAGTTTCCATTTGACTTCGTTGTCATCGATTTGAATCAAAATAACCCCCTGTGGCCAGGGGCTCCCACCTGAGACAGCTTCCCTCTAAGGCCGGTGGGGTAGCCCCACCTTTGCAGAAGAGATGCTAAACAGGACGAACAGAACAGGGAGTGGAAATGGAAGGATGTCACCAGTGGAGGCTCCCAGAAGGCCAGGCCAGTGCATCTGGTGGTCTTGCACCCACTCCTGGTGCCAAGACTCGGCTGCTCACTCCCCACGCGTGAACAGCACGACATTGGAAGTCCTGACGCAAAAGCCCAGGCACGGACCTGGGAGAGTGCTGTTCAGAAACCCTCAGCGGCAGTCACCGCCAGTCCCTGACGTCTACTGTGTCATGTTACCACGAGATGTTGGCATCACCAGCTTCAGTCTACAGTTGAGAAAGCAGGAAGATAGAATGCATGGCTCTGGTTCACAGAACCAGCACCTCCGACGTTCCCTGCATTCTACAAAAGCCTGGACCTGGAGCCTCCCTCCCTCCTTACAAACAGGAAAGACTCTGTGTGTCTGGAACTCTGCTGTGCCAGCAGCGCTGGGGCCCAGGCGTCCCTCAGAGCACAGCCATTGGAGCACCAGCCTCGTTTGCATTCACATTGGCTACATTCACAATCAACAGATGGTGCTACCACAACATTTAATTTGTATCTTATTTATATTTATTTGAAAGGCAGAGAGACAAAGAAAGATCTTCCATCTGCTGGTTGACTCCCCAAATGCATGCAATGGCCAGTGGCCGGCCAGGTTGAAGCCCAGAGCCTGAAATGCAATTTGGGTCTTCCATGTGGGTGGCAGAGACCCATGTAGTTGAGCCCTCACCTACTGCTTCCTAGCGTGTGTGCATTGGCAGGAAGCAGAAGTCAGTAGCAGAGTCAGGATTTGCACCTCAGCACTCTGATATGGGCTGCACACTTCCCAAGTGGCATCCTCGTCTCTGCACCAAATGCCACCCCCACTGCGTTATTTAGGGGAACCGTTAGCGTGGAATATGCTGGAGCCCTCTGGGTGGAGGTGTGTGTTGATAGCAGACCTATGCTCTGAAGTCAAGCAAGATGGACTCCCTATGACCCTCAGAGGTGATGTGTCTGTGAGAGAGGGTGGGAGGGAGGAAGGGAGGGAGGGAGGAGAGGAGAGGACGTGGGCCGAATCTGCCTGGCATTCCAGCATAATCCACGCCACTGTGGAATTTGGAGCAGGAGGGAGCCCTGGAAATGATGTTGTGCAGATTCATCACTGAAGTAACTGGAGGCCCAGAGATGCCATTGTCCCAACCACTCAGGAACTTCATCCCCTGTTGGTAGCCCTGTTTTCAAGGAAACTGGAGAGCTATTGAGGCAGGAGCTCAGCGGGCCCTCCCTCCACAAGGACAGAGACCTCAAATGTCTTGCTCATGGCTGTATCTCTGGTGCCTAGAACAGTGCCAGGCACTTGGTAAACAAGAGGGCCATACGTTGTGTAGGAAGGAAGGAATGAGATTATTCGGCCAGCACGACCCCCGCACGAGGAAAATGTCCCAGTGATGGCCATAGGACAGCAGGCCAGGCAGGTAAACCTCGCCTTGTTAGAATCTGGGCTCTGCGTCCTCTCCTCCAGCCCTGCCACTGAACTTGGCTCTGATGCTGGTGACCCCCCACAAGGGACTCCAACTCTGTGGCCAAAGACACCCCAAAGTCTTCTACCCTTTCACAGTATTGTCTTTCACTAGAATTAATTAACCCAATTTCAGCCTTTTTAAATGTCAGTACAGGTTGAGCATTGCTGATCCAAATTGCATCAAAATCCAAGATATTTTGAGCACCAACATGAGGGCACAAGTGGAAAATTCCACAGCTGACCTCATGAAATAGGTCACAGTCAAAGCACAGCTGCACTACAGATACTGCATGAAATTACCTTGAGGCTGTGTGTACAAGATATACATGAAACACTAATAATTTTCACATTTAGACTTGGGTGCCCTCCCCAAGGCACCTCATTGTGGATGTACAAATATTCCAGAATCCAAAGTCCAAACACTCTGGTCTTAAACACTTTGAATAATGGATATTCAACCTGTTATAACATTCATATTAACAATAGCTTCTATTTGTCAAGATTCTGAGCCCTTTTGAGTTGTCCCTGAGACAGGGCTGGAGTGCTTACTCTTTTCTTTTCATTTTTAAAGATTTAATTATTTATTTAAAGAGCAGAGTTACAGAGAGGCAAAGGCAGAGAGAGACAGACAGACAGACAGACAGAAAAGTCTTCCATCCACTGGTTCACTCCCCAAATAGCTGTAATGGCCAGAGCTAAGCTGATCGGAAGCCAGGAGCCAAGAACTTCTTTTGGGTCTCCCATGTGGGTGCAGGGGCCCAAAGACTTGGGCCATCCTCCACTACTGTCCCAGGCTATAGCAGAGAACTGGATCAGAAGTGGAACAGCCTGGATGCTGGCACTGCAGGAGGCAGCTTTACCTGCTGTGCCACAGCGCCAGCTCTTATTCCTTTCTTTAAATTAATTGATTGATTGATTGATTGATTGATTTGAAAGGCAGAGCAACAAAGAGAGGGAGAGACAGAGACAGAGATCTTCCATCTGCTGATCCACTCCCCAAATACCTGCAACAGCCAGGAACTGCATCCAGATCTCCCACTTGGGTGGCCCAAGTACCTGAGTCGTCATCTCCTACCTTCCCAGGTGCATTAACCAGAGGCTAGATGGGAAATGGAGGAGCCTGGACTCAAGCCAGCACTTCACTAGGGGTGGGGGTGTCCCCTGTGGTGGCTTCATACACTGTGGGGCACAGTGCCCCCTCCCCACTGACAGGTTTTGGAGACGGACATGAGGAAGTGGAGATGTGAGACAGGGCAAAAGCCAGCCAAGAGTGCATGGATGAGAAGTTGCCACCATGAGCAAGCAGGCTGAATCCCAGTGGGGACCTGAGTTGACCCATTGAGAAAGGGGAAGTTGGAGTGTTATTTATCCACCACCCACCAACCACTGGTCGAGGATGGACACTTAGAAGTGAATCCCAGATGCCTTTGGGCTCTCCAGCACACTGGCTGAGCAAACTGCCGTGGTGTTAGACACTGCAGCCACACGTAAACATAGGGTGGCTCTGGAGGGGCACCAGCAGCCTCCCCCACCTTCCCTTTCTACACAGACGCCTCTGAGTGAAAGCCATGTGCTCAGACTCCAAAGCTGGGGTGGAGTTAACCCAGGTCGGCCCCATTAACCCCAAAGCCCTGCTCTTCCTGCTCCCTGAGGTTGCCTTCAACCCACCTCCCACCTGCTCGTGGTGTGCCCACCTCCCCTGACTGTCTCCTCCTCACTTTGCCCCCAGGAAAATTCCACCCACTGGCAAGTTGGTGCTGACCCTCACAACCGACGCGTGCGAAGGGAAAGAGAATTTCGTCCGCTACCTCGAGCATGTCCAAGCGGTCATCACGGTCAACGCCACGAGGAGAGGAGACCTGAACATCAACATGACCTCCCCGATGGGCACCAAGTCCATCCTGCTAAGCCGGCGGCCCCGGGACGACGACTCCAAGGTGGGCTTTGACAAGTGGCCGTTCATGACCACCCATACGTGGGGGGAAGACGCCCGGGGAACCTGGACCCTGGAGCTGGGGTTTGTCGGCAGCACGCCCCAGAAGGGGGTGCTGAAGGAGTGGACCCTGATGTTGCACGGCACGCAGAGCGCACCGTACATCGACCAGGTGGTGAGGGATTACCAGTCTAAGCTGGCCATGTCCAAGAAGGAGGAGCTGGAGGAAGAGCTGGACGAAGCCGTGGAAAGAAGCCTGCAGAGCATCCTGAGCAAGAACTAGGCCACCCGCCACCCTGTCGCCCCGCCTCTGCCTCCGCCCAGCAGCTGCTGTCACCCCTCCCCCAACACGAGTCCATCGCCTGAGCTGAAAGCTTTGCCCACTGTCCATGATGATTTTCACGACAATGAAAACAACCTTTTCTATTCCACCATGCCCCAGATATAGTGTTCCCACCAACGTGTATGTCCCACATGTCACTCCAAGTTCTTTCTTTCCCGCATCCAAATGGGTGATGTCCTGCAAACGAAACTGGCACAGCTTCTCCCAGCCCCCCAGCCCCCCAGCCCCAATTTTTTTTCCTCTCTGAGAAAAGAGCACATTTCAAAAGCCACGCCCAGTGGCTGCGAGAATGTTTGTCCCGCGGCCTGAACGAAGCACAAGAGAGGTGGTGGGTCCTTTGGGGAGAGGTAATTTGAACTTACCATCCCTGGATGGTAGATGAAATCACACCATCCAGGGAGAGGCCTAGTTACTAGATGGGGGCAAGAGATCCGAAAAGCAAGAGCTTTGGAAATTTCACCACCAACCCCAAAATCCTTCCTTTACCTGTCCTGCTCAGCCAACATGATAAGTATGTAATCTAAGAAAGTTCTGGAAAAATCTGCAGGAGCAGCCCAAATTTCTCTCCATTTGCAGAGTTCAGCCCAGCCCCAGTTTTCTGGGGTTCCTCACATAGCTGTCCAAAAGAAAATGGGGCAAGTCAATCAGGCAGACGTGGCCACCTGTCTGGGGCAGGGTCGTTTGCTCTCTGGTTTTTCAAACTACGTCTCTGGGGTATCTTCATCTGATATAAGGGAGAGGCGAGGTGAGTGTTTTCTCAAAGCTTTGCACACATCTCCTTGGGCTTTAATTTCAAAAAAAAAAAAAAAAAAAAACACTGGAGAGGAACAACTTCCTGCCTCTTGCTGTGAGTTCATTGATGTGTTGGAAGGGTGATGGAGACGTGTGCGAGGACACGAGTGGCATCCCCACTTGGACCCCTCGACCGGTGGAGCCTCTTCTGCCGAGAAAGGGATGTGCCACGTGCCAGCTCGCTCCCCGGTCCCTTGAGGGCTGCAGGAAGCAACAGGACAGCTCTGTTGGCACATGGTGCCATCTTGGTGACTCGGCAGGCCGCGAGACATCAAGCATGCAACCAGAGGCGGCTGTTGTCAGCCCCAGAACCCACCATTTCTTTGCTAGACTGACGACCAAGTGACTTCCTGTCACTTTATTTTCCTACCCAGGTTTACCTTCTCATTCCCAGTGGCAGGGCCCACCCATTCCCAAGACACGGCTCCTCCTCTCCCACTCCCGGCTCCTCCCTCCCTTCCCATGGGATCTGCTGGCATAGCCCCAGGTCCTGTTCCCCAGGCCCGCAACACAGAGCACTAACGATGGCAACTTTGAGAGAGAATCTGGAAGTCCCAGTGTCTGTCTCTTCTCCCCCATCTTGGCATGAATTCCAGTCTTCTCGAACATCTTGTGACCTTCCTCCATCATGCTTTGAAGTGTAATATTTATGATTTTTTAAAAGAAATTTATTACTTGTTGCAAAGGTCTTTTTAAACCAGTTTAAAGAAACAATAAATGGAAATCATTGAAAATTCATTTCACATTAATTGTCTGAAAATAAACCAAAGGACATTATGTGTGCATGTGTGTATAAAGTGCACACAGAAATATATATACATATGTAGACTATATACATGTGTGTATATGTGTATATATATACACTTGTATAAATGTATATACACACATATACCCAAAATGTGTGTACGTGTACTTATTTAAAGAAACAGACACTATATTCATCTCTTAAAGAATATTCAGAGACTATCACGATGATTCTGGCTGAAGCAAAAGGCCGGTGGAAATTCAGGTCAAAGTGTTCATCCATCCCCATTACGTCACCTGTGTAATTTCACAACTCTCTGTATAAACATTAAATGTCTTCTATAGCAGCAAAAATATGAAATAGTTGTCCATATTTTCAAAGTTGTGGTATAATTTATGAAATTAGAGAGTGACTTATCCGCTTCTTAATAGAAATGGCAAGTTTTGATATGACTATACAGTATATAAAATATATATAGTGCTATATATCCACACATTGGGTCTCTTTCATTTCTTTTTGGCTTCAGTATTGATGCTGACCTCTGTCTAGCTAGTGCTATTTTTATGATATCCCCGATCCTAATGCAAGAGACATTTACTCATTTATTTTAAAGCTAAAATAAGTGATTGATGAATAGGGTTCACATTGTTCTACCCTGTGCCAGATTTTATAAGTAAATTTAGAAGGACATGTTGTAGATTAGGAGACTCAACAATAAAACATTGCCTTCCAGAAATCATGTGGGATGTGCTGTATCGTCCATGGAAACCCATCCATTCTAGGGGCACATAATAAAAAGTTGTTGCCATATAGAGACCTTAAAAGCCTGCCTGGGCGAACTTGCATGAAAGATGTACGATTAGTGTGTAAATCATACGTCAAACATGGCCAAGGGCAGCATGTTTCAAATTCCGGTTATAGCCATTAGCGGACTGTAAACTCGATTCAGGAAGTCAGTACGGAGTCTGTTAACAGAAGAGAGCGGAGCAGATCGTGCACGTGAAGGGGAAGGCTGGCTTCCTGAAACACTCGTTTCTGGGGAGTGCTGGCTTCAGTGTGTCTGAGTGTGGATACCGGTTCAGGGTATGAAATGCATCTCTCAGTATGGCTCATGGGCAAAAATCTTTTAGAAACGCTACTCTGGAGTACATAGTCAGGCTAGACCATGTTACAGCACGAGAGCAAATGCCTCGAACTCCCCGTCGTTTAACACAGCAGAGATTTCTCTGTCGCTGTCACGAATTCCAGTGGGGGCACAGGAGACTCAGTGAGACCACAGAGTCAACTCAGGGATCCAGGCTCTTCTGCCGAAGCTGCCAGTCACCGTGCAGAAGAGACGCCATGGGGACCTCTCTCCACTCGTCTTTATTTTTTTAAGTTTATTTATTTTTATGCATTTGAAAGGCCAGAGACAGAGACAGAGATCGTCCATCTGCTGGTTCACTACCTAAATGCCCACAACAGCCAAGACTGCGCTAGACTGAAACTCAACAGGAAACTCAATCCCATTCTCCCACATAAGTGGCAGGGACCTGAGTACTTGAGCCATCACCTGCTGCCTCCCAGGATGCACGGTAGCAAGAAGCCCAGTAAAAAGCTGAGCTGGGCCATGAAGCCAGGCACTCCAATATGGTATGCGGGCATCCTAACTGGCCTCCAGCTGCAAGGTCGGGGCAGAGGGACATCCTGCAGCTACAGAGCCGTGGCAGGCCCAGGTGCCAGAGCAGCACTGGCCAGGGCCGCCTTCAACAGGATACAGGAGAGGGTGGACCAAAACCTCCACTTCCTCACCTGGCCACCAGGAGAACGTGGAGATGGCCCCGCCAGTCTCTTTAGGACCCTCAACTGGATGGAGGACCCATCGGCCCGTCGCTTCCCTGCCTGTGCCCCCTCCTCACTCCTCAGGAGATACAAGCCAGAATAGGGGCTTGTACAGGCAGAATTTACTAGAACACCCCATAAGCTAAGGACAAAGTATTGTTACTTAGTGAATTCAAAAGGCAAAAGAGAACCCAAAAATGTGGACCAAGGAGCCTAGCATGTGTGGGAGGCAGGGGCTCATAGGAAAGCGGCTGTGATGCTGGGAAATTGAAGTGGAGGCACCCCTGGCCCAGGCAGGATCCCAAGGCCCCTGCCCTGTGTGGGGCACCCTGGCCTGTCTCTCTCGCAGCACTGGGAGCTGGAGCAGGAGTACCTGTACCAGGACCTGAAAGGCAGCGAGCTATGCCCGGGCAGGATGAAGCCGAGGACTTGCTGGTGGAGGTCCACGGTGGTCCCCACATGTCCCACTTGAGTCCAAGGACTTGGGGGGCAAAAGACCAAAGGAACCACCTCGTAGCTTGTCCCCTCCAAGGATTCCCTTGAGACAACTGGTGCTCTCACACATGAACCTACACCATTTTTTCTGAGAAACCAACACTGAGAGGCCTAGGGGCTGGAGCGGTCTCAGCCTTTGCATGGGGCAGGAGCCCAAGTGCCTGTGGGTACCTTCTGATTGGCAGAGAGGCTGGAGTTAAGACAAGTGGAGGGCCTGGCAGGGGTGGGGCATGGGACTAAGACTCAGAGCTCCAAAGAGGGGGCATCCCAGTCCAGCTGGGGTTGGGGGGGGATCTCTGAGAAGATCCTAACAAGGTTGCTGTTGCGAATGCTGGTGGAACTGGGCAGGGGCGGGGAGGTACTGCACTGTGAGGGGAAACAAGCTGTCCCTTCAGGCTGCCCATAACAGCATGCCGTGGACCAGGGACCACATACACAGCAAAGCTGCTTTCTCAGTTCTGGGGGCTGGAAATCCAAGATCAAGTGGCTGGCAGATCCAGTGTCTGCTGAGAGCCCTCCTTCCTTCCAGGCGACAGAGCACTTTCTCACTCTACCCTGCCATGGTGGAAGAGGTATCTCCGGGGCCTCTTTTATTATTATTATTTTATTATTATTAGGGAGGCAGAGAGACAGAGACAGACTGCTCCCCTTTACTGGATCACTCCCCAAATGCCCACAATGACCAGGGCGGGGCAGAGGCTGAAGATGAGAGCCAAACACTCAATCCAGGCCTCCTGTATGGGCGGCAGGAACCCAACTCCTTGAGCCATCACCACTGCCTCCCAGGTCTGCATTAGCAGGAAGCTGGAGTCCGGAGCTGGAGCCGGGTATCGAACCAAGCACCCCTATGCCAGACACAGGCATCCCAGCCAGCATCTTCATTGCTGGCCCATACACCCAAGAGGCCTCTTTATAAGGGCACAGATCTCATTCATCAGGGCTCTGTTCCTACGTTTAAGTTATTGCCCGAAGGCCAAACCTCCAAATACCTTTCACCTTGGAAGTAAGGATTTCAGCATGTGTGTGTGGGACAGGAAGCTTCCGCTCACAGCAGAAGCAGTGCCAGCTTGATGTGGACAGGAACAAAAAGGAACCAAAAGGGAGGGGACCCTGCTACCGCCCCCTGTAGCTTTTCACTCCTCCCCTCTCCCCACTGACAGAGCCTCCCCACAACCACCACCAGCAGCAGACTTTCAGGCCCACCATGACAGCGCAGAGGACAAGTCGGGAGTGAGAGCCGGGAGTGTCCATGGGCACCCTGGGCACGCTCACAACCCTCCTGCACCCAGACCTTGCTCTGGGTCCGCTCTGGGGGGCCTCCCACCGTGACTCAAACCTCAGGTTCTGCTTTGATATGGACCCTCGATAATCAACTGTTATCTTGGAGATCTTTGGGGTTGCAAGCAACAGAAATCCTCCCTAACGAATGAAGGCAAATGGGCAGGAGGTCAAGTGCACGCGGAGCAGCTCCCAGAACTCACGGACCACCTGCACAAAGTGCCTACACCAGCCCAGAGAAAGGACAGAGACTGGAGCCAGCCTGGATACCTAGATACACAGCAAGAGGCAGGGGTGCCCTCATCGGAACGTGCCCACTGAGGGACAAGCACCACCATTTTCACTCTTGGTTTTGCTGAACTCAGATTTCCAATGTCAATGAGAGCGAATCTGATGCGTCCAGTTTGGTTCACCTGCCCACCCAGCCTGAGGCCAGAGGAAGGCAGGATTTCTTTCTCATCTGGGGAATACACTGTGTAGGAGGAGTAGACTTAGGATCGGTGCCTGAGAAATGGGAGATGTTACCGGGCAGTTACGGGCAGCAGATGACATAATCCAGAGGCCAATCCTGACCCAGGAAGTGGAAGGCAAGGAAGAGGGAGAGGGAGAGAGGGATGGAGAGGGAGAGGAAAGGGAACCAGGGAAGGAAGGAGGCCAACAAGGGGCACCTTGGTACATGGGCTTCTTGGTGGGCAACCAGGACCAAGTCCACTGGGAACCTGCAAGAGGAGACTGTGTACAGCATGCCTAAGAAGCACCAATGGCCCAGAGCATGGACCAAACGTGCTAGGGCCACAGGAAACCTACGGCAGGGAGTGATAGGCGCTTCCATGAGAAGAAGCCTTGGGGTGTGGACATGAGCTGGGCGCCTGGGCGGCCGATGCAGCCCAGTGGCTGGTCACCAACTGGAGTGTCTGGGGAGGGGACTTTATGGAGCAGACAGCTCTGGCAGCCAGACCACACAGAGGCTGCAGCACCGAAGGGAGAACGAGACCCATCACTCAGACAATCGGGCGGTCTGCTCCGAGTCCCCAGCTCTATGAACAGGCAAACCGTGGACCCACACTGGCTTCCAGAACCTCAGGGAGGGGAAAAGCTGGGAACTGAACTGATTCTGCAGCTCTTGGGAGGGCGAGGGGAGGTGGGAGGGTGCAGAGACAGGACCAAGCCAGAACAGTGCAGTCATCAAGAAAATGAGCAGAGGGGGCAAAATCCCTGAGACCCTGGAGGGTGGGGGACCTGCTGCCGGTGGTGGCCAGCCCCACCCGTTACACGTGGGCCCAACCGCAGGCTGAGGACAGCCCGCCAGGAAACAGGGCTTACCTGGCCCCTACCTCCCTGCACCTCTCCTTCCACTGTCTCTCGCCAGTCCCCTTTGTTTCTCCCAGCCTTGGCCACGCTCATTCTGCACCAGGGCCTTTGCACTTGCAGCTCGGCCTGGAATGCTCGCCCCTCAGATCTTCACATCATGGCCCCATATCGTCACTCAACTCATACACCACCTCCTCCAGGGAGTCTTCTCTTGACCCCTCCAACCCCCAGTAGACCCCAGTCATACCAGCATGCCACCCTGTTTGAGTTCCAGCGTAGAATGTCCCCAGCAGAGACTAAGTAGTCTCTTAGTTGACTGCTCTGGGTCCCCAAATTTACTAACAGCGCATATCCTGCCTCCCCAACCACAGCCCTCCACCTGTGAGAACAAGGCAAGCGCTGATTGTCCTCAGCTGTCCCCATAGTGCCCAGCATCAGGCCTGGCACAGAACAGATTCCCGATCCATCTCTCTTGATTAATGGAATAAAATATTAAAATGGGGGCTGGCGTTATGGTTTAGTAGGCTAAGCCTCCGCCTGTGGTATCCTTTATGGGCACCAGTTCAAATCCTGGCTGCTCCTCTTCCGATCCAGTTCTCTGCTATGGCCTGGGAAAGCAATAGAAGATGGCCCAAGTGCTTGGGCCCCTGAACCTGCCTGGGAGACTCAGAGGAAGCTCCTGGCTCCTGGCTTTGGATCAGCACAGCTCCGGCCGTTGCAACCATTTGGGGAGTGAACCAGTGGATGGAAGACCATTCTCTCTGTCACTCCCTCTAACTCTGCCTCTCAAATAGATGAATCTTTAAATATTTATATATACATATATATATATATACACATGTGTGTGTGAGAGAGACCTTTCATTCCAAAACAATACCTCCTGCCTTTTAAAATATGAAACTTGACTGAACACAGAGTCTGAGAAATGAAAAGATGTCATTGGGAAAGTCAGGGTGCGTGGCGCTGCTAACCCTGCCTGAGACACACGCACAGGCCCAACCGCCAAGCGGCTCCCCTGCTCCCTCCTAAGCTCCTGGGTAATAAATATTCAGACCCGGGCAATGGAGTGTGCTCTCCAGGCATCTTCTAGGAAGCATACGCCCTTCTCGAAATCAAAACCTCAGGTGAATTCAGACCAAGATGGTTTAAAGCTCTGAGCAGAATGGAAAGGTGCCCCCACACAGGGTCCTACTGTAACCCATAACCAAGAAATAACAAAGTAATGCGTGACTCTGTTGGATTTCTCTAATGACGTGGAGCTGACCTGCCAGGTGCTTTTTGGGGCTGCACAATCCATCTGAGCACATGTACTTGGGACCCTCCAGGTTGTACTTAGGAGCCTCTACACAGGGAAGGAGTATTTTTCTTAACTGGCATAGGTAGAGCTATTTTTGCTATGTATGCATAGAACTAGTAGAAAAATAGGCACCTAAAGGCAACATAAAAATTTTGGGGAAGACACTGGTTCGGGGTAATTTCTGTTTTTTAGGATGTGACAGAGTAAGTGCTTGTGCGCGTGTGTGTACGGAAGGCATGTACACTCACATGGGACATGGCTGTACCGTGATAACTGAGATCTCCAATAAATCTGGAAAAAAAAAAGCCCACCTTAACAGCACAATACACACCTGGCACATAGTACAGGCTCAGTAAATGTTTACTGGCCTAATCACTGACTTTAACAGAGCTAACTAAACTAACCTTCTACTCTGCTTCTTGAACCCTTATCTAGGATTGCAAACAGAGAGAGAGAGAGAGAGAGAGAGAGAGAAAGAATCTCATACAAAACCCGTGCAGGGCGTGCACTGTGGCAGCCAGCACGGGCGCCCTCTCTCTCTGCCCTTGACACTTCTTCGCCTGTGTTTCTGTACTTGACCTCTGAATGCCAACACCTGCACTTCTCTCCTTGGCTTCCAGAGTTCACACCCTGAGAGCGCACCAGGTGGAAGTTGGTGGATCAACACCCGAGCTCCTGAGCTCCTCTGGCTGGTAACTCGTGAGCTGTACACCCTCCGTTGCCACTGCCAGAGCTCCTCGGTGGGATTCGGGCTCAAGGACACTCCGTGGGAGCTCACTGGTGGCCACCCCTGCCTGCCTCACTCCCTACTCCCTACTCCCTGACAGGTGCCTCTTGATATCACGTGCCCACGAACCTTTCTGTGTTTAAATATTTGCCTCAGGGCCGGCACCGCAGCTCACTTGGCTAATCCTCCGCCTGCGGCGCCGGCACCCCAGGTTCTAGTCCCAGTCGGGGTGCCGGATTCTGTCCCGGTTGCCCCTCTTCCAGGCCAGCTCTCTGCTGTGGCCCAGGAGGGCAGTGGAGGATGGCCCAAGTGCTTGGGCCCTGCACCCGCATGGGAGACCAAGAGAAGCACCTGGCTCCTGGCTTTGGATCAGCGCAGGGCTCCAGCCGTAGCACCCATTTGGGGGGTAAACCAATGGAAGGAAGACCTTTCTCTCTGTCTCTCTCTCTCACTGTCTAACTCTGCCTGTCAAAAAAAAAAAAAAAAATGCCTCGGAATCAGCTTCTGAGCGAACCCAAACTTGTACCTTTAGTCTAGTCTTCTCTCACTAAGTAGTCACGCACAGGGGCGTGTGCTTTGGAGGGGAGGGCCATGTGCCGGTGTCACCAACCCCTGGCCCGCTGCTGTGTGCCAAACCCAGACACGCCTGAGTCTCTGGGGAGCTTCCAAATGAAGCCTGGTGACGCATGCGCCTCTTGTCTCAGCGAGGTCAGCTGGAGGGCCCTTTAACAGAGCGCCCTGGGCCGGAGCGTGGCTCCCCCACCTGCAATCCCCATGCCCCTATTAACTAGACGAGGGAGGTGCAAGCAAAGCAAACGTTTTAATGAGGGCGTCACCAGCAAGGCCAGAGGGGTGGACTATGATCTAAGGCAAGCAGGAACCCTCACTTTCGCATCAGCTGTCCTACAATAGCAAAGCACAGCCCCTCCAGCAGCCGGCCAGGGAAGCTGCGTTCCCCTGGAGCCCGGGGGGCGAGGTTAAGCCCCCCTCTCCCCCGGCTGCTTCTTGTTGGCCTTGGACTTTCCCACCACGGTCTCCACGATCACAGCCGTCTCCTCGTAGGTCTCGATGCTCTCCGTTGAAATCTTCTCAATGGATTCCACCACTTCCACCTTCTTGTACGCCAGCGCCCTGGGGGCGCTTTTGTCCGGCAGGCTGCTGCCCTTGCCCTTGGGCCCGGGCCCTTCGGAGGGATCCTGCTCGGCCCCAGCCTTCTCGGCCTGGGGTGCGGCCGGCCCCTCTGGCTCAGGGACGGCCACCGGAGAGGGTCTCCCGGGCCCCTTGTCTTCCTCCTCCTTGCCCTCATCCTTCTCCCCAGGGCCTTGCGGGTCTTGGGTGCTTATCTCCTTCTCCTTGTCTGGGCTCTTCTGGTTGCTGGAGGGACCACCCTCTTTCTCCTGGGGATCCCCCTGTCCATTCTCCAGAGGGGGCTTGGGCGGCTCGGGCGGCTCGGGCGAGGGCTCTGCGTGGTCGTCCGGAGGCTTGGCACCATCCTCGATGGAAATCACCACCCCGCCCTTGGCTGGGATGGAGGATGCGCAGAAGCCGGGGTCCACGTGGCTGGCGTCCCCCGTGACCAGCACGTGCCGCCCTTTGGTGTAGAGGTCAGCGGGCGCCTCCACCTCGGGCTCCTGGGGACTTTTCGCCGGCTCCTTGAACATCTTGCAGAGTTTGCCGAAGGCTTTGCTTATCTGCCCGCCGTCCGGCACGTCCTCCCGCGCCGCTTCGGGCCTGGGCTGACTCGCTGCTCCAGCCCCTAGCTCCGGCCCAGCTTCGTCCTCCTCTTGCAGTGCCGTCACTAGCACCGACTTGGTGCCTTCCGGGCCCTTCGACGGCACGTCCTCCAGGGTTCTGCCGCCTTTGTCTTGAGCCAGGATCTCCTTTCTCTTCGGCACACTCTTGGGAAGCCCTTTCTGTCTTGGCTTCGCTGCTGTTATATCCTGCACCGCCCTGGTGAGCGCTGAAACAACACACACAGGCCGGCAGTCAATCCACGAGGGAACGCCTGTGCCGAAGCACGTGCAGGGAGACGGAGTGAAAGGTGGAGGGGGGAGGGGCGGGCATTGGGTGCAGTGGTTAAGAACTGCTCAGGACACCCACATCCCATGTTGGAGCGCCTGGATTCGACTCCTGACTCCCCTAAGGATTCCAACTTCCTGCCTGTGTACACCCTGGGGGGAAGCAGCTGGGTCCCTGCCATACGCGTGGGAGACATTGAGTTCACAGCCTGGCCCAGCCCAGCCCAGCCCTGGCTGTTGCAAGCATTTGGCGAGAGTCTCTCTCTCCCTCTCCCCTTCCCTCCCCCGCCCCCATCTTTTCCTCTTTCTGTCTTTAAAATAAATATAACTATTTTAAACAAATACATTTATTTTGGTACAAAATATTTTAAATCTATGTATATGGGGTGCCTTCAAAAAGTTCATGGAGGGACTGGTGCTGTGGTGTAGCAGGTAAAGCTGCCACCTGCAGTGTAGGCATCCCATATGGGCACTGGTTCGAGTCCCAGTTGCTCCACTTCCAGTCCAGCTCTCTGCTATGGCCTGGGAAAGCAATAGATGGTGGCCCAAAGTCTTGGGCTCCTGTACCTGCATGGGAGACCTGGAAGAAGCTCCTGGCTCCTGGCTTCAGATTGGGGCTGTTGCGGCCAACTGGGGAGTGAACCAATGGATGGAAGACCTCTCTCTCTCTCGCTTTCTAGCTCTCTCGCTTTCTCTGCCTCTCCTTCTCTCTCTGTGTAACTCTGCCTTTCAAATAAATAAATAAATCTTTAAAAAAAAAAAAAGTTCATGGAAGGGGCCAGCATCATGGTGCAGCAGATTACGCTGCTGCCATTTCAGAGAGTAGGTTCAAGTCCCAGGTGCTTCTCTTCCAATCCTGCCTCCTGTTACTGCGCCTGGGAAAGCCTGTGCAGGGACCCCACAGTGCTCCCACTGCAGAGGCTGTTTCCACAGCGCCCTCTGCTGTCTGAGAACTGTCCACTTGAAGGCCCTGAAAGCACACACACACTGACACTGCCATCTTCTCTGTTCTCTGGAAGCACTGTGTTCAGAACCGGGAGAGGAAGAAGCGAGTGACGTCTCATGGGAGTATAGAACAATTCCAAGGAAACCAAACATTGAAGGCAGAAGCCACACTGGCCAACCACAGGGAGAGAATGAGCAGAAACCAAGCAGCCACAGTGCACCTGACACATGTTAAGGCACCTGTGTGCGTACCAGTTCACTCAACCTGGGGGGAAGTATGTGGGATGGTTCAACAGGTTCGTGGAAAATGCATATTATGAAAAAAACAGGGCCACCTGTGGCGTGGTGGGTGAGGCCGCTGCCTGCAGTGCCGGCATCCCATATGGGCGCTGGTTCTAGTCCCGGCTGCTCCTCTTCCGATCCAGTTCTCTGCTATGGCCTAGGATAGCAGTAGAAGATGGCCCAAGTCCATGGGCCCCTGCACCCGCGTGGGAGACCTGGAGGAAGCTCCTGGCTCCTGGCTTTGGATCGGCACAGCTCCAGCTGTTGTGGCCAACTGGGGAGTGGACCAGCGGATGGAAGACCTCTCTCCCTCTGTCTCTCCCTCTCTCTCTCTCCCTCTCTCTCTCTGCCTCTCCTTCTCTCTGTGTGTGTAACTCTGACTTTCAAGTAAATAAATAAATCTTAAAGAAAAAAGAAAAAACCATGCATAGATTGCAAAATTTTTTGCACCAAAATAAACTTATCTTTTATTTCCATTTTGCCATAAACATTTTGAAGTACCCTTCCTATAACTCAATAGTTTGGAAGAAACAAGAAGTGAACCCTGAATTGTATCTTTCCCCCAAGTTAATGCCTCACATTCGTGAATACCCAGCTCATTTTCTCCTTAAAACACTTTGTGGCTCAGCCAGTTTGCATCCAAGGGGATAATACTGAGGATGCCCCGGAGGGGAAGAGGAGACCTCCCTCAGGTAGGAACATGGAGTTTCCAGATGAATTGGAAGGCAGTGTGAATGTCAAGGTCAGGAAGAAAACCACTTGGTTTTTGCACACAAGGAAGAAGAATGAAGAGGAGGAAGAGGATGAGAGAAGAAGGGGAGTGGAGGGAAGGTGTGGAGGGGGGAGCATGGGTATCATTACCTTTCCCGCTGGATCCCAGGCTGAGAGGGGGTCCCTGGCTCGCTGCGAACTGGGTGATAGGAGTTTCAATGAAGGCAGAGCTCAGCCTGGTACGAAACACAGAGAGTGTGGCACCGTCTTAATTCATCGAGTCAAACACAGACACTCCAACACTGAGTGAAAATGGACACAGCTTTCTCCAGATGCAATGGCTCAAGAATTACACACAACTTTTTAAAATCTTTTTATCATTTGAGAGGCAGAGAGACAAACAAAGCTCCCATCTGCTGATTCAGCTCCAAATTCCCACAGCAGCCCGCGCCGGGCCAGGCTGAAGCTGGGAGCACAGGAACTCAATCCAGTTCTCCCAGGTGGGTGAAAGGGACCTGCGTATTTGAGCCATCACCACTGCCTCCCAGGGTGTGCACTGGAGGAAGCTGGAGTCAGGAGCCGGAGGTGGGAATTGAACCCAGGCCCTCCAACGTGGGATGCAGGCATCTTAACCAGTGTCAGTGCCAGGCCAAACACTGCCCCCTTCTCCCCCATTTCCGCCCCCTTTTCCTTCATCTCCTTTTTTAGAAAAGTATTAGTGGATTCCCGGAGTTGGGATCAGGAATGGTCTAACAAGCTCTCCAGGTAATTCTGGTGCCCTAGGCCAACGCCTACTCCCACACATAATTTTCAGCAGATAATCAATCCTATATACACTTACAGACCAGAGAGAGTGTAAAGAAGAGAGGCCAGGGGCTGGCACTGTGGTGTAGCAGGTAAAGCTGCCGCCTGCAGTGCTGGCATCTCATATGGGCGCCGGTTCAAGTCCCAGCTGCTCCACTTCCAATCCAGCTCTCTGCTATGGCCTGGGAAAGCAGTAGAAGATGGCCCAAGGCCTTGGGCCCCTGAACCTGCATGGGAGACCTGGAAGAAGCTCCTGGCTCCTGGCTTCAGATGGGTGCAGCTCTGGCCATTGAGGCCATTTAGGGAGTGAACCAGCAGATGGAAAACCTCTCTCTGTCTCTCCCTCTCTCTGTTTGAACTCTGCCTTTCGAGTACGTAAATAAATCTTGAAAAAGAAGAAAAAAATTATTTAAAGGGTAGGGGCGTCCAGCTACCTTTTTCCAATGCCCTGCTTCCAAAGCAAAATTTTTCATACGGTTATTTCAGAGCCAGGTCAGGACGTATTCTCATAGAGGTGCCTACCAAGCGTTCCCTGTGTCATGAATGCAACGTGGAATCGTGCGAGACGCACTGCCCATAACTAGACAAAGGAAAGGAAAACACTGCCTTTCCCGATACACGCCCAAGCCTTTGTAGCCCCAAAGTGAACAAAAGTTTCTCTTTGTGGGGCACTTTGGGGGGGAGGGGCTTCTATTTTAACTCAGTCTGACCCCAGAAAACCAGCAAGACTGAACAAAAGAATCCTGATTTCATACCCAACCTGTTCTCCACTGCGTACCCATAGATAGGAAAACCCACTTAGCCATAGGGGCAAATGGAGATGCTACAGTTGATACAGACGTAGAGGCTGTAAGTGTAGACAACAGAGATGCTGTTGATGCAGATGTGGAGACAGAGAGAGAGAGAGAGATACAGACAGATTGAGAGAGAGCTGAGGGAGATGGAGATAGATGTCCCAGCTGTGTTGCAGTGAGTGGGGTTCCAGTCACAGCTCGATCAGGGAGGAGACCAGACGGCACAGGCACAGCCACACTTCTGACCAAGCAGGTGACACTCATCATGATGGCGGCAGCTATAACCCTCAAGCATCCGAGCACTCACCAAACGCCAGGCTCCATGGGAGGCGCTGCACCTGCAGGTTCTCAAGAATGCTCCTGGTCACCCACCTCCCCACCAGGATGCTCAGGAGCCCAGAGCCCCGGGGACACGAAGCAGCCCTCTCAGCAAATGCTCCTGGTCACCCACCTCCCCACCAGGACGCTCAGGAGCCCAGAGCCCCGGGGACACGAAGCAGCCCTCCCAGTAAGGCCCTCTGCCTACCGTACTCGGACTCCCAGCATCCCCACCACTCCCCTCCTTCCTGCCATCCTTTCCTCCCAGGCACCTGTCACAGCTCACAGAGAGCTCACTCATTCGCTGTCTCCCTGGCCCCCAGCATCCGAGCTCCCTGAGGTCAGGGAGCGCCTGGCACTTAGTAGGCACTCAGCAAAGATTTGTGGGTGGGGAGCGGGGTGCACGCTCTCATCACAGCTGTGTGGCCACACCTGTTGCCTTCCATCTCGATGATCCGATGGTACCGGTCCAGCTCGTTCTTCAGGGTCTGCTGTGCGACCGCCAGCTGCCGGCAGTCATAGGTCGACTTCTCCAGGGTCCGCTCCGTCTCCTCGATCTCCTTGCGCAGGGTTTCAATCTGCTCATTGTACAGCTGGATCTCGTCGTCGTAACACTCGTGGGCACTTTTGATAGCTTGTTCCAGGGTCGACGTCTAGGGGCCGAGACACACGGTGAGGAAACCCATCCCACCCCGCCCTATACCCGGGCATGAACTTGCACTTGCTTTATGCCTCTGCCGGTTAGAGATGAGCAGTGAATTACATTGCAATCCTTAAGCCCAAGCAGAATGCAGAACCTGAACCCCACATCCTTGCATTAATATCCACACCCTCTGGGATCATCCTTACCACAGCCCTGCCTCAAAAGCGGTCAGAAGGGGCTGGCGCTGTGGAATAGCAGGTAAATCCACTGCCTGCAGTGCCAGCATTCCAAAAGGGCACCAGTTCAAGTCCCAGCTGCTCCACTTCCAATCCAGCTCTCTGCTAAGGCCTGGGAAAGCAGTGGAAGATGGCCCAAGTGCTGGGGCCCCTGCACCCATGTGGGAGACCCAGAAGAAGCTCCTGGCTCCTGGTTTGAGATTGGCAAAGCTCCAGCCATTGTGGCCATTTGGGGAGTGAACCAGCAGATGGAGGACCTTTCTCTCTGCCTCTGCATCTCTGAAATGCTTTCAAATAAATAAATAAATCTTAAAAAAAAAAAAAAGTAGTCGGAAGGTAACACACCCAGAAAATAAAAAGGAAACAGTCGCCCGTGGAATAATGCATGCAATTCACATAAAGAACATTCGTCATACTTCCATGACTCAGCAGAAATCCGATAGCCAAAAACATAGAAAAAGAACTCATACAAGGGCACTTCAAGTAACGCTTTTGCCTTCCTCACATCAAGACTACTGCACCAGGCCAGCGCAGCGGCTCAATAGGCTAATCCTCCGTCTGCGGCACCGGCACCCCGCGTTCTAGTCCCGGTTGGGGCGCCGGATTCTGTCCCGGTTGCTCCTCTTCCAGGCCAGCTCTCTGCTGTGGCCAGGGAGTGCAGTGGAGGATGGCTCAAGTCCTTGCGCCCTGTGCCCGCATGGGCGACCAGGAGAAGCACCTGGCTCCTGGCTTCAGATCAGCGCAGTGCGCTGGCTGCAGCACGCCAGCCGCAGCAGCCATTGAGGGGCGAACCAACGGAAAAGGAAGACCTTTCTCTCTGTCTCTCTCTCTCACTGTCCACTCTGCCTGTCTGAAAAAAAAAATTAATTAAAAAAAGACTACTGCACCTTAAGGCAGACTGCCTCCTCTTTTGATTCTCTCTGGGAACTGTTATCAATAATAAAACTCCTCATGGGTTCCTCTATTATAATTCTCTTTGTTCAAGCTAAATGGATTCCATAATCTACATAAGGGTGACCTTTCCACCTTAAGGGGCACACCACTCACAATTGGTTTTGTTCCAGTTTTGCTTATACTAATTAACAAACATATGCTTCAGAACTCAACTTCTGGCAACAACTGACCATGCAGGGGACACAGCCATTGGCGGCGACCAAAACTGTTCCAGCTCATAAAGTAAATTTGTTAGATGAAAAAGGCAGAGACTTCCAGACCCGGGACAGGCCTGCGCTATGCCCCTCATAAGCAGGAAGCAGCTATAGAACATGTGATGGTTCTACACCTTCAACAGCCCCTAGGATTAAGGGCTGGAAAGTCTTTGAGGTGGGAATGACGTAGGCAAGCACCTGGAAGGCCACGCCTTCACCAGGCCACCTGTGTGATCTCATCCCCCTACCTGACCCCACCTGTGCACCCACCTGCCAATAAGGCTATGTGACCACTCCCCTTGGAAGTTGCTAAAAGGCCTGGAGCATGGTGGGCCTGGCCCTTATTCTCCCTCTCCCTCGCTGCCCTGGATGTCCTTGCTGTCCTACACCTTTGGGGCGCGAGGCCTTCGGGCCACCCACTCCATGGTTTCCAGCCTGCAGGCTCCCCCACGTGGCTTTCAGCCTGATCTCTGCTCAATATGGACCCCAACTTAATTTCCAGACCTTTCCTTCTCCCTTAAAGCCCTCACTCCCCTATGCATTTCTCTCACTAAATAAAAAGCTTAAAAACTTAAAAAAATAAAAAAGGTACTTCAAAAGCTTCACAGAAAATGAAATTAGAAGCTTATTTTGGGGCTGGCGCTGTGGTGTAGTGGATAAAGCCAGCATCCCACGTAAGCGCTGGTTAGGGTCCCGGCTGCTCCACTTTCGATCCAGCTCTCTGCTATGGCCTGGGAAAGCAGTAGAAGATGGCCCGAGTCCTTGGGCCCTGCACCCTCGTGGGAGACCTGGAAGAAGCTTCTGGCTCCTGGCTTTGGATTGGCGCAGCTCCGGCCACTGTGGCCAATTGGGGAGTGAACCAGTGGATGGAAAACCTCTCTCTCTCTCTCTCTCTCTCTGCCTCTCCTTCTCTTTCTGTGTAACTCTGATTTTCAAATAAAATAATAAATCTTAAAAAGAAGAAGAAGAAAGAAAGAAAGTAGATAACCTGTTTTTAAAAAACTTATTTTGGGGCTGGCGCAGCGACTCAATAGGCTAATCCTCCGCCTTGCAGCGCCGGCACCCCGGGTTCTAGTCCCGGTCGGGGTGCCGGATTCTGTCCCGGTTGCCCCTCTTCCAGGCCAGCTCTCTGCTGTGGCCCGGGAAGGCAGTGGAAGATGGCCCAAGTGCTTGGGCCCTGCACCCCATGGGAGACCAGGAGAAGCACCTGGCTCCTGCCTTCGGATCAGCGCGGTGCACCGGCCACAGTGCACCAGCCATGGCGGCCATTGGAGGGTGAACCAATGGCAAAAGGAAGACCTTTCTCTCTGTCTCTCTCTCTCACTATCCACTCTGCCTGTCAAAAAAAAAACTTATTTTGGTGCAAAAGAACTTTGAAATTCATGCCACAGTTTTTCATAATAGCATTTTCCATAAACTTTCTGAAGACCCATCATATGTATGGGTTTCAACAATTTTTTAAAATTTTATGTATTTATTTATTTAGAAGGAAGAGAGAGAAAGAGGGGTCTTATATCCTCTGGTTCACTCCTCAAATGGCCACAACAGCTGGGGCTGAGAGAGACTGAAAGCCAGGAGCCAGGGCCCCCTTCCTGGTCTCCCCCATGGAGGGTAGTCTATGCACGTGGGCCATCTTCCCCTGGCTTCCCAAGCACAGTAGCAGGGAGCTGGATCGGAAGCCAAGCATCCAGATCTCAAACCGGCACTCCAGTGTGGGGTGCCAGCATCCCAGGTGGTGGCTGAACCCACTGCGCCACCACAGTACCAGCCTGGATCTCAACATTCTTACACAACTTACTCTGTGGTCGTGGCTCTTTGGCAGTCTCGTTCTCCAGTCATGGACATACATGGTCCTCACAAACAAAATAAAACCAAAGGAAAAACCACCTGCCCAGAGGAGAGCTCCTCTCGGAACCATAGGGTGCATTCCAACCAGCTGGGGCTGCGGGGCTGCCGACTCTTAACTCTAGGGCAGGTGGGGCCGCAGAGTCTGTAACCAGGTCCCACGTGTCGCTGAGGCAGCTGGTGAGTGCGCACCCAGCCTGGAGTCCCGCCTGGAGGTGACTGCTGGGCATCTGCGTTCCTTCATCTCCAGGGATGGCCACCGCTCGGCAGCCCCTACATGCAGGCCAAGTGTCCCTACTGGACAGCCTAGCCCAGGATCCTCCCTAATGCAGCCTGACCCTCCACTTTGTGTGCTGTGACCTTGGAGCAGGGAAGTTCCCGCAGCGAAGACATTCGGGAACAACTCACCAGGGCATTGCTGTTGATCGGGAACCGTTCACTGGAAGGGGTCCAGCAACAATGCGAGCCCACCTCCCTGTGCACCTGCCTGGGGTGCACCCACCCCCCACTGGTTCACTCCCCAAATGACTGCAACGGCCATGGCTGAGCCAGGCCAAAGCCAGGAGCCAGGAGCTTCATCCAGGTCTCCCATATGCGTGTGGGGGCCCGAGGACTTGGGCCATCTTCTACTGCTTTCCCAGGCCACAGCAGAGAGCTGGATCTGAAGTAGAGCAGCCGGGACAAACCAGCACTCATATGGGATGCTGGAGCTGAAGGCGGCGGCTTAACCCACTATGCCACAGTGCCAGCCCCATTGGCCTGTCTTACACTTGCTATGTCTACTGGGACCCTGCAAGGGCTCTCAGAGACAGCAGCAGGTTGGTGGCAGGTTCTAGACTGCTGCATCACACAGTCTGAGGCTGCCACCCTGGAGCCCCATGGGCACGGAGAAGCTGAGAAATGAACTCAAAGGGCAGAGACCCAGGGAGAGAGAGGCTGTGGAACAGAAGGAGGAGGAGGGCAGGGAGGCCGAGAGGTGCACCTGCCGCAGATCCTGGCTCCTGTTCCTGCTGCCCACCTGCTCGGCAGCGTCAAAACCTGAGGGTGCCTTTTCAGCACAGACACCTGGCAGACACCACGTTAGCCAAACAAACTCAGCACCACCGGCAGGAAGACCTCCGGGCATGACGTGACACACGGACGACACAAAGCCACCTCCTTGGGGGTCGTGCCTAAGATGCACAACCTCAACCCAATGCTGAGAAAGCAGCAGGGAAACACACATGGAGGGATGCTCCCCCAAATAGCTGGCCCGGACTCTTGCAGAAAAACATCCAGGTCCTGGAAGACAAGGACAGACTCGGGGCATCGCCGACAGGGGAGACCACGGAAGCAAGCGGGCTCCCGGACGAAGACAAAGCTGCAGAGAGGTCACGGGTGCAGTTTCGGGGCGGCCACGACAGCCGGGCATGTTTGCTCACCCCCTGGCTCCCAAGCCCGCCCTGTAATGACCAAGATGTTAACACCTGGGGAAGCTGGCTGCCGGCTGCATGGGAAAGATCGGTGCTGTTTTTGCAAACTTCTCAGAAGTCTAAAATTATGTCAAAATAAAACAGATGAGTGCTCTTCCAAGTTTCAGCTGGTTTAATTGGGTTTCTGTTCCTCCTTAAAAAAAAAAAAAAACACTCAGCCGGCGCCGCAGCTCACTTGGCTAATCCTCCACCTGTGGCGCTGGCACCCCAGGTTCTAGTCCCGGTCAGGGCACCGGATTCTGTCCCCGTTGCTCCTCTTCCAGTCCAGCTCTCTGCTGTGGCCCAGAAGTGCAGTGGAGGATGGCCCAAGTCCTTGGGCCCTGTACCTGCATGGGAGACCAGGAGAAGCACCTGGCTCCTGGCTTCAGATCGGCTCAGCGCTCCAGCTGTAGCAGCCATTTGGGGGGGTGAACCAATGGAAAAAGGAAGACCTTTCTCTCTGTCTCTCTCTCACTGTCTAACTCTGCCTGTTTAAAAAAAAAAAAAAAAAAAAAACTGAGTTCAATCACCTGTAATGAATGTCACACAGCAAGTCACACCCGCCCACATGGGCGATGGCTGCTACCACATGGGAGACCTGGATTAAGGTCTCAGCTCCCAGATTCAGCCCTGTTGCAGGCATTTGAGGAGTTAACCAGTGGATGAAAGCGTTAGATATATATAGAGGCAGAGTTAGAGAGGAAGAGGCACAGAGAGGTCTTCCATCCACTGGTTCAATCCCCAAATGGCCACAACAGTTGGAGCTGTGCCAATCCAAAGCCAGGAGCCAGGAGCTGCTTCTGGGCCTCCCACGCGGGTGCAGGGGCCCAAGGTCTTGGGCCATCTTCTACTGCCTTCCCAGGCCATAGCAGAGAGTTGGATCGGAAGTGGCTCAAACCAGCGCCACTATGGGATGCCAGCCTCCTCCCATAATTTTTTTTAATAAAAGTAAATAAGGGGCCGGCGCTGTGGCGCAGTAGGTTAACACCCTAGCCTGAAGCACCGGCATCCCATATGGGCGCCAGTTCGAGACCCAGCTGCTCCACTTCCTGCCCAGCTCTCTGCTATGGCCCGGGAAAGCAGTAGAAGATGGCCCAAGGACTTGGGCCCCTGCACCCGCATGGGAGACCCGGAAGAAGCTCCTGGCTCCTGGCTTCGGATTGGCACAGCTCCATCTGTTGCAGCCATCTGGGGAGTGAACCATCGGATGGAGGACCTCTCTCTCTCTCTCTCTCTCTCTCTCTCTCTCTCTCTCTCTCTCTCTGCCTCTCCTCTCTCTGGGTAACTCCGACTTTCAAATAAATACATCTAAAAAAAAAAAAAAAAAGTAAATAAAAGAAGAAATCAGAAGTTCCTTCACTGTCTTACCAAAACTTACCACTAGATGGTGCTGGGTGACTTTCATAAGAAATGAGACTGCACTTTCTCCACTCCCCCTGACACAGAGGGCATCTAGGAAACCATCACCGTCAGTCCTGGCACCATCTCCGGGGGCCTCCTGAGTGTTTGTTCCGTGAACGTGGAGGAGGGGTCCCGATCTGCACAGAGCGCTCCACTAGCAGGTGCTGTTGGTGCCACCTCGTGCCCAGGATCTCCCCACCGAAGCCTGTGCAGCACGCCCGGAGGCCTTGGTTACAACAGACTGCTGGACCCCACTCCAGAGTTAGTTCAGCAGGTCTGGGGTGTGCCTTGAACGCTCATATCTCGACAATCCCCAGAGGAGGCAGACACAGCTAAACCATGGACCTCACTCTGAGGACCCCTGCCCCCTGCCAGGAAGATTCTGGAAGCTTCCGCTGTCCTAACCAGAGGCAGAAGCGGCTGCACAGCCCCCTCACCGAAACATGCACACACAATATACATAACGCATGCAGACACCACACACAGATATACACACCATACACATGTGTACACACACACACACCCTCCTTCTTTCCCTGCAGGGCCTCAGAGGAAGTCACATACACCCAAGTCACCAGGCTGAGACGTCTTTCCCTGAGCCCTGGTTTGAGCAGGGCAAGTTCCTGGGGCAGCTGTGAGCTGCAGCTCAGGGGCCGCTCACAGCTCCTGCGAGATGCTGCAGGGTGGCAGCTGTGCCCAGAATCTGGCTGTCCGGGTGCAAAGTCCCAGAGGAAGACTCTGGGCAGAGGGAGGCCCTGGATATGCACAGACAGCACCCCCTCCGGCCTTCCAGCTGCAGCCTAAATGTTGATTCTGGGGTGCTGAAGGGCAGAGACCTACGCCGATGTCCATGTGCGCCAGGGTTTCCAGAGGCAGATCCAGAGGTGTGTGTCCTCTGTGCTTTTCTGTGCAGTCGCCAAACCAACCGCCCCTTCATTTCTTTCTTTTTTTTTTTTTTAAGCTGGAGGAATGTGGTCCCCTTGCCTTATAAAAACGCGGCATTTTCATCACCGCTCCCCATCAGAACAACCAGCGAGAGAGAGCGAGAGCGAGCGAGAGAGAGCGAGAGCAAGCGAGAGCGAGCTGTTAGCCAGAAGGCGCGCCCCAAACACGGGCAGGGCTGAGTTTGCAAAGTGAGCGTCACTCCAAAGGGGCTGGGGGGCTGGGTAGAGAGCTCCCCGCTGACAAATTTCTAGCTGGAGATGAACGCTCACACACAGCCGCTCTGGCCGGGTCTGCATCCAAAATCCAGAAATGTCACAGATCTGAGCAAGTACAGGGTGCCGATCCCCACCTGTGTCCGTGTCGGCTTACTCTTAACAAGCTCTGGCTGGGCAAAACCAGTCACTGACCCAGCCACCGTACCCTTGATGGGGGAGGGGCAGGACATGGGGGAGGTACCAGGGACCAGAAATTCGCGTGACCCCATCTCCATTTGCGCCCTCCCCCGACTCTTCCAGATCCCGCAGAGTCCTGCATCCCGGGAAACCCCTAGGTCCAGGCCAGACGGGCAGCTTCATCACCTGCTGAGTACAGTCCAGCCCCTCAGTTCGGCCCCTCAGTGCAGGGCCCCCAGCCTGTGCCAACTCCAGGAGCTGGACGCTGTGCCCTCGTGCACACGCACGTGGACTTCAGCACAGCGTGTGGGAAGCCCTGATTCACACCCGCGTGCAGTGTGAACGCCAAGAGCGTGGCGCCTACCTGGGCCTGCAGCTCCGTTCTCTGCGCCTGTAGGTGGGACAGCGACTCCTGGGCCCCCTCCAGCTGATCCTGCAGAGACGACACTTCCCGCTCGGTCAGGAGCTTCTCCTGCACAAAGGGGGCCAGGCTCAGACACACACATCGGGAGGAAATGCAGCAAGGACAAAGGCAGAGTAGGGATATTTGCACCTGCCCCCACCCCGCCCCATATTCACCACCAAGGTCACTTGGTGACCACTGCACTGGGCAGCCAGGCCTTTGGGGGTGATGGGTGCTGTGGAGGCCGTGAGGCTGGGCCCTGTGCTGGGATTAGTGCCCTTCCAAGAAGACAAAGCCACCCCAGGGTTCTCCCTCCACCATGCCAGGTGCGGCAAGAGGGCAAGCCAGGAAGAGAGCCGTTGGCACCCTGACCTTGGCTTCCAGAGCCAGAACCGTGAGTCATCAGTGCCTGTCATTGAAGCCCCCCAGTCTGTGTCATCCGTTACAGCCGCCCAAGCTGACAGCCCCACAAGAGCCACTACTACTGCCTTTTTTTTTTTTTAAGATTGATTTGTTTGAAAGCCAGAATTACAGTGGAAGATACAGAGACAGAGAGATCTTCCATCTGCAGATTCATTCCCCAAATGGCCGCAACGGCCACGGCTGGGCCTGGCCAAAGCCAGGAGCTTGGAACACCATCTGGGTCTCCCACATGGGAGGCTGGAGCTCAAGCACTTGGGCCACATTCCATGGTCTTCCCAGGTGCATTGGCAGAGAGACAAACTGGAAGTGGAGCAGCCGGGACTTGAACCGGCACCCAAATGGCAGCTTAACCACTGTGCCACAAGCCTCCCTGCCCCCTTCTTGGTTTATTTATATGCATCATATTACAGCATCACAAAATTACACAAACCACACTAGGAGGAAAAATCCGTTGATACCCTGTTGAACAGGGAGAGGGACTATGGAAGATTTGTGTTGGTTTCCCAAATGGGGTTCAGTGATCTCTATCCTTTCCACAGACTCAAGCTATCATTAGCAAAGCCTGGCTCAAATCATCTCCCCTCATTGCCCCAGGTTCTCCTTTGAAGTTGACGACTGAACCAGGAGGGGATTACAAACACAAGCAGCCTGCTGTGCTGTGACTGCGTCCCCCTGACTCCCTACTGGAGACTCGGTCCCCAGGCACAGTGCTGGCAGGTAGGGCCCGCGGGGTGAAGTCCAGGCTCTGTCCTCAGGAATGGACTAACGCTGCCCTGAGAAGGGCTGCTGGGGGCGACTCCTCCCCTTCCCCTCTTCTGCCGAGTGAGGACACAGAGCTCCCCCACCTTGGGCCCTTCCTGCCTTCCGCCACGTGAGGACGCAGCCAGGAGGCCCTCACCAGCATCCGTAACAGTGAGAAATCCACTTCTGCTCCATATACATTACCCAGTCAGCCCTATGCTGTTACAACAGCAGAACAGACTCCAAGGGACCAGGGCTGAGGCACAGAAGGTTACACTGGCATCCCATGTTGGAGTCCTGGCTGCTCTGCTTCCAAGGCAGCTCCCTGCTGATGCACCTGGGGAAGCAGCAGAAGACGACCCAAGTGCTTGGGCCCCTGCACCCATGTGGGCGACCCAGGCTTTGGCCTGGTGCAGCCCTGGCTGTTGTGTGCATTTGGGGAGTGAACCAGCAGATGGAAGCTTGATCTCTCTTCTTCTCGCTATCATTCTTTTTTATTTCAAATAAATAAAATAAATCTTTAAAAATAACAGGAGAGCAAAAATCTGAGCAGATACTCAACAAAGAAGATTCTTGGATGACAGAGAAGTACGTAAGATGCCCAGTACTGGGCCAGCACTGTGACGTCGCAGGTAAAGCCTCCGCCTGTGGCACCAACATCCCATGTGAGCACCGGTTTGAGTCCTGGCTGTTCCACTTCCATCCAATTCCCTGCTAATGCGCCTGGGAAAGCAGCTGAATATGACCCAACTCCTTGGGCCCCTACACACACATGGGAGACCCTGAGGAAGTTCCTAGCTCCTGGCTTCAGATCAGCCCAGCTCTGGCTGTTGCAGTCATTTGGGGAATGAACCAGGGGATGGAGGGCCTCTCTCTCTCTCTGTTCCCCCACCACCACCAACTCTGCCTTTCAAATAAATAAATAAATAAATCTTTGAAAAAAAAAATTATGCTCAGTTGGGGCCGGCACTTTGGCTCAGCGGGTTAAAGCCCTGGCCTGGAGTGCCGATATCCCACATGGGCGCCGGTTTGAGACCCGGCTGCTCCACTTCTGATCCAGCTCTCTGCTATGGCCTGAGAAAACAGTACAAGATGCCCCATGTCCTTGGGCCCCTGCACCCATGTGGGAGACCTGGAGGAAGCTCCTGGCTCCTGGCTTCGGATCGGTGCAGCTCCAGCCATTGCAGCCAACTGGGGAGTGAACCAGCAGATGGAAGACCTCTCTCTCTCTCTTCTCTCTCTCTCCCTCTCTCTCTCTCTCTCTCTCTCTCTCTGCCTCTCTTTCTCTCTCTGCGTAACTCTTTCAAATAAATAAATAAATCTTTAAAAAAAAAAAATGATGCTCTGTATCAGTAACCATCAGGGAATGCAAAAGAAAACCACAATGAGATATGCAATATACCTAGCAGAAGCAAAAAAATAAATAAATAAATAAACTACAAAGCTGACCTACCAAGAGCTGCCAAGGCCACAGAAAGCAATGGTAGCTGTGGTTCATGGTGGCAGGGAAGCATTTCCACTTTGGAAAGTAGTTTGGGGTTCCTTACAAGGTACACAGGAAAGAACAGCCGGTCTGAGCAATCTTCAGAAAGTTCTTGGAAAATACGCATTATGAAGAAGATGCGCGTGGACTTCAAAAACGTTTTGCACCAAAATAAGCCTCACTCTTAACCCCATTTTGGCAGGAACTTTCTGAAGCTGCCTTATGATTCTCGAGAAGAAACCTAAGACAGCGGTCAGGGCCAGGGTGCATCCCCAGATGTCTAACTGTGGGCATTTGCAGTGCGAGTCACACCCCACAGGGGTCAGCTTCAGATATGAAGGCAGTGCAGGAGCAGGGAGCAGTCAACCCACCAGGGCTCCTGCACAGTCCCTGGGTCTGCCCAGGATGCCCAGGCCCAGGGCAGCAAAAGCCTCCACATCCGGCTTCCCCGGCAGCTGGGGCTCCAGGTCTTACCTCCCTCATCCCACCTGCGCTGGTGGCCACCTGCGAAGCAGTATGGGTGATCTGCTGCAAGATGCTGATGTAGGCCTGGATTTCCAGAAGATTCTGTCAGGGAAAGCAAAGCGTTCTCAGTATCAGTTAAGCCGCTCAGGTTTTCCCTGTAGCAGCAGGTGTACCCAGGAGAGGACGCTCACCCATGTTCTCCCATCACAAATGGGACAGACCGTGAACACATCAGGGATGGGAAGAGGGTGATGGATCTGCTGCCACCGATGGGCCCGCCCGTGCTGTACCCATCAATCCTCACGAGAGAGGGGCAGATGAGTGAACAGGGGCTGTGTTCAATTCACCCATTTCCTTTCAGTTACCTTGGCGCTTTGCTGCTGTCTGCACAGAGCCCTGGATGGTGGAGGCATGGGAGAAAAGTAGAACCCTCAGCCGGCGCCGTGGCTCACTAGGCTAATCCTCCACCTTGCGGCGCCGGCTCACCAGGTTCTAGTCCCGGTCGGGGCGCCAGATTCTGTCCCGGTTGCCCCTCTTCCAGGCCAGCTCTCTGCTGTGGCCAAGGAGTGCAGTGGAGGATGGCCCAAGTCCTTGGGCCCTGCACCCCATGGGAGACCAGGAGAAGTACCTGGCTCCTGCCATTGGATCAGCGTGGTGCGCTGGCCGCAGCGCGCCAGCCACAGCGGCCATTGGAGGGTGAACCAACGGCAAAGGAAGACCTTTCTCTCTGTCTCTCTCTCTCACTGTCCACTCTGCCTGTCAAAAAAATAAAAATAAATAAATAAAAAAAAAGTAGAATCCTAGAGGGCACAAAGGCACAAAGGCCCTGCATCCAACACACGGCTGCAGGCAACCAGGCCTGGACCAGATGACTCACAGAGTACCTGTGGCCTTGGGCAGCCTTTAAAACCTCATGAAATGCAAGTTCATCTATAAAGCAGAGCAAACCCTCTATAGGGACGCCTGGTCCCCAGCTCTCTGGGCAATGACTGGACATGGCCTCTTCAGAGAGCCACCTTTGCCAACCAATGCCTACTCTTGTCCAGGAAGCTACCCAGACCGAGCCTCGTCCCCAGGGCAGGTCCGTGACTGAAAAAAGACCGCTGGCGCCGCGGCTCAATAGGCTAATCTTCCGCCTGCAGCGCCGGCACCCCAGGTTCTAGTCCCGGTCGGGGCACCAGATTCTGTCCCGGTTGCCCCTCTTCCAGGCCAGCTCTCTGCTGTGGCCCAGGAGTGCAGTGGAGGATGGCCCAAGTTCTTGGGCCCTGCACCCGCATGGGAGACCAGGAGAGGCACCTGGCTCCTGGCTTCGGATCAGCGCGGTACACCGGCCGCAGCACGCCGGCCGCGGCAGCCATTGGAGGGTGAACCAACAGCAAAGGAAGACCTTTCTCTCTGTCTCTCTCTCTCTCAATATCCACTCCGCCTGTCGGAAGGAAGGAAGGAAGGAAGAAGGAAGAAAAAAGACCAACGCTCTGGCCTCACAGCAGCACGGGGTCAGCCTTGAATCCACACCCTGGGAGTGAGAGACAGGGCTGGGGCTGGACCCATGCCCACTCCTCTCTGCTGCTCCTCCCTGGAGCCCTGCGCACAAACATCAACCACACAAGCTCTCCACCCCCAGCTCCTACGGAACCGACCTGAGACTCTCTCAAGTGAGACAGCCAGGTGAGTTCACAGGTGAGCTATTTAGTATTCGAAATGGCCTCAAAACACACACACAACAACAACAACAACAACAACAACAACAACAACATCGCTTGGAGCTGAGCCCAGGCACTGCTCCTAGGGGGATTCTCAGTGCAGCAGAAGCAGGAAGGGAAGCAACACTGAGCTGGGGAGGTTTGCCAAGCACTGGCCAAGCTCAGGTGTGCAGGTGCGCGTGTGGGTGTCCCCAGGCTGCACGCTCTGCATGTGACCCCGCTGCCTTGGGCTGTGACACCAGGAAGCTTGACTGTGGAGGGGCGAGGGCGTGGTTCTGTTATCACTATGTCACCACCTGGGCACCTGCAGCTCCATCCCAGTGAGGAAGGGGATGTCTCTGGGCCCCAAGGCAGAGCAGAAGCCCCCACGTGGTCCCACGGAGGCGAGAGGGAGCTGGGCTGTGTGTGACGCCAACGCCTGCCTGCTCACAGCAGGGCAGCAGATCCTCAACACAACACTAGCGGGCAGACGGCCTGCAGCTGCTTGGACACGGCGCGCAGGTGCACACACTGGAAGTGGGAGGGGCCAGAGCCTGAGGGTGGAGACCACGCCCGGCCAGTGCCACAGGTCCGCCCCACTGGGCAACCCACACAGCCACACTGAGAAGGCAAGCCTGGCATTGGCAGCTCAGAGAGGTGAGGCCACAGGCACAGCTCCAGAGTGGGATATTTCCAGTACCCCCAGAACCCCACAAAGGGAGAGAAAAAAAAAAAACACCATTTTCTTTTTTCGTATCTGTATTTCCTGAGCTCAAGCAGTTGACAGAGGAGAGCTTAATCAAGACAGTGCTCCATGAAATCGCTTTGTAAACTGCAGACACACTACAGACAGCAGGCTCCCCACACCCCAGACACGCCCCAGGGGGCCACTCCTCTGCCCATGCCTGGTTCATTAAGTGCTGTGCAGTGACCAACCCGCCCCCAGCACAGCTCGCGGGAAAACGCACACAAACGGTGGCCCATGAGTTTGTGTGCTGGGCTCCTGTGACCACACCCAGGGAGTCACGGTTACCTTTTTGTACCTGTCCTTGGCTGCACTGATGTCATCCTGCAGGAACTGGGCTTCGATCTGAAGGCGCAGGTTATGCAGCAGGGCCTCGTCTGCTTCCTGCGAGGACAAAGGGTGGCGTCCTGGGCACCCGGACCGCGGCAGCAGTGCTGCCACAGAGGCGGAAACTCGGCCAGCGTGTGAGCACCCAGGGAAACACAGGTCCTGGGGCAGATGTGCAGCCCAGCGGCTCAGACGCCCGTGTCCAGGACCTGAGTCCAAGTCCCAGCTCCAGCTCCTGACTCCGGCTTCCTGCTAATGGAGAGCCTGGAGGGCAGTAGGAGGTGGCCCAGGTGGTCGGTAAGGGGTTGGGTCTCTACACATCCTGGAACAAGCTGCCAGCTCCCAGCTTCCTCCTGGTCCTATTCTGGCCATTAGAAGCATCTGGGGGAGTGAACCAGCAAACAGAAGGTCTCTCTCTCTCTCTCTCTCTCTCTCTCAACTAAATAATAAATCTAAAAAAATTAAAATATTAGAGTGTAGGTATATTTACTTACCCAAATAACCTTAACATTTAAATGTGCTCTAAATCATCATCGAGTTGAGTTCCTAAGATTAAACAGGAAAATAGGCTTCCTTTAATTCTGAACTGGTATTGTATTGCACTGTATTGTTGAAAAGCAGAGTTGCGGAGAGAGAGCACCCTTCCATACACTGGTTCACTCCCCAAATGCCCACAACAGCCAGGGCTGGGCTGGGCCAAAGCTGGGAGCCCGGAGCACCATCCAGGTCTCCCATGTGGGTGGCAGGTGTTTGGATCATCTTCTGTTACCTCTGAGATCCAGTGGAAAGCTGGATTGAAAGCACCGTAGCTGGTACTCAATCCGGCACCCCCAACACGGGATGCTGGTACCCCAAACAACAGCTTAACCCACTGTGCCACAATGCCTACCCCAAAACCTGTATTGCAATAGTTCTCTCCCAGGACTGTTGACGCGCACTCAGAGAACTGTTCCTGTGCTGTGATGTCTGGAATAGACAAAAGTACTCCAGAGTGTCCAGTGCAGTACTGCAGGTGAGCATCCCTGCCCCCACTCACCTCACACACTGCCACCTGCCCAGTGGCAATACCTGAGGCTTTGACAAGGGGACTTTTACTGCTTTTTACTGAATAAGCATGATGAATATTAGTAATGGCTTCCTATGAATAAAGGTGGATACAGGGCTTGGCTAAAAATGCTTTAATATATATACATATATATATATTTTAAAGATGTATTCATTTGAATGGCAGAGTGACAGAGAGAGACGGGCGGGGGTGGGGGCAGAGATCTTCTACCTGCTGGGTCCCTGAGTGCTGCTTCTGGGGACTCCCAGTTCTGCGTGAGCCAGGATTGGCCCACGTGGGTCACAGGGCCATCACCTCCCTTAACAGCAGAACCACAATGATGAGAAGGAAAAGCCAGGAGGCAGTGGTTCAACCCCAGGGATGGGGTCTCCCTCGGACAGAGGCATGGCTAACTCTGGGGCCACAGAGAAGGAGAGCTGGGCACAGACCTGGAGCCAGCCCCTCCGAGTGTGGCTGCCTCTCCTCTGCCCCTCTGCAGCTGGCTAGGGACAGGACAGAATGGCGAATTCTAATCATCTTCATTTGTACACAAAACCCCTCCATGACTGACCCACCGTTACGGGAGCCGAAAGATGGAAACTGGGCTTCAAGGACACTTTGTGTTGCTGCTTCTAAAAGGGAGCAGACATTCAAGGTTTTAGAAAGAGAGGGTCGGGGCCAGCACTGTGGCACAGTGGATAAAGCCACTGCCTGCAGTGCCGGCATCCCATATGGACGCCGGTTCGAGACCCGGCTGCTCCACTTCCTGCCCAGCTCTCTGCTATGGCCCGGGAAAGCAGTAGAAGATGGCCCAAGTCCTCGGGCCCCAGCACCTGCATGGGAGACCCGGAAGAAGCTCCTGGCTCCTGGCTTCGGATTGGCACAGCTCCGGCCATTGAGGCCATTTGGGGAGTGAACAGCAGATGGAAGCCCTCTCTCTCTTTCTCTCTCTCTCTCTCTCAGCCTCTGCCTCTCTTTTACTCTGCCAAGAAGGGAAGAAAGAGAAGGTTGTTGGACCTGCAACTTCATTTAAGCCACAGCTGCCATCCTTCAAAGCATCCCACGCAAGCAATGTCCAGTAGCAAAGATGCTCTTCGTGGAGGGCAACCACAGGCACTCTCCCCACGGGGGCCTTTCAGACCACTCCAGGGAACCCTAGGGCTCAGCAAGAACAGCTCAAAACCAAGAGTCAAAACTAACCTCTACAGATGGGGAAACTGAGCCAGACAGTCCAGGGGGTAAAAGAAGATGAGAGAAGTGGAGTCCATCTTGGGCTTCTCCATACCAGTCACGGACTGGGTGCTGAGCCCTGCACCCATCCCTCCGGGGGTGTCTGCCACTCCTCCCCACCTCCCTCTTAGAGTGATGCCAGAGCTGCCCTCCCAGGTCCCATCAGTCAAGTCTGCAAACTGCTCAGGATGATGATAGAAGGCGGCTCAATTATGTGTCCCCAGAACAGGGATCACGCAGACGCTGGTGCAAGCACACGGTCTGGCTCTGCTGACAGTCACCTGACAATCAGCCCCCAAAGCCCCCAGAGCGCCAAGGGTGAGTGGGCACCGCTGGAATGTGCAGCTGCTGTGCTGTGGAGGAGAATTGGTTTTGGACCTGTTCTCTTTTGTTTGCGTTAGAACTCGGAAAATGTGTGGACGCTTGAGTTTTCATTATGCTTTGGATGCTGTCAGCTGAATTTTCAAAAGCTTTACCCACGGGAGCATCTAGATTTTACCAAATGGAGCTTCTGGGTCAACAGTTTAATTTTAGAAAACATTCCAGCCCTGACAGTGGGTATGTTCCAGATCTAGACCCGTGGTTCTCAAAGTGTGGGCCCTGGACCACACCACCAGGGAACTGACTAGAAACTCAAACACCAGTCCAGCAGATCCCAGATTTACCGGATCAGCCTTCCTGGGGCTGGGACCCGGGAATCTGTGTTCAGCACAGCCTCCAGATAACACTGACGCACACTGAAGTTCAGAGTCACTGGCCTAAGCTATTTACAGCCAATTGAGAAAGAGGCTGAAGAAATAAAGAGAATTCCATGAACCTTAGAAAACCAGCCTTGCCTACCTGTTCACAGTGAATCTGGAAACTCCCTTAAGAACCCAACTACTAAAGAACGGGTATTCTAGTTCAAGAAGATTTCTAGCTAGCTAGGATTGAACTAAAAAACTCTTCTCCTTCATTTTAAAATTCTTGGAATTTTAAAGAAAAAAAAGGATGGGTGAGAGTAAAACCTTAAAGTTTGCTCTTTATAGTTCCTTAAGCAAATTCAGGTGTTACTGGGGGCCATCTCTCCATCTGTATATATTTAGAGACAATGAGTTGTAGTCAAACTGCAACATTTCAGTGTCCCCTGACATTCTTAACTATTCAAAGGCTGAAAATGTGAACGCCTTTGGCCATTACGTAGGTGAGGGAATTCATTCTGCATAGCAAAAATGCATAGCACAGAGCGGCTTGCTTTAGCTCATCTGGCTGTTAAAAACACGGGCGCTCAGATCTGGAGGATCAAGTCCACGGGCAGCATCAGCACATGGCAGTTGAATGAAAGCAGCAGTCCACACTCTCACTCATCGTGATGCTTTCCAGGCAGGCTTCAAAGGCCATGTCCATGATGTCCCATGGCCACAGCCTGGGATGAACGGAGCCCATCTGCCAGTGAGACCAAAGCAAGTGGACATGGAGACTGAATTGAGAGCCAAACCCTTGATCCAAAGACCTACCAGCCACAACCACTGAGATGGGCAGACAAGATCTGAATTCTCTCCATTCTTCTCATCTGTTGACCTCAATGGACAGAGAGTCCAGTGGTCACCTGGCCAACCCTTGAGGCACAGAATGTTCCAGAAGATTGGGTACAGGTGCTTATGTTGGAGACAGTCCCCGAAAGCACAGGCAAGGGAGAGGAAGTGACACAGGGCAGGGAACAAAGCCAGCAGGTGGTCCGCGAGAAGGTTCTCATTGTGGACAGCTGCGGGGTGCGGTCTTGCCTCTGGGACTGAGTGGAGCTCACCTCTGAGTTGTCATAATGACAAGGTAAGGCAGCTGGGGAACTTATCTACCTACTCCTGCCCCTCAACAGCTGAAGGTGGCCCCTGGGGTGTTAAGAGTTGGCACATCTGGGCTCTGTGCCCCTTGTGAGTCCTGAGAGTCCATGGCACAGCCAGAGAGATGCAGGAAGCCATCAAGGTGCCCAGCATGACTGGGTGACTGCTAGGGTGCACCAGGGGATATGGCAGAGAACCAACCAGGGCCAAGGGACCATCTCTTACCAAGAGACTTCGGCTTTGGGTCTAAGAGACACAGATTCTCTGACTGTTCTCAGGTAGAGAATAAGCCATGGACACAAAACATGTGCACCTGCCACAGATGGGCCATGGGGCTCCAAAGTCATTTAACCTCACCAAGGGCGAATTTCCTCACTGGCAAAGAGGAGCTGACCATGTCATCTCTAGGGACAAAGCCTGCCCCACCAAAAACCAAAGGTAACTTTCCAAGGCTCCCATGAGCCAGCGCAAGGACCTCCCCACATGTGCAAGCTGCACTCATGACTTCCACTATATCCAGGTATCACTTGCACTATCGTGGACTCAATTTTACTTTTATTTGCTTACAAAGGAACTTTTCAATGTTATCTGCTGTAAATAATCATAAAAAATTCACAACCCTAAAAATCTGTTCCTCCACACACCACATCTAAAATCATCTCCCTTTCAAGGGTTATGCAGCCCACACAGCAAAGCAAACTGAGCGTGTGTGTCACATCAAGTGCTCTGTAACAGGGCCTGGCCTTGTGGCACAGGGGTTTAAGCCTCCACCTGCCATATTGGCATCTCATATGAGCACCGGTTCAAATCCCAGCTGCTCCACTTTCAGTCCAGCTCCCTGCTAATGCACCTGAGAAAGCAGCAGAAGACAGCCTGAGTGCTTGGATCCCTGCACATATGTGGGAGACCTTGATGAGTTCCAGGCTCCTGGCTTTGGCCTGGCCCATCCCCAGCTGCTGCAGCCATCTGGGGAGTGAACCAGCGGATGGAAGACCTCTCTGTCTTTGTCTCTTTCCCTCTCTCGGTAACTCTGCCTTTCAAATAAACAAATCAATTTTTAAAACGTGCTCTGTAATTATAACCATGACCATGAAGTGAGCACCACCAGACAGCAGGTCACGAACATTACGTCATTTAGTTGTCACTAGGCATGTGGACACAGTTCTACTCCTGTGGGAAGGGTCTCTTATTGTTCCAGTTTCACAGACGAGGCAGCTGAGGCTCAGAAACATGAGACAATTCTCCAACAGCCTCACAAAGACAGCAGTAGTGCAAGGATCCTACTAGCAGGCCACACTCCTCTTTCTATGCACAGCTCACCAGTGGGCAGAAGTGTCTTGTTCTGGACTCAGGGAGCAGTCATGCGAATTTCCTGTGCTGAGCCTCACCTGAGTTCTTGGTAGCAGCTTTGCCTGCAACCTGCATAATATTCTTGCAGGGCTGACCCTGCACAGATTTATGCCCCATGCCATAGCTGTTTTGAACGCATGGTGGAGGGTGGGATGTCTTTTCCTCATTTTTCATTACACTGTTTTTATTTTTCTACTAAGAATATATATTGCTTTTGTAATAAGAGAAAAACAGCAGGAGGTTCCGGGGCCCTGTTCCCTCTCTCTTCTCTGTCTTTGAACACTGCCCAAGATGGCTCCGTGTAAGTGCCAACCTGAGAAGTCAGGCCAAAAACCTGCTTACAATGAGAACAAATACTCACAGGAACACGATTTGGGGAGGGTTTGGGGAAGGTATGAACTGGCACCTGCAGGAAGGTGGTGATGACCCTCTGTCCCTGAGGGCAGGCATCTCTGGACAAAATAGTGATCCCATCTGGCCATTGGGACTGCCACCACAGACAAGAATGGGATGAGCTACAGACATGGGCAGAACAGCCGGGCGATGATGGAGGCTAAGACCGGACTCTCAGCGCCAGCTTCCAACAGGCTGGGGGCCAGCGGCTGAGCCTGGCTCCCTGCTGTCTCCATGCTTATGTCAAGAGGGCTCACAGAGCCTTCCAGCAGGGAGACCTTTGCAGTTCCTATCAGCTGACCCGCGTAACCAAGGCCAACACCACCATCCACAGAAGCATCCTGGTCTGGCCAGCACATTACAGAGAAGGGGGCCCTGTAACGCAGGCTATACCAACAAAGCAAAATTTGGCTTCCCAGATTCTAGTCCTGATGTCCCCACTAGAATAATCTCCCACACAGAGCCCGCACAAAAATGGGAGACGAAAAACACCCTGAGCTGGTCTGAAAGAATTCTGAAGCCTACTTGGGCAGAACAGGGACCAGTTTGGGGGCCTCGTCAGTAATGATGATGAGGTCAGGTGCATTGAGAGAGGGACCCAAGTGCCCTAAATAAGCAACCCTCCAACTAAACAGTCTGCAGGGGTCCTGGCACTCTGACAACCTATCCCCGAGTGATGAGGAAAACACAATGCTTCATGCTATTTGCCATCCCAGGTTCTGTCCACCCCTGGTCGTCCAAGGTTACTCTGCTGTCTGGGAGGAGAGTTCTCAGTCGATCCAGATGGTGATGGAGGAAGCTGCACCTGCAAAGCGGAGCTTCACCCAACCCAGCAGGACTGGAAGCAAAGAATCCCTGGTGCCCCCATGTTGTTACTTTTCATGTCCCAAGAAGAGGGAGCTTGAGGACAAATGAAAATATCTTCCTGGGACCAGCATTGTGGCACAGCAGGTTAAGCCGCCACCTGCAACACCAGCATCACATACGGGCGCTGGTTTGAATCCCGGATGCTTCACTTCCAATCCAGTTCCCTGGGGAAGCAGCAGAAGATGGCCCAAGTGCTTGGACCCCTGGCACCTACGTGGGAGACCTGGATGGAGTTCCTGGTTCCTGGCTTGGCCAGCACAACCCTAGCCATTGTAGCCATTTAGAGAGCAAACCAGTGGGTGGAAGATCTCTTTCTCTCTCTCTGTCTCTCCCTCTTTCTCTGTAACTCTGCCTTTCAAATCAATAAGTTTTTGAATAAATAATTAATTTCTTCTCTGCTGTCTCAACACTTCCCCTTGGAGCAGCCATCTCATGACTCTTAGCCACGGAAGAGGGGTCTCACTGCCTCCAAATGACCATGGCCAACGTGAGCTCCTTCTAAGCTTGGTGTCTGGGATCAGCGTGTGTTGAGTGTTGGCCGTTAGCTGGCCCCTGCAATGCTGGCTTGCTCTGATGGCCCAGCACAACCAGGCAGCTTCAGAGCTGATGTGTATCCTGTGGCAGAGAGGTGTGTGTGGGTTCACTCACAAAGATTCAGTTGAAATTAGAGAGTCCAGAAAGAGGGTGACGAGGCGAGAAATGGGCGAGTCGCAGTGAAACACGAAGAGATGTGTGTGAAACCATAGCTTCCGCCATTCAGTGCAACACTAAGGAAGCTACTTCCGCCCCGGGTGTGCCCAGCTCACCTTGTTCAGCCGTTCGAGCATTTCTTTCAGCAGCAGTTGGCACTCACACTCATTTTCATACCTGCAAATGGGATGCACAGATGAGAGTCGGGTGGCTTCTGTGACTTCCCAAGTGCAGACCACACACACTCGGCGTCAAACCCTGCCTGACCTGCGTGCCACGCCCTCTGCTTCAAGGAAAGGGTCTGAACCACAGGTCAGCAGCTGATGCTGCACCTGTGAGCCCACCGCCTCCCAATTCTTTTCACACCACGGAGCATGCACAAAGTGGTAATGTTTGCACCTGGCGTGGGGTAACAGGGAGTGGAAAATGGAACAGGAGTCTGCCAGCCTGGGGGACCCAACAACCCCCAACCGGCAGTCACCCAGCCGCCCAGGGATGAGGGACTTCTATCCTGGTGCACCTGTAACCCGAGTGCAGCAACAGCACAAGGCTAGGAAGGTTGCCACACACAGTCCACCACAAACACCATGACCCTGACCTTATGAGGATCCCCTATGCTATTTTATTTGATATGTGTAATGTGTCCATTTTTCTGGATTAAGTCATTTAATCCTCACAACAAGCTACAAGACAGCAGTTTTGTTACTGCTGCGTGGAAGACGGGAAACTGAGGTTGAGAAATTTGCCCAAGACCTCGGATGGATGCTCCCAGCCCTGTGCCTGATCCTGTGCATCACTCCTGTCTAGTAACAGCTCCTCTGGGCCAGTGGGCAGAGCAGGCTGGGGGTGCCCTCAACCTCTGCCAGAGGCCAGCTGGTACCTAACCACCCCGCGCTCCACAGTGCACTCAGCCTTGGCTGCCCGCCCTTCCCCGCCTCACTCCCTCACTCCCCCCACCAACGTGCCCCAGCTCATCTCACAAAAGCAACTCACCCTCCAATCCCTGCCTCCAGCTTAGCTTCTGGAGGACTCCTAACTAAGACACAGAGGGGAGCAGGACTCACCCTCGAATCCGACACCAAAAACTGTGCTCTGGTGACTCCACATACTGTCTGTGTATGGCAGGAAGACCCTCCCCCTCAATTTAAACATACACAAGATTCATAGAGCAGAGGCTAGAAGCAGGTGTATTTTTTTCTCCTAATCAATTTCTTCCTGGACTTTTAGACAATGATGGGGATCAAGGAAGCAGAGGCTCCAGACATTATTCTGCTCAGAGTAGGGACTTCCCGCTGCAGGAATGTCACCCTTAAAGAAAAACAGAGGTGGCCCCTTCCCAAATGACCCCTCTCTGTGTTCCCTGTAAGCTTCCCCCCAGTATCCCATCTTGCCTTTTTCTTGGTAAACTACATTTCCCAGCTTTCCTTGCAGCCAAGAGTGGCCATGTGACTGAGTCCTGACCAATGGGGTAGAAACAAAAGTCCGTGTGGCAGCTTCCAGAGAAGGGAGGAGCACTTTGGCTCTCTGCATCCCTTTCCCAACCTGCAGCCTGGAACATGCGTGTTGCCTTCTTGAAGCCCAGACACAGCCTTCTGGGTCTCAAGCCATCACAGAGGACCCCTATCAACTGCTCACCCAGACCTTACCCAAGACAGAAACAAACTCCCATCCTGGGTAAGCCGAGGTGTCACGTTGGGGTCTCTGTTTTGTTTTTGGTTTTTTGTTTTGTTTTGTTTTGTTTTGTTTTGTTTTGGTGGTGGTGTGCAATTAGTAGTATTCAATACATTCACAATACTGTGCAGCCGTTACCACCATCCATCTCCCTAACTCTTCCTAATGCAAAACTAAAACTCTGTGCCCCTTAAATGCCAATCCCCCTCCCTCCGCCCCTGGCATCCACCATTCTGCTATCTGTCTCCACGATTCTGACAGCACAGAAGTGGAATTACAAGGTATTTGCCCTTTCGTGACTCACTTCTTTCACTTAGCATAAGGTTCTCAAAGTTCATCCAAGTGGTAGCATATGTCAGAATTTCTTTTCTAAAACTGTTCTATTACTTTTATTTATTTGAGAGGCAGAAAGACAGGCAGACAAAGGGAGAAAAAGACAGGCAGACTGACAGAGCTTGCATCCACTGGTTCACTCCCCAAATGCCTGTAACATCTGGAGCTGGGCCAGGTTGAAGCTGGGAGCCAGGAAATCAATCTTGGTCTCCTATAAAAGTGGCCCAACCACTTGCTCCATCACCTGATGCCTCCCAGCATGCATATTAGCAGGAAGCTGGAATTGGCAGCAGAATTTAACCAAACTCAGGCACTCCAATATGGAATGGTGGTGACCCATTAACTACTAGGCCAAATGCTCACTCCAGAATTTCCTTCCTTTTTCAGACTGAAAAATATCCCACTGTATATTCAACAGCACTTCAAAAAGTTAGTGGTAAAATAGAATGGAAAGATAAGTTTATCTTGGGATTCCAGGGGTCCAGCGCTGTGGCTCACCGCATTAAAGCCTCCATCTGCAGCGCCAGCATCTCATATAGGCTCCGGGTCGAGTCCTGGCTGCTCCATTTCTGATTTAGATCCCTGTTAATGTGCCTGGGAAAGCAGCAGAGGATGGCCCAAGTGCTCCCTGCACCACATGGGAGACCTAGAAGAAGCTCCTGGCTCCTGGCAATGGCCTGGCCCAGTCCTGGCTGTTGCAACCATTTGGGGAATGAACCAGCAGATGGAAGATCTCTCTATCTCTGTCTCTCGTTCTCTCTCTCTGTAACTCAGCATTTCAAATAAATAAATAGATCTTGAAAAAATAAGTTTATTTTGGTGTAAAAAATTTAAACCTGTGTATATAATGGAATTTTTAAAAGTTCATGGAAATGCATATTATGAAAAAAATCTATGCATGGATTTCAAAAATTTTTTGCACCAAAATAAATAGATCCTTTAACTCCGCTTTTTCTACTAACTCTTTTTCTAAAAAGAGAACTTTTTGAGTACTCTTATATATTCCAAGATTTGTTTCTCCATTTATCTACTGAAATGTGAGTTGCTCCACATTTTAGCTAGCATGCATAACATTGTTTGAACACGCAAATACAAACATCTCTTCAAAATCCTGTTTCTGGGGCCGGCGATGTGGCATAGCAGGTAAAGCCACTGCCTGCAGTGATGGCATCCCATATGGGCGCAGGTTCAAGTCCCAGCTGCTACACTTCCAATTCAACTCTCTACTATGGCCTGGGAAATCAGTAGAAAATGGCCCAAGCCCTTGGACCCCTGCATCCATGCGGGAGACCCGGAAGAAGTTCCTGGTTCCTGGCTTCAGATCGGCCCAGCTCCAGCTGTAGCAGGCAATTGGGGAGTGAGCCAGCGGGTGGAAGACCTCTCTCTCTCTCTCTCTCTCTCTCGCTCTCGCTCTCGCTCTCTCGCTCTCTCTCCCCCTGCCTCTCCTCTCTCTGTGTAACTCTGACTTTCAAATAAATAAATCTTAAAAAAAAAATCCTGCTTTCAATTCTTCTGGGTCACATACACAGAGGTAGAATTGCTGGGTCACACAACAGAGCCAGACATTATTTTGTTAATGACTAATTAGATTTGAGAATAAAGCTGTCAACAAAATTTAACTTTCTGATTGCCCTTTCCTGCTAGAAATACCTAAAGAGTTTCTGTAGATTAAAATGTGCTTGATAATCAACACCTTAACAGGGTATCATGGGTACTTTTAATGCTGTTAAGGGCAGTCTAGATACCATATTGAAGAGAAGGATTTCGCTAAGAATTCATACATTTGTACAAGTTAATTCATAAAGTGAAACAAGCACTTTGGCTTCTATTAATTGTTTCACATAAATTATTTTTGCTGCTCAGCAATTTGGATAATTGACTCTACTCACCAGTGCATTTGGGGAGTTTTATTTGTTTTTACTTAGTGTTTTACTTCACCTTTGATGTACTAAAGACCTGATTGTGAAATTATTCAACTTCCAGGCAGATGAGAATCAGCTCAGGCCTGCAGTCCAGGCTCTGTGCACCTCCCGTTTCCCGAATCATTTGCTCCAGGTCTTGGCTACTCACTAACTCACCTCCGCAACCGGAAACCAAAGTTAGAGGAGGAGGGGTACACACGGATGTGGAGGGTGTGGTTTTCACAGCAACATTCAAATTTCACTGCTCCAGTCAAAATGGCAAAACTTCTCCAAGGAGGCAATGGGCGGGATTCAGTTAAAGGGAATTTGAAAGTAAATCACAGAGTCTGAAGGAACAGCCTCCACAAGGGGCAAATGACAGTACTTCAAAGAGTTTGTGGGAAACATGGAATTAAACGATAAATGTATTTTACTGGAAAACATGCCTTAAAATTGATGCACAGTTTTTTCATAATATATATTTTCTATGAACTACTTGAAGAACTCCTCATATGCATTGATTTCAAAATGCTTTTGCACCAGAATAAATTTAATATCTTAATCACATTGCCAAACATCTGCCCCATAATTCATATAATTTTTAACTGAAGAAATATCTGATATGGTTAAACAATTTTTAAATAAAAATCATAAAGGACTGATGCTGTGACTCAGCACATTAAGCTGCTGCTTGTGGTGCCCACATCCTATTTCAGAGTGCTGTGTCAAGTCCCAGCTCCACTTCCAATCCAGCTCCTTGCTAATTCACCCAGGAAGACAGCACACACACATGCACACATGCGAGTCACCACTGTCGTCTGCAGGGGGTGAAAAGTAGAAACTTGGGCCCCTACCACCCACGTGGGAGACCTGGATGAAGCTCCAAGGTCCTGGCTTTGACCTGGCCCAGCCCTGGCCATTGAGGCCATTTGAGGAGTGAACAAGGGCATGGGGGAGCTCTTTGTCTCTCTCTCTCTCTCCAGCTCTCTCCATCACTTTACCTTTCAAATAAATAAAATACATTTTTTAAATAAACAAAAGTAAAAATATTTTTAAAAGCTCTCCCATTAAAAGTCTCCCACCCACTTCTGTCATTTGCCTGTTTCTACTTTTTCACCCCCTGCAACAAGTGTCACTTGCATGTGTGCATGTGTGTGTGTGTACATCTCCAGAAATTCTTCTTCCCTATGCAAGCAAAAAAGCTCTATACTCTCCCTTACTTTTTTAAAGAAAAATGAATGATAATAACATGCCATTCCTGCATATACTGTGTATTATTCCACTGCCTGGGTCCTTGTATAACCTGTTTCCTATTAGTGGCCACGTAGGTTGGTTCCAGGCTTTGGCTACTGCAGATTCTGCCTCAGTGCCTACCTCTGCCAGCCTAACTTGGAAAGATGGTGACAAATTGCTAACTCACAGGTAATGCTAACCCAACACTCCCTGTGAGAGGAGAGCCCACGCCCTGCACCAGGGCTTCTTACACCTACAAGTCACCGGGATCTTGGGAAAACACCGATTCTGATTCATGCTCTGGGCCAGACCCAAGAACCCACACTGTAGCAAGCCCCTGGGTGGGGCGGATGCTGCTGCTCCAGCAGACCTCAGCTACTACTTTGAGTAGCGAGACCCTAGGGGAGGCACCAGGAAACATTATTCCCAGTGTCAGCATTTCCTTCACCTGAACTCCAGTCCCACGGCAGCAACCCCCTGGCTGAGAGGACCCTAACCCAAACCCTACATTTTCTGAGCCCCAGTCTCCTCTTAGGTTAAATGCATGAGAGAAGGAGATTAGATAACGCGGACACAACTCAAAACCATGATGCTGAACCAAAGCACTCAGCCGCAGAAGCTTGTACGTCTGTGGAATTCTAGGAAAAAAGGCAAAATGAACGTCCGATGACAGAAATCAGAACACTAGGTGCCGCCGTTTTGGGAAGAGGGGAACTGACCGGGAAAGCCAGCTGTCGCGGAGGTATCTTGCATGTTTGGGCGGTTACATAGCCATATGCATTTGTGACAAGTCACGGAACTACGCTTTGAAACTCTGCGTGTTTTATTACACCTAAGTTATGCCTCAAGATAAAACTGCTTGGAAAGTAAAATGATACCATTTCCTACAAACTGTGATGAGCCATCAGAACGGACGCTGGGGTTCAGGAATGCGCCACATGGCACGGATGAGGCCATCTGTCGCCAGGGGACCAGAGACTGGCCCCACCGCCCCGGCCCCACGCCACGGGGACGCCCTCCACACACACACCCTGCCTCGGTGTCCCGCCACGGCCGCCGCTTACTTGCTGCGGAACTCGTCGAGCGCGCGCTGCGCCTCTGCGCCCTGGCGCTCCAGCCGGCCGCGCTCGGCAGCCAGGTCCCGGGCGCGCTGGCGGTTGCCCTCCACGTAGCGAGCGAGGGCGTCCTCGGGGCCCGCCAGCTGGCCCAGGCGCTGGAAGGCGTCCAGTTGCCGCCGCAGCCCGGCGTGCCGCTGCTCGAGCGCCCGGGCCCGCTGGATGTGGGCGGCCACGCGCTCGCCGAGGCCCTGCAGCGCCGCCAGGCTGGGCGGCGCGCCCCGGCCCTCGTCGGCCGGCCGTTCGGGCGCCTCGTCGGCGCGCTCATACTGCTCCTGGCGGGTCTGGAAGACGTAGCTGCGCCGGTACATGGTGGCTGTGGTGCGAGGGAGCGCCACGCTGGCTCTCCGGGAGCCCCGCGCCGAGCCAGCAGCCGCTAAATAAACCCGGGCGGGCCCCGGCGCGCCGCTGGCAGCTTCCAGAGCCTGTCAGCCGCTGAGCCGCACGCGGCGCCCGGCGGGGCCGAACAAAAGCGCAGCCGCTCGCTTTGTGCGCGGGATTAGCGGCCCATACAGCGCGGGGCCGGAGAGGCAGCACGGGGCAGTGCAGGGTTTTGTCCCGGGGTGGCGAGGGCCTGGGGCTTTGTGATTGAACGGAGGGTCAGGGGGGACAGGAGAGGAGCGGCATTTGCTTTGGTCCACTGGGGCTGTGAAGAAGGCGAGCCTGTTGCACTTGGCGTCGCTCAAGAGCCCAAGTCCCCTGGATTTGTTCCTTCCCTGTTGGTCACACTTCCCAGAATTTTCTGAGGACGCCATCCTTTTCTAACCGGTTCAGCGATTCCTTTTCAAAATGATAATGCGCCGTGTAGGAGCCCACTCGGTATTCGGGATCTGAACCGTGGGTGCAGAACATAATGGCGAGTCGGGGCCGGTGCAAGCAATTCCTCACTAGGACTTGTGCCTACTCCTGAGGAAGCTGCGAGAACCCGGATAGGGCGCAGGGTTCTGTGGTTACGCTGTCACTCCAGCTCTCCTGGGTTTTGACACCCTTTCCTGAGTGGAAGAAACAGAGCACTACCCATGACGTGGCTGTAATGGGTTCTTCGAACTCGGGAAAGATCTTTCCAGCCTACAGAGTTCCTAGCTTGGCTGACTCTCCAGTAGAAGAGATATGGCTACCCTAGGCTTTAATTTTTGTTATGGAAGTAGCGGATGGATTTTGATGACAGGCTTTGAAATGTGTATGCATGTGCACACATAGCATTAACAGCTAGGTTTTGACAAATTTTAAGGTAAATTGTGTTGCAGAAAGAAATGGATATGTTTGCTCCTGAATAGAAGTATTTTGTCATATCTTTGATTTTAAAAATCATTATCCAAAGGGTTGTTTTCTTAAAAATAAGGATTAGCAGTGCCATCTAATTAATTACCTCTTATATGGGTTGCACTTAATTATAGTACAAATTAGTTATAGTGATCAAAGGGAGAGAAAGAAAATTACACAGATCTGCATGGAATTTGTAATTACTCTGAAAAGCCTGCAGAACAATGGATTCAGTCTGGAATACGGCGATATAAAGTCTTCCACTGTGCTTCTGGTGTAGTTATTGTTCTATTTTCTTAAACCATTTAAAAATAGATTTTGTGTTCAAACCTGAGTGTTTTTGAAGGAACACATACCCTGTGCCGGTGGCATGGTAATTTGATTTCAGGCTTCCCAGAGAGCAAGACAAAAAACATAAGAGGAAGAGCTATAAATCATTCATTTCTTTTGACATCATATAGCAGTCAGATATTGGGACACAACAAACTGTCCCCAAAGCCATGTGTCATGCAGTGACCAGCAGTATCAGTCATGACACTCGCAGGTGCGCAGGGGTTGGATGGCTCTCCTGCCAGCTGCAGGTCTTTGGATCCGCAGAGGCAGCTCTGTTCCAAAGGCCCTCAGCCTCTGAGCAAGCAATGACAGAGGCACAGGAGCAAGCCTAGCCACACAAGAACGTCTCTGGCCGTGGTTTGCATCTTGTCTGTGCCACTGGTCAAAGCAAATCACAGGGGCCACAGGCAGAGTCTGAAGGAATGACTCAGCCTGAAGGCGTAGCAAGGATGAGTTTTACCCTGTTACATTGGGGTGAAGGCCAAGCCTTACCCTGTTACACTGGGGTGAAGGGTGAGTCTTACCCTATTACATTGGAATGAAGAATTGGAACTGGGCTGGTGCTGAGGCATAGCAGGCTAAACCTGCAGCAGGGGGCATCCCAAATGGGCACCGGTTCATATCTCAGATGCTCCTCTTCCAATCCGTTAAGCCTTGGATAGCAGTGAAAGATGGTCCAAGTCTTTGGACCCCTGCCCCCACATGGTTGACCCAGAGGGAGCTCCTGGTTCCTAGCTTCGGATCGGCCCAGCTCTGGCCGTTGCAGCCATTTGGGGAGTGAACCAGTGGATAGAAAACCTCTCTCTCTGTCTTTCCCTCTCTCTGTCTATAACTCTATCTCTCAAATAAATAAATAAAATCTTTAAAAAAAATTTTAGAAACAGAATTGGGACCAACAAATCTATCTACCCCATTTGAGAAAAACATATCCCAGAAACATGATACAAGAAAAACTATTTCAGTGCAATGCAGTGGGACAAACAGAAAATTATCTACAAATGATGCATAATAGCAGAAAGTTAAATATTGAACAAATCCTTGTCCTCAGGGTGCTGGAGACAAATCTATGCCCAACTAATTAAAGCAAAGCAAAACAAAGCACCTGGGATAAGTTTGATTATAAGAGACCTAAACAAAATGCTGTCATTGTACCAAAGAAGAAACAGTGACACCAGGTGGGACAGAGAAGTCAGAATCCTAGACAGAGAGGAGAGCATCAACCAAGGGGCGTGAGAAGCAGCAGAGCGAGCAGTCACACAGTGCGCTCCTGCATACCGAGAGCTGCCTTAAGCAGTAGACAGAAAAAGGGTTCCAGAAAGCAAAACTCCCACAGAGGCTGTGGCTTTCCTATGAGTAGCAGAGCAGGGAACCTGGGCACTATCTCTACTCCTCACAAGCCCCACCAAAAACAGCAGCAAAGAATTTTGGTTTGTTTTAGAATAAAGATCCACAAAAGCATGGAAGGAAAGATTACCATGCGCAAGATAGATCAACAAACTTTCAGGAGGTCAAGTAGAGATTGGTGGTCACTGAGTGTGTCAGTCAGCTTTTCATCATTAATGACAAATAACTTGACACAGGTACTCAGGAGGAAATTCAGTAAGCTCCCTGTGGGAGGTTCTGGGGCATGGCGCTGGCTTTGGCTCAGTTCTGGTGAGGACCTCAAGGTAGATGGTACACAGTGATGTGGGGGCAAGGGACAGATCAGGACAAGTAGTCACATCTTGAACCAGGAGCAGAGAGACAGGGGGGACGCAGCCTTGCTCCTGCTGTCACAGTCCTCTCTGGAGAACTCCTGTGTCTCTGCCTCTCCCATCTTCTTCAAGCCCACCCCCAGGGTACCAACGACCTCCTCTAGACCCCACCGCCCAAAGGCAAACCTCAAGCCATGGTAGTGACTGAGCAGAGGGCAGAAAACTGAAACTCAGGCCCCTACAGAGGGGAGTGGAAAGGACATCGAAGAGGTTCATGCCAGAGAATTCCAGAAGAGTTTTAGAGTTGTATTGTGGAGCCTGGCGCTATGGCATGGCGGGTTAAAGCCCTGGCCTGAAACGCCGGCATCCCAGCAGTTCAAGTCCCAGCTGCTCCTCTTCCGATCCAGGTCTCTGCTATCGCCTGGCATAGCAGTGGAAGATGGCCCAAGTCCTTGGGCCCCTGCACCTGTGTGGGAGACCTGGAAGAAGCTCCTGGCTTTGGATCGGCACAGCTCTGGCCATTGCAGCATCTGAGGAGTGAACCAGCAGATGGAAGACTTCTCTCTCTGTCTCTACCTCTCTCTGCAACTCTGTTTTTCAAATAAATAAATAAATCTTAAAAAACAAATCAGACCTCCTACCTGCTTCTTGCACATCTAGGTAGCTACCTAACCCCCATGATGACAGATAACCTGGAAATGATTCTCTTGTGAAACTGAACGAGAGCGATCCTGAGTTCAAGGTCACCAGGCATAGCCATGGGCAGGGAAGAGGCCATATTGAAAAACAAGAGCATTGTGGGAGTAGATCCATGGATCCACATGGAAGGGCGGGCTCTACCTTTCCTATTTCTCATTCACCGATTCACTCCCAGGATGCTGGCCACCTGCCGTACATTTCCCCAGGTTGAAAATTTGGGATTATGAAAGGAATCTGCAGGAAAAAATAACTTCAGAAAATGATTTCAGAGAAAAAGCATCTCCAGAGTTGGAATTTGGAATGTTGATTGATTGGTTTTTAGTCCCAACATGGGTTATGCTTGTGTGGTCCAAAGTTAATTCAAACAAAGCCATGAATCACTGAGACCCATTTTACACTAAAGATTTTCTCCTTGCAGCATGTAAATCTTCTGCACTTTGCTTTTTCAAAATTTAATGTTTTCCCCCAAAGTATTGATTCTCTAAAATGTATATACATCATGGTATCCTGCTCCCAACTCTTTATGCCATTGAAAATACAGATACTTCTTATGAGAATTTTGCTATAATCGGCCGGCGCCGGGGCTCACTAGGCTAATCCTCCGCCTTACAGCGCCGGCACACCAGGTTCTAGTCCCGGTCGGGGCACCGGATTCTGTCCCAGTTGCCCCTCTTCCAGGCCAGCTCTCTGCTGTGGCCAGGGAGGGCAGTGGAGGATGGCCCAAGTGCTTGGGCCCTGCACCCCATGGGAGACCAGAATAAGTACCTGGCTCCTGCCATCGGATCAGCGCGGTGCGCCGGCCGCAGCACGCCAACCGCGGCTGCCATTGGAGGGTGAACCAACGGCAAAGGAAGACCTTTCTCTCTGTCTCTCTCTCTCACTGTCCACTCTGCCTGTCAAAAAATAAAAATAAAATAAAAAATAAAAAAATAGAATTTTGCTATAATCAGTGGAGTTTTCATCTCCTGTGAAAAAAGAGATTGAAAATATGAGAAACTGGAGGGGCCAGCACTGTAGCTTAGAAAACTCTTAGTAAACCTCTGCTTGTGCTGCCGGCATCCCATCCACACGTCGGTTCACATTCCCCTGCTCCTCTTCCGATTCGGCTCTCTGTGGCCTGGGAAAGAGGTAAAAGATGGCCCAGTCCTTGGGCCCCTGCACCCACATGGGAGACCTGGAAGAAGCTTCTGACTCCCTGCTTCGGATCAGCGCAACTCCAGTTGTTGCGGCCATTTGGGGAGTGAACCAGTGAATGGAAGACCTTTCTCTCTGTCTCTCCCTCTCTCTGTCTGTAACTCTACCTCTCAAAGAAATAAATAATAACTTTCAAAAGAAGCAGAAGAAAAAGAAAGTGGAAAGATTAGTTGCCTGGTTTGATTGGTTTATGCTGTGTTTGTGTGTTGCAATTTTGCACCATAACCCATAAAAAAGTATAACTACTATATGTAATCATCAAAACTTTTGTAATAATTATAACATTTTTAAATAATAAATTAGATAATATTCATTTTTAAACAAAAAGGAAAGAGATTAATTCGGGGCATTAACTCTTCTCTGTGGGTGTGGAACCTGCTCTCACATCTACTTATGACTGGTTATAAACCAACGTAGCTGGGGTTTCCCAGGCACTTGGTTTTCTGAATTTGGACTCCCTAGAAGCAGACCCTGCAGCAAGACTTAAAGCACAAGCACAAGGGTACTTCAAACAGTTGGTGGAAACGGAATTTGGTTTATTTTAGTGCAAAAGGCCTGAAATCCATGGTTTTTTCCTGATGTACATTTTCCAGGAACTTGTTGAAGGCCTTTCCTCACTGAGTGGTGAGGACATGTTCTTAGGCGATTTGTTGCATGAGCATCAATTGCACAAACTTAGATGATACAGTTAATCACTCACGTGGCCTTTGAATGTACTCAGGTGACACAGTGCCCACGGGGCGGACGAGGCTGCTGCTGGCGCAACACAGCGTCCCATTTTTTTTTTTTTTAATTTTTTTTTTTGACAGGCAGAGTGGACAGTGAGAGAGAGAGAGACAGAGAGAAAGGTCTTCCTTTGCCGTTGGTTCACCCTCCAATGGCCCCCGCAGCCGGCGTGCTGCGGCCTGCGGCCGGCACACCGCACTGATCCGATGGCAGGAGCCAGGTGCTTATCCTGGTCTCCCATGGGGTGCAGGGCCCAAGCACTTGGGCCATCCTCCACTGCCCTCCCTGGCCACAGCAGAGAGCTGGCCTGGAAGAGGGGCAACCGGGACAGAATCTGGTGCCCCAACCGGGACTAGAACCCGGTGTGCCGGCGCCGCAAGGCGGAGGATTAGCCTAGTGAGACGCGGCGCCAGCCAGAGCATCCCATTTTTATGGTCAACTCTGTTTTACGAGTAGAAGTCGTTCACTAAAACAACGCTAAAGGCTTAGTACAGCGAATACACAACAGCGACGTCATCTCTTACCATCATTACCAGGTACTTGGGATCGTGAAAGCATTTGTGGAAAATGCACAGTCTTTTACTTATTTAAATTTTCTTATTTTCATTTTATTTGAAAGACAGAGAGACAGAGATCTGCCCTCCAATGGTTCACTTCTCAAATGATTGCAAGAGTCAGGGCTGGGCCATGCTGGAGCCAGGAGCCAGGAACTCAATCTGGGACCCCACATGGATGGCTAGGACCCATCATCTGCTGCCTCCTAAGGATGCACATTAACAGGACGCTGGCTTAGGGGTTGAAGAGCCAGGACATCACCCAGGCACTCCCATATGGAACACAGACATCCGAAGCATTGTCCTAAACCACTGTCCCAAACGCCAGATGGACCTCAACCAAAGGTTTCCAGGAATTTTTACAAGTGTCCCCAAATTATGTACTGTTCATAGTTGTATGTGCTGTATTTACATACTGCCAGCAGTGCAGTGGGTGTATTTACACCAACATCACCACAAACACATGACTAATGTGTTATGCTGTGACATCACTGGGACGTGAAAAGTTTTGTGTCCCCTTATATCCTTATGGGACCACCAGCATCCATATACTGTGGCACATCCAATGTGGTACATGATCAGAGTTCATCTGCGAGGTGATGCCAGGAAGCACCAGCAGGGAGAAGAGACAGGGATGGCAAAGCCACCTGTCACCAAGCAAGTTAATGTTGTGGGAAAATGGAGATGCAGGTAGACACAGAAAACAGGCGGCTTGGAACTACCCCACCTACTAGGGAAAGGAGTTAGAGGTTCACTCCCTTGCTGATCACAATGGCAGGAGCTGAGCCAATCAGAAGCCAGGAGCTTCTTTCAGGTCTCCCATGTGGGTGCAGGGGCCTAAGGACTTGGGCCATCTTCCACTACTTTCCCAGGCCATAGCAAGGAGCTGGATTGGAATTGGAGCAGCTGGGACTCTGTCACCCATATGGGATGCTGGCACTGCAGGCAGCTCCCATTCTGCCTTTCAAATCAGTCAGTCAATAAATAAGTCTTTTTTAAAAGGGGGAGGGGAGGTGGAGGGGGACAGGCATTGTTGTATAGCAGTTAAGCCACTTCCTGCAGTGCCTGCATCCCATATGGGCACCGATTCGAGTCCTGGTTCCTCTACTTCAGATCCAGCTCCCTGCCAGTACACTTGGGAAGGCAGTGGAAGATGACCCAAGTGCCTGGGCCCTGCACCAATATGGGAGACCTGGAAGAGGCTCTTGGCTTCTGGCTTAGGCCTAGCCCAGCCCCAGCAGTTGCGACCATTTGGGAAGTGGATGCGCCAGCAGATGGAAGATCTCTGTCTCTCCATGTTTCTCTCTGTAACTCTGCCTTCCAAATAAAAACAAAACAAAACAAAGAAACAAACAAAAAAAAAGCCACCATTTTTTAAGTGATAGAGACAGATCCAGAGATTCCTTTACCCCTTCCACACGTGAGGACACAGCAACGCAGCCATCTGTGAATGAGGAAGTGGGCCCTCACCAGACTCTGAACCTGCCACTCATTGATCTTGGACTTTGCGGTCTCCAAAAATGCTAAGTCACACCAGCCTGAGCATACTAAGACAGACGTGTAGTCAGGGTGCCCACAGCAGTTCTTACAACAATTGAAGGAGAACCATTCATAGTTCTGGCATCCCCTATGGAGCCAGTCCCTGTCCTGGTTCCTCTGCTTCCAACGAGGCCCCCTGCTAGCATACCTGGGAGGCACAATATGATGGCCCAAGTATTTGGGTTCACAGCACCCACATCGGAGACACAGATGTAGCTCCTGCCTCCTGCTAACACTTTGATCTCAGACTACTTGCAGCCTCCAGGATTTTAAGGTGCAAATCCCCCAGTCTGTGTTATTCTGTTTGTCAGCCCTAGCAAGCTCCTTGAGGACTCTTACATTCTGATTCTGATTCTTCCCCAGAACATGCAAAGATCCACCACAAGAGGGCCACACTGCACTGAAGTTGATGCTCATCCCACAGAGGGTGAAAGCAGAGAAGAGGGGTGCAGACGGAGGCGCAGATGCACCGCTTGAGGCCTTTCCAGCAACTTGGATCAGCTCCAGAGGCAGATCAGCCTCGGAGAGTTCCACCTCGAGCAAGGTGGTCAACGACCCAGCAGCAAAAGCACAGGCCCCGGGCTCCCAGCAGCCCACTCCTTCAGGCCCCTGTCTCTGAAGACAAACTGCTCAGTGCGACTGGGAGTGATGAGTTAGCATGAGGGTGACAGACACACTCAGAAGCTAGCTGCCTCTCCAGCTGCACACGTGTGCTTCATCTAAAGATGTTCCGGAAAGGGCAGCCTGAGATTCAAACACTGTTAACGTTAAGAGGGCACTGAGGGGCCAGCGCTGTGGCGTAGCAGGTAAAGCCGCCGCCTGCAGTGCTGGCATCCCGTGTGGGCACTGGTTCAAGTTCCAGCTGCTCTACTTCCTGATCCAGCTCCCTGCTATGGCCTGGAAAAGCAACACAAGATAGCCCAAGTCCTTGGGCCCCTGCACCCACGTAGGAGACCTGGGGGAAGCTCCTGGCTCCTGGCTTCGGATTGGCGCAGCTCTGGCCATTGTGGCCAATTGGGGAGTGAATCATTGGATGGAAGACCTCTCTCTCTCTCTCTCTCTCTCTGCCTCTCCATCTCTCTCTGTGTAACTCTTTCAAATAAATAATAAATTAAAAAAAGAAAAAGAAATTCAAGCCAGTACTGGAAAACCCAAATCTTTCTGACCTAAGTGTTTTCCTTGTCTCTTTCATGGATAGCGCCAAAAAAGGCATCCTGAATACGATGCATGCTGTTGAACTGGACTCTGGACTGGAAAAAAAAAGGCTGGAAGGGACCTTAGTGTGATGACTGGTGACGGTTGATGAGAGACCGTGGATTAGATAATGATATTGTAACATAGTAGAGACACCTGATTTGGTCATTGGTTTTGTAATATATAAGAAAATGACCTGTTCTTAGGAAAGACATATCGGGTTAGGGATGAGGAGGCAACAATATCAAATCTACTCTCTGGTGCAGAAGTTAAATTATATGTATATGCATTTCTATAAAGAAATTATGGGCATTTCACAAATAAACACATAGAATAATAAAGCAAACGGAGCCAACTGTAAATAATTGATGGATCTGTGTAAAGGGAGTAGAGAAGTGCCTTGTATTCCTTGCAACTGTTCTGTAAGTTTGACACTGAAATCAAAGAAAAAGCCACACCCCCAGATTTCGAAGACCTCTGAGAAAACTGTGCTGAGAACAGATGTTTCTTCAAGGTAGCAAAAAAAAAAAATGTAAAATTTCTCCTGTGATTCACAAGATGGTATCAAGGTCTCAGCACCCAGGGTTTTATTCATAGCTGGGATGAGAGTTTAAATCCTACCACACTGATGTTAATGATTGTAGGGAGTTCGGGACACGCCCGGACTTGCCTGCCTGCACACAGGTTGACGGGGCACAGCCTTAGTCACTGAGACTTTGTCACACTCTGGTTACACAAGGAAAATGGCCACACCCGTGACCTCAGGCCTGTAGAGATAAGTCGTTAACCCAGGAGGCGCCATCCTCTGGACTGAGTTGGAAGAAATCTCTTTCACAGTCATAGTTTCTGTGAATAAAAACCGAGTCATGGGATTTGTATTTTCTGCTCTATACTTCTCTTTGTGACATCCTTAAACAGACCCACCACCACTCACCCGCTGAGTCAGCCTCCGTCTGAACCACGGCCCATTGCACACCCACTCTGCCCTAAAAAGAGCACCTTCCAAACCCTGCTTTTTACCGATTAGGAGATGGATCCCAAAGGACCGGGCACACACATCCAAGGCAGCATTTCTGATGGAAATATATGGGAAATCCTGGCTCCTGGCTTCAGGCTGGCCCAGCCCTGGCTGTTGTCGCATTTGGAGAGTGAACCAAGCAGTTGCAAGATCTCTCTCTCAAACCAGCATTCCAATATGGGATGCAGGCATGCCAAGCAGTAGCTTTACCCACTATGCCACAACGTATGTTTTCTCTGTCACTATGCCGTTCCAGTAAGGAAACAAACATACCTTTGGGATATCCATTGCTTATATAGGCCCAGGGCCACGTTACTGCTGATATTAATAGGAGCTGTCTGAAATATCTCATAAGACAGCATGTTCTGTCTCCCCAAGTTCATGAACTTCCCAGTTTAGTTTTGAAACTAGGAGAGATGGGGCCGGCACTGTGGCATAGTGGGTTTAAAATCCCAACCTGCAGTGCCGGCATCCGTATAGGCATTGGTTCAAGTCCCGGCTTCTCCACTTCCGATCCAGCTCTCTGCTATGGCCTGGGAAAGCAGTAGAAGATGGCTCAAGTCCTTGGGCCCCTGTACCCATGTGGGAGACCCGGAAGAAGCCCCTGGCTCCTGGCTTCGGATTGGCTCAGCTCCAGTAGTTGTGGCCATTTGGGAAATGAATCAGTGTATGGAAGACCTCTCTCTCTGTCTCTACTTCTCTGTAACTCTGTCTTTCAAATAAATAAAATAGATGTTTAAAAAAAAAAAGTAGGATAGATAATACCCACAAGCAATTTTATTAGCCAGTTTCATATTCTGCACCCAATTTAAGAGTCCAGTAAATGATACTAAGCCCTGACTCTCAGGCCTAAACTCCACAGGAAGTTTTCTGATGAAATTTCTAAGAGTATTAGCCAGCGCCGTGGCTCAATAGGTTAATCCTCCACCTTGCGGCGCCGGCACACAGGGTTCTAGTCCCGGTCGGGGCGCCGGATTCTGTCCCGGTTGCCCCTCTTCCAGGCCAGCTCTCTGCTATGGCCAGGGAGTGCAGTGGAGGATGGCCCAGGTGCTTGGGCCCTGCACCCCATGGGAGACCAGGAAAAGCACCTGGATCCTGGCTCCTGCCATCGGATCAGCGCGGTGCGCCGGCTGCAGCGGCGGCCATTGGAGGGTGAACCAACGGCAAAGGAAGACCTTTCTCTCTCTGTCTCTCTCTCTCACTGTCCACTCTGCCTATCAAAAAAAAAAAAAAAAAAAAAAAGAAATTTCTAAGAGTAACCAGCTTACAGAAGATTGATATTGTTTGACAGCATCTGACCCAAATCCAAAGAACCACCTATTCCTGCCATCTGAGTTATTAGGTCATCTGGACAGGGGCTATGGTGATCTGACTGCTATCTTTCCCTATACCTGACAAAGCAGCTGGCCCTCCCAGAAAGCATCACCTGCCCATGTTGCCCTCTTGGTTTGACAAATGAAAGTCACTGGTGGGGCCAGCACTGTGGCATGGCAGGTAAGGCCGATGCCTGCCGTCCTGGCTTCCCATATGGGCACCAGTTCTAATCCCAGCTGCTCCTCTTCTGATCCAGCTCTCTGCTATGGCATGGGAAAGCAGTAGAAGATGGCCCAAGTCCTTGGGCCCCTGTACCCATGTGGGAGACCTGGAAGAAGCTCCTGGCTCCTGGCTTCAAATCAGCGAAGCTCTGGCCGTTGTGGCCAACTGGGGAGTGAACCATCAGATCGAAGACCTCTTTTCTCTCTCTCTCTCTCTCTCTCTCTCTCTCTCTCTCTCTGCCTCTTCTTCTCTGTATAACTCTGGCTTTCAAATAAAATAAATAAATACTTAAAAAATAGAAAGAAAGTCACTGGCAGGAGATCAGAAAGGCTCCCTCCAGCTTCCCTCTTGTTCCTAACATTGTCTTCCAGGGTTCTTTCCTCTTGTGCCTTTAGGCTCCGGGAGTGGTACAGACTTTCTGTTTTGCTAATTCCTGGGCACTTTGTCATGCTTTCTTGATTCCTTCAACCCAGTCTACCCTTCTGCAAATTGTTCCTTCATTAAAGTCTCAAGTTAAACCTTCTCTTTATGCCCTTTACTTCTTACTAGACACAAAAGAATCCTATAGATGTCAACTAGTAAAGCTTCTCACAATGGAAACCTGATAAAATAGTTAAAGAGGGCAGGCATTTGGCACTGCAGCTAAGGGGCGCCTGCTTTGTTCATCTGTATCGTGTGAGAGTTGAGTCTCAGCCACTCCACTTCAGAGCCAGCTTCCTGCCGACAGGTACCCAGGGAGACACCAGAGGATGGCTCAAGTACTTGGATCTCTGCTGTCCACCTGAGAGACTGGGATAAAGCTCCTGGCTCCTGGATTAGCCTGGCCCACCCCGACTGAGGTAAGCATCTGAAAAGTGAACCAGCAGACAAAAGATCTGTCTCTATCAAATAAAATAATAAATAAATAATTTTTAAAAGATTTGCCTGGTGCCGCAGCTCAATAGGCTAATCCTCCGCCTTGTGGCGCCGGCACACCAGGTTCTAGTCCTGGTCGGGGCCCCGGATTCTGTCCCGGTTGCCCCTCTTCCAGGCCAGCTCTCTGCTATGGCCAGGGAGTGCAGTGGAGGATGGCCCAAGTGCTTGGGCCCTGCACCTGCATGGGAGACCAGGAGAAGCACCTGGCTCCTGGCTTCAGATCAGTGCGGTCCATTGGAGGGTGAACCAACGGCAAAAGAAAGACCTTTCTCTCTCTCTCTCTCTCTCTCTCTCTCACTGTCCACTCTGCCTGTCAAAAAAAATAAAAATAAAGTAAAAAGATTTATTTATTTATTTGAGAGGCAGGGAGAGAGAGAGAGAGAGAGTGAGAGAAAACCATCGCTGGTTCACACCCTAAATTGCTGCAACAGCCAGAGCTGGGCTAATCTGAAGCCAAGAACACATGAGTGCAGGGTTCCAAGGACCTAGACCATCTTCGGCTACTTTCCCAGGCACATTAGCAGGGAGCTATATGGGAAGTGGAGCAGCCAGGACTTGAACAGGCACTCATATGGGATATTGGCACTGCAGACAGCCACTTTACCTGCTATGCCACAGGGCCAGCCCCTAAATAAATACATTTTTAAAACATTAGATACAGGATAAATGGACTTAGAAACTTGAAATGAAAGATAGGGTTTTTTTTACTTATAAGTGCTCACCATTTGAAAAACATGCTTTAAAATTGCAGATGAGAAATGTCATTGACAGTTATGACCTCTCTCGATGTGACCACTTATTCATTAGTATAACACTCAATTTCATGATCTAGTTCTTCTGTATTTTTTAAACAAAGGGCATAGCATTTTATTTTTATTTATTTTTTAAAGATTTATTTTTTTGAAAGTCAGAGTTACACAGAGAGAAGGAGAGGCAGAGAGAGAGAGAGAGAGGTGTCTTCCATCCATTGGTTCATTCCCTAAATGGCCAGAGCTGGGCTGATCCAAAGCCAGGAGCTTCTTCCAAGTCTCCCACGTGCATGCAGGAGCCCAAGCACTTGGGTCATCTTCCACTGCCTTCCCAAGTCTTAGCAGAGAGCAAGATTGGAAGTGAAGCAGCCAGAGCTCAAATGGGTGCCATATGAGACACCAGCACCACAGGCAGAGGCTAAGACCACTACCACAGCTTTGGCCCTGAATTTACTTTTATTTATTTATTTATTTATATCTTATTTGAAAGGCAGCGAGAGATCTTCCAACTGCTGGCTCACTCTCCTAATATCTGTAACAGGCAGGCCTGGGCCAGGCTGAAGGCAGCAGCCTTCAACTCAGTCTGACAACTGCCCCCCAGGATTTGCACTAGCAGGAAGCTGGAGAGGAAGCAACGGGTCCAGGACTTGATGCAGGTGCTCTGCTATGATATGCAGGTGTCCTGAGCAGAGATTTAACTGATGCGCCAAACTCCCATCCTGCTTCTAAATGATTTAAAGCTTTTTGGTTCACGTACTTAAAGAGTTTGGTTCAAATACTTTGCCTACAATTTAAATGGATATTACATCATTTAATAGAGGAAATGAATGTCCAACATGACTTGGTATAGACTTAAAAGAACACGTGTTGTGAATATTTTAGAATGTGGAATAATCACTGACATGTCCAGTAATTGAATTTCCTGGATAATTCCCTCATTACAAAAAGGAAAGAAAGCTAACATTTTTGCACGTTGGGAGGTTTACCCTGAAACTTTCAGACAGGAAAGCTGGTTGTCTCTTGTGCAAAGATGGAGCTGTTGCAAGGGTTCTTATCAGCAGCTCTGGGAGGAGACCCTCCTGTGCTGTTTGCTGAATGGGCTGTTTCAGAGAATGCAGTCAAACTTAATAGCAACCCCAAGTCAAACTTTACTTTGCCCTCTGCTATGATGTCTAGGTTTATGTCACCTTTCATCATTAGAGGCAATACATAAGGACAGTTAAAAAAAAAAAAAAACACTCATTAAGAAAGAAAACAGAGCATCAGCCAGCAGAATGACTGTAGTTACAAGACACATGAAATGGAAAAACTAATCCTTTAGAGAAGAGCTTTCTATTTTAAGAAGGTGGAAAAAAAAAAAAAAAAGCAATGTCCTTAACTGATAGGTAACGAAGACATTTCCCAGGCATCCTGAAATGCTGTGGTTTTTCAGATGTAAACCTAAACCCGAATCCATTCCAAAGGGTGGCATCCAAGTCAGATCCCGGTTGCTTATTTTGTTCTGTGGTCGGCCTCTGCTGAACATAGCAGTCTCCACAGGAGCCGCAGAGCTGTGAGTGGTCCCTGTCTCTAAAATGCCCTTAGGCTGTCCTCAGTGGCCCTAATTGAATGACTCAGCATTTACCACAATTAAAGAGCATATGTTGGACCAGATTTTCTCATGGTACCGTTATTTTTTTCAAGGTAACTTGAGTTTGGGGGTGCTGTGGTTTGGGTGTACCTCAAAGGATCACGTGTTGGAAACTTAAATGCTCAATGCAGTAGTGTGAGGAGGCAGAGCCTAACAGAGGGTGTTTGGATCCTGGGGAAGAGCTTCCTGAATGGATAATTGCTTTTCTCTTGAGAGTGGGTTAGCTACAATGGGAGTTCAGCCCCTGTTCTTTCTCTTCTGCACTTGCCCACCTGCTCTTCCTATGAGTTGACGCCCCATGAGGCCCTTACCAGAAGCAGAGTGAGTGCTAGCACCATGCTCTAGGCCTTCCCAGCTTCTAGAATGGCAACCCAAGTTAAACCTCTGTTCTTTACTGTGGGGAGCAACCCGGACTAGACTAAGTTACTGGAATTAAGACTTATTCTATGCATCTGCTCTCCCACAATATGGCGCTGGGAGAGGATGAAACAGCTTCTACACAGCTGCCTCCAGTTCAACCAATAAACTGTAGGACCTGCTCCTGATTGGAGGAGAGCAGCGTACTCGGCGTGTGGGCAGCCGAGTTGGGATTGGTGGAGGAGGACTATAAAGGAGGAGAGAGACAACATGCACCGGGAACATCTAAGGGGAACATCTATCTGAAGGAACACCTGTGCAGCCCCCAAGAGAGCCGGCCGGCGGTGTGCCGCTCCTCCGCGGAAGTGGGGAATGTGGCAGGGGGAACCGCCCTTCCACGGAGGTGGAAGGGACGGTAGCCAACCCGGGAAGAACCAGCAGCAAACCCGGGGAGGGCCGAGCAGACAAAAGAACAGCGCAGGGTCCTGTGTCGTTCCTCCGTGAAGAGGGGGAGCGACATTTACAAATTACCCAGTCTTTATAAAAATTCCCAGGCTTCTCTGTTTTAGAGATAGGAATTGGACTAAGCCATTGAGGAGCACACTCACTGATCCAGAGGTGCTGCTCTGCTAGCGTTGGCTACGTGATGTCCTAGCAAGCTCTCAGATTAATTCCAGGATGTGAAAGAGCCAACAAGAAAGGTTACCTAGACTACATTTGAGGCATTATGTGCCTGAGTCATCTCCAGTGTTGTCCTGGAGCTTGCCTCAGGAGCTCATGAGAGCCAATTGTTAAATTTTCAGAATCTTGCAAACTAGTTAACATCTCATCAGTAGCTTATAATCAGCCATGGTGAGAGTATTTACACCACAGGAATTGACAAACACTACAAATTAGGACACTTCCTTCCTGGAAAGCTAGTTGGTAAACGTTTACTGACCTATGAAATAATACCCTCTCTGGTGGCTGAAACTGCTGGAGAGGAACTTTTGACATCCTTTCCCTGGCCTGCGCAAGCTCAACAGAAAGAAAAAACACCCTGAGTCTTCCCAAGTATATGATTTAAGCTGATGCCCTGTATTTAAATGGGCACTGAAAAAAACTCGATGAGAATTAGAGTGTATAGCTTAAGAAAGTGGTTTGTTTTCACTTCAAGTTGGTTCAAGACGCTTCTGAAAATTAATTCATGATAAATTGCCTTATAAAGTTAAAACGCCTTCCAAAATTTTATGGGACAATTTTAAAAACTGGGGAAGTCAGCCAATAGACTAAGTTTATCTCTATAAAGAGAAAGAGACTTCTCTCAAAAATACTTTGGGCCCAGCTGGAGGAATTTGCTTCTATTTTAGTGGAAAGAGAGACAGCAAACCCCAGTTAATCTGAAGGTTCCCCCCCCCCCAAACATAATGGCTGAACATTGGTTCTGTTGTTTTTGGCCAAGTCTTCCACCAAAACAAAAATTTTGTAACTGCAATGACCTAACTTGGGAAACAATTTTATATCATTTTCTAGGAACCACAAAACATTTGTTTTACTCTTTCTGAAGACCAACAGTAGGGGTAAGAGGAGAGCATGATATTTTGTCTTGCAACAAAGAAAAAAAGTGACCAGGTCAGCAGCTAGACTACATGGGTTCAAATACAGGTCATCCAGAGCCGTGAACAGTTGTCTTCCGGATCAGTGATGAACGTGCCTCACTCAACATCGCCACCAGCTGGGATCCCACATCCAGCCAGCTGGCTGTTAGGGCTGAATTGGCGACCTTTATTTATCACACAATAATATTTTAAGTGAGGCAGCTCTTTTGCACAAAAACAACAGGAATGAAGGTTAGCTGCAAAGACCGACTTATCTCTTAGCACTGCTGAACTCCTCGACGTGGTACAAGGTTGCATAAAAGAAAAGCTTCTGGAGCAGGTGCTCTGAGAGCAGTTAAGACATCCACATCCTGGAGTGCCTGGACTCCACGTCCAGCTCCTGACTCCAGCTTCCTGCTAATGTGATCCTGGGAGGCAGCAGTGGTGGCTCAAGTGACTGGGTCTCTGCCACCATGTGAGAGACCTGGATTGAGTTCCAGGCTTTGGACCTGACCTGGGGTCACTGCAGGTGTTTGGGGTGTAACCCAGAGGATGAGAACTCTCTCTCCTCCATGTATCAATCTATCTCTCAAATAAGTTTCTTGCACATGACCCAATTTCAGTGGGATGACCGCAACAGAATTATTGCTGATAGATTACCAAACTAAACCAAACAGCTCATCTGACAGCAAAATCTGTCAGCAAAATGCCATCAGAAGCCCATAAAATATGTGCCAGCAAAGATATCTGAGTCAACTTGGGATGTGTCGGAGGATATCGGGTGATTTAAAGCATGCACACCTAAGTTACATATTCCAGGCTTGAATCCTTTGTGTCCCATTAGCTACAGGATTTCAGAAAAGATACTTAAGTTCTCTTAGACCTCCCCATGTCTCTTCTCTGACCTAGAAGTGATAGTTTCCAGAGGGTTGTTTTGAACCGTAAGTGATGGGCTTACCATGGTGTCTGGCATACTGGAAGTGCTTAATGCATAGTAGCCATTATTTTTTGCCTGTGGCCTAATTTCTGTCGAGCATCCGTCTTGGTGCCTTAGTCCTTAGTGTGCTGAGAAGCAGATCAGGAGGCAAGCGTACACGGGGTGTATCTGAGACACGCTCACCAACACCAGGAGAATGCAGAAGTGAGATCAGGAAGGAAGACAGCCAACGAGGGGAGTATTGCACAATCACCACTATGGGCAACGGAACCCAGTCTCTGACGGCTCTAGGAAACCGAGCAGAACACACTACAGAGGGATCCCAAGGATGCAGAAGCTGGGTATTTGTCCACCGCTGGTTGAGGGCTATGAGGGTGCAACACCCATGGGACAGGGAGTCCAGTGTAAAGAGGGGAGTCCTGAGATGAGATTGGGGGCCACGAGCAGCCACTGCTACAGCCCTGCGCCACTGTGCAGGTCGGCAGATTTAGCTGAAGTTCCTCTAGTTGTTTGCCTTTACAGAGCAAACTTGCAGAGATAATAATGTAACAACACAAAACAAACACCTGTGTTCATTCTATGCTGGTTTTAATGGAGGTATAAGACAAGAAACAAATTAGATAGCTTTTGAAAAATTGTATGTAGGTTCCCATCAAGCCAACACAGAGCTGGGAATAACACAGAGAGTGTTTACCCTTATTATGCTTTGAACCTCTTCCCTCTTCCTCTCTCAGTCTTAAGGAATGGACTCATGGGATGGTGGGAGATGGAAATTTGAAATTTATAGGGCACATTGGCAGGCCAGACACTCAGCCAGGATCTCTATGTTGAAGTCTTGAAGCAAATTCCTGCTTCTCCAAGAGACAGTTCTTGCTACCAAGGCCTTAACCTGATTGCATATGGCCCATGTGACAGAGGGTAATATGTTTTAAAGTCAACTAACTGGGGCCTGCACTGTGGTGCAGTGGGTTAAAGCCCTGGCCTGTAGCACTGGTATCCCATGTGGGTGCCAGTTCGAGACCAGTCTCTTGAAGGGATCCTCTTCAATTTCACCGACTCATTGGAATCCTTGAAGTTCCTAAAGGTTCTACCCTGAGCTTTCTCCTCTTCTCCTTCAAAGACCAGAATAGTTCTTGACCTTGGGGCATTAACTGGTATCACCTGGGAGTGTGTTCAGACACACACACAGCAAGCACTCACTACCAATTTAACCAGATAAGGCTTATTTTTCTTTGATAACCTGGAGTTCAGAGGTGAAAGTTCAGGGCTGGTATTGGGGAGCCATGGGACACAGATTCATTCCAAAGTCTTCACTCTGCTGTCTTTAGGATGTGACATGGCACCTTTGCTCAAGCTGGTTGCTGTGACAATGCTAAATGTCTAACACCTGCCATGCCTTCCCACCAATTCTTTGGAATCACATTCATTTATTTATTCAACAAATATTTCCTGACAACCTACTGTGTACAACACTACTAGGGCCTGGAAATATAATAGTAAAAACAGAGATAAAAATCCCTATTCTTGTGGGCTTATATCCAAATGGAGAAAGTGGAGGTGAATATAATAAACAAATGAAAAACAGGCCACACATGGGTGCAGGGGCCCAAGGACTTGGGCCATCTTCTGCTGCTTTCCCAGGCTTATTAGCAGGGAGCTGGATCAGAAGTGGAGCATCGGGAACTCGAACCTGCACCCACTTGTTACAGGCAACAGCTTTACTTGCTATGTTGGCCCAGCAGATAATATCTTAAGCCATCAATGTGCATAAAGAGAATTATTGCAAAATCAAATAAAATGAACTTTAAAAAAACAGAAAAGGATTTCTATGAGAGTGAAGGTAAGTCATTAAGAGTTTTGACAAAGTGGCACAAATTGACATATAATTTAATCACCTTGGTGGGTGTACGGAGGATAGCAGAAGTGGAGAGATCAGTTAATCAGCTACTATAATAATCCAGTGTAGAGCTGATGGTGAGTTGGACCAGGCTGGTAGGAATATTGGAGATATTTTGAAGAAGAACTGGCATGAGTTGCTGATGTGGGAGATGAGAGGAAAAGAGGCATCAAGGCTCTAGCTGAAGATTGTGGCTTGAGTGACTGGAAAGGTGAAACTGCCGCTTGCAAGATGGGGAAGACTGGGGGTGAGGAAGATTTAAAGGAAAATCTCAGGAGTTCTGTTTTAATCATGGTAAGCGGAGATGTCTCTCAAACATCCAAGGGCAAATCTTGAATAAAGAGTTGCATCGGGGCCAGCACTGTGGCTTAGTAGGCTAAGCCCCTGCCTGCAGTGCTGGCATCCCATATGGGCACCAGCTTGTGTCCCGGCTGCTCTGCTTCCATTCCAGCTCCCTGCTAATGGCCTGGGAAAGCAGCAGACAATGGCCCAAGTCCTTGGGCCCCTGCACCCACATGGGAGACCTGGAGGAAACATCTGGCTCCTGGCTTCAGATTGGCGTAGCTCTGGCCATGACGGCCATTTTGGGGGTGAACCAATGGAAGGAAGATCTTTCTCTCTGTCTCTCTCTTTCACTAACTCTATCTGTCAAATAAATAAAAAAAGAGGCATATTACATAAAGTATTATATGCCCCAAATTAGAAATCTGCAGGAAATGCATGATTTTCTAGAAAAAAAAGATAAAGTGCCCAAACTGACATAATAAAAAGAAAAGAAATGGGGCTGGTGCGGTGGCTCAGTGGGTTAAAGCCCTGGCCTGAAGTGCCGGCATCCCATATGGGCGCTGGTTCTAGCCCCACCTGCTCCTTTTCTGATCCAGCTCTCTTCTATGGCCTGGGATAGTAGTAGAAGATGGCCCAAGTCCTTGGGCCCCTGCACCCATGTGGGAGACCTGGAAGAAGCTCCTGGCTCCTGGCTTTGGATCAGCGCAGCTCCAAGCCATTGCAGCCATCTGGGAGTGAACCATCAGATGAAAGACCTCTCTCTGTCTCTATCTCTCTCTGTAACTCTTTCAAATAAATAAAATAAGTCTTAAAAAAAAAAGAAAGAAAAGAAGATTCACATATTAAAACATAAAAATTAGTTTGAGGGTAATTTTAAGTTAGATTTATGTCTCAGATTGGGTCTAATGACCTGATGGTGTCCCAGGCTAATACTATCAAAGCTCTAGGTATAGGTTAAGCTTCACCTTAAATAACCTATTCAGTATGAAGGCAAACAAGGAAATAGTCTCCACTTTTTCTCTCTGCTGGGGCCAAAACTGACCCAGGATCAAAGATAAGCCCCGCACTCTTTTGTGCCATTAACTAATCATTTTGGCGTTTAAAAGGCTGCCTGAGGTGTGGAGCCAAATCCTGCTCAAACCAGAGCAGGGAGAAAGAGTAGTTAGGTGAGAGTTTTGGGGGAAGTTGGACATGCATTTGAGAAACACATGAAGTGCAACGCCTTACATGACACAAAACTAGTTCCAAATGAGTTCTCTGAGGTAGAGAGGGCCTTCTTAAGCAAAATTTACAATGTAATAGCTCTCAAAAAAGGCTGAATAAATGTACATTAAAACATCATTTAGGGGCCAGCGATGAGGTGTAGCGGGTAAAGCTGCCGCCTGCAGTGCCAGCATCCCTTAAGGGCGCCGGTTTGAGTCCCTGCTGCTCCACTTCCTATCGAGCTCCCTGCTAATGCGCCTGGGAAAGCAATGGAAGATGGCCCAAATTCTCTTTCACTCTCTCTCTCTCTCATTCTCTCTCTCTCGCTGTGACTCTGCCTTTCAAATAAATAAATCTTAAAAAAAAAAAAAAAAAAAGACACCTCCCATGCATATCAGAGTACCTGGGTTCAATATTGTCTCTGGCTCCAGACTCCAGCTTCCTGCTAATGCAGACCCTTGGAGGCAGTGGTGACAGTTCAAATAGTTGGATTCCTGCCACCCATGTGGGAGACCTGGCTTCTGCCTTCCACTCCTACCTGCGTCAAGGCCCTTGTGGACATTTAGGGAGTAAAAAAGTGGCTGGGAGACTTTCCCTCTTGGTTTCTCCCTCTCTCTCTCTCTTTCTCTCTCTCTCCCTGCCATTTCAAAAAAAAAAAAAAAATTAAGAAAGTTAATAGCCAATGTTGGTAAAGCTGTGAAGAGACAGGTACTTCTATTAACATTGTTGGTAAGAGGATAAACAGATAAAAAAAAAAGGCAATTTATCTTAGGTTTCAAAATTAAATGTGCAGTCCACTGGTCAAACCAGAAGATTCACTTCTTAGTTACCTAATGCAGAACAGTACTTACCCATGTGTACAGAGGTATGTACAAGGATGGTCCTGGCAGCCTTATTGTCATCGGAAGCTACCCAAAAATCTCTCAGTAAGCTCATGGCTAAATAAACTCAGGTGTGATTCCATCATGGAACAGTATGCAGCAGAACAAAGACTGAGACAGGACTGTCAAGTAAGGCCATAGAAAGATGTCCAAAAAACCATTAATGAGGAAAGCAAATGGGTGATAGAATGACATAATTATAATTTACACCAACAAAGAAAAATTACAGTGTGAGAGTTTGGTGTGGTGGTTAATTCACAGCTTGGGATGTCCCTACCTCATATTGGAGTACCTGGGTTCAAGTCCTGACTCTGCCCCTGATTCTAGCTTCCTGCGAATGCAGGTGATGGCTCAAGTAATTGGATCCCTGTCACCCACAGGGAAGACCTGGATTGAGTTCTGGCTTCCTGGCTTTGGTCTGGCCCAGCCCTGGCTGTTACAGGCATTTGGGGAGCAAACCAGGAAATGGATGACCTCTGTCTCTGTCTCTCTTTCAATTAAAAAGAAATCACAGCCACACAGTTCTATCTATCTGCTAGCTATGTGTACGAATGTACAGAACAAAACCAAGAAGGACACATCTCAAACCAGTGTTAGGATCGAATTTTGGTCTGGAGAAAAAATTGTATGGGAGTAAAGGTGAAATTTTTCTGTATGGAGGTGGCATTTTTAAAAGATTGCTTATTTAAATCAGCACAAGGCATTCCTACATAATTTGTATAAATTTTTAAAAATCATCTTTTAAATATTAGATTAAAAAGATGATAGAATAATTACACATTTTCAGATTTTTCCTCCCCCCAAAGCCCTATATTTTTTAATAGGAAAGAAAATGCACCAAAGTGATTTCCATCCTGAAATTATCTTTAAAGATCTTTGGCTCATCTGGCAGAACAACCCACGCCCATCCATGTCCTGGCTCAGGGCCAGCTTCTTCCTTGGCAGCCAGCGGGGTGTTCTTGGCGGGGGGGGGGGGGCATCCCAACTGCTGCCTCTGTGGTCGCCAGCATCACCTTGGCTACCTGTAGAGTCATTCCTGCCACTGCCTCCCTGGTGGCACCATCAGGTTGCAAAGCTGATTAATATAAGATGAGCAGAGGGAAGAGCAGCAAAGAGGGCCAGCCTTCCCCAGGGAGAAGGCCTGCTTCCTCCCATCCACTCTGGGCCCCGTGTCACCTCTCCTCAATGCATTTGCCTCTTGCAGTTTCTGTCCCTGCAGAAACTGGTGATAAGTTTCCCAGGAGCTGGGTCCAAGGACAGCAGAAGGGGAGGCGTTTGGCCTAGTGGACAAATGACTCACATCAGAGTACCTGAGTTCGATACCCGGTTCCAGCTCCTGACTCTGGCTTCCTGCCAATGCAGACCCTGGGAGGCAGTGGTGATGGTTCAAGTGACGGGGTTCCTGCCACTCTTCTGGGAGATCTGAAATGAGTTCCTGCTCCCAGTTTCAGCCCAGCCCAGTCCTGGCTCTTGCCGATATTTGGGGAGAGAACCAGTGAATGGAAACCCTCTCTCTCAAATAAATGCATTGTGAAAAATTAAAATCAAAAGGAGGGCAGTTGAATACATCCCTTCCTGGCCACCTCATTTTCCTCCCGCCTCTAGGTGGCTTCTTGGCAGGCGCTCAGGCGAAGGCTTTAGCGGTGTCTCCATCCTCCCGCCATCACCACAGTGTTCTGGAGTTTTAGTCCAGGCCCCTCTGTCTGTCCCAGTCTGACCTCCCTCTTGCTCAGGAGAAATCCCCAGGTCCATGAGCGGCTGTAGGAGGGTCGGGGTCATGACCGGGAAGATTGACTGAAACACTGTTCAGATTTGGTGCCTCTTTCAGGTCCCTCACCTGGGACCTCGGGTGCCTACCAGTAGCTGTTTTATTGAAGGCATGAACAGTGGCCTGTGTGTGTGTGTGTGTGTGTGTGTGTGTGTGACCACTTCTGAACAGCACCAGGAAGGGCATTCAGTTGAGTGGTTAAAATGCCAGTTGGGCTGCCCACCTCCTCCATCAAAGTGTTGTGAGTTCAAGTTGGTTCCACTCCCAATTCCAGCTTCCTGCTAATGCAGACTCTGGGAGGCAGCAGGTAGTGGCACGAGTGGCTGAGTCCCTGCCACCTGCATGGGAGACCTGGGTTGAGTTTCCAGAGTCCGGCTCAGCTCCTGGGCCGCTGTGGGCATTGGGGGAACAAATCAGCAGATAGGAACTTTGTCTCTGTCACTCTCTATTTGACATTCAAATAAGTAAACACATAAATATTTTTAAAAGGGCACTGCTAGTAAGTGATGCTGTGTTAATAAGAGTTTACCTATTATATAGCATAAACCAGCTGAAAGCCAGAGTCAAGCTATCCATCACTATTTTCAGTAAGTAGTTACACCAGCCTTTTCACTGCCTATGAATTAGTATATTATATATTCCTTAGGAAATTAAATAAGCTGGTAGGAAGTTAAAATAATGCTGATTCCATTGCACAAGAAAAAAATAATAAAAAAACCTCACTCAGGTGGACTCCAACCATTACTTATGGCTCATGTTCTAAATTTTCTCTGAGACAAGTTGTTATTCCACATTCATTTTAAAGATTTCACCAGAGGCCAGCGCTGTGGCATAACCAGTTAAGCCACCATCTGAAGCACCAGCATCCCCCATGGGCTCCAGTTCGAGTCACGGCTGCTCCACTTCCAATCCAGCTCCCTGCTAATGTGCCTGGGAGGACAATAGAAGATGGCCAAAGTGCTTGGGCCCCTGCACCCACATGGGAGACCCGGAAGAAGCTCCTGCCTTCCATTGGACCCAGCCTTAGCCGTTGTGGCCATTTGGGGAGTGAACCAGCAAGTGGAAGATCTCTCTTTGTCTCTCCCTCTCTGTCTCTGTAACTGGGCTTTTGAAATAAATAAAATAAACCTTAAAAAAACATTTCTACATATAGAAATGGGGGAGGGGAATTTTCACTAAAGAGGAAAAAATATTTATTTTTCCTTTTCCTCTGAGGAGACAATATTTTCGTGTTCACCCTCATTCATTTTTATTGTTGGTAAAATATTTTAATTATGGGAGCCAAAAGAAACAAACAAAAAGAGCCTAAATAAAGACTAAATACAGTGTAGAACCAAAGCCTCTTGGAATGCCTTGGTGAGCAGGAAGGAGCTGCGACCCCCTCAGGGAAGCAGAACAAATTGGAAGCGTGGCCTGGCGGGAAGGAAGCGCTCAGAAGCCAGGCCCTGCTCTGTCCTCTCTTTCTCTGAGAGCTTGGAAGTGGAGTCACGCTTTATTTGTCAAATGCTCTCTTCTTGTTTCTGGTAACCATGGCATCTGGTTTAGTGGAGTGTTTCTTGTGTCAGGCTACTGCTCAGCCAATATTTATCATTTTAGAAATTTCCATGAGTCATTAAAGAAACCCGCAACCCGTTGTACCTTCTATGGGTGTTTCTTTCCTAGAGTTTAAAATAAAAAGAGAGAGAGAGGGAAAAAAATAAAGCCAAACTTAGAATCCAACACTTGACATTGATCAGAACACGTGCCTGCCTTCTCCGGCATGGAGAAACCTTTTCTGACAGTGCAAAGGCTGTTTGAGGTGTGCTGCCTCGCCAGCAGTCCAGCACCCTCTCTGGCGGCCAGGCCTGGGCTGGGAGAGCAAGGAAACTTTAGGGGTTTGCAGGGAGGAAATGACTCACGGACTTAAGGGGTGGAAGGGAAGGTTTTCCACAGGATCCAGAATAAAAATGAGCTAGCGACGCCTTCCACCGCCAGCACGGAAAATCTGATGAGGAGACCACCTTTCACCATCAGGCCTGAATTTACTGCCCACTGGGCACTACCCTCCCCCAATGCCACCCCCACTCCCGAAAGAAACCAGAGCAGGACTGACAGCAAGATGTGACATGCTGGCTCATTACGTGTTAGAGCGTGTGAGGATAACACGTCTGTGTTGCCCAGATGTGAAGAGGGCTGACAGAACCTCACTAGGCTACAGTCTGGACAATTATTGCAGTTCACTCATCTCGCTGTGAAAGAACAGGCCCTCTGTCTGGAGCCCAAAGCCTGGAGTTTATAAATCAAAATGCAAGGGCTTGCCTTAGTGTGAGCAGAAAGCTGAAAGGGTGCTGGTTACTCAGTACATCTTCCACAGAGTGAAGGCATCATACCCCAAGAGCCACAGCGGTTAAACTCATCAAGGTTGCCAGCTCCCAGGTGAAGACAAGGGGGCCCAGGGAGGTGCACTTGGCAGAATTCAAGTGGCCAGCCCACAGCCAGGCTGGGAAAGACTAGAACTTGCGACATCCAGAGTGAAATACCTTGTTGAATGACTGATGACAGAAATACTGGGGTCTAGGGGTAGGCCTTTGGCCCAGGGGTGAAGATACCCCTTGGGACACCCACATCCCCTATGGGAGTGCCTGGGTTCAAGTCCCAGCTCTGCTTCTGTTCCAGCTTCCTGCTGATGCACCCTGGGAGGCAGCAGGTAATGGCTTTAGTCCTTGGGTCCCTGTCACTTATGTGGGAGACTCCAGTCGACTTCCTGGCTCTCGGCTTTGGCCTGGTGCAGTCCCAGCTATTCCAAGCGTTTTGGGAATGAATTAGGAGATGGAAGATCTCTTTGTCCATCTCTTTCTTGCTCTCTTTCAAATAAAATGACGCTTAAATGAAGAAGAACTATTGGAGTCTTAGTGATAGAAGCAAACGGTAGTCAGTTGGTCTGTCTGGTTAAGTGGTCCTTGAATGTTCTGCTGAGTTCCCACATTAGGAAGTTCTGGGTTTCTTTGGCTGAACCGTTAGTCGGTGCTCTCCTCCCACTCCCCAGAAGGTGGTGAAACTAGGAAAAACAGCTGTTCATTTCTGTATGAATCGGACATATTTTGGGCCCATAGAGTTTACTTTTCCGATAGGAACATTTGGTGCTCTCTTCCTCCAGACATTGAACACTGAGTGAAACCTCCAGCCACCTCTTCTGTACCCGTATTCACCAGCCTATGTGACCAATCAGGGACAAACACTTGCTTCCCCTGTGGGTGCCTCGCTCACTACCGGTCCAGTAGCGTCTCCCTGGTACCTGCCCCACCCGTTAGGACCTTGAGAGTCCCCAAGGGGACCTGGGCCAGGTGGCTCTGTTTTCACCCATGTTCTTGGGGCAGAGCCGGTGACTGACTCATCTTTGCACCCCTGGTAGTTAACAGAGTCAGCACACAGTAGGACCTCAGTGAACATCTGTCAAATCTAATGACCTGGAGGGGAGCTGTACATGTAAAAAGTGGCCTCCCACTGTGAATGCCAACAAGATGCTTGTTTTGCCTCCAAAAGCAAACTTGTATTTAACACTTAGCTCTTCTCTTTGATGCAAGAAATTCATTTGGAAATGTGCCTGAGATGATGAAAATAATTCTCTTTTAAAAAGCTTTAAAAAAATAAAGCCAAGCAGCTCGGATTCCTATGTGAAAAATTCCTGCTTTATAGGTGAAAGATAGCTGAGTGCTGTCAGTAGAATTGTTCAGGCTTCTATGACACAAAGTCATAAAACTGCAAATACACTGCTTGATACCGAGGCTATAAAGTTAGCTTCCTGGTGAATCCACTCCACCTCCTCACTGCAGTCTCTAAGGCCAACACGAGCAGGCTGCTGCTTACCTGTCAGCCTCATCTGGCTCACCTGGCCCCAGCCTCAGTTTCCCTTCTGTCCTTGGAGCACGTCAACCTCATTTCCTCTGCCTAGGATGCTACCTTCCTAGATCTTGACGTGGCTGGGGGCTTCTTGGTGCTTCAGTCTCAACTGAAATCCCACTTCTTTTGTAAGTGTCCTGCTGGGGGCTGGCGCTGTGGCGCAGTGGGTTACTCCTCCGCTTGTGGTGCTTGTTCTAGTCCCAGCTGCTCCTCTTCCCATCCAGCTCTCTGCTGTGGCCTGGGAAATAGCCCAAGTGCTTGGGCCCCTGCACCCATGTCAGTGACCTGGAAGAAGCTCCTGGCTCCTGGCTTCGGATTAGCTCAGCTCCGGCCATTGCAGCCATTTGGCGAGTGAACCAGCGGATGGAAGACTTTTCTCTGTCTGCCTCTCACTGTCTGTAACTCTACCTCTCAAATAAATAAATAAAATATTAAAAAAAAAAATAAAGTGTCCTGCTAGTGCTCAGCTACCCTCAGCTACATCACCCAGTTGTCCTGCCAACAAAGCACCTGTCCCTCAGAACCTGTATGTTTTGTGTTCAGTTGTTGGCTTCTGGCAACTGCAGAAAACTTGTCTGTCTCATTCATGGCACTGAACAGTGTAGGCACAATGAAGGCAAAACATAGATATGGAGGGGCAGTGCTGTGGCATGCAAGGTTAAGCCTCCATCTGCAGTGCTGGCATCTCATGTGAACACTGGTTCAAGTCCTGACTGCTCCACTTCTGATCCTGCTCCCTGCTAATGAGCCTGGGAAAGCAGTAGAGGATGGCCCCTGTACCCACATGGGAGACCTGGAAGATGCTCCTGGCTTCTAACTGGCCATTGCAGCCATCTGGGGAGTGAACCAGCACATAAAAGGGCGCGCTCTCTCTCTCTTTCCTCCCCCTTCTCTGTCTCTGTCTCTCTCTGCTTTTCAATTAAATAATTTTTAAAAAAAATATGAAAACAATGAATCCAGTAATTGATTCTTTTTTTTTTTTTTTTTTTTGACAGGCAGAGTGGACAGTGAGAGAGAAAGACAGAGAGAAAGGTCTTCCTTTTGCCATTGGTTCACCCTCCAATGGCCACCGTGGTCGGTGCGCTGCAGCTGGCACACCGCGCTGATCCGATGGCAGGAGCCAGGTACTTATCCTGGTCTCCAATGGGGTGCAGGGCCCAAGTACTTGGGCCATCCTCCACTGCCTTCCCGGGACACAGCAGAGAGCTGGCCTGGAAGAGGGGCAACCGGGACTAGAACCCGGTGTGCCGGCACTGCAATGCGGAGGATTAGCCTAGTGAGCCGTGGTGCCGGCCAAATCCAGTAATTGATTCTTAATAAGCAGCAGAATCAAAGTTGTGGTCATTATTTCCTCAAACATTTCCTTTCCTTGTTGTATGATTTGCACTATCCTGGACTTCCTTTATATCGATATTGGCCCTTCTCCCTCTGCCCTTATTTCTCAAACATTTCCCTCTCTTTGCATCTCTTTATTTCTTCTTGATACCTTCCAAGTTAATTCTTTGACCTCACTTTTTGACTCATATTTTTGTGGTTTGGATACAAGGGTGTTTCAAAAGAGTTTGTCAAAAAAATGGAATAAAAAGATGAATTTATTTTGGTGTAAAAACTTTTAAAAAAAATAATTTTGTTGGAAAGGCAGAGTTATGAGGCAGGAGCAGGAGGAGAGATCTTCCATCCACTGATTTGCTCCCCAAATGGCTGTATAGACTAGGGCTGGCGAGCCTGAAGCCAGAGCCAGGAACTCCATCTGGGTCTCCCACGTGGGTGGCAGGGGCCCAAGCACTTAGGTCACCTTCTGCTGCTTTCTCAGATGCATTAGCAGGGAGTTGGATGGGAAGTGGAGCAGCTGGGAATCAAACCAGCACCCACCCAAATAGGATGTCGGTGTCACAAGTGGCAGCTTAACCCTTTAGACCACAAAGTCAGCTGCAGTGTAAAAAGTTTTTGAAACCCATGCATAGTTTTTTCATACTAGGCATGTCCCGTGAACTTTTTGAGGTCAGCTTTTTATAATGAGTCTGTATCCCAGCCCATCCAGCAAATCTGTAAATTCTACAGTAATATTTTTGTATTCTGAATGTCTCCAATTTTTCTATAACTGCCTGTCCCTGCTTCTGGTTTCCCAATAGCTTTCCTTCTCTGAGAAAATTTACTATGCTCATTTTAATACCGTGGCTTATTTTTCATTCAAGTTTATTCAGCCTGTTGTCTGTCATACAGCTGGGATTCTTCCCATCTCATGAACTTGACCTGTAGACTAAACCATTTGTCCACAGGCTCTTCATCTATCTGGCCTTATGCAGAAGAGCTGCATAAGGGGCCAGGGGTGACAAGTGACACAGCTCCTGGAAAGTTTGGGGGAGATAGGAGCTGCATCTGGGTGCAGGGCCACTGAAGTTGGAATCCGGGCTCAACCCCACACCTCAATCAGATTGCCCTACCCCTTTCAGGCAACTTCCCATCCCTCGGTCCTGCACTGTCACAGGCTGCATTCATTGAGTCCACACAGGCTGGGGAGGCGAGGGAAAGTTCTGGACCTGGGCAGCCCCTTGTATGTGTTGGTATCATCTCCCTACCCCCAGCTGGCCTCCATGGTGGCCTCTAGGGTGGGCACTTTGCAGCTCCTGAGGTTTTCCTGCCCAGTAGCAGCAGTGGGAGAAGCAGAGAGAGATTTATAGATAGTGGGATGGGTGAAGGAAAACGGATCTCAACCAGAGAGCTAGCCACGGAGTCTGTTGCTGTAATGTGTCTTTCTTCTCCTCTGTCATTTTCTTCCCATTCTTACCCATCATGTAAAAGCAGTCCTCCTATTTTTCGGAAAAGTACTTCTTTGGCGTTTTAAGAGAAGCCCTCTTATTTTTTATAAGTTAGAATTTCCTGCAAAATTGCTATTTGCTGAATTCCTATCCTGAATGATTTTAGGATTGGGGATTGCTCTCAAACCTTGGGCTTCTTTAACTGTGAAGAGTTTGAACTCGCTCAGTCCATCTTTAACACAAGTATTTGATTGCATTATTTGTCCCTTTCTGAATATTGTGTAGTGCATTTTCCTTTTTCCAGAAGTACGACCAAGCTAGAACTGTACAGAGAATGCACCATGCTTATGAAAAATGGAATGACATCGATAGACTGAAGAACAAGCTGCAGACCTACATATACTGTTGAGCCCACTGGCATTTTTTAAAAAATCTTCTACTGTAATGATCTGAAAGGTTTTGTGCTAAACTGTGAGTGGTATGATATCAAGAGGGATTTTGGTGTGTATATGTGCAAGGAACTAGGGGCAGGTTCATTTAAACTACAGTAGGCTTCCTTTTTAGAAGATTTCCCAAACACCTTCCTGAAATATCCAGTTCAACAGATGGGCATCAGGGCAGTGCATGAGCTCCTGGCCACGCTTGGTATGTAGGAACAGATGCTTATCTTTCTAGAGAGAGGGTTTATGTGCTTCTTAAGAGTTTCAAGGATGGGTGGTGTGGGCATTTAGTGTCAGGGGTAAAACATCTGCATCCCACATGGCAGAGTAGCTGGGTTTGAGTTCCCAGCTCAGGCCCCTGATTCCAACTTCCTGCTAATACAGCAGAGGGTTCCTGTCACTCAGATAAGAGATCTAGATTATGTTCCCGGCTCCTGGCTTTGGATTCTGCCCAGGCTGGGCCATTGTCCTTAGAAGGGAAAGCGCGCGCTCGCTCTCTCTCTCTCTCTCTCTCTCTGCCTCTCAAATAAACAATAAACCAAGAACATAAAAAAAAAAAAAATAAAAGAATCTCAAAGGAAACATATGGCCCAAGAGAGGTTAAGAACCAGTGATCAAGATTGTTGTGCTACTTCCTACTCCATTTTCTCATAGTTTGAATTCAAGTACATATTACCTGAAAACCATATATAGCAGTTCAATATTTAACACTATAAAATAGTGGTGTGTGACTTTTAAACGCCCATAAGGACCATGAGAGAAATCAATAATGTTATCATGTGTGGCTGTATCACCCCCATGCATATACTTAAATATATTTAGCCTTTTCCTAAAATAGATGCCGGGCCAATGGGGCTGTCTGATCCATCAGGTCTGGGCTATGTGCTGGGAGTAATATTCAGGTCTTTTCTACAGCTTTCTTTTTTTTTTCTTTTTTCTTTTTCTTTTTTTTTTTTTTTTTTTTTTTTTTTTTTTTTTGCCAATAAACCCTCTCTGTGGTAATAAGGAAGCAACAAATGACACCCAAGTTCTCCTGTTCCGCCTCACCCACAGATGATGTCATGTGGTCTGGATAAAGGTCAAGGACTTGGAAAAGAATGCTTACTTCTCTGGGCTCCCAGGGAACACCTCTTTACCCAATGTCATCTGTAGAATGGGACTGATACTGTTAGCTACCTAGGGCAGTCAGCATTATCTGTTTTCTCCTCCTTCCTCAGCAAAGGAACCCCAATTCCTGACAACCATTGGCTCATCAGAGAACAGACTGCAAAAATAAAATAAAATAAAATAATAGACTTCATTTCCCAGCCTCCTTTGCAGTCATATTGACTAAATTCTGGCCAATATGATGACAGTGGAAACCCTACATGGAACTTCTGGGAAGTTTCCTTACAAGGGAAAGGATGTCTTTTTCTTCTTTTCTTCCTTCTCACTGCCTAGAATGTGGAAGTAACAGGTGGTGCTCCAGCAGCCATTGTGGACCTTGGGAAAGCAATGTATGAGCAGCAAGGCAACAGTGCAGAGACGGGATCTGAAAATACCACTAAATCGATACACCCAATCTGAATTGCTTGTTTCTGCAGAATTTAATGGTGGGAGGATTAGGTCACTATTTTGTAAGTCTTTGTTACTTACAGCCAAATACAATCCTTACTAAAAATACTACTTCTTTTATTCCCTTAACAAATATTTTTTTAACATGTACCCTGTCAATTATTATTCTAAGCCCTTCAGACAAAGCAGTAAACAAAAAAGTGGAAATTCCTAGTTTTGATGGTTCCTTTTTTAGTAAGGGAGATGGACAATACACAAAACAAACAAAGCATATAATGAGATAATAATAAAAGCAAACAGGAATAAAATGGGAAAAGGGTGCCTGGGATGTGAATTTCTATTTTAAATGACGGCTGGGGACAGCCTTATGAGAACATGTTTCTGCAGGAATCTCAAGGAAATGAAGGAGCAAGGCTTGCCAATATCTGGGGAAGGAATTGTTCAGGTATAGACACTGCCAATGCAAAAGCCTCAAGGTAGGCACACACCTGTGCATCTGAAGAACACCAGGAAGCGTGGGTGGCTGGGATAAAGTGAGCCAGGGAGAGAGCAGCAGGACCCGAGACCGGGGGGAACCTGGAACCTTCAAAGAATTCCTGGGAAAACAAACTGAGATCATGCACAAGTACATGCTATTCTTGGAAGAGTGTTTGACTACACTGCACACTTAATGTGTGTTTTTTTTTTCCCTGCAAACTGCCCCCTCCAAATTAAAAAATGGGAGAGCTGGGAACTCAATCCACGTCTTCTGTGTGGATGCAAGATTCCAATCACTTGAGCCAACACCACATCGCTTGAGCCAACACTGCTGTCTCCCAGGGTCTGCATTACGAGGAACTGGAGTCACTAGCACAGCCAGGTACTGAACACACACACTCACGTGGGGTACAGGTATCTCACTTGCTAGACCAAATTTTAACTTAAAAACCTTCAAACATGTAGCAAGTTGAAAGAATTGTAAAATGACCACCCAAATGCCTACCACCCACATTAACATTAAGCTGGTAGGGCTGGCGTTGTGGAGCAGTGGGTTAAGCAACTGCCTGAGATGCCTGCATCCCATATCAAAGCACTGATTCAAGCCCCAGCTACTCCACTTTCAATCCAGCTCCCAGCTAATGAGCCTGGAAAAGCAGAAGATGGCTCAAGTCTTGGGCCCCTGCACTCATGCGGGAGATCTGGAAGAAGCTCCTGGCTTCTGGCTTGGGCCTGGCCCAGCCCCAGGCTGTTGTGGCCATTTAAGAGATGAACCAGCAGAAGGAAAATATTTGCTTTTGTCTCTCCCTTTCTCTCTGTAACTTGGACTTTCAAATAATTTTTTTTAAAGATCTATTTATTTGAAAGGCAGAGTTAGAGAGAAAGATAAGAGAAGGAAAGACAGAGAGAGATCTTCCATCTGTTGGCTTACGCAACGACCAGGGCTGGGCCAGGCCAAAGCCAGGAGCTTCTTCTGGGTCTCCCATGTGGTTCAGGGGCCCAAGGACTTGGGCCATCCTGCACTGCCTTCCCAGGCATGTTGGCAGGGAGCTGAATTGAAAGTGGAGCAGCTGGGACCAGAACTGGTGCCCATATGGGATACCAGCACTGCAGGCTGTGACTTTAACCAGCTGCACCACAGCGCCGGCCCCTAAATAAATAAATCTTAAAAAAAAATTAAGGTGGTGATATCACAGGTCTACCCACTGTCTATCTTATTTTAAAGGTGTATTTCAAAGTTGCATATATTAAATACATGACTTCTTAATACTTTAGCATGCATATCATTAACTGCAGTTCAATATTTGCTTAAGTAAAATTATTTCTCAAGGTAATATCTATATATGGTGAAATGGTTGAATAAGATGAACTTTGACATATGTAAATACCCATGTAACCCAAACTCCGAAAAAGGTAAAACAAAAAAATGACCACACCCCTGAAATTTCCCTCAGCACCACCCCCTCCAGTGAATCTCCACTCCCACCCCAGTTAAGAATTACTCTGGTTTTTATACATTTATTTTGCCTGTAATAAAATGCCTGAAACTTTTAATAACAACACAGAAGAGAAAAAACATCTTCTCAAATACTATGAAATTAAAAACTGCTAGAACCTTTTTAGAAAGTACTCTGGCAACATGTAATCATTAAAATAGAATATATGCATTCCTTTAGACCTAGTCATTTCAATCGGAGCAATTTTCTGAGAAGTGTACTAGCTCGTGAATGCAGAGGCGGGTCACAGCACTGCTCACTGGATCATTGTTCATGATAATTAAGAATTGGAAATAACCCGAATGGCTATCAGTAGGGGAAGTTTAAGTAAATACACAGTCATGTTTTGCTGCAACTACAAGGAATGATTTATTGCTATGGCAAGACCTTTCAGACAATCACTAAATGAAAGCAAGTTAGTGGACACTACAGCATAAAACGTGTACATAAAACACCACAAAAGCAAAATAAAGTACTGAGCACAAACACACAAGGTATATTTGTTAAGCCACACATGACACTGACATCAGTGGCTACCTCTAGAGATTAAGGAAAAGGGCTTCCCTTGATTGTATGGTTTTGAGTTGTTAAAATAATAATATCTGTCTGACTTACACTATTTTTATTTTATTATTTTAAGATCACAGATTGGGGCCTGTGTTGTGATGTAGCTAGTAAAGCCACCGCCTGCTATGCCAACATCCTACATGGGTGCTGATTGAAGTCCCAGCTGTTCTACTTCTGATGCAACTCCCTGCTAATGTGCCTGGGAAAGCAGCTGAAGATGGCCCAAGTGCTTCAGCCCAAGTGCTTGGGCCCCTGCACCCATGTGGGAGAGCTGGACGAAATTCCTAGCTCCTGGCTTTGGACTGGCCCAGCACCAGCTGTTGCAGACTTTTGGGGAGTGAAACAGAACATGAAGACCTTTCTCTCTGTAACTCTCTCAAATAAAATAAGCATTGTGGCATAGTGGGTAAAGTGACCATCTGTGACACTGGAATACCATATGGGTGCAGGTTCAAGTCCTGCTTGGGCCCCTTCACCCATGTGGGAGACCCAGAAGTTCTGAGCTCCTGGCTTTGGTTTGACCCAGTCCTGGCCTTTGTGGGGAGTGAGCCAGTGGATTGAAGATCTCTCTCTGTAACTATGCCTTTCAAATAAGTAAATATTAAAAAAAAAAAGACCACAGACGTAAATAAGGGATAGAGAACAGCCTTCCTCCAGATTATGTATTAACACACACTCTCTCCAATTTCCTCATTAATGCATAATGTATTATTTTCTGCCACTCACATTAATGTTTTTAAATGTGCTTGTATGATCACAGAGTAAGTATGCAATTCTAAATGAGAAACGGAAGCCATCCACATCACATTTAAGGAGACCTCATGTGTTTTAGTTTGTTTGGGCTAACACAACACCATGTCACAGACTGGGTGTGTATCAACACAAATGCTGTTTCTCACAGTCTGGACGCTGGGAAGTCCCAGACTGAGGCAACCAGCAAAATCAGGGTGTGGTGAGGGCCCGCTTGCTGGTTCATGGATGGCTGCCTCTTGTGTCTTTACAGTGCTAGAAGGGGTGAAGCAGTCTCTGGGTCTCTTTTTTGAGAACTCTAATCTCAGTCAAAGGGGCTCTGCCCTATGTTAATCACCCTCCAAACACCACATTTGGAAAAAGGGTTCAACATTTGAATCTGGAGGAGAGACAATGAAACAGTCAATTTCATTTCTTTTAAAGCTTTTACCTCTGTGAAATGAGGAAGAATGAAAATATCTGGAAAACTTGAGTATAAATGCAGAGGCTAAAGTTCAATGGGACTTTAAGAAAAGTGGGGATTCACCCTAGGCTACAATGACCACATAGAGAAGTTTGCCTAATAAGTTGTAAAGTATCTTCAGATCCTGAGTCCCTTGCTTAGCAAATGTTTATTAAACACCTACTATGTATCAAGGGTTAGAAGATGCGTTCTACATATCTCTTGGCTTCAAGGAACTTCTGGTGCTAGTGGCAAAGCTGAGGGTACTTCAAAAAGTTCATGGGAAACAGAATTAAGAGATTCGTTTATTTTGGTGCAAAATTTTTTTTGAAATCCACGCATGTGCCTATGTATGAACAAAAACATTACAGAGCTACAGTAACAGCGTGGAAAACCCATCAAAGCTCATACTCAAAGTGTGGCCTGGGTAAGAGCAGCATCTGCAGCTCCCGGGAGCACCTGAGGAGCCCAAGCCTAGGTGACTCTGGCATTTACTAAAATTTGAGAGGTGATAAGCTGTGAGGAGGAGGAACCACTAGGATTGCCTACAGTCTAGAGGGGTGACGGGAATATTCTAGGCTGAGAAGCGAGCAGGCCCAAGATCATGAATGACATCAGTAAGAACAAGAAGCCTTCTGGAATGAGAAGTTCCGCCCAGGATAAACAGTAGGCGCTTGGGCAGACAGGGCAGGAAAGGTAGGCTGGAGGCAAAGGGCCCAGGCTGGCTTGCTGAGGAAGCCACAGCGAATCTTCAGCAGGAAAATCACCCGATCATTTTGTTATGCTTGGACACAACTCGGGACTGAAATGCAAAGGCGAGAGGCTGGAGCAGGCGGACACGTGTCCTTAAACGAACAGGATTCAACTGTGGAGGAGAAAGGAGTCGGAGGGAGGCCGGGGCCACCCAGTCCTAAGCAGACCGAAAAACTAAGGATTTCAGCCGCAGCTCCACACCGGTGGGCTCTCCCTCAGTAGCCGCGGAGTTCTCCAAACAGCCCCGTCGGCTCATCAGGGAGCTGTGAGAAAAGCCAGCTCTCAGATCGCACAGACACACAGATCAGAGGAACACAGAAAATCTAGGGGCGAGGCAAACCCCGCCGCCGGACAAGTTCTCCAGGTGAATTATGATGTCGCTCTCCGAGCCAGGTAGAAACCTTTTGACATGGGCTTAAAATTGAAACAACTTGCTTGCTGTCTTAAAAAAAAAAAAAAGTACGGAGAAAAGGGCTTCTCTGTTGAGCGGGCAGAACAAGCCACCTGCCCATCTTGTCCACAAGCCTCATACTTGGAGAATTAAAATAGTTTTGGTAGAGACCACGAAGTTCTCGGTAAAACTTAAAAACAAAAAAAAGTTAATTATCCCAGTAGTCAATTCCTTCTGTTCCCTGTATTCCCCACGGGGGGGGGGGGGGAACAGCCGCAGGGGAAAAAAGTTGGGATTCCTTCTAAAAACTGTGTTTCTGATGCAACTGCCCACTAGAAAAACACAATCCCAAATTAAAAAAAAAAAAAAAAAACGGAGCGGCGGGCCCGGCGCCATCATCCCGAGGCAACGCGGCCGCCGTTTCCCAGCCACACCCCTGCGGGCCGCCGGGCCTCTTTCCCCCCTGGCTGGACCCAAAGATAAATAAATCACTCCTTGTTTTCCAGACCTGAAATTAGCGGTGACTCACAGAGCACTTTGAACGGCCACGGTCGCCTCGGGAAAGAGGAAAAAAAAAAAAAAGTCCAGAGCTTTTCCCTTCACGCGAGGGGCCGACGGGCCGGGCCGGCCAATCAGGGCCGCGCGGCGGGAATCGCACCAAAGTAGGTAAAAAAATGCGGGACGCGGCCCTGCGGCCTCGGCCCTCGACCCCGCTCCCGCGGCCCCGCACCCTCCGCGAGTTCCCCGACCCACGCCCGCCGCAGACCCCGCCCCCAGTAGCGGCGCACACCTGGCCAGGTGGCTACTTCCTTATACGGGCAACGACTGCGCAGTGGGCGGGCATCCTGCGGCGACGGGGGGAGGGGAAGGCCGGCTGGAGACGCCGCTCCCGGGGTCTTCCTTGGCCCGCCCAGCGTCGGCGGGAGCCGGCCCAGGCTCTGCCTCCTAGCCCCCTAGCAGATGGAGGACCCACTCCCAGCCCCGTGAAAACCTGAGCTGCCGAGGGGGAACCCCCCGCCCCTCCGGCCTCAAGCAGGTGAGGCGCCCTCCGCCCCGCTGGGAGTGTCCGCCGGCCATTCGGGCGTGGCGCGCCAGACTGGCCTGGTTGCGTAGCAACGGCGGGCGGTGCCTTACGTGCGCAGGCGCGTTGAGGCTCGAGGCGCGCGTCCGCCCCCTAGAAGGCTCGCGCCGCCGCGTCGGCTCCGTGCTCGGTCTCCCGGTCTCGCTTCCGTGAGGACTACGCTCCGCAGACTCGGCGCCCGTCCGGCTCTCACCCCCGCGTTCCTGCGACCGCCGCGGCGAAGATGGTGAGAGGGAAGGGATCCCGAAGCGTGGGCTGAGGCTGCCGGAGGTGTCGGGGTGGGGGTGGTGGCACGGGTCTCTAGGGGGTAGGAGGCGCGCCGCGGCGCCGGGCCGCGCCCGGGCCTGGGGAGGAACCCGGGCCCCGCTGCAGTGTTCCCGGCGGAAGAGCGTCTCCGGGCCTCCGCCGCCAGTCTGGGCCCCGCGCCCCAGGGCGGCTCCCAGCTGCTGCCAGGCCGCCGCCCCGGGCCGGCGGTTCCTAGCTGGGCGTTGGGACGCCTCAACCGGGGTCGAGCGCCCCAAGCCCCCTCGGTGAGGTCGGGTCTAGGGGTCCGTCGACCGCGGCCTCGGGGGTCCACTAGGGCCTGGGAATCCCGCCGACGGCCCCTTGTGGGCTCCAGCCTACCCCACACCGGCGCGGAGGCGGCCGGAGGCTCATGCGCTTTTGGGCCCGTGGGTTCCGTGCGCCTCGGGACGGGAAAATAAAGGCCTTTATTGAACGACCCTGAGAGGCGGAACGCGAGCTAACGAGCGTGACCCTGGCATGATTAAGAACCGGGTGGCCGTGCAGCCGCTTTGTTCGTCGTATCTGGCAATCAGCTTCCAACAGCAGTCTCGTTGTGCTTGTCAGGCTTGGCAGTATTTGTTTTAACCCTCCCCTGCCCGACCTGCTCGTGTATGGCTAGAAGCTGTTTTTTTTTCTTGTTGTTTTTTACTTTTTTTTTTTTTTTAAGCCTGGCTCGGCCGGAATTTAGCGTGCAAGGTGTGGGCATAGTGCTGGAAAGCCAATTTAACCCGAATTTTTAAAAGTCAGTTAAATTATTCGCGTTCTTATAAACAGGTGCTCATCAGTATATTCTGGATACATGGGCATTTTGCTTATTAACTCACATATTTTTTCCCCTCCCGCTCTGAACTGTCACTCTGAGCTGCTGTAAATAACGCTCTCGGCTGGACAGGCAGGTAGAACATTTTGCCATTTTTCTTCAGTCTGCACACACTGTTACCATTTTTGGTCAATGATTTGCAGGCAGAAGCCTTCGCGGACTTCGCTAGGCTTGTTACATTGTTACCACATCTGTCGGCCTGGAAGCAGTTGGTACCGGTTTATCTGCATATAGAGCCTTCTCACTGAATAACAATTTCGGTTTTCTTGAAGTGCTGCAGCTTTTATGAGGAATCATAAAAGAAAAATAGAGGAATTGGTAGTTTTTTGGTGACTGAAGATATGTAAGAGGGATTTGATACCTAGTTTTTGGTTCTTTGGTTTACCGCTGTAAACTACAGAGGATCAGCATCTGAAACTTTCTGACGTCTTATCCAATGTGTCTATTAGTGTATATCAGAATGCCTTTAATTTTATACTAAAATACTTTTAACCGAAGGGTTTGATTTCTGATCAATTTAAGACCATCCACTCTTGATGAAAGTGTTATTAAGTGGAGCCTACTCTTGTGTTTTCTAGTTTGATGGTCTATTTTTTTTAACCAATATAATTTATTTTTGTGTTTGCAAATAGAATCAGATATTTTAACTTTAGTTAAATGCTTATGTTAAATGCTTGATCTTAAAGATTACATTCTGTTTTGTACATTAAAATGCGGAAGGAAGAGAGGAGAAATTAAAGAGGGATCAACTCCAAATATATTTCAAACTTGTATTCAGTATGGTCAAGACCTGTTTTTGGACGATTGTAAGGAGTAAGAGTTAAAATATAGCCCAGCCGTTTTTAAAGGTTACTTTTTTGGCCTTATGAGCACCGTGTAGCTCCACTCATTCCAGCTGAAATTTTCTTTTACCTGTAAAAACAGTTTGGCTTGGCCAGAATTTAGCCTGCAAGATATTAGAGAATGTTGTGTGCAGCTATCAGAGACTGTTCTGAAGATGGAGAATTCTTTTATTTTATCAGATTCTAGCACTTTCCTTTGTATTTTAAATTGTTTAAATCTGTTGGTTAGACACTTGGTTCCAAGTTGCTTTTGTGTGTGTGTGTGTGTCTATGAATGATTAAATTTTAACTGCTGATGTGTTTGCTCTAAATTAACGGAATCACTTCCTGGTACTCACTAGCTTTTCTAGTTGCACTTGGAATAAAGCAATTTGAAACCAACTGAAAAGATCATCCTGAGCACTTTGAGATTTCATGTTTTAAAACCTCTTACTTTACAGTGCCAAAAACAGATGCACATGGCCCCATGAACCATTTGCACCTCACAAAACTCAGATGTGTGTACTTCATGTGCGGGTTTCCTTACACGTCTGGCCCACTGTAGAGTTGTTAGTGTTACTTTCTCAGTACATCTATTGAGTATAGATTGAGACATCACTTGCAGACTTGCCTACTTTATCTTGTAACCCGGATATGCTTTTGCAGGGTAGCTATCTGGCTACTTCAGCTTAGAAGTGTGATGTTGTCCCTGAAACAGAGTTAAGGTCTGTAAGATCATCAGACCTTTAACCATAACCCTAATCCGAACTCTGCACTAACAAACTGATCTAATTGGCTTAGCCTGAATTATCGATGTATTCTACTACTTCGAGATTTTTTGACAATCCAGCAAAATAGGTTGGGATTGTGTTTATTTGTCTAATGTGTTAGAAAATACTGTAAAGGATTAACAGGTGACAAATCATTTTATCTGCACATCAAGCCTTAAAATATGTTAAAATTAATGTTGAGGCATTTGAAGCAGAAAAGTATACAGAGTAACAAATTCTTTTTTCCCAAAAACAAACCAAACAACTGATTCACTACACCGTATTTCTGGTGTTTATGTTATGGCTAAGTATGCATCTTCCTCATCCCATTCCTTTCCCTCCCCAGGGGTAACTGCTCCTGCTCCTCAAAGACATAATGTGCTGACCGGTTAGGGAAATGATTTTCTTCAGGCTGTTGCACTAGGAGAACATTCATTAAAGAGAAACGTTTCAAAGAAAAAGGGGACCAGGGACTGGTAAACCAGGAAGTCTTGAGAAAGGAGGGGATGGCTCTTATGCAGTGGCCAGCGACTGGCTTTCCAGAACACAAAAGAGTGGGTGCATATCCTACCCACACTGCTTTCCAGGCACAAGATCTTAGGTAAAATTCAACATAGTCGCCTGAAATTGATGTTTCATCCTCACTGCCATTTTCATACTTTTAGCTATGCCTAATAAATATATTGCTAGTCTTTGATAATCTGCATTGATGCGTGTTTAAAATTTATGTGAATGTTATGCCTCATATCACTTGCAGCTTTTTTAAAAAAAATTAAACGTGGGGTTTTTGTGGGGATGAAGTTGGTTTTAGCTGTAGTTTTAGTTCTCATATCCCTGCTTGGTGGACAGTCTTATGTTTCTAGTGGTTTGCTTTTTTTGGTCTATTTAAGTTGTTTTTAAAATAGGCAATTTCTGTGTAATTATTCTGAATTACTTCTGGACCTGGTGGATGTGTCTCCCTTGCCATACATGTAGAAGTGGAAGACCTGTGTTTGAGGGCATGTGTGTGTGTTTTCTGCTCTACCGATTTGCTGTACTTTACATTTCATCATCTAGAGCCTGTTTCTCTGTTTCCTTTTACCGCTTCGAACTATGAGACTTCAAAACCTTAAATGACTGTGAAATTGTTTCTCATTATGTTAATTTACATGGTTCTGATTAGTAGCAAGCTGTCCTTTCATATTTTATTGCATCTTATGTTTTTATGTGCATGCCACATCTTGTGAACTTGACTTCAGTTGAGCTTGTTTGCATAGTTGAAGTCATTAAGTAAATTAAGCATTACAAACAATCAAGCAGGAACATGATTGTCAGTGCCAGAACCTCATATTGAAGACTAATATTCCTTTCTTTTTGTACATAAGTTTCTTTCTAGGTCTCAATATTCCTAATTCTAGACACCTGCCATTTTCAGGCTCCTGATATGGTAGACTCTGGAGTTGCTCAAGACAGGGCTCCTTCTTTGCCAAGAGCCCAAGAGGTTAACATCTTCCCCTTTTCAAACTTTTACTCTTTATTTTTCCTAGGCATTTTATATAGCCAAAATGTTAAAAACAGTCAAGTATAGGTACATATGAGGACTCTAGTTTCCACTCAAATATGATGTGAACTAAAACGTCTCTAAAAGTAGTCTTTTTAAAAAAAGTCATGCAAACAATAACCATGACATTTTCATAAATAGTTGTTTTAAATCAAAATTCTGTTTAACTTAGTAAACAGGGAGACTCCAAATACTTGGGTGTTATGTTAATGTAACTTTACAATGTATGTTCTTTCACTAGTAATTAAATACTTTGAGGTGAAGCACATCGTACTTGAAATTTGAAAAATGCATTTAAATTCAGTTTTTCAAATTTCAACATTGTTTTTATCAGCAGGTAATTAGATTTTTTATTGTACTGTTTGTATACATAAACCGCAAAGAAGAATAAGAAAAGTAGAAGATTATTAAAGTATCCTGAACTTTCTTTGTGGCATAATATTCTTTTCTGGATTGTGTGTCAAAGCTACACTCTGAAAAGATTTACATTTAGGGACCACACTGTGGCCTAATGGATAAAGCCACCACCTGTAGTGTTGGCATCCCATATGGGCGCTGGTTTGAGTCCCGGCCGCTCCACTTCTGATCCAGCTCTCTGCTATGGTCTGGGAAAGCAGTAGAAGATGGCTCAAGTCCTTGGGCCCCTGCTTCGGCCTGGCTCCAGATTGGCCCAGCCCTAGCCATTGTGACGATTTGAGGAGTGAACCAGCAGATGGAAGATCTGTCTTTGCCTCTGCAAATCTTTAAAAAAACAAAAAAGACTTAAATTTAACACTTCAGAAATATTTTAATTATAATTTTTCTTCCTTGACTCAATGTTGTGATATGTGAGAATTCTTTACCTGAAGTTGTGCTTCTGTGCTCTGATTTTCCTTGAAATTATTTAGGGAAAAGTATGACTTTAGAAAAATAAACATCAAGTTCATTCATCTCAGTGATAACTTTGGACATATTTATTTATTTTTTAAAGATTTTATTTATTTATTTGAGAGGTAGAATTACAGTGAGAGGGACAGACAGAGAGAAAGGTCTTCCTTCCATTGGTTCACTCCCCAAGTGGCCGCATCCGAAGCCAGGAGCCAAGTGCTTCTTCCGGGTTTCCCACACAGGTGCAGGGGCCCAAGCACTTGGGCCATCTTCTACTGCTTTCCCAGGCCACAGCAGAGAGCTGGATCGGAAGAGGAGTAGCCGGGACTAGAACTGGTGCCCATATGGGATGCCGGCCCCACATGCGGAGAATTAACCCACTGCGCCATGGCTCCAGCCCTGGATAGATTTATTACGTACATCAGAGTCTGCTGTGCAAGGACCTTCATTGAGTTATTTTTTTTAAAAGTCTAGTGATTTCTAACTGTTGCTGTTTTCTAGTAGTTTACATTATCATGCTTATATGCTACTTACACTGATTTTCTTTTTTGAAAGATTTATTTATTTGAAAGGCAGAGTTGCAGAGAGAGAGGCCTTCCATCTACTGGTTCATTCCCTAGGTGGAGCTGCACCGGTCCGGAGCCAGGAGCCAGGAGCTTCTTCTGGGTCTCCCACCCAGGCGCAGGGGGGCCCAAGGACTTGGACCACCCTCCACTGCTTTCCCAGGCCTTAGCAGAGAGCTGGATTCGAAGTGGAGCAGCCAGAACTTAAGCCAGCCGCCCATATGAGATGCAAGCACTGCAGGTGGCAGCCAACGCTGTGGCTTAGTTTTATGTTCTATAGATTTTAAAACATTCCTGATTTAAGTAAAAAGTGCCTTTTTTAAAGATTTACATACATATTTTTTAAAGATTTATTTATTTTACTTTAAAGTCACAGTTACACAGAGAGAGAAGGAGAGGCAGAGAGAGAGACAGAGAGGTCTTCCATCTACTGGTTCACTCCCTAGATGGACGCAATGGCCGGAGCTATGCTGATCCGAAGCCAGCAGCTTCTTCCAGGACTCTCAAGCTGGTGCAGGGGCCCAAGGGCTTGGGCCATCTTCTACTGTTTTCCCAGAGCTGGATTGAAAGTGGAGCAGCTGGGACTCAAATCGGTGCCCATATGGGATGCTGGCACTTGTATGCAGTGGCTTTACCTGCTGTGCCACAGCGCTGGCCCCAAGATTTATGTATTTGAAAGGCAGAGTTACAGGGAGGCAGAGCAGAGAGAGAGAGGGGCATTCTGCCCGCTTATTCACTCCCCAAATGGCTGCAATGGCCAGAGCTGGGCCGATTCAAAGCCAGGAGCCAGGAGCTTCCTTTGGATCTCCCACGTGGGTGCAGGGGTCCAAGCGCTTGGACCAAGTTCCACTGCTTTCCCAGGCCATAGTAGAGAGCTGGATTGGATGTGGAGCAGCCAGGACTCAAACCTGCTTCCAGATGGGATGCTGACACTGCAGGCGGTGGCTTTACCTGCTATGCCAAAGCGCCAGCCCCAAAATGTGCAGTTTTTAAAAATTTCTTTCTTATTTGAAAGGCAGAGAGAGAATTCCATCCTTAAATATCCCCAGCATCCCCCTCCCCAGACTGAGCCAGGATCCCAGTCTATGTCTTCCAACAACTTGAGCCATCACCTGTTGCTTCCCAAGGTCTGCATTTAGGAGGAAGCTAGAATCAAGACAGAGGTGGGCGGTAAACCAGGACTCCAGTCTGGGACTGTGGGCATCTTAACCACATGGCCAAATGCCCACCACCAGATTTTTTAAATTAAGAATTTTTTCTCAGTTGAAAATGTGAGAAGACTGAGAATGCATTCTGTCGCAGCAGGGCATAGATGAGCACTTGAAAGAAGCTTCATTGCGTAGTCCTCCAGCTGGGAGGTCGTTTGTCCTCCTGTCTGTGCTTTTGGATCACATCAAAGTAAGATTATCTCAGTGTTTTTATTATTTTATAGATTGCTTGCAGAAAGCAAAGATGAATTTGCTACCCTTAATTCATGTCATAGGCTTACTTGTAGAAAGTAGCCAACTTGTAAATTAATGTTTATTTTAGAACGTTTTCAAGTTTTTGTTGTTGGTGGCAGTATTTTCATAGTGTAATCTAGCAAAGGGGAAGCCCAGGTGTGTGGAAGCAGTACTCCTGGAGCTTGTTGTGGAGGCATCTTTTAAGTCAGTTCTTGAAGTTCGGGAGCTTGGAGGGATTCTCAAGTCCTTGGAGCTTTGTAGTAAGAATATTTAAGAAATCTTTAGATCAGTGTTGTCCAACAGAAATGCAAGCTGTGTACTTTTAAATTTTCTAGTAGTATTTTTTGAAAAAAGGGAAAAAGTGAAATTTATTTAAGCTGTTATCTAAAATATTTTATCAAAATTCAATCAGTATGAAAATTGAGTAATTTTACATTCATTTTTTCATGGAAATTGTTTGGAGCCCTGTATATATTTCACCCTTAAAGCACATTTCAACTTTTATTTTTACATTATTTTGATGAGAGAGTGAGAAATACCTCCCATCTGATGGTGCACTCCCCAAATGTCCTTAACATCATCCAGACTGGGCTAGGCTGAAGCCAGGAGCCAGGAACTTCATTTCAGTTTCCCACATGGGTGCCAGGAACTCTGGTACCTGAGTCGTCATCTGCTGCCCCCCACCCCCACCCTGGGCACAACAGTAGAAAGCAGGATTTGAGGTATAGAGTAGCTGAGATGAGCTGGGCACTCCTGTATGGGATCCAGGCATTCCAAGTGGCAGATGTATTCCCTTGTGTGTCTGACTTAAAAAATACGCTCATCAGAGAAACCTTGGAAAATACAAAACACTGAAGAATATAAAAATCACTTACATTCCCACTGTTATAGATAAAACTGTAGAATTTTTCTCCGGACTATTTTTACATAGTTGAGATTATACTGTACATATAACTTTATATCCAGCTTCCTTTCACTTAAAATAACTAAGAAATATTCTCCCAGTGTCATTAGAAATTTTCCACAAACATCTGTCTCAGAAATGTTTCTTACGGATATATTAAAATTTAGTTTGCAGTTTTCCTTTTTATTTGGACTGTGTTTTAGTATTACATAAAAATTTCACAGTAAATTCCTAGAGATGGAATTTCTGTTGTACATGATCAAAAGTAGGGATTATTTTTAAGGGTCTTTATAAGTGACCAACTCACTTTATGAAAAATTTAGAGATTAATAGGGTTGCTTGTGGTGGAAGATGAATCTGGGAAAGAAACTGGTTCGGACAATGCAGGGCATATGATGTTAATAAATATGGACTTTATCTTACAGGTATTGGGGATTGTGAAAGGTTTTTAATTTTGGAAGTGATGTGAGAACTTTTTAAAAATCTTTATTTGAGAGATATAGCAACAGAAAAAGGGAGAGGGAATAGAGATATTTTTCATATGATGGTTCACTTTCTAAATGCCAGCAAGAACCAGGGCTGGGCCAGGTGGAAACCATGAGCCAGGAACTCCATCCAGGTTTCCCATGTGGGTGGCAGGAACCCAAGTACTTGAGCCATTTTCAGCTGCCTCCCAGGGTGTGCATTATCAGGAAGCTGGATCAGAAGCAGAGGTGGGACTTGATCCCAGGCACTGCGGTAGGGGATGCTGGCTTAACCTGCTGTACCACACTCGTGCCCAATATGATATCATGAGAATAGATGAGAGGCAATAGATTAAAAGTGCACATTTAAGGAGGAGTTGAAACTGAGTGTAATGGTGAAAGAGAAGTTTATCAATTAACCAACACCATCAGGTCTCTTTTGTATCTTAGATTCATTGATACTGCTAGCTAACCATCCAGATAGAACTAGGACTCACTGTTAAACCAAGGGGAAATCTTTTTACTGTAGCTTCTGATTTGTTTACTATGCTTTTTCTCAAAGAGGAATAGAATATTTTTATATTGTTTCCCTTCAAGTGAAGATTAGGCATATACTAATCTTTACATAAAACATAATTCACCTTGCAATTTTGACAGATTATGCAATTGTGTAATTATTACTTCAAGCAAAATATAGATGAGTTCACTCCCAAAAATCTGTTAATTCCTCCTTCATACCCCCAAACCACTCACCCAGTTCTTATCCCTGGTGTTTTACCATTATAAGAATGTCATATAAATGGAATCATGCTGTTATATGCTTTGAGTCTGGCTTTTTTTTTCTTTTAGCATAAGGCATTTGTACATCAGCGTTTGTTCCTTTTTGTTGCTGCAAGTATTCCATTCACCACTGCTGGGGGGCAAATTTTGTTTCCTGTCTTAGTGAATGATATGAGGCAGAATATTGTGAAGATTTTTTTTTCTTTTTTTTTCTTGACAGGCAGAGTAGACAGAGAGAAAGGTCTTCCTTTCTTTGGTTAACCCCCTAAATGGCTGCTACGGCTGGCGCGCTGCGCCAGTCCAGAGCCAGGTGCTTCCTCCTGGTCTCCCATGAAGGTGCAGGGCCCAGGCACTTGGGTCATCCTCCACTGCCTTCCTGGGCCACAGCAGAGAGCTGGACTGGAAGAGAAGCAACCGGGACAGAATCTGGCGCCCCAACTGGGACAGGAACCCGGGGTGCCGGCGCCGCAGGCGGAGGATTAGCCAAGTGAGCTGCGGCGCTGGCCAAGATTTTTTTTCTAATATTGATAAATCCTTGAAATGTTCATTCTATGTACCTTGGATAAAATTACTAGTAGCTGTACCATATCAAGAAGTGCCTTTAAAAATTTTTTTAACTGCAAAATCAAATGACTAGGTGGTAGATTACAGGGATTTTGAAATGTTTTGGTCTGGTCTGTTTTATGGGATACTGATTTCTTTAAGGTCATGTTCTTTGCATATTAATAAATATATACATCATTGTCTCTGAAATTAAGTGATGTTTACATATTAGGTATTTAAAATATAAAAAGTACACATCTACAGTTTTTTTAAAAATTTATTTTATTTATTTGAAAGAGTTACAGAGAGAGGTAGAGACAGAGAGAGGTCTTCCATCCATTGATTCACTCCCCAGATGGCTACAGCGGCTGGAGCCAGGAGCTTCTTCTGGATCTCCCACATGGGTGCAGGGCCCAAGGACTTGGGCCATCTTCTACCACTGTCCCAGGCCATAGCAGAGAGCTGGATTGGAAGAGGAGCAGCTGGGACTAGAACTGGCACCCATATGTGATGCTGACCCTTCAGGCCAGGGTGTTAACCTTCTGTGCCACAGCGCTGGCCCCCACATCCACAGTTTTAAACAAATACTAAGTTTAGAAGTTTTATTGATTAAACAATTAACTTCACAATTCTGGATAGATAAGGAATTGTATGCATTGTTGGTTTCAGCCAACAAACAGCTAACCTGAGTACTTAGGTAATAACTGTGACAGAATTAATTGCATTTCATTTAAGTATGTGTACAGATCGTCTCAGTTAGAGATAGGGATGGCAGGGGCCAAGTACTAGTTGCCTTTCCAAAGGAGGTGATGTCCAAGCCCTTGAAGGACTTGGGTAACCAAGTGAAGAGGAGGGGAAGGTCAAGTATGACAAGAGACCTTGATGTACTCAGAGAATCACAAAGAGCTGTGTGTGATTGGAATTAAGAGCTGCTTATCCAGGTAGTGGGGAAGGAGGCCAAAGAGGTAGGGCATAAGAGTCTGACATGGCATGCTGAGGGATCTGGTTTTCATCCTGAAGGAAACTGGAAATTATTGAAAGAAAACCATAATAGTATAGGATTATTTGCCAGTGTCCTTACCATCTCTAGGTTGCTTTTTTGCCTTTCTCTGTATAGTTTTGTTTTTGGGAGGGGAGGGGGGGGAGTGAGGAAGACAAATAAATGCTCTTTATTATCAGGCTTACACAATTACTTATTGTTTCTACTTAACCTTTGTGATTTCCTGCCTCTCAGTTGAGAGGGAAACCCATTAACAAATTGTTTTAGGGTTGTCTATAAGATAATAGTGCTTACACTGCTAGTGAGATTATTTTTAGTCACTGGGCTTTATTGAAGCCAATCTACTTTCATGGTTGAGATGGTTTTATCCTTCTTTTGGTGGAGTGAAGCGATGATTCAGAGAATTTAGGTTATTAAATACATTCTTTCCCTTAAGAAAGGTTTAACCAAGAAATGTTTTAATGGAACTAATTAACATATAGCAAGTAGAATTGCTATTTAGTTTGTGTAAGCTATTATCTCAAGGATGTTATACTATGCTGTAAGGTGAATGAGGATTTCTATAATTGGAGATTTGTGATAAATTTAACACTGTTCACCTTGGCTATTTAGAATGAACCAAAATACACTGGTATTAAGGCAGGGAATTAAATGGGAATGTTTTCTGGATCACTGATAGACCATGTAGTGGCTATGAAAAATAGTGTTGTTTTCGCAGGGTGATATGGCTTCAGAAGACAAGCAGATGGCACTCTTCCAGAAGGCTGCAGCCCTGCAGGTGGTTAGCATGGGTAGTGGACCAGGAACTTTAATTCAGTGCTGACTTGCACCCTTGGCCATGCTCCCTTAGGCAAGGTACACCCTATAAATATGCATACAGCAGCTTTCAGGCCATTTTGAACTTGTCAAAAGATTAGGGATTTTCTGTGTGCTTCCTATACTAATATATAATAGGGAAGATTTGTTCTTAAAATTTTTATTTATTTGAGAGGCAGAGAGGGAGACAGGTATTGAGGTTTTCCATGCAGGCAACAGGAAACCAACAACTTGAGCCATCACTGCTGCCTCCCAGAGTCTTCATTAGCAGGAAGCTGGAGTTAGAATGGAGTATCAGACCCAGGCGTTTTGGGATGTGGAGCATCTAATGGGTATCTTAACTACTAGGCCAGATGTCTACCCCAAAAGGAAGACTTTAGGACAAGATGTATTGGTTCACCTACGTAGGCCCTCAGCTTTCATTGCTGTAGGTTTTGATTTATGGCTACAGGTGATGGTTGTGCCTCATAGGTGATAGTACAATTGAATCTACTGTATTAAAAGGACTGTTACCATTCTCTGTGGATATCTTTGTTGTTTGTCCACTTAATAGTTGTGGGATGAAAGAGGAGGTTAGATGTGTGTGTGTGTGTGTGTGTGTGTGTGTTTAAGATCTTTATTTATTTATCTGAGGCATAGTTAGAGAGGGAGAGACATAGAGAAAGGTCACTCCCCAAGTGGCCATGACAGTCAGAGCTGGGCTGATCCAAAGCCAGGAGCTTCTTCCAGGTCTCATATGCATGCAGGGGCCCAAGGACTTGGGCCATCTTCCACTGCTTTCCTAGGCCATAGCAGAGAGCTGGATTGGAAGAGCAGCAGCTGCGACACAAACTGGCGCCCATATGGGATGCTGATGCTGCAGGCGGAGGCTTAGCCTGCTACCCCACAGCACCAGCCCCAAGGTTTAGTTTTTAATTCATGCTTCTTATCAGAGAATAAACAGAGATCAGTGTTTCAAAAATTAGTTTTAAATTGCCATGATTTCCATTACTAAAAATTTGGTGTCTAGAATGAGTTGAGGAAGCTCCAACCAGGTTTTCTGGTTAATAGTGACATAAACATCTTCACTTACTGAATGGTATGATTGCTGGGCCCTGAGTTCAGGTGCTTTACATGTGGTGCTTTAACTTGTTGAGTTGGCAGCATCATAATTCACAGTTTACAGATGATGAAATTGAGGCTTACTGGAAGTTGGGCAACTTGCTTAAGTTGCAAGATTTGAAAGAGTATTGTTCAACTCTGTAGTATGCTCTCTTCCTATGGTTAAAAGGGTCCCCAAAAGGAAAATGTTCCAAATTATGAGAGAAGAGAAAGTTTTTTTTTTTTTTTTTTTAAACTATTCACTAACTTTCTCAACTTACTTCAAAGTATATTCTTGAGGCCAGCGCTGTGGTGTAGTAGGTAAAGCCTCAGCCTGCAGTGCTGGCATCCCGTATGGGTGCTGGTTCGAGTCCCAGCTGTTCTACTTCCAATCCTGCTCTCTGCTATGGCCTAGGAAAGCAATATAAGATGGCCCAAATCCTTGGGCCCCTATACCCGAGTGGGAGACCTGGAAGAAGCTCCTGGCTTCGGATTGGCGCAGCTCTGGCTGTTGCAGCCATTTGGAGAGTGAACCAGTAGATGTAAGACCTCTCTCTGCATCTGCCTCTGCCTCTCTGTAACTCTGACTTTCAAATAAATAAATAAATAAATAAGTCTTAAAAAAAAAAAAGTGCATTCTCAGTTAATTGTAAAATTCATCTGGAATAGCTCTGTGTATGATATTACATAAAATGAACTTACCTCTATTGCTTTTATAGAAGCACTGTATTTTAATTTTATTACTTCAGTTCTTTTCTGGTAACCAGGGTTGTTTTCTCCTCCCCTCAAGGAATTAAAAAAAAAAAAAAACTTGTTTATAATACCATCTGTAAGAATTAAAGCCTTTGCTTGAGGTTAGTCCATTTTATATGAAACTTTATGACCATTTTTCAATTTGTTTTGATTCTTCCAAATTAACACTTATAATAAGTAGTTTTTAAAAATGCTATTTGGATTTACCCCAAGATTGTTAATCCTTACCCCCAGCAGTAGTTGACCATAATTACAGAAAACCTGAGTTAAAATCCTTGCCCTTGGATGCATTATTCCGTCATTATAGAGTATTAACAACTGAGGCCTCTGATGACAAAGATCATCCGTAAAGCAAAATACTGTGCATTTTTCCAAGACAAGAAACATAAGTTTGTTTACACAAAACATACTGTTTTAGTATTAAGATAATTTATGTGTTAATATTTATGTTAAAGTATTTAACATAGAATAAAAATTTAGTTTTTTTTAAAAGATTTATTTATTTGAAAGGCAGAATTACAGAGAGGCGGAAACAGAAGTCTTCCATCCACTGGTTCACTCCCCAGATGGCTGCAACGGGTGGAGCTGCACCCATCTACAGCCAGGAACAGCTTCTGGTTCTCCCATGTGGGTACAGGGGCACAAGGACTTAGGCCGTCTTCTGCTACTTTCCCAGGCCACAGCAGAAAGCTGGATCGGAAGTGGAGCAGCCGGGACTCGAACCAGCGCCCACATGGGATGCCAGCATTGCAGGCGGCGGCTTTACCTGTTACGCCATGGAGCCGGGCTCTAGTTCTCAATTTTAATTAGCGACATCGAGTGCCTAAGAGCCATGTGTAGGATTATGTATTAGTGCAGGAAAGGAACATGAAATTCTGTTGGGCAGTAGGGCTCTCTAGTACAGGGAAACTGAAGACTCAGTAATTCATGGTCATGCTTCAAGGTAGTGGTGGTGGAGAGAGTGCTTTAGCATTCTTCCTCTTTTCAGTATGAAGACCAGGCCAGAAAGACCTGTTTACCCTCTCCAGAGCATAAGCCTGGCGATGCAGGAGGAGGGGAGTGGCCTGGGATGGCTAGAGTCTGGGTGGAGTTCTGGAAGAGATAATAGAGACCTGAGTACTTCTCACACTAATTCCATTCATTCTTCCTTCTGTTCTTGTTCTAGTATGTGTTTGTGTTCATTTTTTTTTCTTTTTAAAATTTATACTGTCTGGATTTTGCTGTATTCAGTGCCTTCCCCCTCACTCCTCGTCTTAACACAGGACCTGTGAGGCTCTTCTCTTAACATTGTTTGTAAAAATGTACCCAAGCACTTGTCATTTCATTTTGTTGTCTCTACATCATTTCTCAGGATATCAGTTGTAGCCAAAACCCCAAATATTTTGTTGTCCGTCATTCTATTTTCTGTTGATCCTTGTGCAAGCCGTGATGTAAATAAAGGAGAATTAACACAATTTTGAGCTATTCTCCACCCTGCCACCCCCCAGCTCCTTTGAGAAGTTGGGTCAAAGTGGGTAGGTTGAAAAAGGACAGATGACTGTTTTGTGTTAGTCTGCTGTGCAATATCCTGCTTTCAAATATTTCACTCTCTTAGAAAATCTTTTAAAAATTACTAATTTTCTGATGTGAAGTCTCTTTCATTCCTGTCTTCTCTCTAATGAAGATGGGGTAAATGTCACTGACATTAATTTTACGCAGCCAAGATCAGGTGTTCTGCTTGAGTTTAATAGTATAGGCACAGACTGCCATTTCTGACACTTTGTTTCAGGGTGGACTGCTGTAAGATATCATTCATTGCATTTAGTTTTTCGACTGGTTCACTTGTTTACAGAAATAGAATGAGAAAAGCTTCAAAGATTTCCCCTCTTACGCTAAAATTGTAAGAAACTGATTTTTTTTAATGAGTACCTCTTTTTTTTTTTTTTTTTAAGATTTATTTGAAAGGCACAGTTAGAGAAGGGTATCTTTCATTCACTGGTTCACTCTCCAGATGGCTGCAACAGCCAGAGCTGGGCTGATCCAAAGTCAGGAGCTGCGAGCTTTTTCAGGGCCTCCCACATGGGTGCAAAGGCCAAATACCTGGGCTGTCCTCTGATGTTTTCCTAGGTGCATTAGTGGGGAGCTGGATTGGAAGTGGAGCAGCCGGATCTCAAACCCACATCCTTATGGGATGCCAGCGCTGACCCCAGAGTTGATGTTTTGTGTTCTGTCATTTGCAACTATAAAGTTCTGTGTTGTGTATGCTCTTTAGTGGACTTCCCTGTGTGTGAGGAGTAACATTTAAAGAAGTGTGCATTGCATCTTGAATACAAAGTCTGCCTTGGACATATTGACTTAATCAGTATCATGGTTGGCGCTTTCTGAGATTTCACCTACCTGTGGCCAACTGTAGTCTGCGGCACTGGTATTCCATATGGGTGCTGATTTGAGTCCCACCTGCTCCACTTCAGATCCAGCTCCCTGCTAATTCACCTGGGAAAGCAGCAGAAGATGGTCCAAGTGCTTGGGTCCCTGCACCCAGGTTGGAGACCCGGAAGAAACTCCTGGCTTCAACCTGGGCCAGCCCTGGCCATTGCAGCCATTTGGGGAGTGAAACAGCAAATGGAAGATCAATCTTTCTGTGTAACTCTGCTTTTCAAATAAATAAATATTTTAAAAAAGGAAAGTATAAAATGGAAAATTCCAGAAATAAGCAGTAGATAAGTTCAGATTGTACAGTGTTCTGAATAATGAAGTCTTGCGTTGCCATCTTGTGCATAATCTTTGTCAAACATGTCCATGCTGTATACTGTACTCACCAGTTAGTCATGTGGTAACTGTTACACACTGCACTCACCTGTTAGTCATGCGGTGGCTGATTGCCTTATCAGATGGGCTGTCAGGATGTGACAGTGCTTGTGTTCAAGGAACCCTTGTTTTACTTAGTAGTAGTGGCCACAAAGTGCAAGAGTGAAGAGTGCTGATGCTGGCAAATATGCCAAGAGAAACCCCATACAGTGCTTCCTCTTAGTGAAAGGATGAAAATTCTCAGTTTATAAGGGAAGGGAAAAAATTGCATGAAGATAAATAAGGTCTGTGGTAAGAACGACCGTTATATACATGAAATTGAAGAAAGAAAGATTCGTGCTAGTTTTACTTTTGCACTTCAGACTGTAGACCTTACAGATGCATTGTGTGATGTGCTTGGTTAAGATGGAAAAGGGATTAAGTTATAACATTCTGCATTACACATGATTTCAGACCTTCCCTGGGGCTCTTAGAACTTACCTCAAGGATAAAGGGGGACTATAATATTTTATAGCATTTCTCTGAGAGGACACTCAGGTTTACGATCATTACACTTCACAAGAAGGTCACGTACCGGTATTTGTCAGGTGAGATGCAGGGAGTATTTCTTTAACAGCATCCATTTTGATGTGGGGGGGTGGGGCTTTAAGACTAACAGTTGCTCTTCAGTGGTCAATGGTATAAGACAGGGAGAAACTAAAGTTGTAACTTACTTTTTTACAGTAGTCAAAAAGCTCTTGTGTTAACAATCTACTTTTGTTCTCAATGTTTTCCTTCTCAACTGCGCAGCAAATTTTGGTGCTATGTTCAGAGTATCCCTTAATAGTCTTCATTGTCAACTGTGCATTTGTGTATCAGTCAACTTTTTTTTTTAATTTTTATTTTTTTTATTTTTTGACAGAGTGGACAGTGAGAGAGAGAGACAGAGAGAAAGGTCTTCCCTTGCCGTTGGTTCACCCTCCAATGGCCGTAGCAGTCGGTGTGCTGCGGCCGGCGCACCGCGCTGATCCGATGGCAGGAACCAGGTACTTATCCTGGTCTCCCATGGGGTGCAGGGCCCAAGTACTCGGGCCATCCTCCACTGCACTCCCTGACCACAGCAGAGAGCTGGCCATATCAGTCAACTTCTAAAAATTAAAATCGAAAACAATCTTGATTTTACTTTATAAAATGAAACTTAGGTTTCTCGTTAGATGAGCTTAGAGAACTACCAAAACACAAGACTGGTGGAGAGCCTATTAGGTAGAACCAGCTCGGTATCATGACAGAGTGCGTGTCGGTGTTACAGCTGATAGCAGCTTTATTTCTAAATTCCCATGATGTCACTTTGTGTTAACACATCCACCAAAATTAATACAGTAATTGTTGAACTGTCATCATAGATACTGTATTTCAATATATGTGGCTTCTTTTGAATTCCTGTGTGTTTTATTTGAAATATGATTTGGAGAAAGGCCCCAGTAGACTTTATTGGGAGTTCATGGGGAAGAAAAGCTTTGAGCTTGGCCTTATTAGTATTTGTAAAGTACCCTTGCCACTATAGCTTCAGGATAAAAATAAGACATATGGGCAAGGAAGTAAATATTGCAGTGAGCTAAGATTTTAGTGTACTGAGTGAAATTTCACAATTGCATTTATTAAAAAAAAAGTTTTAATACCATTGTGTGGTGCCTTTTAAAAAAATTTAAAAATTATTTTCATTTTATTTGAAAAGAGACAGGTGGAGGGGCTGGGTGCTGTGGCATAGCAGGTAAAGCCGCTTCTTGCAGTGCTGGTATCCCATATGGTGTCAGTTCAGGTCCCGGTTGTTCCACTTCCGATCCAACTCTGTGCTATGGCCTAGGAAAACAGTAGAAGATGGCCTAAGTCCTTGGGTCCCTGTACCCGCATGGGAGACTTGGAAGAAGCTCCTGGCTTCAGATCGACACAGCTCTGGCAGTTGAGGCCAACTGGAGAGTGAACCAGCAGAAGGAAGACCTCTCTCTCTGCCTCTCCGTCTCTCTCTGTGTAACTCAGACTTTCAAATAAATAGATCTTTTAAAAAGAGAGAGAGAGAGAGAGGGAGACAGGTAGAAAGAGATGGTCCATCCTCTCGTTCACTCTAGGACTCGCTGCCATGGCTTACTTGGTTAATCCTTTGCCTGTGGCGCCAGCATCCCATATGGGCACCGTGTTCTAGTCCTGGCTGCTCCTCTTCCAGTGCAGCTCTCTGTTGTGGCCCGGGAAGGCAGTGGAGGATGGCCCAAGTGCTTGGGCCCCAGCACCTGCATGGGAGACCAGAAAAAAGCACCTGGCTCCTGGCTTCAGATCGGCACAGTACAAGCCATAGCGGCCATTAGGGAAGTGAACCAATGGGAGAAGCCCTTTCTCTCTGTCTTTCTCACTGTCTATAACTCTACCTGTCAAATTAAAAAAAAAAAAAAAAAATGATGATCCATCCTCAGAACAGCTGGGGCTGGGCAAGACGAAGCCAGGTTCTAGGAACTCAATTCAAGTGTCCTGTGTGGGTGGCAGGGCCTCAAGGGGTTACATTATCACGAAGCTGGAGTCAGGTGCTAGAGCTGGGTCTCAAACTCCCCCCCTGATATGACATAGGAGCTTCTATTTATTATTTATTTTTTGACAGAGTGGACAGTGAGAGAGACAGAAAGGTCTTCCTTTTGCCGTTGGTTCACCCTCCAATGGCCGCCACGGCTGGTGCGCTGTGTGGCCGGTGCACCACGCTGATCCGAAGCCAGGAGCCAGGTGCTTCTCCTGGTCTCCCATGGGGTGCAGGGCCCACGCACTTGGGCCATCCTCCACTGCACTCCCTGGCCACAGCAGAGAGCTGGCCCGGAAGAGGGGCAACTGGGACAGAATTCGGCACCCCAACAGGGACCAGAACCCAGTGTGCCGGCGCCGCAGGCAGAGGGTCAGCCTATTGAGCCGTGGCGTCGGCCTTATGAGCTTCTTATCTGGCATCTTAACCTCTGGGCTAAACACCTACCCAAATTTATTGAAATTTTAATATTAAATTTTAGTGATCCTTACTGGGAGCTAATTATTGTGAGTGAAAACTCTCAGACTCTACTCTAGATAATCTAAATGGAACTCTGCAAAATTGCAGGTGATGCCAAAGTTTGATAATAGCTGATCTAGTGCACTACCCTACATTACAGTTGAAGAACTGATTTTATTTAGAGCTGTTGAATGTCTTGCCCAAGGTGGCACAGCTAATTGATAGAGGAACTTGTGTGGACTCTTGACATAGTTTTGGTACTTTAATTTCAAGTTCTCTCTTGGTTTCCAAGATGTTAACTAACTGCAGTTACTTGAGGATTATTTTATCTTCTTTCAGTCCCATTATTCTTTTTTTCTTTTAAATATTTATTTATTTATTTGAAAGAGTTACATAGAGGAAGAAGGAGAGTCAGAGGGAGAGAGAGAGGTCTTCCATCTGCTGGTTCACTCCCCAGTTGGCCGCAATGACTGGAGCTGTGCCGATCTGAAGGCAGGAGCCAAGAGCTGCTTCTGGGTCTTCCACGTGGGTGCAGGGGCCCAAGGACTTGGGCCATCTTCTACTGATTTCCTAGGCCATAGCAGAGAGTGGAGCAACCAGGACTTGAACCGGTGCCCATATGGGATGCCAGCACTGCAGGATGCGGCTTTACCAGCTACGCCACACCCATTAATCTTTACACCACCTCATTAATCTTTACACCAGCTTTCCAGTGCCCCTGACAGAATCTAAGGTAAAAGAGCCGCCAGCTTGTTGAGAAGAGGATACTCTGGCACTGGGAGAATGGCGTGTGGAGGAAGGGAGGAGCCTGGGCAGTGCTGGGCCAGTCTTTCGTTATAGGTGGTGTTTGCTTTCTTACTTTTTTTAAGATTTACTTTTGAAAGAAATACTGAGGGAGTGGAAGAGAGAGAGGTTTTCCATCTGCTGGTTCACTCCTCAGATGGCTGCAACTGCTGGGGCTGAGCCAGGCTGAAGACTGGAGCCAGGAACTTCTGTTGGATCTTCCCATGTGGGTGCAGGGGCCCAACTGTTTGGGCCATCTTCTTCTGCTTTCTCAGGCATATTAGTAGGGAGCTAGATTGGAAGTGCAGCAGCTGGGACTTGAACAGGTGCCCGTATAGGATACTGGCACTGCAGGCAGAGGCTTAGTTCACTACGCCACAGCACCGGTCCCAGTTTGCTGGTTTCTGAGTCTGTCTTCATGGCTTTAGTCTTACTGTATAATCATTATCAAGAATCAGGGACCGTTTGTTTAATCTTCATTTCTGCCGTATCATGGCTATTTCAAGGATGTACTAAGTGAACCGAGGGGTATAACAAATGTATATATATTTGTTGAATGTAACATGCACTCCATCTGCTAGAGTTCTTATTTCCACTGACAAAATTTTGTATTATAATAATAGGAAGAACCAGTTCTAATGCCAAACTGAGTTCTAATGCCAAAACCTGTAAAGCCACCCCTGTGGAAGGATGAGAGAAAGCTGGCATTTGGCAATATTAATCGGCCTACTGATCTCCAGTCCTTTTCTACCTTCCCTCTCCAGTCCTGTGACTACCAAGTGTCGCTGAGAGGGACTTCGGCAGTATTGGTACCCATTCCCTCCCCTTCAGTACTACTGCCTCTAACTTAATCAAGGCCTTTGCACTGATTTTCCTGCTACAGTTCTCTTCCTTTTCTAGTTTACGTATGGCTTAATATATTTCCCAAAAGCGCAGCTCTGCTTATCCTGCATTTCTTTACAGAGAAAAGTTGTCTTGAGATATGTTCTCATGAGATCATGTCCAAAAATATTTTTAAAAGTTCATGGAAAAACAGAACTAAGTGGCAAGTTCATTTTGGTGCCAAAAAAAGTTTGAAATCCAAACACAGAAAAGTCTTCAGAAAGTTTGTGGGAAATGTGTATTATGAAAAAACTGTGCATGAATTTCAGCTTTTTAAAGAGTGGATTAGGGAAAGGGTAGGGAGGTGCCATCCAGGCAGAATGTACAAGGCTGGCAAAGGCACTGAGGTGGGAGAGAGCATAGCAAATACTTTCACCTTATTGAAAGAAGACCAGGGACTAGTAAGATTGCAGAGGGAGTGCAACAAGGCAAGACTACAGAGGTAGGTAGGGTCAGATCATGTGCATTATAAAATTACTGCTATTTCTATCCTCAGATCAGTTAGAAGGCTTTGAATTTTTTTTTTTTTAAGATTTTATTTATTTATTTGAGAGGTAGAGTTAGAGACAGTGAGAGGGAGAGACAGAAAGGTCTTCCTTCTGTTGGTTCACTCCCCAGATGGTCACATCGGCTAGAGCTGTGCCGATTTGAAGCCAGGAGCCAGGTGCTTCCTCCCAGTCTCCCATGCGGGTGCAGAGGCCCAAGCACTTGGGCCATATTCTACTGCTTTCCCAGGCCATAGCAGAGAGCTGGGTTGGAAGAGGAGCAGCTGGGACTAGAACTGGTACCTGCCCAAATGGGATGCCGGTGCCACAGCACCGGCCCCTGAAAGGCAGAGAGGTATACAGAGATTGATCTTCCATTTGCTAATTCACACACGAAATGCCTGCAACAGAGCCCAGCCAGATTGAAGCTAGGAGCCACGGTCTCAGTTCAGGTCTTACATGTAGGTGGTGGAACTCAACTGTTTGAAGTATAGGTATATGGCCTGCTGCCTCCCAGAATAGCACTGGCAGAAAGCTGGAATCAGGAGCCAAGTTGGGACTCTAACCCGGGCACTTACTTTCTTTTTTTTAAAAGATCTATTTATTTTTTTGAAAGGCAGAGTGGCAGAGCCAGAGGCAGAGAGAGAGAGGTCTTCTATCCGCTAGTTCACTCCCTAGGTGGCTGAACAGCTGGAGCTGTGCCAATCCGAAGGCAGGAGCCAGGGTCTTCTTCTGGGTCTCTCGCTCGGGTGCAGGGGTGCCCACCCCCCAAACATTGGACCATCTTCCACTGCTTTCCCAGGCCATAGCAGAGAGCTAGATCAGAAGTGGAACAGCCGGGACTCGAACCGGCGCCCATATGGGATGCCAGCACTGCAGGCGGCGGCTTTACCCACTATGCCACAGCGCCGACCCCCAGGCACTTTTGATATGGAATGCAGTCGTCCCAAGCCAGTGCCTTAACTGCCAGGCCAGACTCCCAGTGTTTTCAATTCAGTATGGTGGTTGAATAGTGTTTCAGATCTTGGGCTGCAACATACAGAATGAATTAAAGAGTAGAGGGAATCAGCTGTGAACATGAGCAACTTTGATGTATTGGAACAGCTGTGATAACAAATTGAACTTCAAATTTCAGTGGCTTAATACAATGAAGATTTGTCTCTATACTGCAGAGTCCAGCAGGGTTGGCAGCTGTCTTCTGTTGTAAAGTATGTCCACCAGTGTCATCATGGCAAGGGAGGACAAAGCTTAAGATCATTTTTATTTAAAACAATTTTTGTAAGTTATGATTGACATGTACATATGTATATATTTTTTAAAGATTATTTATTTTTTACTTATTTGAAAGGCAGAGTTACAGAGAGAGGGGGATAAGAGAGAAGGAGATGGAGAGAGGAGAAATCTTCCATCTGCCTCCTCATTCTCTGAATGGCTGCAGTGGCCAGGGCTGGGCCAGGTCGAAGCCAGGAGTTTGAAACTCTATCTGGATCTTCCCGGTGATTTGGCAGGGGCCCAGGTGTTTGGGCCATCTTCTCCTTTCCAAGGCACATTAGCAGGGAGCTGGATTGGAAGTGCAGCAGCTGGAGCTTGAACTGCCGATCCGTTTGGGTTGCCGGCATTGCAGGTGCGGCTTAACCTGCTGAGCCACAACGCCAACCCCGTATTTAATGTTTTAAAGATCATTTTTAAAGGGCTAAGACTAGAAATGATTATACCACCATGCCCACCTTTGCTGTGCAGAATTCAGACATATGACCCCAAATGAACTGGAAAGGAAAACTGGGGAGTGCGGTCTTCCTGTTTGCCTAGGAAGAGAACAGTGTGGTTCTACTCATCAACCATTTGGGATGTTATTGTAGCAGATCAGGTAGGAAGCATTGGGAACTTGGACTAGGACAGTGGCATGAAATGACTGGGAGAAATATGAAAATCCAGAATTATGTAGGGCGAGAGAGAAGGAATTGAGAATGTCTTTTAGGCTTGGCCTTGTGCAATTAAAAAGATGGTGATAGGTACTAGAAAGGAAGATTGATTTGATTAGCAGGGAACATGTTGGATATGCTGAGACTTCCAACTGGAGGTGTTAGTTAGACTGGGTGTAAAGGCTAGGAGCTAGGAAGGCAGAAGTCTGAACAGCATTTGAGTCATTTATATTAGAGAGTTGAAAGCCTGAGTTTGGAAGAAAGTGAGGAGAATGTGTAGTCCTTCCTCTCCACTTGCACTGTCATCGCGTCTGCTTTCTGTCCCGCTGCCTCCTCTGATCCCACCTGAACCCTTAGAAGGCCTCAGAGCCCTTTTCCTTATCCTCAGGTGATTCCCTTTGGAATGCCCCAGAATAGCAATTCTGAATCTTTTCATAGTGTGCCCTGAAATCCCTCCTGACTCCTCCTGGCTTACACTGTGTAGAGAAAACAGGTCCATGCTGGTGTAGCTTTTGGCAGTTCATCTTCCTTCCAAACTGTCTTCCTCTCTTTCCCATTTTAAAGGAAAAAAGAGTTAGCCAAGTCTTTAGCTAAGACTAACTCTCCCCTGGTTCCTATCAGTCTCTTAGATCTCTGGCTTTGTTAATTATGTGAGTGGTTAAGAATATCTTCTGGAGCTAAATTCCCTGATTCCAAATATCACTTCTGTCATTTCCTGTTTGACTATGGGCAAGTTACTTTCTGTGCCTCAGTTTCCCCATCTGTAAGATACAAATAATGACAGCTGTTTCATAGAATTACTGTGATTTGGAAATGTCTGGCAGTGGGGCCGGTGTGCCACAACGCTGGCCCCCAAGCCTAGAGGTTTCTTTTCAGTCTTTCTCCCTCAAATTCTGAAGTTTTTTGTTACTAGCAATCGCTCTCCTGGAAACACTCTCCTTTGGCTTCTAGGATGCTGTTTTCTGATTTTCTTCTTCACTCTTGGTTTCCTTGATTGAGTTCTCTTGCAGTTGATGCTGGTGTCAGCGCTGTGTGTGCTATCCAGGATATGTATTAGGTGCAGCCTTCCTGTAAGTCTCCTGCTCACTCTTGCATTGCTGACTTGTCATCTCCACCTGTGTGTCTTGTTCAGTCTTCAGGCTGACGTGTCATACTGCGATAGTTCCACCCATCTGCTCATACATTAAGTCACAAGTCTAGAGCACTGTGGCTCTTATCTGATGCTGCTCCTTCCTGTTTTACTCAGTTGTATTGGTTTGGCTTTGACATGTCCTTGGCGTTTGTTTTTTGTTTTCAGCTTTGCATCTGTAGTTCTGAGTTCTCTCCTCAATATTGCTCTTTCTGCTTTCAGTTTCTGAGGCACTTTCCTCATGCACGGTGTTCATGTCGTTAAGTGCAAGTGTCTAATGGTCTTTCCTCATCGGAAACCTCCAGACCTCATTTCTGATAGAAAAAAGCCCAAGCCCTCTTTGTTGAGGCTTTTAAGATGTCTGTAAATTACCAGATTTAGCTGCATTATAATTGCACAAGTTACAGGTACTTTCTGTTTTCAGTTTTTAGTACATGTTTAATTAGATTTTTAACTTTGAAATCAATTTAGAATGTCCTTTGAGATTCTTAGATATTAAGATATAGTCAGATACTGGTTGAATATATATGTTGTGGTATTTTACAATCTTTGTTGGGTCAAATGTGGCTTACACATCAGTATTGCAAACTAGGAAGTTAGAGGAATCTGGTCAGTTTCTAGTCTTTTATTAATTTTTATTATTTTGAACATCTTAATTATCTCTGCAAAATAAACATTGTTAACGTAGATAAATTTTTAAAGGTTAGAAAAATACTATCCTTAAAGCAATAAAAAGGATCAAAGAAAGTTCTTTTTTAAAAGATTATAATAGAATTGTGTAGTTTTTGAGTTTTCTAATGTTAATTTTCTGTATGACTTCATTAATTTACATTGAAATATTCATTTATAAGCTGAAAATGTAGTTCAGATAGGATTGAAGTGGCTTACGATTAGATATGAATTAGATGATATTGAAATATATTGTATGTAGGTATTCCTTGAATGAATCAAATGATCAGATGGCCTCTTTACCTTAACCCTTTCAATCCCATTGTCCCATATTTAGGACACCGATAAAAACTTTGAGCAGTAAATATACCACTTACAGTAACTTTGAAATAAATACTATAACATTGAAATTTTTTCAGAATTGAAAACTTGGGGCTTAAGTAAATGCTTAAGATCTTAAAGTACTCCCCTCCACTTACATACATTTTTATTTTTAGATAATGGCTATATTGAGATCTATTCACAAAAAATAAAGAATAACTCAGTTTCATTATATTCACAGTTGTGTCATCTGTCACTCCAGTTAAATTCCAGAACATACTCATAACTCCATAAAGAAATCCAATACCCATTAGCAGTCACTCCTTTTCTCCTTTTCCTGTAGCCCCTGAAATCCGCTGATCCACTCTTCTGACTGTGGATTAGCCTATTTTGGACATTTCATAAAAATAGAATCATGTGATATGTAGCATTCTCTGCCTGTGTTCTTTGTTTTGTTTTGCTTAAGATTTATTTATTTGAGGGACCAGTGTTTGTGGCATAGTAGGTTAAACTGCCGCCTGAGACACTGGCATCCCATATGGATGCTGGTTTAAGGCTCAACCCGGCTGCTCCACTTCCAGTTCAGCTCCCTGCTAATATACCTGTGGAAAGCAGTGGAAGATGACCTAAGTGCTTGGGCCCCTGCCTCTTGCAGCCATTTTTTTGGTGAGTGAACCAGCAGATGGAAGATCTCTCTCTCTCTCTCTCTCTCTCTAACTCTGCCTTTCAAATAAATAAAAAAACCCAAATCTTTAAAACAAAAAAAAAGGGGGCCAGTGCTGTGGCATAGTGGGTAAAGCCACTGCCTGCAGTGCCAGCATCCCATATGGGCGTCAGGTTGAGATACAGCAGGGCTGCTCCAGTTCTGTTCCAGCTCTCTGCTATGGCCTGGGAAAGCAGTAGAGGATGGCCCAAGTCTTTGGGCCCCTGCACCCGTGTGGGAGACCCATAAGAAGCCCCTAGCTTTGGATGTGCCAACCGTTGTGGCCATTTAGGAGTGAACCAGCGGATGGCAAGACCCCCCCCCCCCCTTTGAAACTCTGCCTTTCAAATAAATAAATAAATCTTTAAGAAAAAAAATTTATTTGAAAGGCAAAGTGATAGAGATACAAACTCCTTCTAGTTTCTGGTTCTCTCCCGAAGTGCCCTCAACAACCAGGGCTGGGGCTAGGCTGAAGCCAGGAACCAGGTGGTTTCTCACCTGGTTATCAGGGGCTCAAGTACTTGACAATCTTTTGCTGCCTTCCCAGCAGGGAGCTAGATGAGAAGCAGAGTAGCCAGGACTTGAACCAGCATTCCAATATGGGATGCTGTTATTGCAAGTAGCAGCTTAACTTGCCGTACCACACTGGCTCCTCTGGGTTCTGTGTTTAGCCTGCTTTTCAAGGTTCATCTGTGTTGTAGCATGTATCTACACCTCATTGTTTATGGCCAGATAATATTTCATTGTATGGATATACCACATTTTAAAAATCTGTTGACCCCTTGATTGAAATTAAGTGTTTTTTCTGTTTGGGGTCTATTATGAATACTGCTGCTGTGAACATTTGGGTACATGTATTTGTGTGGAATTCTTAGGTTATATGTGACTCCATGTTTAACTTTATGAAGGGCTAGCATGTTGCTAAAATGGCTGCCTTACTACACAGTGGTGTATGAGGGGTCCAGGTTCTCTGCAGCCTCACCAACATTTGTTACTGTCCATCACTTTTATTTAGCTATCTGGGCTGGTGTGAAGTGATAGATGTCTCATTGTGATTTTGGTTTGCATTTCCCTAGTGATCATTTTCTTTTCATGTGCTTATTGGCCTTCGTGTTTGTTTTCTGGAAAAACATCTGTTCAGATCTTTTGACCATTTTTTAATTGACTTATTGCCTTTTTCAGATTTATTGAGAGATCTTCTATCCACTGGTTCAGTCTCCACTCACTTTCTGCCTCCCATGGTGTGCATTAGTAGGAAGCTGGGATTAGAAGCAGAGCTAAAGCTGGTTTGAACCCCGGCACTCTGAAATGAGATGTGCAGCACTAAACACCCACCCCTGTCTTTTTTTTTATTGTTGAATTGTAAGGGTTCTTTATGTATTCTGAATCTGATTACAAATATTTTCTCCCGTTCTGTGAGTTATGTCTTTACCTCACGTGTATTTTTATTTCTTAAATTACCTGGCGTTAATTTTGGGTACAATTAATATTCTAACATGCAGATCTCAAATTTAGCCATCCTCTTTGTTAAAGCAGTAAATATTTTCCTATATAATCTTAATTTAAAACTTGGAGATTGTTTTGTTAAGTAGAATTTTATTGGAAGGTGACTAATATGTTAGTGAATATTGATCACGTAATTTTGGAATGTAAGTACAACAAGGTTCAGACCTTTTAATACTTTTTCTAGAGAAAGAGATGCTATAGAAATGGAATTTTCCAAACCCAGCAACTCTGAGCATCCATGCATTGTGAAAGGAATTTTGGATAGCACTGCTGTGCAAACTGGGGAGATGCTTTGTCTCTGGTGATTTTTCTGAGCAATTGGTATAAGAAAATAAAGCAGCACCCTAAGAAGCATTGCTTTCTAGGTTTAGGGTCCAAGAGGCTGCTGTAGCCGAATCTTCCCCCACACACACACTCCCCCCCCCCCCCAAGTACTGATGACTGCCTTATGTATGTAATTTTTAGCAAAGTTTGATTTCTGAAATTAGTGGTTTCAGCTCATATTTTCTCATTGACTAGTAAGTATATGTAAAACATTTTAAGTATATGCCAGTCTATAACTAAAAGTGTTTTGTATTTGCATGATAAAAACTCTAAGCCTCATCTGTTTTCTCATGATAGGCCTCAGGAGTACAAGTTGCTGATGAAGTATGTCGCATATTTTATGACATGAAAGTTCGGAAATGCTCCACACCAGAAGAAATCAAGAAGAGAAAGAAGGCTGTCATTTTTTGTCTCAGTGCAGACAAAAAGTGCATCATTGTAGAAGAAGGCAAGGAGATCTTGGTTGGAGATGTTGGTGTGACCATAACCGATCCTTTCAAGCATTTTGTAGGAATGCTTCCTGAAAAAGATTGTCGCTATGCTTTGTATGATGCCAGCTTTGAAACCAAGGAATCCAGAAAAGAAGAGTTGATGTTTTTTTTGTGGTAAGTGTGTTAAAAATATTGGCCTCAGGGAAACTTGGATTAGTCCCTCATTGTCAGCTCTTAGAGAACTGGTTCTAGGACCATTTTTATTCAAGCTATTTGCAGTCACTATAATCTAATTTTTGTTTATAAGGTTTTGAAAGGGCTTAGCTTTTGGGACTCAAATTTTCACTACTGTATCTACTTGAAAGAATGTGACTTTTCAATAATTGTGTTTTGTGTTGTTTTGTTTTTGGGTGAAGCAAGGGCAGAGAAGGTAGATTTCTCTTTCGGCTCTGAATTTACTGATTATAAGCTAAAGATTCCAGTCTCTACTAACATTTTCTGTAAGCCAGAATCCTACCTCTCCAACATGCCGTGCCAAGAATTGAACTTACTTGTCCTGTGTGGTGTGCCACTTTGGCAGAAGTTGTCACTGTTGCCTCTTCATTGTGATTTGCTCTACATTGCACACTATACAGTAGGGCAGCCACTAGTCATGTGGATTTTAAGTTCATTTAAATTAAAATTCAGTTTCTTATTTGAATAAACTAACACATTTCAAATGCTCACTAGTCACGTGACTAGAGGCTGCCTTATTGAGTAATGCAGGTGTAGAATTTTCCATCGCAGAAAGCTTTGTTGGACAGTGTTGCTGTGGATTGGGTAGGAAACGTTCAGCCCATGGTCCTGTGTAAGGAAGGCCTTTGAAATCATTTGATCTGATTCTGCCCAGGCAACCACAGGTGGGACTTGAAATTCAATAAATCTAAAGTATGCAGATTTTTTAAAGGTTTATTTATTTATTTGAAAGAGTTAGAGAATCTTCCATCTGCTGGTTCACTCCTCAAGTGGCTGCAACTGCTGAAGCTGTGCCAATCCAAAGCCAGGAACCAGGAGCTTCTTCCAGGTCTCCCATGTGGGTGCAGGGGCCCGAAGGACTTGGGTCATCTTCTACTGCTTTCCCAGGCCATAGAGAGAGCTGGATCGGAAGTGAAGCAGCCGGGACTTGAACTGTTGCCCATATGGGATGTCGGCACTGCAGGCGGTGGCTTTACCCACTACACCATAGTGCTGGCTCTGCAGATTTTTAAGTTGATTTTTTTTTTTTTTAAGATTTATTATTTGAAAGAGTTAAAACGGAGAGAGAAGGAGAGGCAGAGGTCTTCCATCCGCTGGTTCATTCCCCAATTGGCCGCAACGGCTGGAACTGTGCTGATCCGAAGGCAGGAGCTTCTTCTGGGTCCCCCACACTGGTGCAAGGGCCCAAGGACTTGGACCATCTTCTTTCCCAGGCTGTAGCAAAGAGCTGGATCAGAAGTGGAGCAGCCGGGCCTCAAATTGGCGCCCATATGGGATGCCAGCATTGCAGGCGGCAGCTTCTGCTACGCCATAGCACCGGCCCCTAAGTTGATAAATTTTTATGGCCCACAAATGTAACAAATATCTAGATGGCCCTTGGCAGAAAAAAGGTTCCCTACAACCCATGCTCCAGATAATGAAAAGGTGCTATAAAGTGTTTGGGATGGCCTTCTTCTGGAATTATTTGGGTTTTTCAGATAAAATCAGTATTTGATTTAAACTATAGAAGCTATAGAGAAAAATCACACTTGTATCCTCATTTAATGACATCATACTACATTCCTTGTTAGGGTCAGGTAGCCACCTAATGAAAATACTCCAAGTGGAAGAGATGGTGACACCCTCCAGTTTTTAGGAGGGAACACTTTCTCCAGTACTTTGTCCTGAGCCAGTGCAAGGCAGAGAGGGACTTAGCCTTTAGCCATGTGCACTCAGCAGCTTGAGGTGTAAGGGATGTGGGGCTAGGAGGCCAAAAGAATCGGAGTTCAAGAAGGGTGTGTATGGACCACAGCTGTGAAGTTCGGGTGCGTGTATTGGAACTCACCTTTACTGTGGCTGCTCCATAAGATAATAGTTGGTGAGATTTAAAATAAGTATGATTTTGATTTGAATGAAGGTGCGTTCATTAAACGCATTGTATTGCGTGAGAGCCTGAAAAAGTAGCTCTGAATACATGGGTGGAGTCCCTGCCATTCTGGGTGTTACGGCGGAGTGTCACATGAGCCAGCTAAAAGCACATACGCTTAAATTGCTATTTCCTCCACTTGAAGATTTTTTTCCTGGTTTTAATGAATTTCTTCATTATGAGAGCTATACATGATTACTGAAGAATGCTTGGAAAAGAAAAGTAGAAAGAAGAAAGGGAAAATCATTGTTAATGCAATGATTTATTTTGCAGTATTAATTTAAGGAAGAATAAAAGCTTATTACAGGCGTTTTCTGTAAGAAGCTGGGTCCTGGGAGTGGCTCTTAAAGTATTTTAACCATCTAGCTACATGAACTCAGCTCAGTCCCTGGCCTATTTGTGTAAGAAAAGTACCCACTTACCTTTGCAGCTCACACATGTGCTGGTCCTGAGGCAACTGTGGCTTTGACCCTTCACTGGGCTGTGGGTCTGGAGCCTGTGAGCATCAGAGGGCCAGAGGCTGCACACAGGGTGGGAGCAGGTGAGGCCTCTGGCTGTAGAGCGTCCCAGATCATGGCCGCTAAATGGAATCCTTACGTGCCCAAGCATTTCACTCTGCTCCGTGTGGGGACTGTGGCAGAGAGCCAGGCCTGAGGTCTGCTTGGTCTAGAGGGAAGAAGACAGTGACGTATAAACAGTCTGAGTGTGATGAAGGGTTGCAGTCTGTTACCCACTGCGTGGTTCTCCAGCACTGCTGAAGAAAGTGTTGTGAAGCGTGTGTGTGCTTCTGTTCACCAGGCAGAAGGCACTAAAACTTGGAAAGTACAAGATGGTGATACTGACAATATGTAGTTATTGCTGAAGTGCCCTGTACCATGGACTTATGATTATACATATGGATTTAGTATTTTTTCCAGAGAATTGTTGACACTCAGATTTTGATTGTTAGTTTGAAAAGGAAAACCAATCCTTTTGTGAGAGGCTCTGTTGAAATAGATAGAAGTGAAGGGACTCAGGAGAAGGGGACTTCTGCTTTATTTGCAGTTTATTGTTCTTTAGTAAACATTCTACAGCAAAAAAGCCCAAATACTTGATTCTGGACGGCAGATACCATTTGTTCTCTGTATTTCTTCTATGTTCTGAAACTTCCTCTAACTAGAAAAACTTTCAAAACTTGAATATATGTGGTTGTTAGGCTGAACATAGCAGATAAAAAAATTTAAAAAGAAGAGCTACATTACTGATAGTGTTTTTTTTAAACCAGGGTACTTTGCTTTTTCAAAAAAATTTTTTTTCTTAAAAGATTAATTTTTCTTTTGAAAGGCAGAGTTAATTAGATGGGGAGAAAGAGATCACCATTCCATGTACTGGTCTGCTCCCCAAACAGTTTCAGTAGCTGGGGCTGGGCCAGGCAGGAGCCAGGAGCTTCAGCTGGGTAGCAGGGGACCAAGTACTTGGGCCATCTTCCTCTACCTATCCAGGCATATTAGCAGGCAGCTGGGTTGGAAGTGCAGTGGCCGGGACTTGAACTGGCACATTAGGGAATGCTGGTGTTGCAGGGGATCAGTGTGCTGCGCCACCATGCCAGCCCCTCTCTGGCTTTTTACAAACTGTGCTGTCACCCTGAGTAACTGTGTGTGCCTACCCATTACATGACTCTGGGAAGAGGCAGGGAGATAAGCAATTTTACTTGTTAGGGAAATGCTTTCAGGAGAGGCAAGCACCCCTTCCTCCCCGTGGAGGCTGTTTAACAAGGTGTACGTTGTGTTTTCTCTAAACTGGCTTTCTTCATTTTTGGTGTCTTCCTTTCTAGGGCACCAGAACTAGCACCTCTGAAAAGTAAAATGATCTATGCAAGCTCCAAGGATGCAATCAAAAAGAAGTTCCAAGGTAGGTTCTAGACTTGACTTCACATTTAGCGTGCGATGAGTCCCTGGAATGGAGAGCTGCAGCTCTTCTCAGCAGCGCCTCATTTTCTTTGGAGAACTTAACCTGTAGCTTTACTGTTGAACTGGTATGATTTTAGGTAATTGATTCATCTCTGTCCACTGGCGAGTGCACTCACTCCTCGAGCTGGCAGTTAAATTTGACTTTGCCACTAGGGGATTGGGATCCTGATGTGGTCTCCAGCCAGACTCCAGCCAAGAGGAAACGTGGGTATGATGCAGAGTGCATGGGGTGATTGCCCAGAGGCCTGCACTGGGGGCTAAGCTTGTCGTCTAACTGCTGTGTGACCTTAGCCAACATCACTTAACCTCCGTGGGCCGTCATTCTCTCAGCTGTAGAATGGAAGGTGTGGTTGGGGTCAAAAGTAAGCATTAGTTTAAGGGTTTGCCCCACTGCCTTCCTGCCGTTACTATTTTCAAACATCTGATTGAGCCAGGGTCACAAGGGCTTGGTCCAGCGCTAGTTTTGTTTGTTTTACTGAGACTGGTTTTTGTGTTCTCGTAGCAGAACAGGTTTGCCGTGGTTTGTTTGACTTAGGAAAACAAGATTCTTGCTTCCTTCCCTAAGCCCTGCTGCTGCATAGTTCAGTGCTGCGTCAGGCTCCTCTTGCATTTGTCTGGACATTGGAGTGTTCCCTGGAAGTGTGTTCTGTTAACCAGTGTTTTAAATGACTCCTTAAACTTCAACATTTCCACAGTGAAACCAGGAAGATTCAGAGGAGATTCCTCATCAGATGAGTGGTGCATTGCCTTTCCTAAAGGGACTTTCTGCATAGACTTGATTTGGTGATATTAAAAGATCGTTTGTTGTCTTTTTTTATATTTAAGCATCACTGAGTGACCCAAAAGCTGACCTGCTTTGCTTTCAGCAGAGCTTGAGAAATGGACCTAGAATGCACTCTTCACAGAGAGGCGACGGCATTCTTGTGTAGTTGAGCTCGTTTTCCAGGGTGGCAATGAAATTTTTCTGAGAAAGCAGTTTGTAACACATTTTACATAGTTTTCATGGTGCTACATATTTTTTCAAACCATGTTTTATTCATTTGAAAGGCAGCAAGAGACAGACAGGAGACCTTCTATTTGCTGTTTTTACTCCTCAAACCACTGCAACAGCCATAACTGGGCTGGGCCAATGCCAGGAGCCAGGAACTCCATCTGGGTGTCCCATGTGACTTGTGGGGGCCCAAGTGGTTGGGCCATCCTCTGCTGTCTTCTCAGGCTCATTAGCAAGTAGCTGGATCAGAAACAGAGTAGCTGGCACTCAAACCTGCACTCCGGCACAGGACGCCAGCGTCATGAGTGGTGGTTTAACCTGCTGTACCACAGTGCCGGCCCCTAGTTACAGATCACTGTATACCACGGTTCGTGAATGTCACAGTATGCCTGCTAGAACTGGTCTTTGTCATATAGAAATAGATAAGCTGCTGCTGTAATTCTAAATAGAATTGTTGTTTTTCCTCCCTAGGGATAAAACATGAATGTCAAGCAAATGGGCCAGAAGACCTCAATCGGGCTTGCATTGCAGAGAAGCTAGGTGGATCCTTAATTGTAGCTTTTGAAGGATGCCCTGTGTAGCTCATCATTCAGTGCCACAAATGGAAAGCTTCCATGTGTAATGTTATCTTCTTCTTGCTATATAAGTAAAGCAAATATATTTAGGCCAGGGTCTTGCTGAGAGGGAGCTGTCTTGTAATCTTTTAGAGTAAACTAAATATTCTATACACGTGCAATCATGGCCCTAAATAAATCTAGATCTGCAGTTCTATTGGTGTGAAATTAAATTCTTACTGGCCTCATGCTTGTTTTGATGAGTTGCCTTATAAAGATTTTTGTTAAGCTCAGGAGTTTTAATAATGCAGTTCACAAAACGGGGCAAGGCCATGTGAAGAGAATTATTGCATCTGTGTTGACCTAAGTTAATTTGTTTCTTTGCTTAGAGAATTGGTCATAATCTGGTTATAATTTTGGTTCAAATTCTTTATTCTTCCTGAAACTAAACAGAATAATGGAATATAATTCTCCCCATAATATATAACAATACTAATATACTAACATAACAGATTAAGTTGGGCAGTTTTTTAATCCTACCCAGTGTGTAATGAAGATTGCCTCAAAATTGTGTCCACTTACGATTCACGCTGATCTTGCAAAAGCACTATTTCAGGCATGCCGATGGAAGCAGCTCCTGCACCTGCGGTGCCTTTGCTACTCGCAGGTGGGGAGACTGGAGAGTCACCTTGCATCTTGGAATTGGTGGTGTGTCCTCAGGAGAATGTGCAGTGTCTTGTAACAACTAATTACAATGCAAATTAGGGCTCCATTGTAATGCGCTTTGTTAATGAAAATGATAAAATGATATATTGATGAGCTAGGACACCTGTGATTTTTTAAAAATTGCGTCTCTGTCGAAGCATTGCTGTTTCTGGGACAGTACAGTGTGGAAGAACATTGAGTGTGTGCTCGCGCCTGGGAGCTGTTGCTCAGCTGTGAAGCGGGGAGCGGGTGCCACGGATGACATTGGAAGTGATTGTCATTAAACATCACAGGCATAAAACACTTTGAACAACATAGAGGTGCACAGTCAAACTTAGAAGTAGCAGTTACTGGCTTTATGTAATAAAGGAAGCATTTATAACTTAATCTCTTGTGTAATTATTCATGTGTGAATTTGCCTTCCATGTGGGGTAAGACATCGAGGCCTGAGTATTTGTGACAGGAGTTTTTATTCCAAATTTCCCCAAAATGCCAAGCTTATCTTTTTCAGAATTTACTATAAAACAGTACTGGCTGATTGTCATTCTTTAATCCCGAATTTGTTTACTGCAAAGCAGTGTTTTGAGTGAGTGACCGTATGTTAATAGGCCTCCAGGCAATCCGCGCAGGCCCAAGGCTGCCCTACTTGGCAGTCTGTAGGTAGAGCCAGGTTTTGGGTCAGGTGTGTTAGAGTCCGTTTTGTGGTTTCTGCTGTGGCGTGTGACCCTGCTACAGTACCTGCCGTTCTCTGCTGCAGCAGTGCAGGCTGCTGGGCACGTAATGTGACGCAGACATCTCCCACAGCACTTTGCTCTTAGTCCAGAAGTTTGGAAGATGCTGATGAATACACATCTCTCTACCTGGGGGAGTGGTGTTTTTTTGTTTTTAAGTAATTTCAGACAGAGAGCTTCTACATGCTGGTTTACTCCCCAGGTGCCCACATTAGCTGAGGCTGGGACTAGAGCCAGGGGCCAGGATTTCATTCCAAGTTTCTCGGCATGGCAAGAACCCAGTTATTTGCGTGATCAGCATTGGCAGGAAGTTGGAATCAGGAGCTGAAGCTAGAAATCTGACTCCAGGCATTCCCAGATGGGATGCAGGTGCCTTAATCTGTGTCTCGGCTGCTAGGCCAAACACCCACTCCTAGGGCAACTGAGGTTGGGGCCAATACAAAATGGGGGTTTAGACCTCAGTTGACAATTATTAGAAGTAAAACTGCAGGTATACTCTGCTTCTGGCAAACACATTACAAAAATGTATGCATGGGAAGCTGACTTAGGGTTCAGATACCTAGTGGCTGCTCTTTGGCCTTTAGAGAGGTGAGTAAAGCCAGTGCTAACAATTCAGAGATTGCCCATGATGTTTGTTGTTCCAGAGAATGTAGTCTCTGAGGACACAGCGAACACACTGACGTGGATAGCAGAATTCGGTCCAGTCTCGTGGGCTCCTTCATGTGAAACTGCCCCGAGTACTGGCTGCTCCACACCTGGGAAGGCAGCTTCTCCTTGACAGGTGCCTTGCCCTTTGGGCCATCGGAGCCTGGATGCGCCAAGGACATACTGCTTTGTGATCGGGGCTGTTTCTGAAATGTAATAGGCCCTGGACTGGGTCCCAGTTGGGCTGCAGCCGGAAAAAGGGACATGGATTGCATGGTGGCAGAGTGATGAGAGGGTGTTCCGGAAGCCAGGCTTCTAACTTGCGGTGCTCTGGCTGGCTGCCCAGGGCTCTCCTTGGACTCTGGCCAGTCCCCTTAGTAGCCAGCCCAGAGGTAAAGTAATTGCCACAGGTCACTTGACTTGTGACTGCTGGGACAAAACCCTGCATCTCCTGGTTTCTCATCTGAGCCATTCCCTTCCCCCCTCTGGTGAGGTCATTTCTAACATCTGGAACTCAGAGCTACCAAAGGAGATGTGAAAGGGACAAGAAGGGAGACATTTCTTCTGTTCCCTGGGCTGACCAAAACCTGACGGGAGCTGGCCTACGCATCTGCCTGCCCTGCGCTGCTCCCTCCTCCAGCTGCTGCCTGCAGACCCTGGGCCTGTGCGTTATGGTCAGTAGCCCACAGGTGAGCAGTCAGCTGGCTTATGAGCCCTGTCTGCACGACGGGCTTCCAGTAATCGCGGTGCTGCTTCCGGGGTGTGTGGGCCTCCACGAAGTGTTGGCTCATCTCTGGGGATCTTGGTTGGATTCACCCTTAAGGGAGGCTTTTTTGGACTTGGAAGACCAGCGTTTCCTGTTGGAAGCCAGCTGTCCAGGGCTGCCCAAGCACCACACTGTGGGACAGGCCACGAGCCAGGCTCCTGTGGAATCTGTAGCATGCTGACTCTCGCAAGCACTCCGCTGTCTGCTGGAGTGGAACTTTGTCCTGGAAGGTGTGGGGGCAAGGCTTGCCTGATGCCTGGCAGATTCAGGCTCCCTCTGCTGGCCTGGGAGGTGCCACTGCTGGGCCTCAGGGCCGCGGAGGCAGGCGGGCAGAACTTTGGACTATGGTAGGAGTGCAGGTTGCAGGCGGAAGTTTCCCTCAGGGGCATCTTAGGGAATTGGCCAGGCCAGCCGGATGGGGGCTCCGCACAACATGTACTGCAGCTGCTTTTGTCCTCTCCTGCCCTAGAGCCAGACGCTGGGCTCTCACTGTGCTGGGGAGAGGGACTGTAGCCAGAATCCAGGGCGCAGTCACTGCTCTCTTGGAGCCCAAAGGCAGAGCTTGGCACCCCCAGCATCCTAGTCTCTCCAAGGTCTCCCTTTCCCTCTGCAGTCCTGGGCCTTGAGGGCATCTCAGCAGAGCCTCCAAGTCTGCGGTGTGGCAGGGAGGCGATCCTTGGGAACATAGGCTCCCAGGCCCACTGTGGTAATCCAAGAGTCCCGATGCAGGCACAGGTCTGGCCTGCTCCCCAGCCACTCACCACGGCCCCAAACGACTGACCTTGCCCAAGGCCACTGGTACACTGGACTCCCCCCCACAAGCCTGCCCTCCGGCACTGGGTACACAACAGGGTCCGTTTTGAGGCACTGTGGGGCTCAGCAGCTGCTATTCATGGCAGTCTAAAACCAGTGTCTTCCCTCCCATCCTGACTCACCCAGGTTGCTGATGCACTGCCCAGTGTTAAGTGTGGAGGTGGATTTGAAACCTGACCTGTTACCAGGTGAGGTCCCTTCATTTCCATGGGGTTTGGTCTGGGCGGGTACAGGCATCAGGTTTGGGCACTGGTCACTTCCTCCCACTGTCTCCTGGCCAGAAACCAGGGGGTCGGCGCTCCAGCCCCTTCTGCCACCTCAGAGTTCTGCAGGTGCTGTCTGCCCTTGCTGAGAAACCCTCTGTGCACCTCCTGCCTTTCACCACGTGGCTCCTTGGTGCTTTCCCCTCCCTGCCTCACCCCCGAGCATACCTGAACCTCTGTGCCTGCGGTTCCCAACAAGTGCCACCTTTTCTGGTGAGCTCCAGGTTAAGCCCACTCTTGGAGGGAGGTACTTCCCAGACTCCTAGCACCTTGTTTCCAACAGGCTAGCAAGGGCCACACCCAGGCTCAGTTGGGGGTTGTGGGGGGTAGGGACACTCCCAGAAGAGTTGCACCTACCACTGGAGGGACCGTGGGGGTGCAGAAGCCCAGGGCAGTTCTGGCTGTAGGCCCGCTACTCCCCACCCCTGCAAGTGCTGTCTGAGTGCCCAGCTTTGCTCAGCCATTGGCCAGCCGGCACCTCCTTAGGCTTCCGAGGCTTGGCCAGGGGAAAGGAAGTGGAGCAGCTCTGGGAGGCAGCTCCGGGACATAACTGCCTGGCGCCTGCCACCTGCCACTCAGGCCCACCTCCCTTTCCTGGCTTGGTCCAGGCACTGTGCTGACTGAGCCTCTTCTGCGTCAGTTCCTGCTCCTGTTGTTTTCCCTCAGGAACCAGGAGCCCTGGCTGCGGGTTTCCAAGGACACCCGGTCTTCCACCTGTGAGGCTCTGCTTCCAGGTGCTTCTCTGGCCAGTACCACCCCCTCCTGAGGTATGGACCTTGCCAGCCAAGCCCCCTGTGCATTGCTGGGCTCACTTCACGCAGGCTACCCACAGCTCTGCTCATGGGTAGGGGAGGGTGGTCAGCGCATCTGGCCACCAGGGTCTTAGGCCCTGCTCCCTTGTGAGGCGATGGGAAGGGCAGGAAGCAGCAAGTTTTATCCCCATGCTTCACAGAGCTGTCAGTCCCCTCAAGGGAACTGAGACCCAAGCTTGCTCTCTCCCCCAGGGGGCGCCCCAGCACCAGACGACACTTCTGCGCTGGGCAACAACGTTGGTTTTAATGGCATTAACATCCAGGAGGTAACACCAGTTCCGGTTGGCAACTCGCAGGGGTCAGGGGCTGCAGCCAGGCTGAGTGGGGCTGGGCTGCGGCCCTCCAGTTTGCCCTGCAGCTTCTGAGCACTTGGCCCGGGCCGGCTGCCTCCCGCCCCACTGCGGAGACACAACAATTGCACTGATTGCCATGGAGATCCGAGCTCCCGGCCTCCCAGCTAACCCCCAGGATCTGCCCGAGTTGCGCAGCCCTCATCCAGGGCTGCTGGGCTCGCGGGCATAGTGTTTATCCACCGAGACAAAGGTTCTTTGACGAATGGCAGTCTGCAAGCTTCGTCTCTGATGGCTTCTCCCGGAGCCCCTGGAGGGTGGGCCTGGTGAACGCTGTGGCGGTTGGCTGATTTACTTGTAAAAGGAATGTGTAAGGCATTTTGGTAAAGTTAACAGTAGGGTCTTCGGCAGAGGAGACTCAGACGGAGGTACCCTCCTTGGCGCCGTTCCCGTCCTGTGGATAGTGGAGAGCAGTGTGAAGGGGAGGCTGGGCCACCAGACTCTGGGCCTGTGGGGCTTGAGGACAGAAGGGTCCGTGCAGGCGTGGAGTAAGGACCAGGCCTTATGGGCTGCTGGCCAGGTGACAAGTCTGTCCTCACCCCCCCCGCCCAGGGTGGTTGGTCCTACCTGTCCTGCCTTCCGGGGCTCCCAGCACCTCCCACAGCCCCTGGAGGCCAGCACGGCGGCCCCGCGTGAGCAGCACTCACTGTTTTTGCCAGCTGCTCCTGCAGTTTCTTCACTGTGTCTTTCTCCTTTGCTAGCTGCTCCTGGGTTGTCTTCAAAAGCTCCTGCAGTTTGGTGGCAGCGCGCCCCAGGTCACTTGTTAACTTCTTCTCTTTGTCTAGTCGCTCCTGCAGCACAGGAGGTCCAAGGGGGTCACGTGTACAGAGCCATGCCCACAGGTCCTACCCTCTGGGGACTGGAGTGCTGGGGGCAGTTTCTGTCCCCCAGAGAGGAAAGGCCTGGTCCCCCACGTTCCCTGCAAGGCTGGACCTGCTTCAGGGGCCTCAGCATGGCTCCCAGCCCCCATGCAGGTGGTGCCTGAGCTGGCCCAGGCGGGGTTGGCTCTCCCCTGCTGACCCTTCCGAGGCCACGAAGGGCCCTGGCCTTGGCACACACCCCAGCCAGCCCCTACCTTCAGCTGCACGGCTTCCTCTGCGCCTGGGGACTCCAGGGGGCCGGTGGCGCGAAGCTTTTCCAGCTCCTCCTGTAGCTGACACGCTGCTGTCTGAGCCTTGTTGGGGAGGGGAGCCAGACAGGGTGAGGCCTCACTGGCACCAGCAGGCACACCCCCTGGCCCCTGGGGATAGAAGCACCCAGCCTGTGGCCAGCATGGGTAGTGGGGCCCCAAGGCAAGGAGGCAGCAGAGTGGTGCAGAGCACCAGCAGTCAGGGCAGCCTTGGACCCACTGTGCACCCACCCCCTGCGTGCGCAAGGCCCGGTGGCAGCCACAGCAGGCAGGGTGGTGATGACCACTGGTTCCCGGGGGAATGGGCGGAGGTCCATGAGCAGGGCCTCACCTCTTCAAACTCAGCTGTGAGCTTCTGCCGCCGAGACTGCTCGTCCTCCAGGACGGCTTCTGTCCGCTCCAGCTGCGTCTTCAGCTGCGTGGGAACACAAGGACCGTGGGAACCCAGTGAAGGACCCTTGGGAACCCAGGGCTCCTGGGCAGGCCGAGACTGGGCCCCCTCCAGCGGCCTCTGTGCTTCCTTGGCTTCCACCCATCTAAGTGGTTCCCAGAGCTCCCCTCTGCAGAGACGTTGGGATGGGGGGATGTGTCTGTGACCTCAGAGACCACAGGACGAAACATCTGACAGCCAGGCCACAGCCTTCCCGGTGACAGCTCCCTGAACCCTGCCTGTGAGGCCCAGCTGGTACTTGGACCAAAACTCCGGAGAGCAGATGTTGCCCTCGGACCCCAAGGGCAGACCAACGCCCTTCAGCAGCAGCAGCCCCTGCCCAAGGCACCTCCCCTGCCTGGTGGCGGCCACACCGCATCCTCGAGTCCCTCCCTCACGGCTCAGGGCCTCTCCACCTGGCTCCTGCCCTGCCCTCACTCTGTGTCTCTCAGACCCTGGGTGCTCGTGCTCTGGGCAAAGTGGGCCAGGGACCATGGTGCAGGGTTAGGTGAGAATAGGTTCCACCTGGGGTTAGTGAAACATCTCGGGGCCAGCTCACCGCCCTAACCTGTACAGGGTCCTCTGAGGGAGCAGCTGGGGACCCAGCTACGTCACCATCCTCTACGTGGCTCTTCATCTCACTCAACTGCTGCCTGACCTGAAACAGGGAGGGGTGGGTTTGTGCAAACACACGGCCGGTCTCGCGTCTACCTCGCGCGCACTCACTCAAGGCCCTCGGAGGGCTGAGGCTCCTGGAGGGGCCTGGTCTGGTCCCGGGACCTGTGTGTAAGTCCCCACCCCGCCAGGCATGTGCAGAGGGGTGGGGCCAGAAACAGAACCTCCAGTGTGAGCCAAACCGAGGGACGACCCAGAAGCTCCTGACCTCAGCCTGGCTCAGCCCTGGCCATTGCGGCATTCAGGGAGTGAGCTAGCAGATGAAAGACCTCTGTCTCGTCTGTAATTCTTTAAATAAATAAATCTTATAAAAAAAAAAAAAAAAAAAAAAGCCATGGTCCTCTGCTCAGGGCCCCCGCTCCTGGGCTGCAGGAGACTGGGTGACATCCTGGGCTCACTGGGGGCGGGGCCTCTGATCTGAAGGGCAGTGTCACTCAAGCGGCTAGGGCCCAGTTCCTGTGGGAGCCCTGGACAAGGCCCTTAGTGTGAGTTCCCCAAGGGTATGGGTGGTCTTGGGCCCCATCCACAAGGTCCGGCCTCAAGGGGCAACCTCAACAGCCTCCCCTCCCTCCCAGCACCCCTAAAAGCAAAAGCCCCACTGGCCAGCTCAAGGCCAAGAAGCTGTAGAGGAGATGGCATGAGCCATTTCCTGGGGACTCAGCCTGACCCTTGTGTGGCCAGCGTGTGCGACAAGTATCCTTCGAGTCAGGATGAGCCTGGGAAGCCCAGGCGGGCATGCTGCGCGGGAGGCTGGCCCCACACACCAGACCCCTCCTCGCAGAAAGCTGGAGCAACACAGCTGCGTCCATGCTGGGTGCGGCGAGGCCCCAGAAAGCTGGGTCATGGGATCAGATGCCATGACTGAAAGCTGGGCTCAACTCGGCTGGCATGGCAGGGTGTTCCCTGGGCACCTGTGGTGTGGCTCACTCGGTCTGAGCTGCTGCCGAGATGAGGAAACCCCCAGAGGGCAAGGGACCTGCCTAGAGCCATGGGGTGACCACAGGAGTGGGCTCACAAGAGAGGAGCTCCTTGCACGCTGCCAGGGGAGAAGCACCCACCAGCCCCTGCAGCTACGTCGGTGGCGCCCCTTCTGCTGAGCTGTGCTAGCTTCTGGCAGGTGGCAGGCGTCTCACACCCACCTAACCCTGGCTAACCTGGCCTTGCGGCGAGGGGGTCCCCAGGCCACTCACCAGGGCGAGTTCGTCGCTCTGCTTCTGCGCTTCGCTCTTGGCCGCATCCAGCTGGGACTGAGAGTCCAGCAGCAGCTGCCTCAACTTGGGGGGAGAGGGAGGCAGTCGGCATGCAGACACAAAGCCAGCACACCTACCGTCTGCCCCGGGCCCGCCCGCTCCCAGGCTCAGGCCATGGGGCTGAGACTAACCCAGAGAGAGTGTGCCTGTTTCTGCTTCCCGCCTCTGAACAGTCGGAAAGCAGCGACCGATTTAAACCCACTTCCCACCGGAAACGTCAGCAAGCCAGGCGACCACTCCCACAGAGGGGGCACCTGGAACGGGCAAGGCTGGCACAGTGCCCGGCCCTGGCTTCAGGATGCCTTTCTGCAGTTCTCATGGTCCAGCCAGGTATGTGCAGGGACGGAGGCAAACGCCTCGAAACCCAACCTTGGAAGCTCGGGCCAAGAGCTGCACCCAGGGGCCAGGGAGGGCCCAGAGCCCAGGGGCCAGGGGCCACTGGCGGGCAGGCAGACTCACCCCAGCCACTTCCCTGGCGTAGTTCTGGCACTCGGCGCTGGCAGCCGCCATGTGCTTCTCCAGCTCCGCCTCCAGATGCGAGGTGTGTTCCCGCACCTGGACGGATACGAGCTGATGTCAGGGCCGCTCCGGACCAACCCTGGCCTGCCATGAGGAAAGCTTGGGGCCCGTCAGCTACTGGTTCCACCGAGGCCAGCAAGCAACAAGGCCATGGCGAGAGGCCCTCTCCTGGAAACGGCACCCCAAGCCCCAGGACTGCCAAGTGTGGGAGCAGCCGGCCTCAGGACCCACAGAGACAAAGCAGGCGCTCCCCGGGGTGACTGAAAGAGCAGAGGGGCTCCCTTGGGCGCCCCCATTCCGATAGCCATGCGGACACTGAGGACAAGGTCTCACGACTCGTGGTCCCTGGGGGCAGACACCTGCCCGTGGCCCCCATGATCCTCTCTGAGATGGAGCCGCTTGCTGGGCACGGCTCCCACCTACCTGATCTGAACTTTCAAGCTCTGCTTTGAGCTTCTCCACAACTTCTTCGAGATGTCTCACGGTGACCCGCGACTGCAAAGCCAGGGAAAGGGCCCATCACACACAGGCGCCTCGCCCGGGTCGGCAGGCTCCCAGGGGACCCCAAGACAAGCATGGGCCCTGGCTGCCCAACAGCCAATCCCCGGGCAGCAGGGCCCCTTGGGGATGGCAGTGCCGTGTTCTGCGCCCTGACAGATGGCAATGGTGACACCCAAGTCTCTTATCAACATTCCCCTGGGCTCCGGAACCTGGGCCCTCCGGTGTCCTGGGTAGGTTACACATGGCTTCTGCTTACCTTTTGTAGCTCCTCCTCTGTGGCGCCCACCTTCGCCTTCCACACCTGCTCCTCCTCCTCGACACTCTTCTGCAGGTCTTTGAGCATGCCCTCCTGGGTGGGGAGGGGGTCGTGCTGAGGCAGGGCCCTCTCCTCCACGGCCCCACCCCACATCGTGCCCCCAGCTCCTGTTGAAGGGGCCGGCACCTGCCCTGCTCTGGCGCCTTGGTGTTAACTTGGGGAGGGACAAGGCCTCGGTCCTGGTCACCATGCAGATGCCTGCAGGGTCATGACTGCATGGGGCCCTGAGGCTTTGCCTTTGGTGCCAGCCCCATCAGGGGCCCAGGACAGGTTGGGCAGAGTGAAGGGCTGGACCTGGTACAGCTCCTGAAGTCCCGAGGAGCAGGGTTCCAGTCAACACCGGCTGCTAATTGCTTCCCGTAACCAAGTCTCTTTTCTGCAAGATCAGCCCCAAAGCTTCAGCTCAGGCCCTCAGAGAGCACCAGGCGCAGCCATGGGGCTGCAGAGGGCAGGGGGGGGCCCAGAGCCAGCCTGACACCACGCTGCCTTCCACCCTGCAGGGCCCCAGACAGGGGTGGGGTCAGAGCAGAGAATGGCAGTCTTCCAGGAGCCACAGGATGTAAGGGGAGCCCCATGGCCTCCCCAGGGAAAAGCCCCCCGGCCACTCACCGTCTCTGCCAGGATGGTGCGGTACTGGTCGCACTCGGCCTGCAGTGTGTTCTGCGTCTCCTCGGCCTCCCGCAGCTTAGAGGCCAGGTCCTGTGGGGGTGGGAGGAGGGGCGCAGGGCCTGGTGAGCTGCTGCCCCACTGCGGCACCCTCCCCTCCTGCAGCCAGGGGAGGGCCTCGCTTACCGAGGAGGGCTCCGTGGCAGCAGGAGGCTGCTTCAGCAGCCCAGGGCCTCTCTCTCGGAGTTCCTGCAGCCACTCGGTGTAACTCTGCAATGAAATATGCAAGGTGGGCCTGGGGGCGTTCCCTGGGCGCAGGGGTCCCTGGGGGCCAGCCGCCCTCCTACCTGGTGTGCTGAGCCCGACAGCTCTGGCACCAGCGCAAGCAGGGCCTCCTTGGTCTGGGCCTCAGTTAGGCGGAGCTGCTTCTCCGATTCCTCCTGCGGGAGTGGAGGGTGGCGCTCAGCCCGAGGGTTAGGGCACCTGGGCAGGGGTGGCGGCGCGGCTGCTGGCCACCTGGGCTGACCTCAGCAGCCTCAGGAGAGGGATGAGAATCCAAGAAGCCAAGGTGGCTCCACGGGGCTGACCAGGGCAGCGCTGTTTAAGCCCCGGCCTGTACTGGATCCATTTAAACAGACGAAGCGCTAACCAGTGGGGGGCAACAGGTGCTGGCGCCCAGGTTCAATGCACCCTCGTTTTCTGAGTTCTCCATGAAGGGGTGGAGTCACGGGTGCGAGAGTTGACAGAGGGGGGCAGAATGGAAGAGGGAATGGGCGGTTGGTGCAGCAGCTAAGATGGAGCTTGGGACGCCGGCACCCACATGGGAGTCCTGGTTTAAGTTCCAGGCTCCAGGCTCCAGCCTGGCCCCGCTGGGCTGGCTGGGGACATTTGGGGAGTACCAGTGGATGGAACATCTTTGTGCATCTCTCAGTCTCTGCCTTTCAAACAACATGGATGTTTTTGTTTTTACAAAGGGCAGGAGAACAGCCACAGTCCAGTGTCTTAAAGAGCTGGGACGTGGGGGGGCCAGAGCAGAGAATGGCAGTCTGCCAGGAGCCACAGGGTGAGGGGAACTGGCCGGCCCAGAGCCCCATGGCCTCCCCAGGGAAAAGCCCCACCCCCCCCCCCGCCACAGGTGTAAGGGAAAGGAACAGAAGCAGCACTGAAGGGGCCACAGGGCACAGACCAGGATGGCAGCATCCTCTGGACGGAAATCGGCGGCCCCCACCTGCCTAACAGGCAGCTTTATCTAATAACCTGCCCCCAGCAGACGGAACCCACCACCGGCCCTGTCACCACCCGGGCACAGCCGGGGACCCAGGAGCAGCACCAGGAACTCCAAGTGGAGCAGGGCCGATAGAGGCTAAACCCACCGTGCAGTGATCGGGAAAGCAGCGTGCAGCCGGTGCCAAGGGCCGTCCAGCCCCACCAGGCACCGCTGGTTGGACTCACACCCCGGTGGTACACCCTGCCCGCCTCAGTCACTGTCCACAAGTAACATGGGCGGCCTGCTGTGCACCCCTGCCCTTGAGACCCCCACGAGGCCCACAGTCGCGGCAGTTCAGGCAATCTGCTGACAACTTGGAGGCCCACTTGGGGCTGCTTCTGCCCGTGTGACTCTAAGTCAGGCAGGTGACACTGTGGCCATAGCTTCTGGTCTTGCCGGCTGCTCCCTGAGGTCACCTAGGGGCTAACAGCCCTAGTGGCCCAGCCCAAGGCTGCCCTTCCGTCCTGCCTCGACTCCGGCTTCCTGGGGAGCACTGCAAAGCTCCTGTTTCAGGTAACACTAGGAAGGGTGTGCTTCAGAAAGGATGGGCACGGGTGACAGAGAGGGGCGGGCGAGGGCTGCAGCAGCCACTGGGCTGCCCATCCCAGCCCTGTGTGCTGGCTCCTGTGCAGCCCAGGGCCGACACCGGGAGGCAGCCAGAGCGAGGGACCAAGGCGACTTCCCTCCTGATGTGCTCACTGCTAGGGGAGCCCCAGCCCCTGTGGCTTACTAAAAGCTGACTGAGTCACTGACGGGACTTCTGCGCCATCTCAGAGGGCCCAGGAAAGAAGCAGGATTGCCAAGTGTCACAGGACAAAAGGCAAGGAGTCTGAGACGGGCTCAACAGCAGGCTCGCTCAGGCGGTGCAGGCACTGGGCTCCCAGCCCATGGCCTCTGTCTCTGCCCTGGTGGCCGCACTCAGCCCTCGCACCCTCACAGCAGAAGGCTCAGCTGAGCAGTCACGCAAGGGTGGGTATCCTGCCCCTTCACCCGAAGAACAATGTAAAGAGGGGACAGAGGGGTGGGAGAAGTGAAGAGGAGGAGACACAGGGGCTGGGGGCCTGGCGCAGGTCTACATGATGCTCCGAGGCCACCCTGCCCTGTACGCAGCCGCCTGCTCTGTGTGTCTGCCCGTGGCAGGCGGTGCTGCTGGGCGAGCATGGGCTTGATGAGCAGGTGAGGCTGAGGGCAGGCCAGGCTCTGACCTTGGCCTGGGTCAGGGAGCGCAGCTTCTCCTCGCAGGCCCTCTCGGCCGAGGCCAGCGCCTCCATCGCCTTCCAGTTCTTCTCTCGGAGGTCCTGGGAGGGAGACACGGAGAAAGTCAGCGGCCAGCACGGCTGTCACTGGCATGGCCAAAATTGCCCAACAGCACTCCGGGCCCGAGGAGGGACCCTCAAAGGGACAGCATGTTCACGTTCCAGCCGCTGCAGTGCAGGTCAGGCCCCAGGCAGAGCACCCCTTCAGGAAGGCTCTGGGGGAGGGGGCTCCGGCCACCACGCAGCCTCATGGGAAGAGCAGGTGGGAAGTCTGTGGCTGAGGCCTCCTGTAGCAGTGCGGGCAGCAGCTGTGTCACCTGCCTGGCTGCTACATCCCCTATTCCCAGACCAGGCCCATCAGCACAGGGACGGCGCCACGCTCGGGCGGAGTCACTAGGAGAAGCAGGCGTGGGCTGCCCTGGGCAGCGGGGCGGGCACCCAGCAGCCTCCCAAGGCTGATCGCAGAGCCTCTCTGCCAGCCCAGCCCGGCTCAGCGGCCCCCACTCACGTTGTTCTTTCCTTTCTGCTGCTCCACGGCCTCCTTCAGCTCCGTGGCCTCCTTCTCCAGACAAGACACCTGGGCCTCCAGCTCCCTGAGGCTAGGGGACACACTGAGGTCACTGCCACGGCTCCAAGTGTCCATGGCCCGCACGGTCCTGCCTTGGGCATGCCCCCTTCCTCAGCCCAGGCCACCCAGCACAGTCAGGGAGCACCTGTGAGGCGGGGCCAGTCAGCCAGGGACAGCCCCTCCAGCTGCCACCCTGCCCCTCCTGCCACAGCGGCCAGCACCGGATAAGCCCCGGGCAGCTAGATTCCCAGGACATTCTTGCCCCTTGAGCCACGCCCTGCTGCCTGGTGTGTGGCTCCTGCTAGCTCTGGGCCTGCTGGGGACCACAGCACAGGCCAGCTGGCCCTCAGAAGACTCACGACGCAGTCACCACCCCACAGGGACCCTGAGCAACACTGCTCGAGACCCAAGGCACCCCTGACTCCCTGCGACTGCCCTGTGGACAACCAGGGCCTGCGTCCAGGCCTGTGGGCAGCTACCCAGGGAAGCGAGCCCCAGAGGGGATTGCCACCACAACAGGCACTCAAGTGTGGGCAAACCAGAAAGTCCCCAGGAACAGCCTGGGGCAGCTGACAGGAAGGAAAACAAGGCCTGGCCAGCAGAGCAGTCGCTGCGTGGTGTGCTCGCTCCGACTACTCGCGTGTCCCAAACATCTGGTGCAGCAAGCAGCATGGGCGCCTCCCAAAGTCTCCCCTCTGGTTGTGCAACTACGTTCCTGCTTGGGTCACTGAGCTCAGTCCGTGGACCCCTTGCCTTGTGGAGGGGGAGGGACCTGACTGGCCAGCCCCCCTTCCCCACCAGGAGACGGCAGCCGGGCAGCCAGCAGCGGCCAGGAGGCCAGAGGCTCGGCTGAGTTCCACTCCTTGCAAGGAGCAAGGAGCTCTTCTCTGCAGGCTGCCGTGTCCCCACCCAGGCCTGTGCCACCCCTGGAAGGAGCTCTTCCGCCAGGGGACCCTAGAGGCCCCGTCTGCCAGGGCCTTCTGCCCTGCAGCTGAGATGGAAACAAGTGGACAGGAGCCCGAGCACCTCCCCTCACCGGCTTACCGGGCCTGCTGCTGCTCTGCTTCTGCTCGGCTGGCCTGGAATGAGAGGCAGACAGCTCCTTGGTCTCCATGAGACTCACTCACACAGGCACTGGGGAGGCAGGGGGAGCGGGGGCCGCCTGGGCACCCAGGGGAGTGGCTGACCTGGGCATCCCGAGCCTGGCCCGCCTCCAGCAGGGCCTCGATGGACTGGATCCTCTCCGTGAGCTGTGAGTTCTCCGCCCTGGCCTCCTGGAGCTGCCCGTGGAGGCCGCTCAGCTCCTCACACTTGCTCTTCACCTCCGCTTCAGAGGACTGCAGTTTGCTGTGCAGCTCTGTCGCAGGACAGGGAAGCGAGTGAGGGTCAGGGGCTGGACACACGGAGCACTGCCCCCAGGGGCTCATTCCCCGGCTCCTGTGTGTGCTGCAGCAGGCTGCGGAGGGGGCGAGACAGACTCAGGAGCACCCAGCCTCATCAGCTGATACAGAAAGCCGCCCACAGTGCTGTCCCGAGACCCTCAGACCACTGACGGGGTCTCACTGACCTAAACGCTGGCTCGCAACTGCATGGCCGGGGCAGCGATGAGCACCCTGGCCAGAGGCCCCTAGAAAGCGCTCTGTGGACGCCAGCAGCCTCGTCCTCCGCCCAGCCCCACCTCAGGCTCTGCTGCTGGCCACCTCCCAACGCAGCTCTGTCCACGTGACTCCAACCCGGATCCCGGCCTCCCCGGCCTGCTCCTGGCTGCTCTGCTTCCCACCATCACCGTCTGCCAGGCCGGTCCCGTCTGCTCCAGCACTGCTTTGATGGCCTTGGGCCAACCCTGTCACTGGGGCCTGGGTGACCACAGAAGCCTCCTCCTGGACGTCCCCCGGCCCCTGCACCCCTGCGGTCGACTTCCCACCAGCACCAGAGCGACCAGAAGTGCACATCCCAGTGTTCCTTTCCCTAGCCCCATACCCCACACTTCACAGGGCCCACGACTGGCTCACTGGGTTCTGGCAGGGCTTGTTTCCTGCACAGAACCCCAGCCCAGACCCCAGCCCAAGTGGGGTGCCGCCAGGGCACTGCCCTCACCAGCCACCCGCTGCTGCTGCTCCTGGGCTTTCTCGGCATCCGCCCGCAGGCTGGCATGGCTGGTCTGCACGCGGCACAGCTCCCGGCTGACCTCGTCCAGGCGCTTCTGCAGGGCCTCCTCGCTCTCCTTGTGAGACACCTGGGGAGCGGCACACAGAACAGGGTACGGCTCTCACCTGGGCCACCCCTGCCCCAGCAGAGCCCACTGCAGTCTCTGGTGTGTCCAGGCAGAAGAGCACCCTTCCCGAATGCCCCAGAACCCTGCACCTTTCTCCCTGCCAGCACCCTCTCTGTGCGACAAGAGCTGCCAAGGGCCTCCGCTCCTTTCCCACTTCCATTCTGGGTTCCAGTGTTTCTCTGGTCAGGTGACTGGGGAATGTGTGCATGCTCTGGGAGTCCAAAGACAGCCTGAGTAAACAACACTTTGTCCAAGGCGGTCAACAGAGGAGCCGCCCCTCAGCCCTTGCAACCTCACGGGCTCCTTGCCACACCTCAGCTGGCATTCTGACAAGTGGTGTCGAGGCGGGGGTGGCTCTGGCACCTGTGAGGCCACTGGCAGCTCAAGGCCGAGGATAAAGCAAACAGTGCCATGGCCCTAGGGGTGCGTTAGGCCGCACCGAGTTTCTGCACCAGCGTGTAGCATGGGCCCCCGCCTCTTGTCTCCCTGGCTCCAGGGACTCACAGCTGTGCCGTGGTAGAGACAGGGCAGGGTGCCCCGCACGTGTAAGATCCCCCGGTTGCTTCCTCCCTCTTTTTCTTTAAGAAGGACCGCGGCTGGCTCGGGCAGCAGGGAAACTGACTGCATGTGTTTTTCCACTCGTCACTGGCCTCGATGAGGACATGGGTTCCAGCAACAAGCAAGCATGGAGAACCCCTCCTGCCTTTGGGACTTAAACCCTACTTAAAAGGAAACCACACACCCACAACACGGGACCTGACCTCTCAATTTTCCTGGAAGGAGAACATGGCTAGCCCCGCCAGTCACACTGAATGCCAGGGCTACAGCATGGCCGGGCAGGCCAGCTGGGGACGCTTACAGAATGCTCCTGGATTTTCGACACACAGCTCATCCCCCGAAGCAGCGAGCCGGGGGCAGGCCGTCGGCACCCTGCCTCCATGGACGCTTTCTTTCAGGCAGGCCCTGCCCAGTCACATGAGGGCCCAGGGCCTCTCCCTGGGTGCAGGCGGCCACGTCCGGCCACGTCCGGCTGGCCCACAGCGACAGGGCTGCAGGTGAAGGAAGGACAGTCCCAGAACTTCTCTCGGGCGTAGCCCAGAGGGTGGCTCTTCCCACCCAAAGCTCAGTCTCTCTTGAGGCTTTCCTGACGGGGACTGGTCAAGTCCGTGTTTCTGGGCTCCTTTTCTCCACAGCTGCCCTACGGGACGGTTGTTACTGTCACACCCATACCACAGGCAGAGAAACAGGGACTCTGAAACAACCTAGTAGGAGGTGGCACGGCTGGAAGCTGCAGCTCCAGCCCCGGACACCTTTAAAACCTAACCACGGCCAGGCTCACCCCACCGGTTCCCAGTGCGCTGGTCTGGCTCTGTCTGCTTCATGTACACACAAGACGACTCCCGGCAGCCATCTCTCTTCCACCCAAACCCCAGCTGTGTTTACGTCCACCTTCTCTGCTTCCCAGTGTACGCTCACACGTCAGGCTGAGCGTTCTGTCTCTAGTCCTGGGCCCTCCCACAGGACAGCCCCAGTGTCCCCAGCACGTCCTACAGCCTTTCAGTAATGGGAACAGAAAAGGGTTGGAAGCCCCTGGCGTCACCAGGATTTCCTTGCTGCCCTAAAAATTACCCCAGGGGCCTGTGCTGTGGCACAGCAGGTAAAGCCGCTGCCTGCGATGCCAGCACCCCATACTGGCACCAGTTCAAGACCCAGCTACTCCACTTTCAATCCAGTTGCCTGTGAATGTGCTTGGGAAAGCAGCAGAGGCTGGTCCAAGTCCTTGGGCCCCTGCACCCACATGGGAGATCTAGAAGCTCCTGGCTTCTGGCTTTAGCTTGAACCAGCCCCGGCTGCTGTAGCCATTTGAGGAGTGAACCAAAAGATGGAAGCTCTCTGTCTTCCTCTCTCTGTGTAACTCTTTCATATAAATAAATATTTTTAAAAAAGATTTATTTATTTTATTTGAAAGGCAGAGTTACACAGAGGCAGAGGTGGGAAGATGGAGATAGAGAGAGAGAGGTCTACCATAAGATGGTTCACCCCCCAGATGGCCACAACGGCTAGAGCTGTGCCGATTCAAAGCCAGGAGCCAGGAATTTCTTCCAGGTCTCCCACATGGGTGCAGGTGCCCAAGGACTTGGACCATGTTCTACTGCTTTCCCAGGCCACAGCAGAGAGCTGGATTGGAAGTGGAGCAGTCAGGACACAAGCCAGCACCCACATAAGATGCTGGCACTGCAGGCAGCAGCTTTACCCTCTATGTCACAGCACTGGCCCCTCATATAAATCTTTAAAAAAAATTCCCTAGAGAGGGCCCGACAGCAGTGGGGGTGGGAAGTCACTGGGCTGGTAGGCAGCAAGGCCGGGGGCTGAGGACGCTGCCCAGCGCACTGTGGGACGGGGGACAACGTCCCTGCCTCTGAAGGAGAAAGGGTACTCTCCCTCGAAAACAGGCTTCCAGGCCTGGTCCAGAGGCCGACTGCAGGCTGTGTGTGCGGCTACTGCAGACCTGCAGCGCCATGGTGGTGGCAAGTTGGGAGGACACGCAGCTCTGGGGCCGCACGCTGCCGTCAGGTCCTGCCTCTGCCACGTCCTGGCCATGTGGGCCCGGGTACTCGCTTAGCCACTGGGCCTCAAACGTCCCTCTGGGGCAAATGCAGACTCCAGCTCACCTCCCTCACAGGGTTACAGCGGGAACTGGCTGAGTTCACGCCCACATTATGCTCTGAATGCTGCTCAGCATGCAGGGAGCACCCACTTGTGCCAGCGGGCGCTGTTACCAACGAGGCAGAGGTCAGGCTCTGTGCTGCACTCGCGAGCGATGACCCAGCATGGCTGGCGGGGCAGCGAGTGGGGCACGGAGCTGGCCAGCCTCACCCACCTGCAGCTGCAGGACCTGCTTCTCGAAGGCAGCTGCCTTGGCCTCCAAGGCCTTCCGCTGTTGCTCCTCCTGCCGCGCGGCCTCCGACTTCTCCACCAGCTCCTTGCTGACCTTGCTGAGCTCCTGCCGGAGCTTGGCCAGCTCCGCGTTCTGCCTGCAAGACAGAGACGGCCTCAGCACTGCGGGCCGCCACCCAGGACTTCTGAACGCCTCCAAGACGTAGGGCCTGGGGCAAGCACCATACGTCCAGCAGAGCAAGATGCCAGCTCCAGCCAGGGGGCGCTGCAGGCCAGAGCACTGAGGGGACACCAGGCCACCCAGCAGAAGACAGCAGCTCAGAACCCAGACAGGAGAGGAAAGCCCAGGACAGGGCTCTGCATGGGGAGGCAGCAGAGCCGCATGGGGCCTGGGCACGGCCACCACAACCGGCCACACGTCCAGCAGGAAGCCAAAGCGCACCCCGCCGCGTCGTGCACACGTGGCTCACTTGCTCTCCACCTGGCTGGTGGCCTGGTTCAGGGCATCCCTCAGGATGGAGTTCTCCTGCTGTAGCCGGGCCAGCTGCGTGTTGGGGCCGTTCTCCAGCTGCTCCTGAAGAGTTCGGATCTGGAAAGGCATGGTGGTGGTGGTGGGGGGCATCAGAACACTGCCTGGCCTTGCAGAGAACTGGGTTCTGGATGGGGGGGGAGCAAGGACACACGACAGAGAGACCTCCCCCCAGAAGGAGCCCCCTGCACCCCAGGCAGGCTGGGAGGGTGCCGTGCAGCAAGAGGCCCGAACGCCAGCGGCAGGGGCTTGAGGCCAAGTGTGACCCACCCCCAGCCACTCGCCTCCTCTCCTCTCACTGCTCACGGCCTGCCTGGGGTTCATTGCTGAGGCCACAGCCTGACACGCCCCGTGACGTCTGTCACCCAGGGTTGACTGTGCTGAGATGAAGCACACGACCACAAGTCACAGCCTGTAGGTGCCCCGAGGAACACTCGCTTCCTGCCCTCTGACCTCCCATGAGCCTCCTGAGCTGAGCAGCAGGGCAGAGGCACGGCCACAGCGAGGAGAGCTCAGGTTCTGTGAGATAAGGATCAGGCTCTGACTACAGAGCCAGCTGGTCTGGACAGGCAGCTGCCTGGCGCTGGCCCGAGGCCCCTCGCTGCAGCACTGGGACTCTTTTTTAAAGATACTTATTTATTTATTTGAAAGGCAGGATGACAGAGAAGGACATGGACACATACCCACACATACAAAGTGAACGCCCACTGGTTCACTCCTCATACGGCCAGGTCGGGGCCAGGTTGAAACCACAAGTCAGGAATCCCACTGGCAGGGGCCCAGTTACTTGGGCCTCCCCAGGCATATTAGCAGGGAGCTGGATCAGAAGCAGAGCAGCCGGGCCCTGAAACCAGTGCTCAGATGTGGCACACCAGCATCCTAACGCAGCGGTTTAACCCTCTGCACTGCAAGGCCGCCCCAACTGTGACTTTCTGGTCTCTTGTCTCACGGGAGCTCCCAAGCCTGTGTGGAGGTGGCGTTCTCCAGGTCCACAGGGAGGATGAGCACCTGCTGCACAGATACCCAGGAGGTGGGGACACGGAGCTGGCCCGCTGGGAGCTTCGCTCTTTAGGTGAAAGTGCTCTTTAAATTGTAATTTACACTTTCCTGGTTATTAATGTGACACACGCACTGGGGCCGATGCTGTGGCATAGTGGGTTAAAGCCCCAGCCTGAAGTGCCGGCATCCCATATGGACGCCAGTTCAAGTCCCTACTGCTCTACCTCCAATCCAGCTCTCTGCTATGGCCTGGGAAAGCAGCAGAAGATGGCCTGAGTCCTTGGGCCCCTATACCCGTGTGGGAGACCAGGAGGAAGCACCTGGCTCCTGGCTTCGCATCAGCCCAGCTCTGGCCATTGCAGTCATTTGGGGAGTGAACCAGCAGATGGAAGACCTCTTTCTCTGGCTCTGGCTCTCCCTCTCTCTGTAACTCTTTCAAATAAATAAAATAAATCTTAAAAAAAAAAAAAAAACATACGCATAGCGGGCTGACACAGTCCAGCCAGATGTGATAACCCCTGGCCCCTCCACACACTACGCAGACCCCACCAAGGGCATCCTTATCTCAAGTGCAGGCCGCCCCTTGCCAGACCTGAGAGTCCCTTCCCTGGGGGCTGAGGCCACTACCCACCTTGCCCTGCAGCTGCTGCACCTCCTTCACGTGCTCACGGTAGCTGGCCTGCATGCGCGCCTGCACAGCTGCGATCTCCTGCTCCCGGGCCACCAGCTGCTTCTTCACCTTGGCCTCCCCGGCTGCTGCCTTGGCCTTTTCTGCTGCCATCTCCTGGGAAGAGAATAGCAAAGGAGCCAGTCAGGCCCGCGGGGGTAGAAGTAGAGGCACCCCCAGGGTTGGGAGGAGGCTGGACAGATCCCTCCTGCTGGCCAGAGCCACCAAGGGACCCCCCAGCTACAGTAGGAGCACCAAGAGACAAGGGATCCTGGGAAATCCTGCTGGCTGGGTGTGGGCTGATGCCAGGCCTTGGCTGCAGTGGAGCCGTGTAGACCCCGCACCATCCTTGGGCCCTCGTGGGCACCATCAGCTCAGCCCCTCTGCTGACAGCACCCCAGTGTGGCTCAGTCCAGGCTCCCATAGCCCACGTCCCCTCAAGCACTTCTGTCGGGCCTGAGAGGCAGTAAACCTTGGTGGCTGGGATGGGGATGAAGACATCGTTGCTCAGGGCCAGCCCCACGACTGCAGGGCCTGGACACTGAGAGCTGTCATTCTTCCACCTCAGCCCAAGGGAACATGTGCTCCAGTCAGTGCTGCATGCCCAGTCTGGGGAGCAGAGCATAGGGGCAGCAGGGTTGGCCACGGTCTGAGTCACCCCAGAGCTGTGGTACTGCACAAAGCTCAGGGGATGGCAGGGGTGACAACGTGAGGAGGGGCGGCGAGTGTGCTCCCTGTCTCTGGCCAGGCTGACACCTGCCTGGTGCGCACACACCACGGGCACAGCTCCTCTGGGCAACCGGGATGCCAGTGTCCCATGAGATTCAGGGCGTCCCCTTCCCTGCCCCAGGCAGAGCAGAGAAGAGGAACCAGTATGCAAGGGAGGCCCATCCCCAAGCAGGTGTGCCCTTTCCTCAGACAGCAGAGCCCGGAGAGGGCAGGGCTGATCGGGCTGGCACCGGTACTAGTGCGGTTCTGTGCACTGGCACTCCCAGGAGCAGCTGGCACCTGCCAGCCCTGCTTTTCCAAGGCAGTCCTCCTTCCGGCTGTGCCTGGTGAGCCCGCAGGTCCAGCTAAGGCACACTTGCCGGCCCTCTCCAGCAGTGGGAGGGCATCACCAGCACTGCACCCACTGCAGACAAGCCAGGCTCACATGAGGACTGCGATCTGCACTGCAAGCAGAGGCCGCTGGGCCTCGGAGAGGACAGACGAGACCAGGGCTGGGGAACAGCCGGACCTGGGAAGGTGCAGTCCAAGAGGTCTCAGAAGGGGCAGGAAGGCCAATACCCTCCTCCGTCCAGGGAGGTGACAGAGGGCCTCTTCCAACGCAGGCCCAGCGTGGGCAGAGCAGGTGCAATGCGGAAGGCGAAGCCTCCACCACCAAAGTGGGAGGGCTCCTCTCTGTTCCAGGTTCCCCCATGCCAGCCCCTTGAAGTACCTGGCCCAGCCTCAAGAAAGAGGAAACCAAATCTGGAGAGCCCCAGCACACCAATGGCCACACAGAGGGAAGGGGGGGCTGGGGGAGCTGTCCTCTGCCCACCTCTGTTCTATACACCAGACATCCTTTCCCAGCCCGGGCAGGCCTCATGTGGTTCTTGGTATCCACCAGGCTCAAGGCATGCGTGTCCCAACTTCCTGGGGGTCAGGGTCCTGAGACTACCAGAATCCAGTGTGATTTTCCCCCTCCTAGTTGGCTATTGGGGTTTTGTGGAGGGCAGAGAGAAGTCACTTCATCCTCAGCACGTCTGTTTAGTTCTGTGGCCTCTTTTAAGACCTCCAAATTCCAGGACTCCCGCTGCCCACCCCCATTCCCCCTCTTCCTCCCGCCCCTCCACCCCGGCCCCTCCTGTGAAATTCTGACTTTGGTAACAAGGTTTGGACTGGTTTCCCAAAAAAGCAGTCCTGGTGGTGGGAGGGGTGGAAGCCTCCACGTGGAGCCCAGTTTTCCTTGGCTGTGTAGGGGGATGAGGCCTGGCACCATCACTGGGCAATGACTGTGCCTCCGCTTTCTCTCGGGCACGTTCCCAGCTCCGCAGGGCTCTGCGTGGTGCAAGCTTCAAGCCTTGGCCGTTTGACTGAGAAAGGGCGGGTAGAGGCACAGCCTGCAGGCAACCTCCACCCAGAGAAGGTTAACAACTGACAACTGGAGCTCTTCTCACCCTACCCTGAGCACCTCCTCCCCAAGGGTCCCGGAGCCCCAGGGCTCCTTAGGCACGTTCCCTAAAGCCCAGCATCCACGTGTGGTTCAGAGTAGAGGCCCTGGCGACGTGGACTGCAGTGCCAGGAAGATGATTATTGCAAAGGCTCCCAAGAAGGCTGAGCCTCGTCGGTGACGTGGCGGGAGCCCTTGCCAGGATTCCCGGCACCCAAGCTCTGGGTCCTGCAGACGCTCACAGGGCCTGGACAGAGCTCTCGGGATGCTCGAGCCCATCACCCCCAGGGGATGGGACCTGGACTGGTCCTTGAACCTCATTTTGCTAGGATTTCACGTGGGAAGCACCGATCTATCAGATGACGGCCCCACAAAACAGAATTAACCAAACCCCTCCAGTTCAACTATACAACTCGCTAGCGGGACCCAGCAAGCCTGTGAAAGGTCCTGGCCCTCTCACCACCTCCTGCTGGGGATTAAGGCCAGAGGAACGTGGCCCTTTTCACTCGTCAACTTCCCTCCAGAGTGCTGGGCTGGGGACAGGGCACCACAGTGAGAACATGTTGGTTCTGCTCAGGGCTCTCAACAGAAAGCTGCCACAGCCCACAGTGCACAAATCCCAGGAGCACGACAGATGCCAGCTACTCCCAGGAAATGCCAGTGAAGGCCTGTTCCCTTAGCTGGGGCAGCCTTGGGCCCCGGTTGCCACTTGCTCATGGACGGCCTGGCAGGTTGGGCTGGGCCAGGAGGCCAAAGAGGGCTTGCTGTGTGGGGTCCAAGGCCCAACAGGAGCCACATACAGCATGCCTGACGGGAATGAGGACCTCAGTGTGGGAAGAGCCTAGGGAGCTCCAGAAGGCTCCAGAGTAAGAAGGCAATGTGCAGAGCCCCGCAGAGGAGGGCACCCAAGGGCAAGAGAAGGGCTGGAGGCGAGGCCCAGGGAAGCGAGAATGGGCGCTGCTTGTCTGCAGACAGCAGCGTGGGCACAGGGGAAAGGCCAGAGGCAGGGCAGGTGGGGAGGCGGGGTTAAGGCCTAGGAGCTGAGCAGAGCTGGAAGAGGTCCTCACGGGGCCACAAAAGCCTCCGGGAGCACAGAGAGCTTCAGGCCGCTGGGAGGAAGCTGTGGCAAGAGTGCAGAGGGCCCTGGCCGCACAGGCCTTTAAACCTCTGCTCGCCTTGGAGCCACGACCTGGCGCTGGAGTGCGGGAGGCAGTGGAAAGCAAAGGCTTCGCTCCAGAGCTCATAGCCCGCGATGTCTCCTACTGCCCTGCATAGACAGGGTGGGGCTGCTGGACTAGTGAGCTGTCTATGTTTGCTGCCATCTTGGTTCTGGAAATCAAACCACACGGTCAATTCTGAGGCAGAGCACGGGCGCCCGGTGACCAGCACAGGGGCCCTGTCTCCTGGGCTTCCTTCTAGAGGGGACGTACCCCCTTACACCTTACAGAGAATCCAGCAAAAGGAAGAGATGGGGCCATGCGTCACCGCCAGAGGCCACTCTGTGCAGGAGGGGCAGGCAGGTGTGACCCTCGAGCAGACTTTGTGGGGTCACATTTTCACAGGGTTCTTTGTTCACAAAGATAGGGAAACAAGACTTAACTAGCGGTGTGCCGGGCAGCTGGCCTTTGGGGTGTGAGGGCTCTCACTTGCAGTGCTTGCCAATTTCTGTGGCCTCTGCCTAACTTGCAGCAGGATGCCTGAGCTGGGAGCCAGGGAGAGATGGGCACCACAGGCCTCCATGAGCCAGGGCAAGCAGCCCCTCCCTCCTGTGTTTAACCAACAACCCAGTGTGGCTCATGTGGACGCTGCCCATGGACACGTCTTCTGAGATAAGGCACAGTCCCACGTGAACAGAGGGAAGGCCACTGGAGGCCTGACCATCCCCCACCTGGCGAACCTTCCACCTCCTGAGTCTAGGATAGAGTGTCAGGCTACCTCATTTCCAAGTTCTTTTCGAACATGAGGCTGAAGGCACCTGGAGAAAGGGCTGCAGGTGGTGGACAAGCAGGGAGGGGACAGCTTCCCAATGCAGCACAACCACCCCGCAGACCCCCTTGCCCTGCTCTGCGTGTCCTCTTGGAAGGCAGGGCTCCAGGAAGTAGGGAGGCCAAGGGAGGGACTCCAGGGAACTTAGCAGGGTGAAGGGTGGCCCTCTGTGCCATGGGCCCCAACACATCCTAAACGATGCCACCCGGGGAACAGCTCTGCTCCACCAAGCTGGCAGCTGACCCAAGGAGCTGCTTCCCTGCACACCACTCTCTGAATGGGAAAAGGAAGGGAAAAGTCCCCCTGACGTGCCCTGCAACATGGTTTCACCCCAATTCACAAGAAGCCGCACGGATCAACGGCATCCAGGTGCAGAGACCCTCCTCGTGGTGGAACCAGCCGGGAGAGCCAGTTCTGGCCATCATCCCTATCACACATTGAGCCCAGCGCCCTGCCCAGCTCCTGTGCACTCTTCCCTTCGCTCACTGGTCGGGCAAACAGCTCCGTGCCTGCAGATCCCAGCCAGGAGCTGCGCCCTGGCTCCCGTGATCAAGGCAGCAGGGGCTCCTGGGTGGAGGTCTGCAGAGGGCAGGGACAGCAGGGCCTGTACCTTGTTGAGCTCCCTCAGTTTGCTCTTGGCGACAGCCGCGTCTTCCTGCTCCGTGGCCAGCAGCTTCTCCTTCTCTTCCAGCTGTCGTTTCAGAATCGCCACGGGGTCGCCCTTCTGAGTGGCCTGGAAATGCCCACCAGAGCTTTATAAACAGAGGGGATAGACAGACCCTGGGCTCAGGCCCCCACCTCAGCCATCAGACAAGGGCAGAGCCCAGTGCCGGCTGGATGGCGAGCGCACGCTTCAACACGGGTGTCCCGCCTGACTCTGGACGCTGCCCCAGCCACGCAGGTAGAGATGTCCCTGGGCAGTTCTTGCAAGTGTGGCCATTTCCAGCCCCTCCGAGGGACACCTGGACTTTATTTTTGGCTGAGTCACCCCTGAGCTGGTGTGGGCAGCCTGAAGGTAAGGGAGGTGGTCCCTGGGTTGGTGGCCTGAGCTGAGCCTACCTCCTGCAGTACTCATGTCCAGGAGGGCCCCGCTCCCTGGGCAAGGAACCCCCAGCAGGGCTGATAATAATCAAGATTGGAGTCATGCCTCAGGGCAGGGCTCCCCAGCACAAAATTCTCCAGCAAGATGACCTTGCATCCTGACTCTGGGTTTAAGGAACAAACACAGGTACACTGGACTTCCTGGCCTCACTGGTCGGAGGGCCAGGGATGGAGCTAGCCTCTGGACTTGCATCTGACAGCAGGGGTGCTTTCGGGTTCATCAAAGGCTTCCCTCACGTATGCTATGCCCCACAACTTCCTCACTGTTCCTGGGGCTCTGGCTGCAAACCAATGGGGTCCCAGTTCCTGTGTTCCACCCCTGCTACCTCCCCAGAGTCCCCTGTAACAGTCTGCAGCGGCTCCTTCACAGCCTCCCAGGACCCTGCCCAGAAGTGCAGGCTGTTTTGTGAACATTCTCTCCACAGCCTAGCAGGTGGTTATGGCCAGCCCAACAAGCATCCTCCGCTGGGGAGTTGGGGCTCCAGGGCCAGGGAGGCAAAGGAAGGAAGGGCTAGACCGCCTTGGCCAGCTGCAGGGGCCTCACAGTGTGACCAGGGGAGGGGGCCCACCTTATGCCAGGTGTCCTGAATGATGCCCGCCTTCTCGGACAGGATCTCGATGAGCCGCTGGGCCTCGCCCTCGTTGAACACCATGCTTCCAACCGTGGAGACCAGTGTCTTATAGGGCAGGTAGAGAGGGCTGTCAGAGTCCGGGGGCCCTGTGCCGCGAGAGCAGAAGAGCTGGGACTTAACACCCACATCGAAATGCTCGCCACAGCTTTGAAGCCCCTCCCTCACTGCCCCACAGGGCCAAGGAGGAGGACTCTGCCTGGCTGGGGCGGCAGGCTGGGTGGGTGGGCAGGCTCTAGGGGCCTCCTGCTCTTAAGGGGCCCCTGCACCAGCTTCCAACCTTGCCCAGAGAGGTCTCAGCCTGGGCTGGGAGCAACCAGCCTCCCTTGTTAATCACCGAGTAGAACTCCGCGAGGCACATTTCCCCCAGAGATGGCTTCTCTCTCCTTCTTTTCCCAGCAATGCCTGGGCCCAATTCTCCTCCCCTGCCTGGCTCAGCAAGGTTCCCACAACCTGGCCGTGACCAAGCCCCACAGCCCTGTGGGCCCTGCCTGACCCCCCAAACCCATCACTCACCACACACATGCAGAGTCATGGGAGAAGAATAGAAGGCAAGGGGAGGCTGCTTCCTGCACATCCTGGCCCAAACTCCCTATTCCCAACCCCCCTGGAGCAAGTTCAAGCACAGGTCTGGGGAAAGGGAAGCCTGGGCCAGGCTCCTTTAGAACACGAGTGACCGCCTGGAGGACACAGCCATTCGCCAACCACCAACGGCCTCCTCTGAAAACCTCCTGGCACCTCCCCCCATCTCCCCCACCCCCAGTCAGTTCTGCCCTCACTGTGGCTCTCAGGAAGCCTTGAGGGTGCAACAGGGCACACTGATGAAATGAACGCCCAGGCAGTCATCTCTGTCCAGGCCGCATCTGCCTCGTGGCTGAATGACAGGGCCCAAAACAAGTGGAGACAAAGTAAACAGACCAGCCTGCCACTTCAGCTAAGCCCACCTCAGAAGGACAAGGACTGGGGGGGCAGTTTCCATAGCAACCCCGAATTCACTGGCTTGTCACAATATTTCCACTGATTCGTCACAATATTTTCATGGCAAGTTGAAGCATTTAGCATGATACCTCGGCAAGGGGAGCGTGGGGCGTGGGCAAGCTGCCTGCTATGAGCACCTCTGTAACAGAACTCGGAGAAGTTCGGCAGATTAAACATAGCCAAGCTGACACTGCAGGCGTCGCGGGCAGGGGATGGAGGAAGCCCCCCTTCTTTCTCGTCGTGGCATTGTGTCCACATTCTGATATAAAACGGTTTGTGGTAAGTGTCTGCTCTCTGCAGGAGAGTCTGAGCACAGCCCGTCACGAGGAAAGCCCACGTGGGCACTCACCCTCGGAGCAGCCCCGTGGCCTTCCCTCCCACCCAACTTCCAGGAGAGGGAGCCCTGTGTCGGAGACACCACCGGAAACGCAGCCTGGACAGGAAGAGCGCGTGGCCTGTGGCCTGCTGACGCCTGCAAAGGTCACCGAGCCCGCAGCATGGCTGCTGGGACTGCAGTGCTACAGGTAGGATGCACTCAAAGGCTTGGTCAAAAAATAAACAAACTCTCTGTAGATGTCATGCACTGACTGCATGCTGCAGCAGTACTTCTGATCAATTGGCTTAGGCAAAAACATGGCATTCAAGTGGACTCCATTTGTTTCTGGCAGCCCTGGTTCACGTGGCTGAGATGGTACACTGCAACCACAGGCTGCTCTACCCCCTCCCAACCCTGCTGAAATTCTGGCGGCACCTGTCCCTGCAGGGGCCACAGGCGATGGAGGGCTCTGGCCTCTCACGCTCTCCCCACAAGATGCCCCTTCCAGGCCTTATACCGAGCTTGGCTTCCTGTGCAAATACCACCTGGCCCACTGCTCTCTGTGGTGCCTCCACAGCTGTGTGCTTCCTCCAGCATCTGCTGTCTAAGGGTTTCCAGGGTTTTCCCAAGAGTTGCATTCTTATACATCTTTATTAAAGCTTGCTAATTTAATTAATCTCCATTAATATTTTAATTTAAAAATAAAAAAACTGTACTCAAAACTACATAAAGTCTAATTCTCCTCTGCCCACTCAACACCCCCACATAAACTTGCAGAACCTTCTCCATGCTCCTGCCCACACTTATCTTTTTTTTTTTTTTTTTGACAGGCAGAGTGGACAGTGAGAGAGAGAGAAAGAGAGAAAGGTCTTCCTTTGCTGTTGGTTCACCCTCCATTGGCTGCCACGGCTGGCGCGCTGGGGCCGGCGCACCATGCTGATCCAATGGCAGGAGCCAGGTACTTCCCCTGGTCTCCCATGGGGTGCAGGGCCCAAGCACCTGGGCCATCCTCCACTGCACTCCCTGGCCACAGCAGAGAGCTGTCCTGGAAGAGGGGCAACCGGGATAGAATCTGGCGCCCCGACCAGGACTAGAACCCGGTGTGCCGGCACTGCAAGGCGGAGGATTAGCCTAGTGAGCCGCGGCGCGGCCCACACTTATCTTTAAAATTACTTTTAAAGGGCCGGCTCCTGGCTCCTGCCATCGGATCAGTGTGGTGCGCCGGCCGCAGCGCGCCGGCCGTGGCGGCCATTGGAGGGTGAACCAACGGCAAAGGAAGACCTTTCTCTCTGTCTCTCTCTCTCACTGTCCACTCTGCCTGTCAAATAAAAAAAGAAAATTACTTTTAAAGAAACATAACTTCGAGGCTGGCACTGTGGTGTAGTAGGCTAAGCCTCCTCCTGCAGTGCTGGCATCCCATGTGGGTGCCAGATTGAGTCCTGGCTGCTCCTCTTTTGATCCAGATCTCTGCTGATGGCCTGGGAAAGCAGTAGAAGATGGCCCAAGTCTTTGGGCCCTTGCACCTGTGTGCGAGACCTGGAGGAAGCTCTTGGCTCCTGGCTTTGGAACAGCCCAGCTCTGGCTGCTGTGGCCATCTGAGGAGTGCACCAGTGGATGGAAGACCGCTCTCTCCCTGTCTCTCCTTCTGTCTGTAACTCTATCTCAAAAATAAATAAATAAAGTCTTAAAGAAAAAACCAAACTATAACTTTACAAAAGCATTTTTCATGAAATCATTTAGGTAATGACTGTGTCACCTTTATTGTCCCCAAATCAGGGGCTGTGAAACCAAAATAAAAAAGAAAAGTGCTCAGAAGCAGGAAGAACTCCTGGGCCCCTGGGTAAGTCACATTTAAATAAGGCAGTAACAGCAACACCTGCTCACATGTCCCGTGCATACCAGGAGGCATACCGGCAGCTCCCGTAATCCCTGGTACTGTGAACCCTTAAGGTACTAAGAGAGATTTGTCAACACTCAACATCTAATCTGTAAAACCACAGACCGAAAAGAGCCCAGGGCACTAAATCCCACAGGTCAGCTCACTGCGGGGGCAGAGAATGCAGAGGGGAGACAGGGCTGAGTCTCACCATGACAGCGTTGGGCAGACCCCCACCCAGCAGAGGGTACGGTGACATCCAGAAGGGCTCTGGACACGTTATTTCATCCCCAGGCAACATTCCCATGGGGGAACTTGAGCCAGAATCCTCAGTTCTGCGGATTTGTCCATGAGACTAGAAATGAGTTTTATGTGCCATCTCTGACCTTTAGTGCTGTCAGCTAATTCCATCAAAAAAACAAAAGAAACGGATAAAACTGAGGGGCTGAACACGCACCCCGTGAACGGTGTCTGGTCTGGTCGGCAGGTGGCCTGGGCTCTGTGGCTTTCCACCTGCATGCCTGCATGCTTAACCGTCTTTGGTCTCAGTTCCCTTGTCTGTGAAGTGGAGGTGTCATCTGTCCCCCCTCACAGCCTAGCTGCAGAGATTAAACTGCAACATGCTTGGGACAACGCACAGCAGAAGGAAGCAACAGGGCCAGCCTTCAAGGCCCAACCAGAGGAAAGGCCCAGACCCTGACCCCTCAGGATGGACAGCTGGGCGCTTTCCCTGCTCTCACAGATGGAATGGAAAAGGCAGACAAGGCTGGCACTCCAGAGCAAAGTCTGTCCAGGGTCGTGGCCAGGACAGAGCATTGGAGCCTGGGAGCCTATTGCTCTGGCCTGGACACCACTGTCTTCACTCAAGATGCTAAACAGGCAGCACTTTAGCTAAGAGAAGCCCTGTGCCTCCTAGGATTCCCAGCCCAAAATTACACAGTGGCTCGGGTAATGTGCATTTTGCCCCAAATTTCAAAATCATGCTATGCTCCCTTTTGCAAACACACTGGAAGCTTAACCCTAAAATTAAACTCGCCACGCAAAGACGCATGCAGGATTGTGTTTCCCTCTCACTGTCAACCATGGGGTCCTTTAGAGAGAATCTGCTCTCCGCCTACATAATTATCAGGTTCCCAATGGCCAGCTCTCAGCCCTAAGAGGAAGGTCTCAATCATAAGGGACTTAGGAGGCTCTGCAGCCCAGCACTGGCTCAGCAGCTGCCCCAACAGTGTCCAGCTACTGAAGGCCTGGCTCACTCAGCCAGCAGGGCAGGCATCGGAACCGTGCCAGGACTGCTCCGATGCCTGTGGACAGCTGCTGGTGAACAGTGGGGATTATCGCCTCGGGCCCAGGATGGGCCCATGGAAAAGCTCCAGCTCCACAGCAGCTGCCACTCAATGCGCCCAGCAGCCATGCTCGGAGCAGGCAGGTCTAGCAGGTCTCCACAGTAGTATGCACCTACTGTGTACCTGGGAGTCTGCAAAATGCTAAGCCTGGAAAGGTAAGCTAGGAAGGTAGGACTGCAGTTGAGAGAGGCAGAGGACACAGGACAATAGAGCAGTACGGAGGGAGTCGAGGCAAGCAGCACAACAAGAGCTTTAAGCAGGAGCCACACGCATCACCAAGGAAGGAGGCAGCGTGTAGGCTTCGGGAAGGGACGAGGCACAGGAAAGGAGCCGAAGCTCGCAGGGCTGGCTGGTCAGACTCCCACAGGCAATGGAGTAGGTCCCAGGCATTCTGATTTCATCCTGTAGGTGAAGAGCAATGTCTAAGAGGGAGCGAGGTTTGCATTTAGGGGAACGTGGTTTCAGGACACCCAGAGGGATGAGGCCAGAGGTAGCACTCCAGGCAGGAGCCCAGGACCGCGGGCCAAACCCGAGTATTCAGGAGGCCAAGGTGGTAGGAAAGGTGCAGGGGTCAAGTCAGGGACTCTGACAGTGGAAGCTGAGGCAGCGCCTGGTCTTCACTCATCTTCCTAGGATGAAGGGGCCACCCTGGAGAGCATGGATCCCCACAGAAAGGAATCTGACCCGACTCAAACAGCTTCCATGGCCTGCCGTCCCAGTCACCCAGCTGAACGCAGTCTGCTGCAAAAAGGCAAAGGGCCAGGACCCCCGGGAGGGGCTCCCTGTGCTCCTAGAAGCGCAGCGCTGCACAGGTAACCACCAGCGTCTACAGCTAGAGATTCAGAAACGTAAGACAAGGCCCCTACTCCTGCTGAGCCCAAGTCCTGACAGCTTTCCTCCTGTGAGTCGGAAGCAGCAGCTCCCTTCAGGGTTCCTGTCTGCAGGATCAAGGGGCTCTGGCCAACATCACGGCCAGCCTCGCCCTGACTGCACCTCTGCGGTCTGTGGCTGTGAAGGGTCCCAAGCCCATGAGGACAGCAACCTGTACAAGGTCCTGGCAGATAGCAGAGCTGCCAAATGCACTGGGAGGCACCGTGATTCCTCCCAATCCATTCTCCTCTCACTGCTCACCAGCCAGCAACCCAGGCAGACCCAGGGCAGCATGCCAATGGCCACCTCCAAACCCAGCCCAGGCTATGAAGTCCAGCCCACTCGGGCGCTGGGAGGCACGGCTGCCCTTGACCCCCCACTGCCACAGCCATCCTACCTGGAGTTGTAAGTGTGCTGGAACTAAGTACAAATCACGTCCACAACAACCCGTGTCTGGCTCCTCTGGCTGCACAAAGAACAAAGTGTGCAGAACTGGGTGGCTGCATGTTGACGACATCCCACGGAATTTAAAAGTGAAATGACTTCACTGCTTTGTTGCTTCCCTCAGTTCCAACAAAAACAAATGCATGCCCAGGGGAAACTCATGTCCCAGGTTGGTTTGTTTTTTTTACAAAAAGACGACCCCTGGAGGATCAGGGGGTGAGACCCTTCCTTCTCAGGCACATGGAGACCCGAGCAGACAGCCCTAGGCTCCCTGATCCCCAGGGCCTGGGGCTGCCATGGCCCCGGCGCTGCTGTATTCAGGTGGCTGAAGGGAGGCTTCTGGAAGAATCATCTAGCGGCCACTCACACTGATGCTTGGCTCACTTCTCTAGGGGACTTTGTGTTCTTTTAAAAGAAGCAGAGGGATGGGGGCCGGTGCTGTGGTGCAGCAGGTTAAGTCGTGTCTGCAGTGCCAGGATCCCACATGGGCATGGGTTCGAGTCCTGGCTTCTCTGCTTCCAATCCAGCTCCTTGTTAATGGCTTGGGAAAGCAGGTCATGGAAAGAAGATGGCCCAAGTCGTCAGGTCCTTGCACCCATGTGGTAGATAGGGAAGAAGCTCCTGGCTCCAGTTCTGGCCGTTGTAGCCATCTGGAGAGTGAATCAGTGGATGGAAGATCTCTCTGTCTCTCCTCTCTCCCTGTAACTCAGACTTTCAAGTAAAAATAAATAAATAAAAAAGGCAGAGGGAAAGGCAAGACTGGGTTTAAAAAACTAATGCAGAAAGTGAATACACGTCCCCAGCCCCCACGAGTTTCCTTCAGAGCTTCAGACCACGAGAAAGCGAAGGAATTGGGTCAGACTTCCTCTCCTCCCCATCTCTGCACCTGGGCAAGGGAGGGTGGGCCTGAGAAGGGGCTTCCCAGGAGAGAAACCACGCTGCCATCTGCTGGCCAAGTCACTTCCGCCAAGTTTGAGCCCTGCTTCCTGCTTCTGCAACACAGGCTTCAGGGCACACCCACCCTGCAGAACAGCATGGGGAATAAATGCACAGAACAGAGCTTCCTAAACCACACAGCTCCCCAGATGCCTGGCTGAGAAGCAACCCAGTGCGTGGTGGCCAGCACCGGCCTAGGTCACGGCAGGTCCAGGTGGGCGTACATGGGCACGGTGGGGAGGAAGGAGTGTCGCTATCAGAAGTCCAACAGCCCTACTATGCTACAGACACCTTGAACGCAGTTTTCCTGGCAAGTGTGCTGTCTTCCTCCAGCCCCATGACCCTTGCCCACACTGGGTTACAAAGTCTGATTTTAAATTCTATTTCCAGAGCTGGAGCAGGCACCCACTAAGGCTGCACACAATGTGGAGCTCACATAACCTGCCCCCCAAGACACTGCCAAGTTCCAGCATGTGGGAGCCACCCTGAACAGAACACCTGTGTGCCAAGGGCTGGGCTGGCCACTGGCCACCATCTTTCCTCATCCCAGCCCAACGGAGCAAGACCCTCCCCTCCAAGGCTCACAGGATGCCCGAGAAAACACCAAAGGACAGCATTCCATCAGCTGTGCTGGAAGGTTTACTTAATTCAGAGAGCACAGTGGAGTTTTTGTTCCTTCTCCACTTAAAAAACAACACATGGTATAGAAAAGCTGGGAAATGCAGGGCTCGCACTGTGAGGTAGCAGTGAAGCCACTGCCTGCAGTGCTGGCATTCATATGGAAGGAGTTCCATATGGGCACCAGTTCGAGTCCCGGCTGCTCCACTTCTGATCCAGCTCTCTGCTATGGCCTGGGAAAGCAGTAGAAGATGGCCCAATGGCCGGCGCCACGGCTCACTAGGCTAATCCTCCACCTGCAGCACCGGCACCCCGGGTTCTAGACCTAGTCGGGGTGCCAGATTCTGTCCCGGTTGCCCCTCTTCCAGTCCAGCTCTCTGCTGTGGCCCGGGAGGGCAGTGGAGGATGGCCCAGGTCCCTGCGCCCTGCACCTGCATGGGAGACCAGGAGGAAGCACCTGGTTCCTGGCTTTGCATCAGCGCAGCGCACCGGCCGTGGCAGCCACTTGGGGGGGTGAACCAACGGAAAAAAAGGAAGACCTTTCTCTTTGCCTCTCTCAGTGTCTTAACTCTGCCTGTCAAAACAAACAAACAAACAAACAAAACCCACACACACAAAAAAAACCAAAAAAACAAAAACAACAACAACAAAAAAAATGGTCCAAGGGCCCCTGCACCCACGTGGGAGACCCGGAAGAAGCTCCTGGCTTCGGATTGGCACAGCTCCAGCTGTTGCAGCCTTTAGGGGAATGAACCAACAAATAGATGGAGGACTCTCTCTTCTCTCTGCCTCTCTGTAACTCTGCCTTTCAAATAAATAAATAAATCTTGAAAAAAAAAAAAAAAAAGGAAAAGCTGGAAAAAGCAAATGCAGAAGGGTGCAAGATACTCAAAGTTACCCATGATACTACCTCCCAAATGGGGTCTTCTTGCTCCCCCTGGACTTAACAAGGTGGCGTAGGGGGTGGCCATAGGTGCTTTCTACCCTGTGGAAGCAGGGTAGGCTCTCCTGGGCCTTGGCATGATGGTCTTGTGACTCCTGAGTCAAGCCAGGAGCGGAGGTCCTGCAGAAACCAACCCACAGGGGCCGGCACTGTGGCGTAGTAGGCTAAGCCTCCACCTGCAACACTAGCATCCCTTTTGGGCGCCGATTTAAGTTCCAGCTGCTCCACTTCCGACCCAGCTCCCTGCTAATGGCCTGGGAAAGCAGTGGAAGATGATCCAAGTCCTTAGATCTCTACACCCACATGCGAGACCTGGAAGAAGCTCCTGACTCCTGACTTCGGAACTGCCTAGCTCTGGCTGTTACAGCCATCTGGGGGAGTGAACCAGCAGATGGAAGACCTCTCTCTCTGCCCTTCTATCTGTAACTCTACCTCTCAAATAAGTAAACAAATCTTAAAAAAAAAAAGCCAATCCCCATTCTCAGAGCAAAGTGGAGCTGCCCTTGTGAGGCAGAAACCCAGGGTCCTCTGGTGCCTGCATGCTCTCCAATGTGCAGGGGAAGGTCAAGAAGGCAATGCCTGAGCTGGCCTTGGCCTCACCCAACAGCAGCACTGAGTGGCCCCACCTCCAGCTGACAGCAGACTGTCCTGGAGCTCGGCTAACTTTGGGGTCCCACAATCACATCCCGTGCCCAAAGTTTAGGGCACAGGCCCACATCCTACTGATTGGGACTCAGCTCCAGGTGCCAGGGTAGAACAGCTCTCCTGATGGCTTAAAACCAAGATGCAATGGCCACACCACCGACACAGGACAGGGCTGGGGGCGAGAGGCAAGCCAGCACCATTACAAGGGCAAAGACCAAATCCAAGGATAAAAGCAGGTGTTTAACAAACAGCCCCCATCAAGTACACATGCTTTCTTATTAGACCCTGTGCCTGAATGCTGAGTTAACCACTGCAGAAGGAACCGGCTAAGGGCCAGACTCCAAGCACAGTGCAGCTTCAGTTCTGGGAAACTGTCCCTTCTCTGTGATTCCGCCCATTTCTCCTGCTCCAAACATTTTGAAGAGAATTCCTGGCCCTCTTATTAAAAGCAAGTATTTCTCCTTATTCCACACCTGGGTATATGATGCTCCCCCTTAAACTTATCACCATTTCCAGGGCCACAGGACTGTAGAGACAGTGACTAAGTCAGAACACCATCACGTGGGCCACTGGCTGTCCACTGTGATGTGTTTTTTAGCACTGTCTTAAACATGCAGCCCACTTCTGACTCGGCAATCACCCTTCTAGGAACTTACAGACACTCACTCAATGATATATGCACATTACTGCACTGATTAAAAAAAAAAAAACTACACACACACACAGAGTCTGCATACTATTTAAATGCAATTTGAATAAATTATGATACTTTCACGCTACTGAATATTATGCGGCTGAACCGGGAGCTTTGCAAGTGCAATGTGGAAAGATGTCACCAACACACTGTTTAAAAAAAAAAAAAAAAAAAAAAGAGCAATTCCTAGGCGGAGGGCATTACAGCTCCCGTGTGTGGTACCCATGTGACAAGCAGAGTGTCCCCAGGGCCCCTGGAAAGTGAGGAGTGATGGAGGTGGAATAGGGAGAAAGGATTTTCAATTTTCACTCTCCATGCTTCCGTGCTCTCCGATTCTGTTTGCTGAACACATGTATTTATTCCACAATAAATTTTAAAAAGCAAGGATGAAGAAGGCAGGTGTTCCCTGTTAAACACAGCTATGGACAAGGGGTAAAAACCTGTCACATGCCCCAATTTGCTCTTGTAGGAAAATCAGAGCTGAAGGTCTGGAAGAGTTCCAACCTGGGCCTGCAGAACCACGTCCTGAGCCAGCCTCCACACCTGCCGGTGTGGGGACACCTGTCAGCCACATGGGCCCTGCACTGACCAGATGACAGGGACAGCCCGGAAGACTGAGGAGGCACCTCCTGTCTCTGGGGGACCCCAGCTCCAGGGCTGGCTTTGCTGTCAATCTGCTGTGTGTCGTGGACCAGGCATCTCGGGTCCTGTGCCCTCACTTGAAGCGCCTCAGTGATGTGGAGGGCAGCAGGCTGCTCATTCCACCCAGACGTTTGGAGCAGGCACCCAGCACAAGCAAGGGGAAGGGGCTGTGTGTGACGTCAACATGGGGCTCCAAGACAGGCCAGTCTTCAGAGTCACCTGCAAGGGGACCAAGGGAACACTTCCCTCCAAACGGCTCCTGATTAGAACCGTGCCATGCAACACACTCCGTGCTGCTGGAGATGTCCTTTGCCTGCACTGTCCAAAGGCAGCCACTGGCCACATGATCACGGAGTGCTGGAATGCGGCTGGCACAAATGGGGAAGTGGATCTTTAATGTTACTCACTTCTGGCATGACTTTTAAGGGCCCCTTACTGGCGGCTCCCACACTGGGCAGCACAGCCCTAGGCCTCACTCTTGGCTGTCTGTTGCGAAGAATGCTCCTGTGCCCCAGTACAGGATTTGTAGGAGCAGCTCCCAACTCCTGCCACAACATCTCCTTGACCCCTGCAGCATGGTCACCAGGCTACCTCACCCCAATGCTCACACCCTCCAGGGTCCTGATTTCTGGAGGTACAGGGGCAGTCAGCCTACCTGGAGTCACACCCACAGTTCCCACATGCCCAGACTGGGCACACAAGCCCCCCAGAGAAGCCGGGGACACAGAGAACCTCAGGCCTGCAGAAGGGTAAGGAGACCGGGGGCGGGGACAGTTGGGGTCATCGGAAGCCTCGCCAACCAAGGGAGGAACACTGTCGACCTGCACAAAACATGGAGCCTGCCTCACTCGGCTGCAGGGTCACAGCCACTGATGATGAGTGTGCCTCAGATTAATTCTGGAACACGACCCTCCACACACAAGACATAACTACAAGGACGTGTAAGGTCAATTCATGATCCCCTGGTGGAAAATCCATGCCATCAATTCATAGTTTTGTGCCTCAAAGCCTCAGGCACCACAGCCCATGGCTAATGCAGCTACTGCTGAGTTGAACAAAGAAAGTACAAGGGAATGATGGACAAGGTGGGAGTACTGTGACAAGTGTCTGACAGAGGGAACTGACAAGGGGACTTCATGTTGCAAAATGGCTAGTAATCCAAAACACCACTGGCTTTGGGGTAGGTCTGCAAGGGGGAGCTTGGTGGTACACAGTGAGCCCTCAGACAAGTCTTCTACCTCTGCATCCCCTTGCTAGGGATCAGCAAAGGGGCTGAGGAGACAGGCGCACGCTGCCCTGAGGCCACCCCTGGGGCCTGTACTGTACACATAGACCTGCCAAGCTGCAGGCACTCCAAACACACCCCACCTCACCCTTCCTCCTGGGCTGCTGGGCAGTGGCCCAGCGACTGTGTGCCCCTGCCCTGTCCCCCGTTTATTCTATCAGCAGGATGATAACCACAAGGACATCGAGAGATGTCCTGGGAGCCTGTCAGTTAAGAAAGAGCGGAAAATACATTTGTGCTGGGGAACAAGCAGACTGTGACAGAGTCCAGATGAGACAAATCCAAATGGCCACCTGGCCAAGGACAGCCTGGCTCTGATGAAACCAGAGAGAGCAATATATGTATGTACACATGTGCACGCACACACACAGCCCCAGCCACTGCTGACACACACCTGAACAGACAGACCAGGGACAAGCACACTGCAATTAAACACACAGCAAGTCACAGACACAGCCTCGTCTGCTCTGGTCTGACAGCGGCCACACGGGGGGTTGGGGATGTACCTGTTGCAGAGAAGGAGATGAGAGGATGTGCTTCTCCCCTCCGTCGCCAGGCAGGTGGACAGGCTGAGGGTGATTCCGAGAGATGCATGCCTGACCTCCACGCGTCCCAGCAGCTACAGGGCTTATCAAGAAGTTCATAGAAACTCGCATGGTGAAAAAGCCCCCATGCAGATTTCACATCACAAGCACGGCCCCACTGCCTGGCACTGAGCTGGCTCTCTGAGCCAGGACTGTGGCAGGGGCTGGGTGCTGAGCACCCAAGGCAAGGATTCTGAACATCCTTTCCCTGAAGACACTCTGCTCCAGGGAGAAGACCTCTGCCTGTGGGCCCAGAGCCTCACAGCAAGGATGTGCAAGTTTTCTGTGGCTAGCCTCTCGGGGCCTGACAAGTACACACTATGGCTATGGACAAAGAGCTGATGGCACACCTGCACTGGTCACCTAGACAGCACCTGGGCATTTGGGCCCGACCACCAACAATGTGTATGCTGGTCAGTGACTCCCTTCCATGTTCACAACCGCTTCCTTTCCTCTGTCTGGAATGCACACTGCTTGAAAACCAGAGGGTATCTTGCCCAAGGCTGGAGCTCTGGGCTTTGTCACCAGGTCCCCTACTGACTGTGCTGCAAGATCCTTCCTAGCAAAGACTGACACACTGAGCTACATCCGGGGAGCCTCATGGGCTCCTGCCCTCTAGGAATCTCTGGGCTGGAAGTGTCATTATTGCTTTATTTTCTGGAATGATGACTACAGCATTTAAATAATATGTTAGGATCCAGCTGTACAGCCCTAAAAATAACTTTTAAAGGTCATTACATAAGAAGGTTTTTTTTTTTTGTTTGTTTGTTTTTTTTTGGTTTTTTTTTTTTTTTTGACAGGCAGAGTTAGACAGTGAGAGAGAGAGAGACAAAGATCTTCCTTCCGTTGGTTCATCCCCAAAATGGCTGCAGTGGCCAGCACACTGCACCGATCTGAAGCCAGAAACTAGGTGCTTCCTCCTGGTCTCCCATGCGGGTGCAGGGCCCAGGCACTTGGGCCATCCTCCACTGCACTCCTGGGCCACAGCAGAGAGCTGGACTTGAAGAGGAGCAACCGGGATAGAATCCGGTGCCCCAACCAGGACTAGAACTCGGGGTGCCGGCACCGCAGGCGGAGGATTAGCCCAGTGAGCCCCGGCGCTGGCCAAGAAGGGTTTTAATACAAAATTATCTACACCAACAGCTTGCCAAGACTCCTGCCCATAGCTTTGCTGCGCCAAAAAGCACTCAGGCCTTAACAGGCACTGCCAACTCCAGGGGGCACTGTTGTAGCCACAAGATACAGGGCCTTCTTCAGGACTGCTTTTTGACTTTTGAAGGACAAACTGTTAGCACCCTGAAGAAAAATACAACTGCCACGGTCACTGCGGGCCCGTTGGCCTCTGTCTGTCGGTTCCACAGCCAGAGTCCCTCAACCCAGGGTCGGAAATATTCGAGAAAAAAACTGCATCTCTACTGCAGGCCGACAGCCCTGCTCTTTTTCCCTGATCGACCCAGCGTAGCAATGGCTTAGTCATGGTTGAAGGCAAACGGGACAGTGTACAAATACCGTGCCACAATTCTTTGGAGGGACCTGAGCAGCTGTGGGGTTTTGGTATCCACTGCACGTGGACAGTGAGCAGTGCCTATGTCCTGAGGTTCCTGTCTCAATTGCCACCGCTCACTTACGATCTTAGGCTTCCACAGCATGTGGAGCATCGGGTTATCTTCCTTTTTTCCAACTGAAAAATCACCCGGTACCCACGTCTCTGCACACTGTGGCGGCAGCTTCTCAACCATCTCTGCCAGGGGTTGCATGGTGCCTGGTGGGGCAGGCGCACTGGGTCCCCCTGACAGCATGGCTGCTAAGCCAAGGCCTACTGACTCGGTGGGCACCATGTGTCCAGAGAGCACTTCGAGAGTCAAAGGACCACCACCAGCCCCTTCCAGGCTCTTTCCACAGCCTGCAAAACTGCTTTTCAAAAGGGTCACATCGCTGAACGTGATGCCACTTTCCATCAAGTTCATGGTTTTGTGTACACTAACCATGTTTAATAAGGCTTATTTGTTTTCACAAGAATTTCTGGAATGGTTTGCTGGTTTTAGGAAAATGTCTCCAAGGTCCATACCCTGGGACCAGCAACATCAGAATGCCCTGGCAGATGGTTAGAATGCAGAACCTCAGGCCCAGCTAAATCTGCAGAGTCAGAATTTATCTATTTTTTTTTTGAAGATTTATTTTATTTATTTGAAAGACAGAGTTACAGAGAGAGATAGAGAGAGAGGTCTTCCATATGCTGGTCCACTCCCCAGATGGCTGCAATGGCCGGAGCTGAGCCAGTACAAAGCCAGGAGCTAGGAGCTTCCTCCAGGTCTTCCACCCGGGTGTAGGGGCCCAAGGACTTGGGGCCATCCTCTTCCACTTTCCCAGGCCATAGCAGAGAGCTGAATTGGAAGAGGAGCAGCCGTGAATAGAACCAGTGCCCAGAGGGGATGCCAGTGCTTCAGGCCAGGGCGTTAACCTGCTGCATCACAGTGCCAGCCCCAGAATCTTTATCTTAACACATTCCTAAGGGATTAACCTGTATGTCGAAGTTGGAGAAGCACTGAAACAGAGTAATCTCTGAGATCTTTATGGGGCTGTGGGTGGCCTACGACCACCACAGTGAGCCTGGAAGACGCCTTCACACATCAGCCATGGGAAAACAGGGCTGCAGCTGCGCGGTGCCAAGGTAGGAAAACGAGAGAGTACGAGAGTACTCTTCCCATGCTCACAGACTTTGATACACACTGGTGAAATCCGCTGCTCAGGTGTCACACCTGCCGCACGCACTGCCCACACCTTTGGCCCTTCATTTGGGTCCCCAAGTCCCCTGGGGCTGGCAGGGTGGTTAGGTTCCCCCACCCACAATGGTCTCTGTTGACTGCAGCCTCTGAGTGACCTTCTTCTACCATCTGGCTGACAGATACTTAAACCTAAATGTGTTTTGGGGCTGGCGCTGTGGCGCAGCAGGTTAAAGCCCTGGCCTGAAGCGCCGGCATCCCACATGGGCACCAGTTCAAGTCCCGGCTGCTCCTCTTCGATCCAGCTCTCTGCTATGGCCTGGGAAAGCAGCAGAAGACGGCCTAAGTCCTTGGGTTCCTGCACCCATGTGGGAGACCAAGAAGAAGCTCCTGGTTCCTGATTTCGGATCGGCTCAGCTCCAGCTGTTGCAGCCATCTGGAGAGTGAACCAGCGGATGGAAGACCTCTCTCTTTGTCTTCACCTCTCTCTGTAACTGTTTTTCAAATAAATAAAGTAAATCTAAAAAAAAAAAAAAAAAGAAAGAAAGAAAAGAAAAGAAAAAAAAGAAACCTAAATGCGTTTCCTGCCAGCCTCACATTCTGAGACAGAGGTGAATGCTTGGGGCTCTAAGCAGGTGCTCCAGATGATGAGCACACTGCCCAGGATCCTTGGGGGAACTCTCTTTCCCTATGGAAGTACCATGCTTCTCACCCTTAAGTCCTTGGGGCCAACACAGTCTATTCCAGAGCTTTCTATCTCGTCACTTGTAATCACAACAGCTGGGAACATGGTCACACACCAGGTAGGGCTGGCTTTCCAGCCACTTTAAAACACCACCTCAAAGTTCTTACTACAGATGGCACTTTTAGAGTAGTTTTGTCAAGTTGGGGGGGTGGAGGGGATCCCACTGGAAGTTTGGTTGGAACAAGAGTAGACCACTAGGCTAAGCTGGGAATGGTAACCTGTATTTCATCATCTGAACTCTGCAATGGGGTGCTTATCTGCTTGCCTTACACTTTCTCTTTTAACACCTCTAGCAAGTTGCCTGGTCCCATGGAGGTGGCATTTCTAAGCAGTTTCTTTATTGGGTCAATTTCACTTTCCTTTCCAATATTCTCATCCCACGTCTGTCACATGTCTCATTTCCAATGTGGAAAATCACCCGAGGCAACGCTGACCACCAGACACAGGGAGCGCTGGACACACTTGAGGTGGGAGACTCGGGTACCAGCCGGCTCTCAGGCCCATCACTGTCTCGGGTCTAGCTGGTTAGAGAGAGAGCAGTGTGCCAGTGGACCACAACCTCAGACACCTTCGCTGGGGCGAAGTGACCCTGCCTGGTCACTGATTCCTGGGAGCCCATAGCGGCTCACCTGGGTTGGGTCCCCTTATGTGGAGCAGGCTGCTGTCTAAGCAAATGTCCCATCAAAAATCGGGGGTGGATTCAGGGGAGGAGGAATCTGAGAAAAAGTAACATGGTTCAACAGAGGGCAAGCTAGGGAAGCTCGGCTAACGTCACAGGGCCCTGCGCCAGCCAACACTGTCGAATCCCTAAGAGGCTCCAGACTGGCCAATGGTTATTCAGAGTTAAAATTAAAAATTAAAAAAAAAATAAGTGCACTCAAATGAATGATGGAACACGAAAGAAAATTCCCTGGGCTAAATTCTATTGTAACATGCACTTAAAACATAATGGCAAATCAAGGCTCTGTGTTATTTAACGTCTAGCTGATATAATACAAAGGTACTTTCAGAATTTCACAGCAAATAGAATTAAAAGGTAAGTTTATTTTGGTGCAAAAAAAATTTTGAAATCCGTGCATATGAGCATTCTCCAAAAAGTTCATTGAAATGCTATTATGAAAAAACTACACATAGATTTCTGAAATTTTTTGCACCAAGATACGTTTTACTGGCACTCTGCCTGAAGGTTTGGAAGTGCCATGTACCTACATTAACATCTGCAATGCTTCATGAGACGGGTGGCAGCAGGGAGGAGGGAAGACAGACAGCATAGAGGGTCACAATTGCTCCTTGGAAACAGCCTCCAGCGGTTATTCACTAAACAAGCACAAACAAACGGTCAGTCTACACCACAGCACCAGGTAAGAACACTCAAAAGGTTGACATTCAAGACAGATGTGCCGAAAGCCCCTCCTGTACAGATACTCTGCTAGCCTCACAGTCCCTGTCCCATGTCACTCAGCAGTCCCTCTCACTCAGCCATGGTAGACTCCCAGCCTCTGGAAGCAGGCCGGCTGTTGCGTGACCTGCCCTGGCCAATGGGCTGCTGGAGTGAAACGCACCTGCCTGAAGCACCCCCATGAGTCTCTGTAGCCTCAGGTTAGGTCCTGGGTAATCACAGGCGCACAAGTGCAAGTGAGGAGCCAACCCAGTTGGATCAGACCTTCAGACAGTCCAGGATCAGCAGGCCAGCCACGCACAGAAGCACTAGGATCAACACTTGCCAGCGCAGGCTACCGACTTTGCAGTGTTTGTCATGCAGCCTTGCTGAGGCAGCACCTGACTGGTACAGACAACACCCCAAAAGGAAATCCACAATCCATTTAAAGATAGCTTTTCCCTCCAAGTTCACAAAGAAACCAGTCACTTACCAGGCTCACCTTTTTTCTTTGAACCAGACTTCTTCTTTGCAGGCGCCTCTTGCTTTGGTGCCTCTTGGCTCTGGACTACGTCTGTATTTTTGCCTTGGATAGGAGCTGACTCTGTCTTTTTACCTTGATTGGCAGCCCCATCCCCCTTTTTGCCCTGGTTGGGAGACCCTTCTGCCTTTTTGCCCTGGTTGGGGGTTCCCTCTGACTTTTTGCCTTGATTGGGGGCCCCCTCTGCCTTTTTCCCCTGGTTCGTCTCTGCCTTTGTGCCCTGATTAGCAACAGAATCTGCCTTTTTGCTCTGGTTAGGAGCCCCCTCCCCCTTTTTGCCTTGATTCTGGGCCCCCTCCCCCTTCTTGCCCTGGTTCTGGGCCCCCTCCCCCCTTTTGCCCTGGTTCTGGGTCCCCTCTGCCTTCTTGCCCTGGTTTGGAGTTCCCTCTACATTTTTGCCCTGGTTGGGAGCCCCTTCCCCTTTTTTGCTCTGGTTGGGAGCCCCTTCTGCTTTTTTGCCCTGGTTTGGGCTTCCCTCTGCCTTCTTACCCTGGTTCTGGGCCCCATCTCCCTTCTTACCCTGGTTCTGGGCCCCATCTCCCTTCTTACCCTGGTTCTGAGTCCCCTCTGTCTTCTTACCCTGGTTCTGGGCCCCATCTCCCTTCTTACCCTGGTTCTGGGTCCCCTCTGTCTTCTTACCCTGGTTCTGGGCCCCCTCTCCCTTCTTACTCTGGTTCTGGGTCCCATCTCCCTTCTTACCCTGGTTCTGGGCCCCCTCCCCCTTCTTACCTTGGTTCTGGGCTCCTTCTCCCTTCTTACCCTGGTTCTGGGGCCCCTCTGCCTTCTTACCCTGGTTCTGGGCCCCCTCTGCGTTCTTACCCTGGTTCTGGGCCCCCTCCCCCTTCTTACCCTGGTTCTGGGCCCCCTCTCCCTTCTTACCCTGGTTCTGGGCCCCCTCTCCCTTCTTACCCTGGTTCTGGGCCCCCTCTGTCTTCTTACCCTGGTTCTGGGCCCCTTCTCCCTTCTTACTCTGGTTCTGGGCCCCCTCTGCCTTCTTGCCTTGATTTGGGGCCCCCTCAGCCTTTTTACCCTGGGTTAGTGTTCCTTCTGCCATCTTACCCTGGTTTGGGGACCCTTCTGCCTTCTTGCCCTGGTTTGGGGACCCCTCAGTCTTCTTGCCCTGGTTTGGGGTTCCCTCCCCCTTCTTGCTCTGGTTTGGGGCACCCTCCCCCTTCTTACCCTGGTTTGGGGTTCCCTCCCCCTTCTTACCTTGGTTTTGGGCCCCTTCCCCCTTCTTGCCCTGGTTTGGGGCCCCCTCCCCTTTCTTGCCCTGGTTCTGAGCTCCATCCCCCTTTTTCCCTTGGTTTGGGGTTCCCTCCCCCTTTTTGCCCTGGCTCTGGGCACCCTCTGCCTTCTTGCCCTGGGCAGTGCCAGTGCCTGGGGCACTGGCCTTGGCACCCACAGGGGGCACAACAACCATAGGCACCTCCTTAGGAGCGGCTTCCAAGATGGCAGCCTTGGAGGTGAGAACCTGGACGGAATTCACTACAGAACTGACTGCTGGTTCCACCTTTGCTACTTTTTTCTCCTTCTTCTTTTTGTCCTTAGGGGAGGAGGCTGGCTTCTCTTGGGGCATGGCTGTTACGGTGGCTACAGGAGCAATGACCACAGGGGACTGGACTGGGGTTGGGGCCACAGCCATAGCAGGTGCCCGCACTGGGTCTTTGAGGAGAATGGTCACGTTGGGGCCCAGTTCATGGTCCGGGATCTTCCCATTGGGTTTCTCTTCCTTTTTCTTGGTCTTTCCTTTCTTTTCCACTGTCTTCTCTTTCTTTTTCTTCTCTACTTTCTGGTGGTGAGTTTTCGCCATCTCTTTGCGCTGGTTGGCGAGGGCTTCTTCATATGACGTCTCCTTCATGGAGAAGGTGGACACCAGGAAGATGCCGATGGCGGAAACCACCATGAACCCGCCAAAGACCACAACCCCCAAGGTCTGAGTGTCGTAAATATCCATCCTGGCTGGCTTTCCTTTCACCTGCCAAACACACAGGGAGATTATTTTTTTTTTTTGTAGAAACTGAGGCATTTGATAGTTTCCACCCCTGCCCCGGCCACCAAACTTAAGGGGTCATGAGAAGAGACACACTCAGGCAAGCTTTGAGGCCACACGTTCTCGCCTGCCCCATTTAAAGTGAGCAGTGGCTGGGCACGACAGGAACAGTCCCTGTTAGTGGGCAGGTCTACACGTTGAGTACACAATGCTCAGACAAGATGTAGCATAAGACAGCCCCACCGTAAGGCTCAAAGACACACGAAAGCGCAACGCACAAGCAAGGTGTGAGACAATGGAGTGGGAGTGGGTTTGTGTGTGTGTGCACGGATGGGTGGACAAAATGCCCCACCTAAAATGGGCAGTAGGAGCCCTCTGTCTTAGCTGACCACCACAGAAATGTGAGCACCAAGTTGAGAGGTCTGAGTTTTCACATCGGGCCAGAAATCTTTTCCGTTTCTTCTCTCAATGTGAAATCAATTCATTCAAAAAACACCAAGTGGGCCACACCAAACATGCCTGCACTTTCAGCCACGTGCTCTGGCAGCAGAACCCTGGTGCGCGTGCCATCTCTTCTACGTTGCCTCCCCTCTTCCCAGCACCGATAAACACAGCTACCTGGAGTCAGAGAAAAAAACCTATGCATTCCAACCCTGAAAGCTCACGCACATCGCTTTGGCCAGCATTAGCTCCTGAAGTCATGGAGCCGTGATCTGCATGCTAGGAAACAAGCCAGGTGGAGATTTTCAGTCACTAGGCCCTACGCTGGACAACACCTTACAAACCACTCTGCTTGCAAAGTGCACAGCGGCAGAGGCATTCGGTCCACACCTTCCATGCTGGAGGCACAGGCTACTTCTACTTCACTGGGAACTCCATGAGACTTAATTATTTGGATACACTCAACTATTGTGGGTGCCATCACCCGTCCCAGGCCCCTGGACTGCAGTGAGACACAAACAGGGTCTGCAGGGATCTGAATGAGCCAAGGGGGGGTGGGTTTCCAGGTGCTGGGGTAGGCGAGTCACAGCTGGTTGGTGGCACAGACATTGAGATTCCCACTCCTCTTTCTTTAAGAGTTCCAAATATTCAGATCTTATTATAAATGAAATGCTGTTCTCTCAAATATGCATGATGCCAAGTATGAACCAGCCTGGAAAAGCCAGGGGCGGGGGAGTCCTCAACAACCCAGGAATCCCAGACTTGACCTCAGGGCACTCTGTAGGTGTGAATGAGAAATGAGCCTGTTTCAGTGGGCATTCTGTTCCAAGAAGAGATCACTCCCATCGCACACCCACCACAGGCTCTCACCACACCTTTCTAAGAAGTAAAACCCTTGTGGCAAGAGGGTGTAATGTGCTCTAGACTAACTTCCCAGCCTGTGCTGTGCAGCATCACCCCATCGGCTGCGGCTATGCCCTTCACTTTGCCCAGATGCCTCTCTGGCATGGGCGGGGCCGAGGTCCCGCCATCCATTCTGGCTGTCACCACTGCAAATGAAGCCCGACGAAGGCACGGAGGCCTCTGGATGCCACGCCAGGTGGCATTTACATTCTGACCCCTGGCCCTGGGTGGCCATGGGTGTGACCCTCACGCAAAGGCTGAGCCCAAGCCGAGGTGCTGAAGGGGGAATTCACCTACTTAGCCTTGGACTGATCCAGTGGGGAGAGTTAGCCGAACGGTGCCATCTTATCTAAAAGCGCCATCTCAAGGCCCAGACACCGTTTTAGGCTCTGGCCCAGCCACCCCCCTGTACACAAAGCTTGGCCTCTCCAGAACCCAGTCTAGCTTGCTGAAGTCAGGTGACCTAATGGCCCAACCACAAGTCTGCTCCACCCCCACCCTAGTGGGACTCGCGGCTCCCACGTCCCTACCCCTCTGCAAGAGTCTAATAGGACCTGCTTCCCCACACACGTGTTCTCTCTCTCTCGCCCTCTCCCTCCAGCCTGTCGGGTTTCCCCCACCCGACAAAAAGCCTTCCCTTTACCTCCGGTGTTTGCTGTGTTTTGTGGTGGCCCTATAGGGAGGAGGGCAGGGAACCACACGGAGCCACTCCACGTCACACGGGGACCTCTGAGAACCTTGCCATCAAGGAAGCGTTCAGGACAAAAACCATATTATACTCACCCTACTCATCCTATTCATCTGACAAAAAACAAAAACAAACCTCTAAAATACCTGCCCTTTCCTGGCCAGGCACCCTGGTTGAGGCTCTGTACCCACAAAGGGTTTCCCAACAACCACGTGCTTGGAGGGGTGGTCCCTGGGCAGCTGTAGCTGGCACTGGGCAATCTCCAGACCCTGACCAGTCAACAGCCATCCACAAGGCAGGGCCTGTTTGCCACCGAGGACTATGGAGTTCTGTGCAGCCTCGTGGTTTCCAACGTTTGAAACTCCAGCCGGGAGGCCAGGGCTGGAAACTCAGCCTTTAATCTCACTCCACGCAGGCAAACATGGCATACAAAAATGCATTCTCGGCGGGGAGCACAGGAACGAGCAAGGCAAACTTGGGGAGACTATTTTCTTCCACAGCACGTACAAATGTATGTTTTAGAGCAGCACCGATGTGGCTTCCCAACTTCTGCAGAATGAGTTGCTTTAAAAAGAAATTACATACTCACCACTAATTCCCGAGTTAGACTTGGGTAAAAGAAATCTTTCACAGCAAAATGAAAAGCCCTACTCTTAAGCGCTAACACACAGAGACATTCACAGCTCAGGCAGTGTGACCACAGAGAGCAGAGAAGTCAAAATGAAAACCAGCTAGCTCTCTGCTGCTCAGCAGGGCTGGCGTGGCAGGGCAGACACATCACCAGGGAGCTCCCCGACTTACACGAGAGATAAAGCAGGGATGCCTCCCAAAGATGCTCTCTGCTCTGAAATCCACACTGTGGCAAGAGGCCCCGGGGCTTTCACCCAGGACCATGCCCAGGAACGCAAGGAATTAAGCCAGAGGGGTGCCTGCTCATACCCTCTACAGCCTCACCACAAGGAATCTCACTTGCATCAACTCCAGCAACTTCTGTGCAAAAGGCACTCTGATTCACTATTCTGAGTACGCACTGAGTATGGGGCAAATAGGGCCCTGGAGAGCAGGAGGCAGGAGATCACACAGAGGCTGGGGCACTCCCAGACTTGGCAGGCTCAACTCATTGCCTACCTGCAGGATCCCAAAACAACAGCTTTTCTTCTGCTTTTAGAATTTGGGAATAGGAGTAGTGAAAGTGCCAAATTCTTTAGACATGGAGTACACCTGCTAAGTCACACGGCTGAGCAAGCCAGTCAAGTCCAATTTAGCAGTTGGGATCTGGGTAGGCTTTAGGCAAAGACCCCAACAGCACCCCTGGGGTTCGGTCTCCTCTCTACCCAGCTGCTCCACCATAAATCACATGTGGACCTCCACTGAAGCCATGGGGAGGGGTGATCCAAGAGAACAGCTTCCACGTCCTTTTCCTGGGCATCAGGTGACTTACCAAGGAGCAACAGCTAAAATGCAATGGTGACGAAGACAGACTAACAGGTATGGCTGCCTCAGTGCTATTTTCAATAATATGGATTGAGCACCCCTTACCCGAAAATCCAAAATGCTCCCAAGCCTGAAATTATGAGCATCAACCCAATGCCAAAGTAGATTTCCTACTGGATCTCATGTGATAGTAGTCTAACACAGGCACACTAAAAACACTGCACAAAGTTACCTTCCGGCTACATGTACGAGCGGCGCGTGAAATACAGACGAACTTGTCTCTACACCTGGGCCCCCTCCTTAAGTTATCGCATGTCTCATATCAAATAGTCCCACGTCAAAGATCCTTCTGATCCCAAGCATTTCGGATGAGGAATACCCAACCTGTATTACAACACAATTCAAACACTGAAGAGTTAAGGAGAAACATATGAACACCCATTTACCCATCACCCAGGTTTCTCAAATCCTACTGTTTCGCTGTATTTGCCTCCGGTCTTCTCTGATACCCAGAATGGGTCACTTAGCACTTCCACATTATTTACGCCTACGTCTCCACAAATGAAATGTAATGACATCGTTGCAAACCTGGTAACTGCTGTGAGGAATGCTATTCTGGGTATGACCTGGCACAATTTTCTGACTAATTTTTTTCTTGAGATTTCCTCCTATAGGCGGTCATAGCTTTTTTCAGTTCATTCATTTTAACTCCTGTACATATCACGTAACCAGAGCACGATTATCCACATCCACACATTTAGGTTTTTAAAGTTTACACTGTTCACACAAAACTGTAGCGTGGCAGGTCTTCCCCACAGTTAACAATCTCCCTGTGTCCTTGGCCCCAGCCCCCTGCAGAGTCCCTTCCTGGGGACGCCCAATATGGTGGCGGGAGTCCCTTTACTGTCAGTTACTTTCTTCTGAAAGCTTCGGTGATACCTTTGGCAGTTAGGTTTTTTTTTTTTTCAAGCCTCAATTTACAAGGACAAAGTGATCTGACTTTCCTCACTGGCTGAATGACCCAGCACCTTTTCCTGTCTGGTCCCTCCCGCGTGTGGGGAGGGGCAGTATTACTGTTTCTGCTTTCTTTCTCCTGTCTTAACAGAGCTGGCAGAGGGCAGCCTCCCTCCGCGTGCCCATTCCCATTGCCCATGTGCCACTCTCACAGGCAGGCTGACCACAGGTGCCCATGTGCCACTCTCACAGGTAGGCTGACCACAGGGTTTTGGAAGAAACCTCTTCGTGGGTGACACAGAGACTCTTCAATTCAGTGTTTACGTGCAGCCAATGGTTTCTCTTTATCACATAACAATTTCTTCCTCTAATCTGAAATGTGTTGAGTTACAATATAGTAGACCCCCCATCTCCAGGGGACCCCCAGGGAATGCCTGAAATTGCAGATGACACTCAACACAATAGGTGTTATTTTTAAAGTATATTCAAGGGGACTTCAAAAAGTTCATGGTTTAAAAACGCAGTTAAGGCCGGCGCCGCAGCTCACTAGGCTAATCCTCCGCCTAGCGGCGCCGGCACACCGGGTTCTAGTCCCGGTCGGGGCGCCGGATTCTGTCCCGGTTGCCCCTCTTCCAGGCCAGCCCTCTGCTGTGGCCAGGGAGTGCAGTGGAGGATGGCCCAGGTGCTTGGGCCCTGCACCCCATGGGAGACCAGGAAAAGCACCTGGCTCCTGGCTCCTGCCATCGGATCAGCGCGGTGCGCCGGCCGCAGCGCGCTGGCCGCGGCGGCCATTGGAGGGTGAACCAACGGCAAAGGAAGACCTTTCTCTCTGTCTCTCTCTCTCACTGTCCACTCTGCCTGTAAAAAAAAAAAAAAAAAAAAAAAAAAAAAAAAAAAAAAAAAAAAAAAAACGCAGTTAAAAGATAAGAGTGGGCTTAGTGGGGCCGGCGCTGTGGTGTAGTGGGTTAAGCTGCTGTCTGCAGTGCCGGCATCCCATATGGGCTCCGGTTTGAGACCTGGCTGCTCCACTTCCTGTCCAGATCTCAGCTATGGTCTAGGAAAGCGGTAAAAGATGGCCCAAGTCCTTGGGCCCCTGCACCCATGTGGAAGACCCAGAAGAAGCTCCTGGCTCCTGGCTTCAGATCGGCACAGCTCCAATCGTTGTGGCCAACTGGGGAGTGAACCAGCAGATGGAACACCTCTCTCTCCCTCTCTCCTTCCTTCCCTCCCTCCCTCCCTCTCCGCTTCTCCTTCTCTCTGTGTAACTCTTTCAAATAAATTAAATAAATCTTAAAAAAAAAAAAAAAAAAAAAGAGTGGGCTTACCTTAGCTTAGCAGTAAAGACACTAGTTGGGACACCTGCATCCTACATCCAATTGCCCATGTTTAACTCCCGGCCCTGGCCCCTGATTCCAGCTTCCTGCTAATACAGAGTCTGAGGCAGCAGTGATGGCTCAAGCCACTGGGTTACTGCCACCCCATGTGGGATACCTGCAGGGAATTTCTAGCTTCTGACTTGAGCCCTGGCTACTGTGGGCATTTGGGAAATAAATCAACAGATGAGAGCTCTCTCACTCTCTGTGCCTCTCAAATACAATACAATAAGTTAGACAGGAAAAATTCTGAAGTCCATGCATAGTTTTCATAATACACTTTCCATGAGCTTTTTAAAGACCCTTTGTTTTTTCCAATGAAAAAGTCCAATTTATAAATCATGCCCAGCAAGAGATCAACAAAAATAACTGTAATATATATTCTATGGTTAAGTCACAGATGGCTTTTATGGTATAAACATTCCTTGATGGAAAAGAGCTTTGTTCATCTTGTTATGGGGTATTTCTGCATGTGCTGTAAGTGACAGAGGTCACAGGGCATTCTCAGGCTGCTCTCCAGTCCTGGTGTGAGGGCCACTCAAGTCCCAACAAGGAGCTAAGGCTTATCCCTTTTCCCCTGTTCTTTGGGACAGTTTGTATAAAAATGGGGCTTTCTGTTGTTTGTAGGTTTGGAGGAATGCGCCTACAAAACCGTCAGAATCAGTGTTTGCAGATCTTGCCCTGGAATGGGGAGGGTGGCCAGAGTACTGATTTTTAACTGAGGATTCACTCTCAATGATAATTCTAGAGCCAGCCTTTGAGTTTGTAATCCAATCTATATTATTAATTTTCACTGTTGCTGCTTCATCTTCCATTGGTTTACTCAGTTTTTCCCAACTTCTTGACATCTATCCATTAATTTTCAGCCCTTCTCTTCTTGTACCAAACATTTAAGACACAGTTTCCCTCTGAATACAGCTATAGCTTCATCCCACAACCTGCAACACAGTGTTCTCATTATTGTCCAGTTTTAATTTTCTAATTCCCACATTATCTCTTTTTTGATTTGTGAGTTGGCAGCATGTTTAATTTTCCTAATACATGACAGGGTTTGGAATTATCATTGATAAATCCTAACTTAGCTGCTATGCTACCAGAGGAATACATTATGTGTGATACAGGTCCAACTTGTCAGGTTTTTTTGTTTACCGTATTTATTTGAAAGGCCAAGCAAAAGAGTGCTACTTACTTCCTAAATGCCTGCAACAGTTAGGACTGGGCCGAGCCAAAGCCAGGAGCCCAGAATGGGTGGTAAGTACTCAAGCCTCTGAGCCATCATCTGCTGCCTCTCAGGATACACACTCAGTAGGGAGCTGGATCAGCAGCAGAGGTGGGACTCGAGCTGTGCACTGATACAGGATGCAGGCACCCCAAGCGGCAGCTCAACCCACAGCACCACAGCATCTGTCCCAGCTTTCAGATTTTTAACTATGAATCAAAAAAATTAATTTATACATGTTCCAGGACATGGATCTCTCTCTCTCTCTCTCTCTCTCTCACACACACACACATATATGTATACTGTCACATGTAAATAACAAGACCCTCACAAAACAAAGTCTTAGTAAAAGTCTTAGTATGCGTACTGCACTGGTATTTTCTATACCATCAAGAAATTTAAGAAGGTTTTCCACAACCAAATAAACTGACTTTGTGGCCCAAAACATGATGGGCCTAGAGCTGTAAAACACTGACTTAGATTATACCATATTCAGGGAATTTTGCTAGACTGTGGTCAATTTTTATCAAGAGACATGTAGTCTGTGGAGCACTGGGCTCTACATGGATCCTTAATCCAAGTCTAGTGATCTTCCGCAGAACCTTGCCAGCATTTTGCTTGCTTATTCTAGCAACTTCTGGGAGCTCTTAACTCCCACTGTGATCACAGAATTGCTGATTTCTTTTTGAAATCTGTCAGTTTGTGATTTAGTGGCCATCTCGTTAGGTAAACAAAACTCAGAATTGTTAAATCATTCTAGTAAAGTGCCTGTTATTTTTCCTCACTATTCTATAAAGACCATTTTAAATATCCTCATAATGAATTTTTCCCCACTAAAGTCTAGTTTGCGTGATTATTTTTAAAGTTTTGCTAACTTTGGGGGGGGGGGGGTGTTAACATTGGCCTGAAGTCTTTTGCTATTCTTTTACTTCCAACCCGTGTTGCTACGTTTTAATAGGAGCCCTTAAAAATAGCAGATAGCTGGGTTTTATTTTAAGATCAGTGTGGTAATTTGTCTAACTGGTAGGTTTAGTCAACTAGCATCTTCTGTGAGTTCCCTAGGTAATAGGACTCAGCTGCACTTTGATTTACTGCTTCTTCTCTGCAATGCTTTTTTTTTTTCTGGTTAATTTCCTCCTTCTTTGTATTCTTCTTGGGGTTATTCAAGCATTATCATTTTTCCTTTATGGTTTGGAAGTTGAGCATTCTATTTCAATTTTTTTCAGAGTCCTCTTTCATGCTTACATTTTCCTAACATATACACTTGACCAAAAGTTCACTGTTGTCACCAGCTACCTTCTCAACAGGACTCAGAAGACTTGAAGTCATCCTGTCCCACCACACGCTGCTGGGGCCAGGCAGCTGAGGCTGGCACACATTTGCCATCTGCTCATCACTGCTTCTTGCATCCTCTCCTCCTTCAGGGTCTTGCCCAAGCACCACACTGGTGAGTTCTTTCTCCTTGAGAAACTGTGTGTCCTTACAGCTCTGAAAAACTGACTTCACCTTCATTCTTCATGAATGGACTGAGCACAGTTTCATGCTGACAGCTTTCTCTCACTGCTTTGAAGATACTATTGTATTTGTCTTGTTTTTGTTTCTGTTATCAGGAGGAATGCCACTGAGACCCATACTGTAAACCTGTCACTCCTTTATCATACTCCCTTATCTCTCATCACTTTGAGGATTCATCTCCGGGGTTCTAAGTAGTCAACCAAATAAGCGTACCTATTCTAATCAGTCTCACTGTGCTTTCTGACTTTGAGGAGTCATGACCTTTTCATCAATTCTGAAAAACCCTTGTCCGCTTAGTGCTCTGGAAACTGCCATGTTCTTACCTTTCACGGCAAAAGTCCTCAATGACCTCTTGGTCTCTGTGTGCTACATTTGGGTAAACTTCTCAAACACGTGCTCCACTCTCCAATTCTCTCTTCAGCTACATCCAACCAGCTTGGTAAAAAGCCTTTTGAGTTTGCTGTTTGTTCTGTCAGGTCTGACTTTTTGCACAGTACCATGTTTTCCCTTTCTGCCCTTCATCACCTTCTTTTCCAACCTGAATAGTGACTTCTGTCTTGCAGGGGAGGGGTGGTTTGTGGCTTCTCTCAGAAGAGATGCTTGCTCTTTGTTCCCACCGGGCCCTTGGAAGTCAGCAGACAGGACACATTTTTATGAGGGATGGGCCTCCTGGTACAAAACCCCAGAACAAGACAGATAAGCTCCCCACCCCATGTCATCTGTCCTTTGCTACCGGGCCAGTGTTTTTTCTGAAAGGTGCATCCTTTCAAGGGCTCAGGTTTCACAAGGGCTGTAAGTAAAGGCTAAGACCCCACTCCCCATCTACAACACATTCCTGCTCCTCTGTAGGTGAAAGCCAATGACTTTGATGGACAACACCCCACCTATACCCTATGCCAGTCAGCGCAGAGATGAGCCCTAAGCCACTCCCCACACTCGGTTCATGGCTACCTCACAAGTTCAGCTGCGCTTTTTAAATACTTTTTCACTTTATCTAACATTTTTAAGAGGTCTTCAGAATATCTGATCTAAAAATTTAACTGTAATGATTATTTTTTAATCCAGAGAAAATGCAGCAAGTAGAAGATGGACTGTGAAATCATTCATTTCATTAAGAGGATAAAAATATCTAATTTCCTACTTTAAAGAAACAATGCTACTTATTTTCAAGAGTTGAAGCACTAAAAATAGAAATGTATTCTATTGTAAGCCTTTGCTTATTCATCAGCCATTTCAGATTCAATCTCTACGCCTGGGCAGGGGAGAACACAAAGAATTGACAGGGTTTTGTTTCTCCGAAACAATCGTCTTTGTAAAAGTAGATGCTGAAGCAGACTAAGTCTTCTGACAGCATACTAGACACCTATAGGCTTCACCTTACTAAGGAAGACAACAGGTCTAGAGGTAGGAATCGAGAATCCTGGCAGGAACACATGTGCGTTGCTGGCCCATCAGACACCCACTGCCACAAGCCGGGTATCAGCCTGACCAGGGTCACACCTCAGCCAGCGTCTGCTGAATGCATCACCTACCAGACGTCCTATCAGGACAGCGCCTCCTGGTTTATGTGGCTAAAGGGTCAGATTTACACAGAGGACAGTGATGCACACCATGGTGTCTGACATATTCCTGCAGTTATTTCTTGGTTCTTCATACTTTTTACACTTTGCAAATGGTGTTCCTTAAGTGTCATTTTCTGTTTGTTGCTGGTATGTAGAAGTGTAATTGATTTCTTTAGGGTGAGCTTGCTCCCCCCCAGCAACCTTGCCTAATTCTAATAACACATCTGTAGATTTTGAAACGTTTTTTCAAACATGCATAAGCGTGTGACTCATAGTTTCCTTTCTTTCCAGTCTATCTTCTACATTTTTCTTGAATTTCTGCACAGGGCAGGGCCTCCAGCAGCAAGCAGTGCAGGAACGGCAGCAGCATCCTGTTTTTCCTTTCCTATTTTAGGGGTCTCGTTATTCAGTGCTCTGTTGGCTGTCCACATCCCTTATCAGGCTCAAGAAGTGCCATTTATTCTTTGCATGAACAGATGCTGTATTTTATCAAACACTTTCTCTGTATCTATGAAGATAATCACACTATTCCACCCCTGTAATTCATGAGTGTGGGAGATGAACATAAACTTATTTTTAAGTGTTAAACCAAGTCTACACTTCTAGGATACATACAATTTAGTCTCTAGACATACTGCAGGAGTTGGCATGAGATTTGACTGATATTAGGTTTTTGCAACAAGGTTGGCTGGCATCAACACAGTAGACAGGGTAGTGTGGGTTTTTTTTTTGTTTTGTTTTTGGTTTTTTCTGTTTTTGGAAGAGGTTGAGAACAACTAGAATGCTTATTCTAAAAATGTGTAGCAGAGCTGACCAGTGACGGCATTTGGGCCTGGTATTGTCTTTGTGAGAAGACAATCACAGGACTAACTTCTTTAATTATAGGACAATACAGATTCCCTATCTCTGCTTGGCTCAGTGTTGGTAGTTACAGTTTTCTAGAAATGTATAAGGTCAGATCTCGCAAAATTTTCACCAGGCTGAGATGTACAAAAGAAGTTCTTGGGGCCAGCGCTGTGGCACAATGGGTTAAGCCACCAACTGCAGCGCCGGCATCCCACATGGATGCCAGTTCACATCCCTGTAGCTCCACTTCTGATCCAGCTCCCTGTTAATGTGCTTCAGAAAGCAGAAGATGGCCCAGGTCCCTGGGCCCCTTCCACCCGTGTGGGAGATCCAGAAGCTCCCGGCTTTGGCCTGGCCCAGCCCCAGTTGTTGCAGCCGTTTAGGGAGTAAAGCAGCAGATGGAAGATTTCTGTCTCTCCTCTCTTTCAAAAAAAATAAATTACTTAAAAAACAAGGTTCTCTATGCATGAAATGTGGATAGCCTCCCTCCTCTCAATCATTTAAATATTTTTAGTTATACAAAATGGCATTAATTTATTTTTCTTTAGCACATTTCCTACATAACTTATTTAATATCTACCACATCTGTCATGAAGTTCCATTTTACATTCCTGATACTACCTATACATTTTTTTAGATCAATTTTTCTTGAAATCTTTAAATATTATCCATCTTTTTTAAGAATGAAGTTTTGGCTTTGGCTTTGTTAGGCTTCCTTATTGTATGTTAGTTTCCTGTTTCATAAATTCTTTCTCACTGTTACTTCCTTCCAACTGAGATTTATTTTGCCTTTTGTAATAATCAAGATAGGTACTTAGCTCATTAATTTTTTAAAAAGACTTACTTGAAAGGCAGTTACAGAGGAGAGGGAGAAAGAGAAGGAGAGAGGAGGGAGAAGGTGAGAGGGAGAGGGAGAGGGAGAAGGGGAGAGGGAGAGGGAGAAGGGGAGAGGGAGAGGGAGAAGGGGAGAGGGAGAGGGAGAAGGGGAGAGGGAGAGGGAGAAGGGGAGAGGGAGAGGGAGAAGGGGAGAGGGAGAAGGGGAGAGGGAGAAGGGGAGAGGGAGAGGGAGAGGGAGAGGGAGAGGGAGAGGGAGAGATCTTCCATGCATCTGCTGGTTCACTCCCCAAAATGGCCTCAGGGAGTGGGGAGCCAGGCAGTCAGGAATCTAGAACTCCATCCAGATCTTCCATACAGTTGCAGGGACCCAAGCACTTGGGCCATCCTCCTCTACTTTCCCAGGTGTATTAGCAAGGAGCTGGATGGGAAATGGAGCAGCCGGGAGTTGAACCAGTGCTTACATGGGATACAGGCATCATAGGCAGTGGCTTAACCTGCTGTGCCACAACACCAGCCCAAGCTCATTAATTTTCATCTTTTTTTCTTTTTAAATGTATTTAAAATATATAATATTTTAACTATATCCTACAAGTTTTTCCAGTTTTATTATCATTGATTTTTTTTTTTTTTGTTTTTTTTGACAGGCAGAGTGGACAGTGAGAGAGAGAGACAGAGAGAAAGGTCTTCCTTTGCCGTTGGTTCACCCTCCAATGGCTGCCGCGGCCGGCGCGCTGCGGCCGGCGCACCGCGCTGATCCGATGGCAGGAGCCAGGAGCCAGGTGCTTTTCCTGGTCTCCCATGGGGTGCAGGGCCCAAGCACCTGGGCCATCCTCCACTGCACTCCCTGGTCACAGCAGAGGGCTGGCCTGGAAGAGGGGCAACCGGGACAGAATCCGGCGCCCCGACCGGGACTAGAACCCGGTGTGCCGGCGCCGCTAGGCGGAGGATTAGCCTAGTGAGCTGCGGCGCTGGCCCATCATTGATTTCAAAACATTTTCTGTCATTACTTTTTTGATCTACAAATAAATGAGAAGCATTTTAAAATTTGCAAATACATGCATCCTTTCTATCTCTATTTATAGTTCTGCTTACTTCAATTAAGAAGCTATCTGCTGGAGCCAGCACTAAGGCATAGTGGATAAAACTATCACCTGTGTCACAGGCATCTCATATGAGTACTGATTTGAGTCCCGGCTGCTCCACTTCCAATACAGCTCTTTGCTATGGCCTAGGAAAGTAGCAGAAGATGGCCCAAGTCCCTGGGCCCCTGCACCCATGTGGGAGATCTGGAAGAAGCTCCTGGTTCCTAGCTCCAGCCGTTGCAGCCAAATGAGGAGTCAATCAGCAGATGAAAGACTGCTCTCTCTGTTTCTCTCTGCCTCTCCCTCTGTGTGTACTCAGACTTTCAAATAAATAAATAGGGGGCCAGTGCTGTGGCTTACTTAGTGGGTAAAAGCCGCCACCTGCAGTGCAGGCATCCCATATGGGCACCGGTTTGAGACCCAGCTGTTCCACTTCCGATTCAGCTCCCTGCTCTGGCCTGGGAAAGCAGCAGAAGATGGCCCAAATCCTTGGGCCCTTGCACCCACGTGGCAGACCCGGAAGAAGCTCCTGGCTCCTGGCTTCAGATCGGCGCATCTCGGGCTGTCGTGGCTATCTGGAGAGTGAACCCGCAGATGGAAGACCCCCTCCCTCCCTCCCTCCCTCCCTCTCTCTCTCTGTCTCTCCTTCTCTCTGTGTGTAACTCTGACTTTCAAGTAAAATAAATAAATCTTTAAAATAAATAAATCTTAAAAAAAAAAGAAAGGAGGATACCTGCTTTGTATACTCTCAATCCCTTAACATTTGCTGAAAGTTAACATTGAGGCAGAGGTACGACCAATCTGAAAATCTTAGAGTATGCACAGCTACAGTGTTTTATTTGTATATGATTACATAGACACCACATCTTTTACTGTTTTATTCGAATGTTCTAATCCTTGAGCTGTCTGTTTAGCTGTTAATTACTAACAGGATGCACTAAAACTCTCTATGATTATATATTTGTCTACTTTTTATCAATTTGTTTTATGAACTGAGATTGTGCTAATAAATACACCAAGTTCAAATTGCTAAATCTTCCAAATGAATTTACTTTTTATCATTTTGGAGTGACCCTCTATAATATGCTTGTTTTTACCTTAAATTTGATTTTCTGTAACATTAATATAACATTTTCTTTAAATAGTATTTTATCATATATCTTCTTCTACTCTTATTTTCACTCCATCTCTTGTAAACAGCCCAAGAGTAAGAGTTTTAAAATCTAGCAGAATATCTTTCACTTCAGTATCTAGTAACTTATATGTAATAAGAATGCTGATATATTTAGGTTTAGATCTGTAATTTTGTTTTGTGCCATTTCACACCTGTCTGGGAGGTTTTTTGGGGGGAGGGGCCTCCTTTCTTATCTTTTTTGGATTGTTTAGAATATTCCATTTTTCCACTCCACTGTACTGTTTCTCCCCTCTAATAACTGTCCTTAAAATAATAAATGCAGGATTTATAAAAATCAAAGTTAACAAAACCTTTACCCCTCCCTGCATTAATCCCATTAGCTCTTCTGACTTACATGTCTGTTTTGATGCCGATTCCCCAGCGTTAGTTAGTTCAGCACCGTCTGAATATGGAGCATCCTCCTTACTCCCTGTTATAGCTCACTTTTTCTGCCGGCAACACCATCCTTCCAGGAATATCCAATCTCCTTTCCTCAGACCTGTCAGGAACTGCAGGTCTGTGTTTAAATGATCTCTTCACCTCATGGCTGAATGTTTCCCCTGAGTTGCCCTATCACTGAGCGATCTACAGTTCCCAGCGGCTTGGTTTTGCTCTTTTTTGGGGGTGGGGAGGCAGGTCTTACACATTCTGTAAACTTCTCAGCTAGTGTTTCTTCAAACACTAGCTCTGCCCTCCTCCTCTTCTGGAATCCCAATCAGACACACTTCTCAGTCTGTTCTCTTGGATTCTTAATTGGTTTTCATCCTCTGGTTCTCTAAAACAAATTCTCTGTTTTCTTCTGCTCTTCCGGTTCATTTGTTCTCTTCACTTCTGTCTAATCTGCTGATAAATTCATCCGCTGGATTTTTACAATTAACTGAATGTCAAGTCTATGGCGTTGTACCTGGTGAGCTCGTTTTACAGTTTCCTGTTCCTCTAGATAATTTCAATCTTGCCCATTACTTTAGTAAGTGGCACTGTTTAAAATCTGTGTGAACCCTGTTATCTGTGTTTTCACAGATCTGCTCCCGCCAGTCATCATTCACCGTGCTTTGCATCCTTCCTTAGGAGGGATGGTTCGCCTTCCTCTCATAATTATACCTGGCGACTTGCTGAGCCTGGGATGAAGGTCTGCTGTTGGAGGATGGGCTAGGAGCACTCTGCCCAGGGGGCATCCTCCCACCCATCCCACCTCTAGGGTATGCAAAGTGCTTACCTCCAACCACCTCCTCCTTGAGGCTCCCAGCTCATGGGTGGGTGTGTGTGTGGAGGGGGAATCTCCCATCCTGCTGCCTCTCTGATCAGTGTGCCCTGTGTCAGGAGATGCTACCAAAGCCTAGCCAAGGCCCTCAGGTCCTGTTTATCCTTTTGGGCATTCTTTTCACCATCTGCCTCAGTGTCTCTTGGGCCATTCGATGTTTATCAAAAGGTGTTTTTCCTCTGTTACCTAGAACTTGCCCCAGCTCACCTCCAAGTCAGAAGACGCCACCTATCACCAGTGCCCTTCGATCTTTAAACTAACTGGTCCAAGACATTGCTGCCACTCGCAGCCAAACCAAAGCCCAATCACCAAGTCTTTTTTAATGCCTTTTTTTAAAAAAAGATTTATTTATTTGAAATCCAGAGATACAGAGAGAAGGAGAGAGAGAAAGAGAGAAAGGCATCTTCCATCTGCTGGTTCACTCCCCCAAATGGCCACAACGGCCAAGGCTGGGCCAATCCAAAACCAGGAGCCAGGAGTGTCTTCCAGGTCTCCCACGTGGGTGCAGGGGTCCAAGCACTTGGTCCATCTTCCACTGCTTTCCCAGATACATTAGCAAGGAGCTGGATTGGAAATAGAGCAGCTGAGACTCAAACCGGCACCCATATGGGATGCCAGCGCCATAGGTGGAGGCTTAACCTTTTATGCCGAAGCACCGGCCCCACCAACCAAGTCCTAAAGAAAAGCGAGCCCCTGTGGCTGGTTGACTGGAGGGTCAGCTGTGCTGTACAGATCTGACATGCACAGGACAGGCCACAGTCCCAGGATGGGGAGGTTGGCAGGTGGGAAGATAGCGAGGTAGGCGACAGGCGCTCTGGCAGGAGAACCTCGCCAACACCAAGCCCTGGAGGGGAGTGGGCAACGCTCCAGTTAGAAATGTGACAGCCAAGGCAGAATGAAGTCTGGGACCCCCACTGCTGACTCCTTATTTTTAAGAAATCAACTTAGGGGGCCAGCGCCGCGACTCAATAGGCTAATCCTCCGCCTGTGGCGCCAGCACTCCGGGTTCTAGTCCCGGTTAGAGTGCCGGATTCTGTCCCGGTTGCTCCTCTTCCAGTCCAGCTCTCCGCTGTGGCCCAGGAAGGCAGTGGAGGATGGCCCAAGTCCTTGGGCCCTGCAACTGCATGGGAGAACAGGAGGAAGCACCTGGCTCCTGGCTTCGGATCTGCACAACGCACTGGCCGTAGCGGCCATTTGGGGGGTGAACCAATGGAAAAAGGAAGACCTTTCTCTCTGTCTCTAACTCTGCCTGTCAAAAAAAAAAAAAAAAGAAAAAAAAAAGAAATCAACTTAGGGGCTGGCGGTGTCTGATGAAAAACCCAACCTCAAGCTTAGAGCTCTGTGGCACACCCTTCATTTAACACCCTTCCACTCAGATTTATGGTTAAGAACTAGCCTATCACAGGGCCGGCATCCTGGCACAGTGGTTCAGCTGCTGCTGGCGATGTGAGCACCCCATACAGGAGCACCAGTTCGAGCGTTAGCTGCTCTGCTAACACTCTGATCCAGCTCCCTGCTAATGTGCCTAGGAAGGCAGCAGAAGATGGCCTGAGTACTTGGCCCCCTGCCATCCATGTGGGAGACATGGATGGAGTCCTGGGCTCCTGGCTTGGCCTGGCGCAGCCCAGGCTGTTGCAGCCATTTGGGGAGTGAATCAGTGGATGGGAGATCTCTCGCATGTGCTTTCTCTCCTCTATTGCTCTGCCTTTCAAATAGATCTTGATCTTCAAACAAGCCCTTTCCAAAGGGCTTTGATTAACAAATTCTGCCACCCAACAGTCCCACCTCAGACAGAAGAGAACCTCAGCATGCCTGAGGCTCTTACTTTTATTTTATTTTTTTTTGACAGGCAAAGTTAGACAGAGAGAGAGAGAGAGAGAGAGAGAGAGAGAGAAAGGTCTTCCTTTTTCCGTTGGTTCACCCCCCCAAATGGCTGCTACGGCCGGCACGCTGCACCAATCTGAAGCCAGGAGCCAGGTGCTTCCTCCTGGTCTCCCATGCGGGTGCCATCTTCCACTGCCTTCCCAGGCCACAGCAGAGAGCGGGACTGGAAGAGGAGCAACCGGGACAGAATCCGGCGCCCCAACCGGGACTAGAACCCGGGGTGCTGGTGCCGCAGGTGGAGGATTAGCCAAGTGAGCTGTGGTGCCAGCCAAGAGATTCTTACTTATTATCAGTGGTAACTCAAGCTTCTTTGTGGCTCCTTTTTAAAGTCAGCCATTTTATAATACATGCCAAACTCCCATATACTGTGGGTGGGAGCAGGAATCAGTAGAAGCATGTTGGGAAAAAAGTTAGCACCGTGATCTAAAGCTGAGCACCTGCCTCCTATGGCCCACAATTCCACTGTAGACACACAGACTGGACGGACATGTGTACAAATGTTCCCTGAAAGTCAGGGCAAGACCATCTACGCCAGGGTGACCCATAAAGGCCCCTGGCTGGGAGCTCTCCAAGTACCCATGTAGCACTCAATGGATGAACTGTGACATAGCCACACACTGGCATGGTCATGATGAGAAGGACCCATGCACGACCATCCCCACCACAAACAGCACGTGGCCCGGGATTCCACTCGCAGCCAGTTCAAGCCCAGGACGGCAGCAACCGGAGCTGAGGGAGGGGCGAGAGCACCTATTTCTGGATCTGCTGGTTACACAAGGGCATTCAGTCTGGGCGCTGAGCAGCAGATGCGCAACAGTGCATTTGCCTGTACATCCACGTTTTATGGTAAAGAGTGAAACAGGAGCGTCATCCTTGCCAGGAAAATGTGCCCTGCGGATCTTGAAGGAGCAGCACCTTCAGGGCCTGAAGAATCTGTCCCAGGACATGGTTCCTACTGGCCCATCCAACTCTCATGTACACACAACACCGTTCCTCCGAAGAGGCAGCACTGGGACCAGGGCCAAGGCAGGTATCCCCTCCTGGTGTGACGAGGGCAGTGACAGGTTGGAGCCCCCAGCCCCTGAGGCTGACCTGCGGCCAGGCTCACTGCACTGTCCTCCTCAGTCTTACAAGCTGGACAGGAAAAGGTGCAGGATCTCCCAGCTGAAACGTTAAGCCCTTGGCTGGGCTCCAGGGCCATGGCTGAAGCAGACCGGCTGGCTGTCTCTTGACACGTCACTCCTGAGTTTTCACTAGCAGTGTCAATAACTCATTTATTCTTTGAGTTCTTCTTCCTTCACTCACTGTGATTACAATTAAGCTCTGAAAATTACAACTTTGCTAATTACTATAAATACCTAGACCCAACAGGAAAATAAAAATACATTCCACAGAAATAAAGCAGTATCTCAGTCCTCTTCAGGCTCAGTCTGAATCGAAAGCAAAACTGTCTGATGTGCTTGAGAGGTGCACTTTAATTCCAGAAAAACCATACGGGAACAAGGGGCTCACTGCTGCACGCAAACAGAGCGGCTCTGACATGCCCGCAATTCGGAAGCCTTGGGTCCACTCTCCACTTCTTTGCCTCAAATCAGAAGAGGCAGAGGAGGAGGAAGAGGGAGGGAGCCAGGCCTGGGACCCACTCTTAGCTGCCAGCCCACCCTACCTCAGCCCTCGCCCTCCCCTGCAGCCACTTCCACACAAAAGGCCCGAGAGGAGAGGCCTCCTGGCAACGACTCGCACCTTCACCTGACCGAGTCTGGCCAAGGAAGGCCAGAAGAATTCTCCCTCCTCCCGCTGAGGAACAATCACACGCCCTCAACGTGGCAGCCAGCTCTCCTCAGAGCAAGCCAGCACGCTGTTCAAACCCAAAGCGCCACTCTGTCATGAGCAGTGTGTCTTCAGGGCCATGCTTATCACTCCGCAGGCCCACCCAGTCAGTGGGAGCACCTGGGAAGCAGCAGGAAGCCCTGGGGGCTTAGGTGCCCAGGAGAGAGCACGCCCCCACTTTCCTAGATGCTTGCTGAAGCCCCTGCCTCTCCTGGTATGCCACAGCACCCTCCACCGCCTTCCTGCCCATTTCCCAACTGCAGCCAGACTGGAGGCAATCCAGAAATCACTCGCATTTGGCTCTGGAATATGTTTTTGTGTTTATACTTGATGCTCTAGGAATCCAGGCTACTTCAGGCTAAATAATATCCTTATGGCACGTAAGCACTAGAAACCAGCTCACCACCAGCTCAGCATGAACGGGGGCATCTATCGCGCACCAGGCTCCGGTCTCAACCCTGGGGCCGCCTTGGGAAGCAGGACAGGGATGTCCCTGCCCAGGCAGAGAGCTTACGCTGCAGTGGCAGCGGGGGGACGACGAGGTCGGTCAGGCAGGGGATGTGTCAGGAGGCGCTGGGGAGAAGTGGGAGCAGAAGCTAAGGGACGGGGGGAGTGTGGGGCTATCACTTAAGTAAGGTGGGCAACAGACCTGCAGATGCGGGAAGAGGCCATGCGGCCACCTGTGGGCAGGCGGAAGCAGGGGTGTGCTGGAGGAACAAGGGAGGTGGTAGGAATGAAGCCAGGGCAAAAAGTCGAGCCGTGGAGGCTGTCGCGAACTTCGGACAAGGGCAGTCTTCCACAGAGGAGTGATGTAGTCTGCTCTAGGGGACCGGGGGTGAGGGCAGAAGCCAGGAGGTCACTTCAGAGGTGCGTGCAGTGACCAGATGAGTGGGGAGTCTGGAGCAGGAGGTGCCAGCAGAGGTGGGAAGGGCCAGGCTCTGGCTCTCTGTGGAAGGTGGAGCTGAGAGTCAGGGCTCACAGGATGAGGCTTCAAGCGGAATTGAGGTGTGTGGGCTCAAAGATGGGGCCATCTGGTTGCCTTCCATTTTACATGTGGATGGATACTGAAGCCTAAGAAGACGTCACCCCAAGGCCACACACACCGCTCACTTCTAGGATGAGGACTTCCACCAGTGCCTGTCTCACTGCCTGCCCCACCCCACCCCTACCCCCTGGTCCGGGACTCTGCGCAAGATGTTGGTGACCCACCAGGTCATACCAGATGCCTCCAAATCCCCCCCACAGGGACTGCCAACCCCAGAGCACATCCCATCCATCAGGGTAGGGCGCGGGGGAGAGACAGCAGGCTCTCTTCTGTCTCTCTGCCCAACCACAGTCACCACCTGAGAAGCCTGACGCGGAGCATCCAGAAATTCTTGCTTTTCCCCAGGAGAGCCCCCAAATCTCAGTCTTAATGAAAGAAATTCTCCATTTTCTAAAAGGTGGTTCAACTGCTTAATATATAATATGGACTTGGCAAAACAACAACAAAAAATGTCCTAGGCAGGCCCAGTTCTGTCCACACAGGACACCAGCTTGGCCTCTGAGTCCAGATGGCCAACACTGACCTTGTCTGTTTATACTCTGCCCAGGGTTAGGGCACAGAGGCAAAAGTTTGGGTTCAAGACAGTTTTCTCGTCCAACTTTTGAGTCAGCAGCTGATACTCATAATCACTATAAATAGCTGGTTATCTTCCGGCACAATCTCAGTGGATCCCCTCTCCAGCCAACGAGAGATTAACTCACTGCTCATCATTTGAGGTTCTTTGTTTAAACTGCGGTTTTAGGTCTTTAGATGCAGAGCACGAAAATAAGCCCACTGGCACAACCAAGAATTCCCAAATTCCTCCAGGGATCCTTTCCAAGTTATAAGGAGCGTTAACAGAGCCCTGTAGGCACTCCCTGGCCTGGCAACGATTTGCACCGGCCAGTTCGGAAGACTCCAGTAATGTCCGAACGTGTGAGCTATGAGGACTAAGCAGGTATTCTAGTTCTGCCATAATAACTTACAAACTGCAAAATGTTCTTTCTAAATCAAAGTTGCTGCCTGTGGTTGGATGAGTGGGGAGATGCATGTTCTTCAAAGGGAAGACAGGGGCTGGCGCTGTGGCATAGTGGGTAGAGCCACTGCCTGCAGTGCCGGCATCCCATATGGGCGCTGGTTTGAATCCCAGCTGTTCCACTTCCGATCTAGCTCTCTGCTATGGCCTGGGAAAGCAGTAGAGGATGGCCAAAGTCCTTGGGGCCCCTGCACCCACGTGGGAGACCAGGAGGAAGCTCCTGGCTTTGGATCAGCGCAGTTCTGGCTGTTGCGGCCATCTGGGGAATGAACAAGTGGATGGAAGACCTCTCTCTCTCTCTCTCTACCTCTCTAACTCTGCCTTCCAAATAAATAAATAAATCTTTTAAAAAAATAAAAAATAAAAGTAAGGCAGTGGAGACGTCGATCTTTAAGTGAGGGGGAGTGGGAGCAAAATGCCCATTTAGGGAGGTTCATTCAGCATCTGTCTGCCTAAGAAAACACCCTTCTAGGAAGTCCCGAGTTAATTTTCTGAAATGCTAAAGTGGCTTTCCTCGCCCAGCGCGCTGATGTAGAATTAAATATTTACTTTCCTTGCAGGCCATATGCTTTCTACCTAACACCTATTTATTTTCCATGTGTGGTACACTGGACCACTTTGACGCTGCTGGTTTGGGTAAACATCTCTGTGGGATGGAGCCCGTCTGTGCCTTCCCCCTGCTCCCCTCTTTTCTCCAGGTGTGCAGCTTACCATGCATACCGGGAGCGGGCACCCATGCCTTCCAAAGGGAACACCCTGCTGAGCTGAAGGGGATGAACTGTCGCCAGCCAGCCGTTTTTTACTTACAGAATGAGCAGTTTCATATGGTTGAACATCACAAAGTTCTCCATGATCAAATGGAACAGTGAGACAGACCTAAAGGTTTCAAAAACACCAGCTACCCACTGACAGGTGCTGGCCAAAAGAACTTCCTGTGTGGATGGAAAAGATCTAAACTCACATTGACCGAGGTGTGACAGCTGAGTACTTGAAAATGGGGCTAATGGACTTAAGAAACAGAATTTCTAATATTTTTCAATTGTAATTGTTTCAAAATTAAACAGCTTTATGTGTGGGGGACAACAGCATTCCAGACAGCAGCGACTTGAGAGCCAGGTGTCACTCTCTGAGTGTCCAGCAACACAAACACCTCCTCACAGGGCCACGTTTCGATCCACTGCCCACCTTCCTGCTGCTGCTGCTCTTCCATCCTCTAGCTCTGTCCTCCTGGAGGCCACTGCTGTCCAAGAAGCTGCAACTACACTGTCCTGCAGGATCTTTGGGAGGGTCCTTACCGCCCCGCTAGCACTAGTTGCAGGGCAACAGGGGTGGAGCTGACAGTCACCTGGCACTCAGCAGGCGGCAACCACACTTGCCCCATGGCACTGGGAACCCGATTCTAAACAGTAGACCTTAAAGATCAGTCTGGGCTCCGCTTCATGTCTCCCTTGAGATATCTGGATAGCTACTGGGAGCCCCTTCACAGAGATGGTGTGTACTCTCGCAATCACTATTAGCCACCGCAGGCCTAGGATGGGCCGCAGGATGGCCCAGCCTCAGTCTGAACACTCTGGCTGACCGTATTCAGAAACAAGATTTTAGCAAAGAGAACTCTGGTGTCTCGGAAGAACTGCTGACCCTCTGCCTCTCCCCAGGGAGAGGAAGAGTCCAGGGCTCTGACACCTTTAAAAGGTGTCGCTGCTACAAAATAAACCAATATTCCAATTAAATCACTGGCACGCAACCACTTACCCTGAGTTTGGTGCTGTGTAATTATTGCGGCCTGTAGAGTTAGGGCTCATTTCGGCAAAGAGCATAATTGCTCAAATGTGACTCGATTCAGGATTTATTTAAAACTCTCCCATCAACAAAAAACATCCACACACTAGGATACCAACTCCGACTTCTCAGTCTCTGTAGACAGCCGATGGCCATGCACAGTTCTGTCACACACACAGACCCCTCTGCTCATACACTTCAGGAGCTCCCCCCCCCCATCCTGGCCTCCAGGCGTCAACTGGCAGAGGTGCCTTGCGTGGCTCGGACACGGAAACCTGACCCGGCAGCCCCCAGCTTCCTTTCCGTGCATCAGGAGCAGGGGAAGTAGCACCTTCAGGAGCTTCTGCAAGGGACAGCGGGGCTGACCTCGGGAAAGGTCAGCGGCAAGTCAGCCAGCCCCGGTCACAGCAGCACCCAGCGGGACCACCGGGGCTTCTGGGTGTCAGGTTCCCCGGGAGAAGAAGAGCCACAAGGACTCTTGGAAACGCCTATGGAGGGGAGGCAGGGATGGTGGGGGAATGCTCCCGGCCCCACAGTGTCTTCCCAGGAGTGCTGGCCCAGTTCTGACCCGGGATGGGAGACCTCACTAGGCCCCACTGCAGGCCAGCCAGCCGCCCCCCACCCGGAAGGTTCCAGCACATGCTGAACCAACAATGACGTGGGAAGCTCCCAAGAGCCTCCAAAGTTTCATTTCCTCGGTGCCTCCCAGTCTCCGCTGACCTCTGACCTCTGGAGTTATTGCCAAACTGTCTCGTGTTTGCACAAGGCCTGGGCACTTCCCCGCAGGCAGCTCCCCTGACCCTGTTCTGGGCGGGTGGTCCTATCTCCAGGCTACAGATAAGGCTCGAAGGGGTTAGGGTGTGACCTGGCCAGCGCAGGGACTCCTGTGGCCCTCACTTATTGCTGCGCCGGCTCTCCAAGCTGCTCCCTCCAGCACAAGAGTTTTCAGGAGTTGTGTCTTGCAGTAACGGGGAAGTGGAGACCCAGGGCACCACACGGAGCTGCAACGTCCCGCAGATAATCCGCGAAGGGCGCCCTAAAGCATCCCTAGCGCCCCCACGGCAAGCAGCGGCCGCAGCCCCCCTCCCCTGCCCAGGGCTCGGCTGGAGAGCCCGGCGCGTCGGCGCGGACGTCAGGCCGGCTGCCAGAGCGCTTGGCCGGCCGGGCCGGAGGTGCCCGCATCCGCCCGGGCCTGGCACCGCCGGCCCATTCATCGGGCAGGGCCTGGGTTGCCCCCGTCCCCCCACCCCCCCAGCCCCTGCCGGGCGCCCTCGCGCCAAGCTCCGCGCGGCCCCGCTGGAGTGGGGAACGGTGCTCTCGGCCCCGCCGCCAGGGGGAGCAGGGAGCCGCCTCCAGCACTCCGGGAAGTTGTCCTGGGCGTCCGCGCCCCGGACAGCCCCCGGGGGCCCGCAAGGCGAGCGCCGTGGCTCCGGTCCGCCCCGTCGGGGGCCTGCCCGAGCCCCCGGAGCGACCCCCCGGCTGCGGGCCGCAAGCGGGCGAGCTCGGCCCGCGGGCCCCTCATTCAATCCCGCCCTCCTCACCCCCCACCCCCTACCCCTCGGCCGGCCTCCGCCGCCTTCCGCCCGCCCCCCCCCCACCCCTCCGGCCCGGACTCCAGCCCGGCAACGTCATCCCGCCGCTTCCCGAAACTTAACCCCTTCCTCCGCCAGCTGTGCGCCGCCCCGCCCCGCCGCCAACTTTCTTCGTCCAACTTGGGAGCGCGCGGGCTGGCCCGACGGTCCGGCCTGAGAGGGAGGGGTCGCCACGTCGCACCGCCGCGGCCGGGGCCCCCGACGGCCAGGGCTGAGGGGGGAGTCCGCCCGGCCCGGCGCGCTCGGCCGCCGCCCCTGCACGAGCTTCGGCCCCGCCACACGCCCTCCCCACTGAGTCCGACCCTGAGGGTCGGCGGCCGCGGCCGCGGCCACGGCGGGCGGGCAGGCGGGCCGGCCGGCGCCGCCGGGGGAGGGGCCGCCAAGGAGACGTGTCACTCGCGGCGCTGCGCGGCCGGCCCCGGCGCCCCGACGGCCCGGCCCGGCCCGCGCGCCGCCGCGGCAGCCGCCGCTGCAGGGCCCGGCCAAGTTTCTTACCTGCAGCCGGAGACGCGGGAGGGAGGAGAGCGCAGGAGCCGCCGCCGCCACAGACTCGGGAGAGAGGAGCCGACTGAGCCTCCGCCGGGAAGCCGCCCTCGAACAGCTGCAGGCGCCGCGACCCCGACGCCGTCCGCCCCGTCCGCCGTCCGCTCCGGCCGCTCGCTGGTTGCGTGCGCGCGTGTGGAGTCGTGGCACTTTCTGCCTCGGAGCTGGCGAACGGCCCCCTCCGCCGGGATCGCCGCCTCCTGCCTTCCCCACCCGGGCCAGCCATTCATCGAGCCGCCGCTCCCCATTGGCCCGCTCCCCGCCACTCTGCCGGTCTCCGGCCAGTCAGGACGCGGGCGGCCGAGCCGCGGCGGCGGCCATTGGACAAAGGGGAGGGTCTCCGCCTCGGCCAATGGAAGAGGGGAGGAGCTGCGGGGAGCCACGAGGGGGCGGGGCCGGTGAGGGGCGGGGCCGCGCGGCGCAGCGCTCGGCTGTGCGCGGGGGCGGGGCGGGGCCGGCACGCTCCGCCCACATTGAGGAGGTCAGCGGCCGGGCCTGCCCACTCCAGGCCCCGCGGCCCTCCTGAGGTCGCTGACGAGCGGGTCGGCTCTGACTGGGCGGGCTACGGAATGTTCGAATCCCGGCAGCCCGGGACGCCGCGGGGCTGAGGCGGCGAGATCCGCGAGCGGCCAGTGAAAATGTTTTTCTGGCGAGCCAGCTGATTGCCCCTGAAGCAGCCTGCGCCCTCTAGGGTCCCCCGGCTAAGGAGGACGGGTTCTGCCCAAGAGGGTAAGTCGTTACCTTCGGAGAGATTGCTGTTGGCACCGGAAGGACTTTCCTTGAGCAAATGGAGGACGCGGGGTAGAAGGGCCAGAGGGTGCCGGAGGAATGGAGGTGGACGGCATTGCAGTGTCAGGGAGGGTCTGGCTGAGGCACAGTGGGTCTGGGGCCGCTGTCCGCCTCACGACGCCCTCCCTGCCCCGTGTGACCGGGGAAGTGACGGGCTGTGGCCTAAGGGGGCTCGGCCGTACCCCGGAACCCTGCGCTTCCTCGCTGCTTCCTCATGACAGGCCTTTCTGCTCTTACTAACCAATGCGCCTAAGCCTGAAAGTTGAGACGGAACCTGGGATACCCACAGCCCACTTCGGAGTCCCTGGATGGCCGCCTGGGCGAAATCCAGCTCCTGTGCACACTGAGATGCAGCAGGTGATCATGGCCCCAGGCTCTGGGTCCCTGCTGTCCACGTGGGAGACCTGGATTGAGTTCTGGGCTCCCTGGCTGTTGCCAGCATTTGGGGAGTGAACCTGTGCGTGGAAGATGTCTTCCTTTCAAATTGTGTGTGTGTGTGTGTGTGTGTGTGTGTGTGTGTGCGCGCGCACGTGCATGAGTGTATGGGGCTTGGTTTTTCACCATATAATGTCTCTTAAAACGAACCCTTTAAACGTGAGCCAAAGCCAGGTTCTATGAATTTAGGTTTCCAAGAGGCCAAAAAGGGCTGCGGGCTGCCTGAGCCGGTCCCTGTGGCTGCTGAATCCCATTCTTAACATCTATTTCTTGGACATTGTCACCCCTCCCCCCATTTGTCATTGGGACTGTACTGATTGTTAGGAAAATCGGGAAATACAAGACTTCATGAGGGAATAAAGAGGACTTGGGTTGAAATTAAGCCATTCATTAGGAGTTTTAATCTCAGCAGTTCCTTAGCACTTTAATGATTGATCAGCAGGAATTAACCTGGATTAGCGTTCGGCACCAGTCATTTTTCAGCAGTGACTCCCAGCTTGACGTAAAAGTCAAGAACCTTAGCTTCTGGCTGACGCTTGCGACCAGCTAGTCCTCCTTCCCCTTGGACGAGCCATTTAACTTCTCTGGACATGGTGTACACCTCCAGGACAGTCCCTCCCTGCTCTGACATTCATTCCTTTGTTCCTGGTGTTTGTTGAGTACCTGAGATACACCACCGAGCTGGGTAGGCAGCATAGGGTGATTCATAGATCCAGAAAGGAGCTGTCTGCTCAGGGCCCGTCCGTGTTTCAGTGTACCAAGGACCAGATCCTGGCAGGAGGATTTGATACCAATACATTTGCCCTTCAGTATCCATGGAGGGCTGGGGCCTAGCCCCTCCCTCCTGTGGATGCCAAAGTCCACATTTGCTCAGATCCCTTCTATGAAATGGCCTTGTATTTACACATAACCTACTCACATCTTTTTTTTTTTTTTTTTTTTTTTTTTTGACAGGCAGAGTGGACAGTGAGAGAGACAGAGAGAAAGGTCTTCCTTCCATTGGTTCACCCTCCAATGGCCGCCATGGCCGGCGCGGCCGCGCACCGCGCTGATCCAAAGCCAGGAGCCAGGTGCTTCTCCTGGTCTCCCATGGGGTGCAGGGCCCAAGCACTTGGGCCATCCTCCACTGCCTTCCCGGGCTACAGCTGGCCTGGAAGAGGGGCAACTGGGACAGAATCCGGCGCCCCGACCGGGACTAGAACCCGGTGTGCCGGTGCCGCTAGGTGGAGGATTAGCCTATTGAGCTGCGGCACCGGCCACATCTTTCTATGTACCTAATACCTCATACAATGTGAAAGCTTTGCAAACTGTCATTATCCTACAATTGTTTAGGGAATAATGACAAGGGGAAAAAGTCTGCACATGTTTAGTACAAATGCCCTTTTTTTTTTACATTTTTATTTAAAAATTAAGAATTCCCATCTGCTGATCCACTTCTCCAAATGTCTGCATTGGCAAGGGCTAGACAAGCCTGAATGCAGTCTGGTTTTCCCACAAGAGTGGCAGGAACCCAGCTACCTGAGCCATTGCCGCTGCCTCCCGGGACCTCATTAGCAGGAAGCTGGAGCCAGGAGTTGGGGACTGGAATCGAACTCAGGCACTCTGACATGGGGCATGGGCAAATTAACTGATAGATTCAATGTTATATGTTTCCCCATATAATATGTTCCCCCATATATTTGTTTTAAAGATTTATTTATTTATTTGAAAGGTATACACGCAAAGATAATCTTCCATCTGCTGATTCACTTGCTAGATGCCTGCAACAGCCAGGGATAGGCCAGGCCAAAGCCAAGTGCCCTGACCTTCATTTAGGTCTCCCACATGAGTGGCAGGGGCCTAATATTGGGCCATCATCTGCTGCCTTCCCAGGTGCATTATCAGGAAACTGGACCAGATGCAGAAAAGCCAACACTCAGACCACTATGGGATGCTAACATTGGGAGAGGTGGCTTAACCTGCTGCACCACAATGCCAGCCCCCCTCCCCATCCCCATATCTTGATTACAGTAATCATTCAGTGGCTGTGGTAAAACTCAACAAATTGTACACTCTTTTATTTGTTTTAGAAAGATCACTCTATAATATGAATATGTATTGAGAGGCTATTACATTAATAGCCTGAGAGTTTATTTTTTAAGATTTATTTATTTGTTTGAAGGACAGAATTACAGAGAGAGAGAGATGGACAGACAGAAACAGAGAGAGAAAGATCTTCCGTCTGCTGGTTCAATCCCCAAATGGCTACAACAGCTAGGACTGGGCCAGGCTGAAGCCAAAAGCCAGGAGCTTCATCCAGGTCTCCCATGTGGGTACAGGGGCCTAAGCACTTGGACCAGCTTCTGCTGCTTTCCCAGGTACATTAGCAGGGAGCTGGACTGGAAGTGGAGCAGCCAGGAGTCGAACGGGTACCCATATGGGAATACCAGTATTGCAGACGATGGCTTAACCCACTGCTCCACAGCTCCGGCCCCAATATGTACACTCTAAAAAATGTGAATTTAGTTTGCAAGCAAATTGTATTTTTTTTTTTTTTTGGCCAGGCAGAGTTAGGCAGTGAGAGAGGCAAAGAGAAAGGTCTTCCTTCCATTGGTTCACCCCACAAATGACCGCTACAGCCAGTGTGCTGCACCGATCCGAAGCCAGAAACCAGGTGCTTCCTCCTGGTCTACCATGCGGGTGCAGGGCCCAAGCACTTGGGCCATCCTCCACTGCCTTCTCGGGCCACAGCAGAGAGCTGGACTGGAAGAAGAGCAACTGGGCAGAACCCAGCACCCTGACAGGGACTAGAACCCGGGGTGCTGGCGACACAGGCGGAGGATTAGCCTAGTGAGCTGCAGCGCTGGCCAAGCAAATTGTATTTCAGTGAACATAACTCAAAAAAAAAAAAAAAAGATGTTTTAGATTTCAGTTGATTATTAAAAACAAATAAATCATTTGGAAAAATTAAACATATGAGAATAATTATCTAATATGGACCATTACCTCATGACAGTGCTTTATTTTCTATTACCAAATACAATTATTGTTTCAAAAGGGCTGGCAGAAAGATGAGACTATATTATCTTACAGCTTCAAAAGAGATTTTGCTTTGTCAACTACTGTGAAAGGATGATAAATGACAGACTAAAATGTCACGTGAAGAAAAATCATAACAATCCATAACACGTTTAGGTTTGTCACCATTGCTGGTCACCATCCGAGACGCCCTACAAAAATGTTCAGTTATTTAACCCTCGGGAAAACCATGTAAGGGAGGTACCGTTATTATCTCTGTTTTAGAGATGAGTCACAGGGCTCATCACAGGGGGCGCAGCTGGCCCCAGGATTCATCCACGTAAGCACTGTGTTCTGTGTCAGATCTTGGAAGGAGCAGTGTAGCTATGGGGAGGGATGGAGCTGAGCCTAACCAGGTGGAGGCAACTCGAGGAAGGGTTTGTGATCCATGACAGCCCTTGGCATTCTTTCAGATGACTGCTTTCCTCCGCTAGGCCCCGGGGCCCACTGGGTTGGCAGGCCATGCATGGCAGTAGCTCAGGTGAGACGTGTCAAGAGCTTGAACTAGGCAGTGGGGGACGGCAAGGGTTCTTCGTAAGGGGTGCTTAGGTGTAGGTGAGGCTCAGTGACCACAGGGGAGCAGGAGAAGGAGGCCCTCTTTTCTGTCTTGAGTGACAAGGAGCATGGTGGTGTCACTATTAGGGCGGGACCCACAGAGTTGACGGGCAGGGGACAGGAATGGGGGAAATGTATTTCATTTTGGCATGCTGAGGTTCAGGAGCGTGAGGGAAGTCCAGGTGAAGGTGCAGTCATGTGTCACTTCATCACGGGCATACGTTCTGAGAAATGGGCCACCAGGTAATGTCGTCACAGTGCCAGCATCAGAGAGTAGGCACACACGCTCAGGGGGCTTCGGCGTCCCTGGGCAATGCAGTGTTGCTTGAACCACCGTCAGATGTGCAGTCTGTGGTTGCCGAAGCGTCGTTTGCAGCACATGACTGTACTGTTTCTGTGGGTGCGGAGCTCGAGGGTTAAGGCTAGGGCTGGAACCTAAGCATGCCAGTGGAAGTTCAAAGCCCCAGGGACAGCAAGGATCAGAGGCAGCATCCAGAGCTGGAATCCACATGTGGGTGGGGACAGGAGAAAGACAGTGGCAAAGACCTGGAGAGAGAAAAGAAACCCCACAAAAGAGCTGTTGCTGCATAACAAAGCTCTCCAAAGCTCGGTGGCGTACAACGAATCAGGTTTCCTACCTGAGCTCACACAGCTGAGGCTTGGCTGACCTTGACTGTCTCACTCAGGTGGCTCTGTGTCGGCAGGGGTCTGCCTCTAGCCTGGGCTTGACTGGGGTACCTTAGAAACCCTGCCCCTGAGCTCTTGCCTCACCCGCTTTTCCAGGAATCAGTGTAGACGGGGTGAATACCCTTCCAGTGGCGATGGCTGAAATAAAAGAAACCAAGCCGAAATACACAAGTCTCTTGGACGGGGCTGAGAATGGTGTTGTGTCCACCTCCTCCCACTGGCCAAAGTGTGCCACAAGGATGCACTTAGATTCAAGAGGAGGAAAACACAGGCAGGGGTGGAGGGGTGACACTGGCGATGCAGTCTCCCGCTGAGACTGAGAAGGAAAGGGGGATAGGTAGATTCTGGGGGCGGGTGAGCTCACCAAGGGGAGTCTCAAGAAGTAGGAAATGGGAAGCAGCGTTACATGTAGCCCAGAAATCCAGCAAGATAAAAAGTAGGCAGTGTGTTACATGTGACAACTCAGAAAGCATCAGGGACATTGGAGCAACAGCTTAAGAAGAGGGAGAGGGTGGGTGGGAGGTGACCACCAGACAAGAAGGATGAAGAATGTGTTGGGGCTGGGGGCAGTGCTGTGGTATAGTGGGCTAAGCCTCCTCCCGTGGCGCCGGCATCCTACATGGGCACCAGTTCTCATCCTGCCTGCTTCTCTTCCAATCCAGCTCTCTGCTGTGGCCTGGGAAAGCAGTAGAAGATGGCCCAAGTCCTTGGGCCCCTGCACCCACATAGGGGACCTGGAAGAAGCTCCTGGCTTCAGATCAGCCCAGCTCAGACCCCTGCAGCGAGTTGGGAAGTGAACCAGTGGATGGGAGACCTTTCTCTCTGTCTCTCCTTCTCTCCGTTTGTAACTCTACCTCTCAAATAAATAAACAAATAAAATCTTTAAAAAAAAATGAGTGGGAGGGGAGAAGGTAGAAGCATTATGCATCCATTCATCCAACAGATGCGTCCAGCTGCACACTCACCACATGTCAGTCCCTGGCCTGGCTGCTGGGGAGACAGCCACGAGCCAGATAAATGGTCTTCCTGCATGGAGCTCACTCCCATGGTAGTGGGGAGAGAGAGACAGTAGACAAGCCAACCAGTAAATAGGCAAGATGTGTTAAAGTGGTTTGAAGAACAACACAGAATAGAGAACAGAGGACAGGCTCACGGGATGGAGAACGATGGGGGTTTGGAAGTAGGGACTGCAGTGGATGTGAAGAAGATGGTCTGAGAAGACCTCTCTGGGGAGGTTGATGATTGAGTGGAGACTTAAGATGAGAAGAAGAAGCTGATTCGTCTCAGCCAGAGGAAGTGGAAGGGCAAAAATCCTGGGACAGTAGATAGCTCAGCAACTGGCTCCGGGAACAGCAAGGTGTGTGGGGCACAAGGAGGAAGGGAGAGAAAGGCAGGGGATCTGCAGGCGGGAGGGGACCGGATCTGTGAGGCTGTGGCACAGGACGGGACGCTGCCAGGGACCCTCCCTGGGGCAGGTCGTGCAATGGGATCCGCCTCCTGCAGGGTCACATTGGCAGCAGTGTGCTGGATGCCCTGGGCCGCACATCGGAGAGTTCACAGACGCAAGTTAGGAGGCCACTGCCAGCTTCCAGGCGAAATAGGGTTCATGTGCTGGTACATATTAAACAACCAGCTCTCCCAGACAGGGGTGAGGAGGGGCACTCCCTGCTTTATAGCATTTGCCAGTTTCTCCCAGATAAACACTCCCATCAGGGCCCACTGATTTCCACTGCAGGCAAACGTGGGTGGGTATACCACTATATATGGTCTCTACCATAGACGCTGCAGGTGTCAGTCATCTCAGGAGCACAGGTAATGGTGAAACGTCATAAAACACAGAGGAACGGGTGGGCTTGAGGGTTTATTACCTCCATTTTCAATGCAATCTATTTCATCTTGATTGTGTAATTTCCCTGTTGAATAATAGCTGTGTTTAATGAACTGCTTGAAAAAGTCTTAAAAATATAACAATCAGCTCTCATAAGCAAGCTGTTTCTACTACACAACTGAGTATAGTGCTCATCTGGCCCAGAGTGGAGTGTGTGTGTGTGTGTGTATGTGTGAGAGTGAGAGAGCGAGCACACGTGCAAGCCAACAGCCATTTTAAATGTTAGGAAAATGAGATACTGTGCGTATTCACATTGACAGTTCTGTACCCATCTCATCTCCCTATCTGACCTGGGGACTCACAGGGGTCAGTGACTCTGTCTGATGTAGCACTGTGAATACCCAAGCCCAATTGCTTGATTCTGGTTAGCGTAGTAGCACAATGTGTTAAGCTACCTCCTGCGACACTGGCATCCCATCTGAGCGCCGGTTCATATCTTAGCTGCTCCAACTTCTGGGAAAGCAGCAGAAGATGGCCCAAGTGCTCGGGACCCTGTCATCCATGTGGGAGACCTGGATGGAATTTTGACTCCTGGCTTCAGCCTGGTCCAGCCCCAGCCATTGTGGCCATCTGGGTAGCAAACCAGCAAATGAAAGATTCTCTCTCTTTCTCTCTCTCTCTCTCTCTCTCTCTCTCTGTAATTATGCCTTTCAAATAAATTTTTTTAAAAAAAGTTAAAAAAGAACGAACTCACTTTTGGTTGGATCTCCCCAGAAGTAGACCCCAAGAAAAAGATTTGAGGGAAAGCAGTTGACTTGGAAGGTGATCCCCGGAATCAGTAGTAGGGCAGTGGGGAAGGAAGCAGGAAACAAGCCACTGGAAAGGAATCAGGAGCCAGTTGGCACTGTGGGCAGCTGAAATGTAATCCCATGGAGGAACTCTGGGAGACAGTGTGGAATGTGCCTCGGAATTATCCAAGCCGAGAGTGCAAGAGCGCTGGAGTGCGTGCTCGCTGACTCTGATCCTTCTCTGGCTGCAGGCAGCTCCTGCAGGCATTAAACTCTCAGCATTGCCAGCTCATGTCCCAGGAAAACTGGGAAGAAGGTCGCCAATGTTTGCAATCATTGCTGCATACAGGAATGGCCCAGGAGCAGTGAGCCCGGCACCCACGGTGTCTGCTCCAACACTGAGCGGTGTCTTTTTCAAATGAACAGATACAGAGCCCTTGGAACTCCTTTAAACACAAATTCAGGGTTTTTCAAAACAGAATGGAGACCCTCCCATTGCAGAGTCAACATGTGTGCCTTGTACCTCTACATAGTCTAGAGCACAGGACCTAGGTGATACCTGAGACCCTGTAAATTCTTTGACAGTGTTAACTCAAAATCAGAAAGCCTGGTGGTTATACACATGAAATGTCCGTGGACTGTAGTAATTGTTAGAAGGAGAATGAAACATACACAAAGAAAAAAGTTAGCAACTGTGAACTCAAGTTACCAAGTTTTGTGGTTGCTAGTGGTGACAGAGAGAACTCGGGTAGGAATATTTGGTTTGTTGTGTAGGTGATGCTGGCAATGAGCTTCGAAATAAGGGCTTTTGCAGAAATGACAATGAAGGACCCAGTAGCTGGCTGTGAGTCCCCAGAGAAAACAAGGGAAGACAAAATAATAGGTGGTACTTTTCTGTTGCTAAAATGCTTTCCAAATGACCCTTACCATCACCATGAGAGGGAAGCAGTATTATTGCTAGCATCTGTTTACAGATAAGGACCGAGATTCAGAGAAGTACAATCAATAGCTTGCCCAAGGCTTCACGCTTTTGACAAAGCTAAACAGGCCTTAAAGACTAGTCGTTCCCCGCCTCCCCCAGATGCATCTGTCCAGGATATGTCTCTCTGCTTCCCTCATGGAAACACCAGCATAGGTCTGACAGAGCCTATAAGAGTTAGCAGAACCCTACTGGCCTTCTGGGGCTCCATGCTTATCCACTGCAGCCCACTGCTTGAATCACAGTACTGTCAATAATTTTCCATTGAACCAAAGACACTGTCTACTTGTACTGTCCAGCTGTGATGTCCTCGGAATACTGGAGCCACTCCCCTCCATGTCAGATGGGAAATACCAGTTGGGAGAAATACTTTGTGACCCAAAAGATCAGCCTGATGGTGCCATTTGCCCCACGTTGGACATCCTGCACAAAACCCAAAGGATCAATGGATTGGAAGGCACAATGGGGCTTCATTTTTCTAACCCTGAACAGGAAGCATCCTTAACTAGCAAAGCTCTTTACATGTTGGCTCTTCTCTGAGATTACCAGGAACAAAGAATACAAAATTTTTTTAAGATTTTATTTATTTGAGAGGTAGAGTTACGGACAGTGAGGAGAAACAGAGAGAAAGGTCTTCCCTCCACTGAGTCACTCCCCAGATGGCCACAACAGGTGGAGCTTCACTGCTCTGAAGCCAGGAGCCAGATGCATCCTCCTGGTCTCCCATGTGGGTACAGGGGCCCAAGCACCTGGGCCATCTTCCACCACTTTCCCAGGCCATAACAGAGAGCTAGATTGGAAGAGGGGCAGCTGGGACTAGAACAGGCACCCATATGGATGTGGAGGATTAACATACAGCGCCACGGCACCAGCCCCAAACACCAGACTTTGAACTCCATTGCTCGTTGACATTCACTCATGGAGGCTGGCATTATGGCAGTTCAAGTCTGCTAACAATCCAGCTCCCTGCTGATGTGCTTGGGAAGGCAGCAGAAGATGGCCCAAGTGCCTGGGCCCTGATACTCAGGTGGTAGACCCAGATGGAGTTCCTGGCTCAGACCTGGCTATTGTGGCTATTTGGGTAGTAAATATTTCTCTCTCTCCCTCCCTCTCTCTTTCTCCCTGTCACTCTGCCTCTCAAATAAATAAATATTTAAAAACAACTGTAGGATTCTGGCACATGGAAAGATGGGTAGCTAGCTCTCCAGATCAATAAGATAAAAAATATTCAGAAACACACCCCAAAATGTATATTTGGTTTGTTAAAAGTGGCTTTCCAATCAGTGGAGAGAAAAGAGGTCATGTAATAAACAATATCACAACTGACTAACATGCTTAAAGGATAATGTGCGCACAGCAGGTTAAGCTGCTGCCTACAACGCTGCCATCTCATATGGGTTGCCGGTTCGAGTCCCGGCTGCTCCACTGATCCAACTCCCTGCTAATGTGCCTTGAAAAGCAGTGGAAGACGACCCAAGTGCTTGAGCCCCTGCCAGCTCCATGGGAGAACCAGAAGAAGCTCCTGTTTCCTGGCTTCGGACCATCCTAGCCCCTGCTGTTGCAGCCATTTGGGGATTAACCAGCAGATGGAAGATCTCTCTTGTTCTCTTTCTTTCTCTCTCTCTCTCTTTCTGTAACTTTGCCTTTCAAATAAATCTAAAAAGCCCACCTTCAACAAAACAAAAATAAAAAAACATAAAGTACTAGAGAAAAAAAGGTACGTATTTGTGGAGCACTGCTGAATGCCCCAGTCTACACTGGCTGATAAGATGTCAACAGAGAACAAAACAAATAGGACCCCTCCCCACAGTGAGTTTATAATTTAGTGTGTGGGGGAGGGATGGTCAGGCAATCAATAATTCCACAGACTGAATTGAAAAGTCACACTGTACCACATAAACATGTGTAATTACAACGTGTCATGTATTTGAAGAATAAATAGAGCCTGATTGCATGCGAAAAATAATGCAGTAGACCAACTAGCATTCGAGTTGTGCTATGGGCTCTGTAGTACATCCATGGGTGATGTGGGAGACCAGAACCCTGAAGGACCGTGCGGTCTCTCCCCAGCTCCTTCTCTTTCCAAGCTGTCACCGTGAGCAGTCATAACCCTCTCAAACCACTGCTTCTGTCCTGGCTCCCTGACTCAGGAGCCCAGAAATGATCCCTACCATGTCCAGTCTGTTTCTGTGTCTGAGTTTTGTGGAGCCCTGTTTACAGTGCCCACTTCCATGGGGCCAAGCTCTTGTCTATTTGCATCTGTACCTACCCTGTGCCACTGCCCAAACTGAGTACCACCCCCACCCACTCATCTTTCAGTCTTCCATTCTGTAATCAGTGCTGGGTTTGCCAGACTCCTCTCATCAGTGAGGATACAGAGCCGATGGCTCTTCATGATAAATCTGGCATTGTGGCATAGCAGGCAAAGCCGCCTCTTGCAACACCAATCCCATATTGGGTACTGGTTCCTATCCCAGCTGCTCCACTTCCAATCCAGCTCTCTGCTAATGTGCCTGGGAAAGCAGTGGAAGATGGCCCAAGTCCTTGGGCCTCTGCACCCATGTGGGAATCCTGGAAGAAGCTCCTGGCTGCTGGCTTCAGCCTGGCTCACCCTGGCCATTGCAGCCATCTGGGGTGTAAACCAGCAGATGGAAGATCTCTCTCACTCTCATTCTCATCTTCTCTTTCTGTAACTCTGACTTTCAAATAAATAAATAAATCTTAAATAAATAAAGCTGACCAAAGGTCTGAGTTCCTTGTGGTTGCATTTCTGCAGTGAGCTGTGTTAGCCTCAGGAAGTCCTTTCTCATGTCTGCCTTAAATCACTCCAGCCTCACTGTTTCTTAAAGTCACCTTCTTTGTGGCTTTAGGGCAGAGCTCAGGCGACCCGTTCGGCACAGGGCGTCTACTCAGCGTTTGTGAAGTGCCTGGTGGTTGATTAGTAAGTGCCTGGGACTTGAACATCGTTACCCAAATCTTCCAGGCCCTTCTCCGCAGACACAGCTCCTGAGACCTGCCTTCCCCAACTACTTCATCATCGGATGGCTCTTCTCAAACTCTGCTAATCAGCTTTTTTTTATTTATTTTTTTAATCATTAGTGAGAGTTTTGAAGAAGGTCCTTAAACCAGAAGTAAAAAAAAAAAAAAAAATGATAAATTCAGGAAAGCTGGTTGAGTTTAGTTCTTTGCCTTTGGCCTGGCGGGGCCCCTCCACCAACCAATAAATAGATAAAGCAGTCTGTCCCTGCTTGGCCGGGCCCGCCCAGCCCCTGATCTGAATGCAAGCTGCAGAAAAATTAGATGTAGAGGGATCAACGCTTCATCTGCAGCCACACCAGTGCTCTTCTCAGACTGCGGGTGGGCGCAGGGGACAGAGAACTCCAGGGCTGGCTGCTTTCCTGAAGGCACCTTTCATTCTAGTCTCATGTCTTGCAAAGTCTGTAGGTTCTCACAGAGCTCCAGGTACCCTCTGGTGGTGGTGCTGGTGTTTGAGAGAGAGAGGGAAAAAAAAGAACTCAGACTAATTCACACTAAAGTATTACTGACTTTCCATGCAACACTTCTCCAGCATTTTTAGCAATCTGCAGAGTGAAGGTAACACCGAATTGGAGGGGGAGGGGCCCCTCTGGCCTCTAAGCCATCTAATCCCAGGAAGGTATTAAGACTGATGTCAAGGCTGGCGCCGCAGCTCACTAGGCTGATCCTCCGCCTGTGGCACCGGCACTCCGGGTTCTAGTCCCGGTCAGGGCACCGGATTCTGTCCCAGCTGCTCCTCTTCCAGTCCAGCTCTCTGCTGTGGCCCGGGAGTGCAGTGGAGGATGGCCCAAGTGCTTGGGCCCTGTACCCTCATGGGAGACCAGGAGGAAGCACCTGGCTCCCGGCTTTGGATTGGCGCGGCGCACTGGCCGTAGCAGCCATTTGGGGGGTGAACCAACGGAAGGAAGACCTTTCTCTCTCTCTCTCTCTCTTACTGTCTAACTCTGCCTGTCAAAAAAAAAAAAAAAAAAATGCACATCTTGTTTTAAGTTCCTTACCCTGTGCAGACAGATCCTGGCTGTTTGTCTGGGGGTGTCAGGCCTGGGCACTGGAGCATTGGTCCAACTCATCCAGTTTGTAGAGGAGGCACCCCAGTGTGTCCCTTCCAAACCGTGGGCGTTTGGGAAGAGAAAGAAGAATGTTCTGGAAATGAACTGGGTGGACACTGAGAAGGAGGGGAGGGGCTGTGCGTTCCTTCCTGTGCTCGAGTCACCGATGGGCAGCGGGCGGCTGGCAGTGTGGCCCAAGTGCTTTGCAAAGAGCTGGTGTCGCTCTGAATGGCCCCGCGCCAGACCTAGATGAATCTTCCCGCAGGGACACCGCACCCTTCTTCAGCAGAGGGGAACACACCAGCTCCTAAAAAGAAGTGTTTTCTTTCTTTCAGACACACAAAAAAAATTAATGAGCTCCGTGTCTGGCACGGGTTAGCAGATTCCGCCGTGGCGTTGGCAGGGCTTCCGCCTGCTCCAGAACTTTAAAGAAACCCCGCATTGAGAGCCACCAGCGACAGAGGGGAGGCAGAGCGGCCTGGTTCCCTTGCTCACAGAACAAAGCCGCTGGCTGCGAAGGTGTGCGCGGTGGGAGCAGCGCTCTCCCAGCTGTTCCCGGAGCGCATCCATCTTTGCAGGCAGCACAATGCCTTCCTTATTTCCCGAGTCCCCTGCTCTCCAGGCGGTGGCTGACGTGTGCGAGCCTTCAGCCCCGGGGCCAGCGAGCACGTCTTGGGGCAGATGTCCTCAGGCCCCGGGGTGGGAAGAAACAGGGCTTGCCTTACAGTGTGTCCTTTCTCCAAAACGGGCGGAACTACAGACGCACCGGGTGTGCCCTGATTGTCCCTAAGTGCCTGTGGGTTGATTCAGGAAATGGATTCTGAGTACCTTCTATGCTTGGGGGGCTGCAGAGACAGCAGAGAGAAAACAGACATGCACCCTTGACACGTGGGGATTTGGTGTGGGAGGTGGATGATCAGCACTAGACACATTAATTTCAAGTACTAATAAAACAACGACAGAAAATGACAGTGGGGCGGAGGCTGTTATTGGGATTCTTAGGTAAAGCCTCAGTGTACACTGGAGCTGAAATCTGAGTCATCCGAAGGGACCAGCTGCAGGGAGATGCGGAAGCAGAAGTCTGTGTGGCAGGAACGGTGTGCACAAAGACCCCGAGGGGTGTGTGTGTGAGCGACAACTTCAAGGGACCGAGTGAAAGCCGGTGAATAGAGATAATGAACAGGTTAGAAAGAAAGGCAGGGGTTAGCTCTAATACATAAAGCGTCACATCTAATGTTGTAGAGTGATTTATAGTTTGCAGAGGGCATTGAACACACACTTCCTCCATCCAACCATCCCAACGAACCTGGTGTAAAGATAAGGAAATTCAGGTCCAGGTGATAACTTCCTCAACATCACAATACCAGAAAGTGGTGGGACAAGGATTCGGAGCAAGGACTCTCTGCACGATGCTGGAGAGCATTAGCCACACAGTAGCCATTTGTATCATTACTTAGTTTGTACAGTGAACAGCCTGTGCCACTGTACATAGCATCCCCATGGCAGCTTGGAGCTATTTTCTCCAAAATTCTGTGCTTTTTCTGTGCAAGGGGATGTTGGGAATACAAAGAATAAAGATACTATCCCAGCTCTTGGTAAGCACATGAGGTTGTTAAAGAGAAACAATGTATGAAAAGAGGGTGGATGATTAAACACAGTGTTTATTTCTGGCAAGGACACTGTGCATGACTTGGTTGGGGATGTAAGATTTGAGCCTGGCTTATTTGAGCCTGACTGGAAGACTTAGACTGGTGGATATACGAGGAAAAAATTCACAGGTCTCCATCCCACAAACACACATTTAAAATGTGGTGTATTGCAGACCACTATAAATACTTGCCTCTAGCAGCTTGTAATCTTTTCAAAAGTGAAGCTTTGTCATTCTATCATATAAAAAATAGAATCATACAGGAAAAACTGGTAAATCTGAGATGAGAAAAAAAATTTATAATCTCATCCATGAAAAAATCACTTGTTACATTTTGGTGTATTTCCTTCTGGCCTGTGTCTTACTGTATATATGTATATGTTTGTGGTATGTAGATATTCACTTATATGGGTATAAATTACATGCTTTAAAACTCATGCATTTTGGGGCCAGTGCTGTGGCATGGTGGGTAAAGCCACTACCTGCAGTGCTGGCATCCCACATGAGCGCCAGTTTGAGTCTTGGCTCTCCACTTCCGATCCAGCTCTCTGCTATGGCCTCGGAAAGCAGTAGAAGATGGCCCAAGTCCTTGGGCCCCTGCACCTGCGTGGGAGACCTGGAAGAGACTCCTGGCTCCTGGCTTCAGATCGGCGCAGCTCCAGCCATTTTGGCTATCTGGAGAGTGAACCAGCAAATGGAAGACCTCTCTCTCTCTCTCTTTCTGTCTCTGCCTCTCTGTAACTTTGCCTTTCAAATAAATAAATAAATCTTAAAAAAAAAAAAAAAACTCATGCACTTTAAGCGTATAAGTAAATGAGTTTTGACAAATGTATACACTTGAACAAAGAAAGATCTAGAATATTTCCTTCACCCTACCAAGATGCCTTGCATCCTTTAGCCCATCCCTCCCAACCCCCATTACAGACAACCACGGAACAGATTTCTGTTTTTTGTAAAATATTTATTTATTTACTTGAAAGGCAAAGTTACTGAGAGAGAGGGAGAGACAGAGAGAGGTTCTTCCATATGCTGGTTCACTCTCCAAATGACTACAACAGCCAGAGCTGGGCCAATCCAAAGTCAGGAGCCGAGAGCTTCTTCTGGGTCTCCCACATGGGTGCAGGGGCCCAAGTAGGCCATCTGCCACTGCTTTCCCAGGCCATTAGCAGGGTGCTGGATGAGAAGTGGCATGAGAGTTTGGACATGAGCTGGCTCCCATGTGGGATGCCGGCTTCACAGGTGGTAGCTCTCCCAACCCCGCAACACTCTGGCTCCCCTTGAGCCGATTTCTGATCTCAGATCAGTGTGCCTGTATCGTATCAATTTAATCACATGTGGCCCTCTTTTATTTCCGGTCTCTGTTGGTCAGCATAACGTTTCTGAGGTTGTTGGTGTTTCGGTGCCTGTATCAATAGCTTGTTCCTCTTTGTCTCTGACTAGCATTCTGCTCTAAGAATACACAAAGACGTGCTAATGCACTTACCTGTTCGTGGGCATTCAGGTTATTTCTAGCTTGTGGCTGTGATACATGCAGCACCTGTGAACACCAGCCTGCCTCTGGCCGTGTTCTCAGTTCTCTTGGGTGGAATTTCTGGCTCAGAGGGGAGGTCTGACATTGAACTTCATGGGAAACTACCAGACAGCTTTCCCAAGTGGTTGGACCATTTCACACTGGAGGAGAACAAGAGTCACTCTGTGTTCTTGCCAGCACTTGGGGTTGTTGCTCTTTTTAATATTAGCCACTCTTGGGGCTGGCGCTGTGGCACGGTAGATTAAAACCCTGGCATCCTGGGATGCCAGTTCGAGTCCTGGCTGCTCCTCTTCCAGCCCAAAAAATTAGCCACTCTGGTAAACGGGCGAGGTTTCCATTCCCACCTCCCCATTCACTAATGGTGTTGAATGTTTTTCACAGGCAGGTGTAAGTCTTGGTGTTCTCTGCTTTTTAAATTTACATTTCATACTAAAGTCCTTCCCCGTCACCACCATGATCTTCATACCCATCGATTCCAATGAGAGAATTCTTCACCATTTGTTTGCTCCTTTCTCTACTAGGCATTTAAATCGCTTTCATTGGATCACGATTCTGAATCACACTGGCGTTAACATCTTCGTGCATATATTCCCCAGCCCAGAATTTAGATTTATATGTATGCTTGTGTGTCTCCCTGCATTGTAGATTATGAAGTTGTCAGGTCAAAGGCATTTCCGTGGCAGTGAGAGTATAAAATACAAGGTGGACATTGAGACCCAGGGTCATCAAAGCAGAAACTCAGTGGCCTTTCCATCTCCCAGCTCCATCCTGGGATCTCTGAACCGGCCCCTTTCACAAAACGGATCCTCCTGTCCCTAGGTAGAGCGAATGGCTGTGTGCAGCCCACCATGTTTTGAGCCCTGGGTGGTGCTGAAAAGGTGAATACTGTGGTTGAAACAATGCTGTGATGTACTGGGCTCCACTCTTCCTTAAGCCCAGTTGAAAGGCGGGGAAAGAAAAATTGTAGATCCTTCTCCCCTGAGAATGATCTGTGAGGGTGACCGGCCGGGCGGTGACTGAATCCATCTGTGGCAATTCTGGAATTTCTGCACATGCAATGTCCCATCGCAGGGGGCTGGGAGCTGCACCGGAAGAGGATTTTCTTGCTGTGCTCAGTGACTTCACTTGGATTGTGGGTTTGTTTGGGGGGACCCTAGGAGGGTTGATGGGGAGGAGGATGTAGGAGGAGTTTGATATGGGAACTCCCAAGTCCGAATACACATCGGTCGCTCTCTAAACGTGAACTTAGCAAGGACAAACACTGTTCCTTATCCATGGTGTCTTAGCTTGGGTTCCCCTGAGACCAGGATTGAGCAGAAGTGGTTTATTTGAGGGCCGGTCCCAGGAAACAGCAGCAGGGAAGCAGGGAGGTGAGACTGGGGAAGGAGCTGTGTGAGAGTGCTTTCTCACTAGTTCACGCTGCAAGCACAGGCCCTGGGGGACCTCTGGGAGGTGTACAGAACATGCCCACAGATTGTCCTACCTGGGTAGCAGGGAGCCAGGGTACGTGTCTGCGGGCAGCCAACAGCTGCTGGTGGTTGAGGACATTCCTGGGAAGCTTCAGCTCCTGGCACTTGCAGCTGCCCTGGGTGTAGGCCAAGGTAGGCTCCCGCCACTGGAGAAGGCCCCCAAACCAAGAGCCACAGGTGCCTGAGCTGGATCAGGTGACCCTCTGAAGTCATGAGGCCAAGAGGCCTGTGCCAGCTGTGTCTGCGCAGCACCTGGCTTGGTCCTGACAGTGAACAGATCCCAGAGAGCTCAGCCAGCTTTGGCCCCAGAGCTCCGGCTCCTGGTTGTTTCTCCCACTGCACATGAGCGCCGCCACCAGCCGGCAGTGCTATTTTACAGTCAAATTCAGGAGACGAGCACCCACCTGTTCCCCAAGTGCAGCCCCTGGTGACTTGCTGGAAGTGTGGATTTCGTGGGTCCTAACCCATACCTACCGAATCAGGAACTGTGGGCATGGGGCCCAGGAATCTGCATTTCAACAAGCCCTCCAGTGATGCTGATACATCCTGAAGTTAGAGACCTGCTGTTCCCGTCTCTGAAATCTAGGGCAACCAAACAGAGCCCTATGCACTTCCGTTAGAAGACCCTTCACCCCACCCCCACCCCACCCTACCACTAGAAATAAACCTCTGAGGCTTTGCCCCCTTTCCTGACCTCTTCTCTTCTTTGACACTGATTAACTAGAGACCATACCTAATTATCAAGTGCCCACAATGGAAAGTAGCCCAGGGAATGTGTAAGGTAGAAGATAACCCAAGAGACATCTGTGTGGGATTTGAACTGGCGGGGAGAGGGGCAGGTCTGATGTATGTTCCTGTTTGTCTTTCTGAGCTAATATTTAAGTTCTTGTGTTTGCCTTAGGCCACAGCAGGTGCACAGTAGGGGAAAAGTCAGGGAGATGCCAGAAAAAGCTGCTTTGGAATTTTAAGTCAATCACAGAAAACCTGCAGTTAGGAATGCTCTTGTGAGTCAATGTCAGTAGGAAAATTTTATTAAAAAAAAAAAAGATGGGCTGGGTTTCACTGAGTGAACCTATGCCAAGAGAGGACAGAAACAGTAGCAGCAAATGGCAGTGAGCAGTGAGGTGGTTTCGTCAGCGTCTCCCAGGCTGTGTGTCTACCACGTGCCACTCTCCGTGTTGCAGTCACACCTCGTGGCTGGTTTAGCAGTGCTGGCTGAGAACAGCTCCCCGAAGTGGTCATTTCTGCCACTCCTGCCCCTACCCCACCCCAGCCTCTGATGCCAGCAGCCCCATCTGGCCTGCCTGAGGGGCCACCCTAGTGGTGTGACATCACAATGTAGGCCAGTGAGGAGCTGGGGCCCAGGGTTTCAGGTATAACCTCCTAGGGCTGGCCTGCAGTTACAGAGCCACCACAACGGAGACGAGCTAGCCTGCTGCCACTGACATCCCAGGTGCACCCGGTAGGTATTCAGAACACCCCGGCCCTGTGGAAGGAGATGAAGCCAACAGCTGGCACAGCTGGCTGGCCTAGCAACTTGGGTCATGAGCCTACAACAGGCGTGGATGGGCCAGAGAGAGTTATCAAGACAATCCCCGAACTCTCCCCCAACGTAGCCTCTTCCTGCTGGGTAAGCATCTGCAGGAAATGGGACTCTCATCACCTCCAAGGCTCGGCTTACCACCTGCGCCAGCCGGTCCCACCCTCCACCCCGCCCCGCCCGGCCCAGGTCACCTGTGTTTTTCATAGGTAGAGCATTCAGGCTCCCAGGTGGCAGATTCACTGGAGCATCACTCTGATTTGCAATCGAGGTCAGAGACTGAAGCCCCCTTCCTCCACCATGTGTCCCAATCCAGCTCCCCATGATCCTCTGGGGCAAGCAAGTCCCTTCCCTTCCCTTTAGGACAATACAAAGGGGACAGGAAATGGTGCATGGATTAGAGCACTGGAAAAGGAGAGGGAGTTGAAGAAGATGGCAGGGATGGGGCAGGGACCAAAGCCATCTCTGGGAGGCTGGGGCTCATCACAGCCGGGCCACCTGCAGCTGGCTGAGGCAGCCTCCCAGCTGTGGCCTCTTCCTGCCTTCCCACCATCTGCCTGTGGGGTTCTTGCACGTGGAGGGACCATTTTCCCATCTGCAACTGCCAGCAGGTCTAGACAGCAGCAGCAGGCTTGGCTTTCCCCAGGACTGCATGGCTCAATCTGAGTGTGTAAGGCAGGAGGGGAGGTGGCTAAGGTATTCGTTCTTTGTCTCGTGTGTGCAATGGACAAGCCAGTCTCCGCTCTGAGACACCGCTAGTGCCCATGTATACCGAGAACACTTTAGCTCTGTCTGACATCCCACGGAAAGGGAACAGAACAGGGGCCACAGCTAGAGGGGCCTGTGGCCAGGAGAGGACGGAGCCAGCAAACACCACCCCTACTGTGTCACCAGACACAGGCACCAGAGTTAATGTAGTTGGAAGGATGGATGGAGGGAGGGAGGGAGGGAGAAACCCTGGGGACTTGAGAGCTAACCAAACAGCCCTGTGCCCTTTTGTCTTTCTCACCTGACTCCAGTAAAGATTACTAGTCAACTACCATTTATTGAGCACCTACTGTATGCCAAGTGCATTTTCAGGATTATTTCTCAGATTCCTCCCCTTACCCCATCAGGTGGGTGTCATTGTCCACGTTTCTCAGATGAGGATGGTTAAGTGACTGCCCTAAGGGTTGGGGCATTTGTGGATGTATCAAGACGTCCTTGATCTCCAGGAGAACTTGCTTGGGGAAGCAGCGTCCTTTCTCACCCTTTCCCCAAGACGAGCTGCCATTACCTTGTCCAGCTCCACGAGCACTGTTTCAGGGCCCTTTTGGACTTTGTCTTGGTTGATGTTGGGCTCCCTGTGGGCCCACCTGGTTTGCTGCCCAGGCCTCTTGCGCTGCTGGGACGAGGCCCAGCAACTGTTTGCACACCGGCAGATGTTATGCGCCGCAGAAGAAAATATGCTAATCGAAATCAGCTTCAGCTAATTGTGGCAATTTCCCTTCTGCGTGTTGCCCTGAAATAGTAGCCACGCTCTGTTCTTTTTTCACATCAGGGAGCCCCAAATTGGCAGCTTAAACGAGCCTGCAGAGAAGGCAGTCAAATGGGCTCTTTGCCGCCAGTTTCCGCAGATGAGGCCTCCATCTCGCTCTCCGCCTAAGACCTGGGTTCAACTGCTGGTGGACTTGGCCTTTTAAAGCTGGGGGTAATCGGAACCCACTGCCAGGCTGAAAGCACCTCCTTTAACTCCCGGGGGAGAACCAGAATCTTAAGGAATTTACTGAAACATCAAGCCCAAGGGCACATGGTCTGACCTTGAACTTGGATCCTGGTCTACTTCTGGTTTGTTCTAGAGCCAGCACTGGCCAATGGAACTCTTGTCGGTGATGGAAATGTTCTATATCTGCACTGTCCATCATGGCAGCTCCTGGCCACATGTGGCCACTGAGTGCTTGAAACACAGCCAGTGGGGCCGAGGAGCTGCATTTTAATTTCAGCTTAAGTTTGGGTTACACAGCCCCGTGTGGCTTGGGCTGCTGAGCTGGACACTGCAGCGCTAAGCCCTGCCAACTTTTGTGACTTCATCTGTGATCTCATCCGCACCCCCTGCTTCTCCCCACCCTGTGCTCTCACCTCCCAGGCCTTCTGTGCTTTGTGACTCTTGCCTGTGCACTTCCCTCTGCTGGCACCACCCTCTCCTCTGATCATTTTACACTCTGCCCCTGTACAGCACGTGGGCCTCGGATCCAGGGAGTCCCCATGAAATCTTCCCTATTTTATCTAATTGGGTCCCCTTCTTTGTCTCTCTCTCTCTCTCTGAAGTCACATGGTGGGATATTTTCTTCTCTTTGCTGTCTCCTGGACAAGCACATTGGTCCCATCAGGGCAAGAGGCACTGACTGTCCTCTGCCCCACTCCATCCCCATGCTGGGAGCAGCACCTGGCAGGTGGAGAGAACTCTGCAGAGCAGGTGAACACCTGCAGGTGGTCCCTCAGCCACCTCCTTCAGCAACCTTTTTCCTGGGTAACAAAAATATCCACAGCACCAGTGGCCTCACACAGCGAGCATCAATTATTTCCCCTGATTCTCTGGGTCAGAAATTTGAGTGGGGCTGGCCCAGCTACACAGAGTAGGGCTGGTCTCAACTCCATCAGCTGGACACTGGACTAGGCAACCCAAGAAGGCTTCACACACACAGGCCTGGGACTCTCGGCCCCCCAGCAGACATCTCCTAGGTGGGGACCTTGGGTTTCCTCACAGCACGCAGGTCTCAGGTGATCCATCCGACTTCTGCTGTGACAGCTTCCATGAGAGGAAGCAGAAGCTGCCAGGAGCCATCTTCATTACATGCTCTTGGTGCTGCCAAGCCGCGAGGGGAGCCCAGACAGAAGGGGATTGAGGAGCTGGGCGCTTCCTGATTGGGGGGGCACATGTGCATGCAAGGAAGAAGGAGGGGTGGGCGTTGTGGTGCAGGGGGTTAGGCCACTGCTTGGGACACCAGCATCCAGTATTGGGACACCTGGTTTGAGCCCCTGTTACTCGGCATTTCTGATCCAGCTTTCTGCTAACATGCCTGGGAGGCAGCAGATGATGGCTCGAGACCTTGGAGACCCATTTGGAGTTCCTGGCTCCTGGCTTTAGCTTGGCAAGCCCTCAATTGTTGAGGTCATTTGAGGAGTGAACCTGCAGATAAAATATGCATTTTCTTTCTCCCTCCTCATTCCCTCCCTCCCCCAAACTGTGCCTTTCATATAAATAAATAAATCTTAAAAAAAAAAAAAAAAAGGAAAGAAAGAGGGGGCCGGCACTGTGGCATAGCGGGTAAAACTGCCACCTGTAGTGCCAGCATCCCATATGGATACCAGTTCAAGTCCCAGCCACTCTACTTCCGGTCCAGCTCTCTGCTATGGCCTGGGAAAGCAGGAGAAGATGGCCCAAGTGTTGGGCCCCTGCACCCGCATGGGAAACCCAGAAGAAGCTCTTGGCTCCTGGCTTCTGATCGGTGAATCTCTGGCCATTGCGGCCATTTGAGAAGTGAACCAGGGATGGAACACCTTTCTCTCTCTCTCTCTCTGCCTCTCCTTCTCTCTCTGTATAACTCTGACTTTCAAATAAATAAATAAATAAATAAATCTTTATAATAAAAAAGAAAGAAGGCAGAATCCCAGGCAGCGCCCTTTACACTGCCTCAGTCGCTGTAAACACATTTGTGGCGTGCTTTCTCAAAATGAATGGGCACGCAGGCAAGTGAAAATGCAGACTCGGTAGGTCTGGGAGGGAGCCAGGAGACACCAAGGCTGCAGATCCACAGGCCGCCCTCGGGTCAGCCAGGTTGTGGTAAGACTGCCTCCCACCAGGTCTGACCTTGTGCTTAGCACGGCCTTGACCTCGTGTCTGGCACTGCAGTGCGCCGCGTTCTGCCCCTGGGTTAGGCACTGCCCGCTTCAGCTGAGGCCCACGTGGTTCACTCCTTCTCCCCTGTGCCTGGGCTGGTGCCCAGATTGTAGCACAGGGTAACTGCTGACTCCTCTCCTCCAACTCGTGGCCTTACCCACTCTAGAGCCCCTTCCTTCTTTTCATTAACATGTAATTCTCATCACCTTGTCAGCATGGTGAGATGGGCACCATTCAGTTACAGCGCTCAAACCCTACAGGTCCCCAACTCACAGTGGTTCCATGTATGATTTTCCAGCTTCACAAACGAGTAAAGTGGTATGCGGTCAGTGGAGACCAGACTCGCTTTTTGACCTTTTCCCAGGCTGGTGGTACACTGTACGAAATTCTTTTTTCTTTTTTTCTTTTTTATTTTTTGACAGGCAGAGTGGACAGTAAGAGAGAGAGACAGAGAGAAAGGTCTTCCTTTGCCGTTGGTTCACCCTCCAATGGCCGCCACGGCCGGCGCGCTGCGGCCGGCGCACCGAGCTGATCCGAAGGCAGGAGCCAGGTACTTCTCCTGGTCTCCCATGGGGTGCAGGGCCCAAGCACTTGGGCCATCCTCCACTGCACTCCCGGGCCACAGCAGAGAGCTGGCCTGGAAGAGGGGCAACCGGACAGAATCTGGCACCCTGACCGGGACTAGAACCCAGTGTGCCGGCGCCGCAAGGCAGATGATTAGCCTAGTGAGCCGCGGCGCCGGCTGAAATTCTTTTTTTTTTTTTTTTAAGATTTATTTATTTATTTTTGAGAGGCAGAGTTACAGACTGAGAGAGGGAGAGACAGAAAGAAAAGTCTTCCATCCCCTGGTTCACTCCCCAAATGGCCGCAACAGCTGGAGCAGAGCCGATCCGAAGCCAGGAGCCAGGAGCTTCTCCTAGGTCTCCCACGCAGGTGCAGGGGCCCCAGCACTTGGGCCATCCTCCACTGCTCTCTCAGGCCATTAACAGGGAGCTGGATCAGAAAAGGAGCAGCCAGGACTTGAACCAGCGCCCGTATGATATGCTGGGGCTACCGGCAGAGACTTAGTCTACTACACCACAGCACTAGCCCCTGTAGGAAGCTCTTGAGTGGCTGGACAGACAACAACCGTCACAGCTCCAAGTCAGCTATGTGACCATGAGGGGAAACAACCAAAACTCTACAGTGCACTGTATTCAGCAGAGTATGTGAGACATGTTGCCCCTGATTTTAAAAGAGGCTTTTTTGTAGATGGTTTTGCCCAGCTGTAGGCCAACAGAGTATCCTAAACACATTTAAGGTAGGCAAGGCTAAACTGTGATGTTTGGTAGGTTAGATGTGTTTAATGCATTTAAAAAAAAAAGATTTATTTATTTATTTGAAAGAGAGAGAGAGAGGTCTTCCATCCACTGGTTCACTCTCCAGATTGCTGCAGTGCCGATCCAAAGCCAGGAGCCAGGAGCTTCTTCTGGGTCTCCTACGCGAGTGCAGGGGCCCAAGGACTTGGGCCATCTTCCACTGCTTTCCCAGGCCATACCAGAGAGCTGGATCAGAAGTGGAGCAGCAGAGACCTGAACCAGCACTCATATGGGATGCCAGCACTGCAGGTGCTTTACCCACTATGCCACAGCACTGGCCCCGTAATGCATTTTTTCCCACTTAACAATATCTTCAACTTATGGTAGACTTATTAGGACAGAAATTTGTCACAAATCCAGGAACATCTATAGCTTCAAAGAACAGAACTGGTTGGAGCATGTTATGGCTACAGGAATGGCTATACCCAGGGGTTCCACTGATGTTGTCAAGAAACTGTCTGTCACCTATTTCAGTTCTGCCTCCCCCCAGCATCTCTCTGGCTTGATCTCCTCTAAGTGGGGGAAGGGACGACCCCCTTCTTGGCATCCCCAGCAAGGAAGAGGCACCACTTCTTTGCAGATCTTTCCAGCAAAAGTTCTAAGGTTCTTTCTGGTTGGCTCGGCTGGGGTCACATGTCTACAAGGAAGCGACCATGGTGGCCAAGAGGCTGAGTTATGTCTGAGCCTGGAGCTGAGTCCTACCCATGCCAGATGGAATGAAAATAGGAATGGGGCGACTCTCCATAGAAAACTAGAAAGGAGGGAGAGACGTGGGAAGCCAGAAAATTACCCCAGTTGGCCAGGAAAGCAGGTGTTTGTGTTTCCTCGTGCTGCCTGAGAAGGCAGGGGGCAGGGGCCTCAAATAATCAGAGGGCCCACAGCAAAGCAGGTCTCCCGATCCCACCACAAACTCAGAGGGGCTGTCAAAGAAGAATTTTAGCCCCCAGAAGGAACTTGAAAAATAGCTAAGGCGTGTTCTGCAGAACACTGACTCGAAGCATAGCAACTGATGTTCCTTAAAAGGCCGGGTGGTCAACAGAGTTCAGGAGACTACAGATTAGCCTAAGTCAGCAGTTCCCCTGCTATGCAGGACTGATCAGAGCCTTAAATAAGCCAGCAAGGGTACACTGTGAATTTCCAACAGGAGTGGGAGGAAGGCTAGGGATTTGGGGTGAACAAGTTACCCTAACTCCACCCCACTTGTTGTAGAGATGAAGGGAAGGTGACAAAGGCAAAGTGACACAATGACAGTAGTTAGCACTGGGAACACCCCCTAATGCAGTGCTGGTGACATGCAGAAGTGTCTCCTTGTACCCCAGGGCAGCCCCGCCCATCCGTCCTGTCCCCCCTCCCCCATCATTTTGTTCTGTCTGGGCAGTGTTTGTCCTTTCTTTCTTTCTTTCTTTTTTTTTTTTTTTTTTTTTTTTGGACAGGCAAAGTGGACAGTGAGAGAGAGAGAGAGAGAGAGAGAGAGAAAGGTCTTCCTTTACCATTGGTTCACCCTCCAATGGCCACCGAGGCTGGCGCACTGTGGCCGGCGCACCGCGCTGATCCAAAGCCAGGAGCCAGGTACTTATCCTGGTGCAGGGCCCAAGCACTTGGGCCATCCTCCACTGCACTCATGGGCCATAGCAGAGAGCTGGACTTGTCCTCCTTTCTCACACACACACAGCTCAGTGGCTCCCTGGGCTCCCATGACACAGCTCCCGTGGGGAGTGATGGCACCCAGAGCGCCTGTCACCCTGCCTGGAACAGGAGGCCGAGGGAAAGGTGGAGAAGTGACAGAGCCCTGCGGGTCTGGACTTAGGCAAACACAGCCACCCAACCAGCAAGCTGACAGCACAGACAGGGCAGAAGAGGCTCAAAGCTTGGCTGAACCTGTGGGAGTCCGTGCCAGGCAGACACTGAGGGAGCCAGGCAGGAGGGGAGGGCGGCAAAGGAATATTCCTGGAGCCGCGCACGCACTTGAAAGCCAGAGAGAGCTTATGCGTCATGGCTGATGCGTGCTGACGCGAGGGCAGCCTCTGTGACAATCCCATTTTTTTGAGAACCTCTTTGGGTACTTCAAAATGAACTCATTTTAAGGCTCCCTGTGACCTGGTACAGACTTTGCCTGTGACCTACATAGAGAAAAGAGAGAAAAGCAGCCTTCGGTTTAGCTGGCTGAACTCACAGGAGTGAGTGTTTGCTAAACACAGGGGATTCAAGCTCTGGCTCTTCTCCCTGGCACACACATGATCCTGGGTGTATTGTTAAACTCGCCAAGCCTTTGTCTTCTCATCTGGCAAATGGGCTTAAAACGAGTTTCTGTCTCCTGGCTTGGTTATAAGTATCAAATAAGATAATGTCTGTGAAAGAGCAACATGGCTGGCCCATCCCACAGTAAGGGCTCCTTATGGGGGTGGGAGATGGAGAGGTAGGAGCAGGGCCAGGTCCAACTAGTCAGGGGCCAGGCCACACTCATACCAGCACAGCTCCTCCTGACGCTGCACTGCCACTCAGAGAGAAGTAGTAGTTGCTGAGCTCTGAGCACAGAGCGGCACCAACGGCTTTCTCGAGTCTTCTCTGAGAGGGAGGAAGGGTGACAGGTGAATCTCTATGGTCCTTCCCAGATGACTCTATCTCAAGTTCATGTAGACAGCAGGTGTCGGGTGTAGTGGTTAAGGTGCTACCTGAGGTGCTCCCATCTTGTGTTTGAGTTCTGGCTCTGCTTCCAAACCAGCCTCCTGCTAGTGCTCATCCTGGAAGGCATCAGAGGATGACTCAAGTACTTGGGTCCCTGCCACCCATGGGAGAGCCAGATGGAGCTCCTGGATCCTGGCTTCAGCCTGGCCCAGCCCCGGCTGTTGCAGACATTTGAGGAGTGAACCAGCAGGTGGAAGACCCCTCTCTCTCTCTCTGTCGTCTCTGTGTCTCTCTTTCTCGCTCTCCTTTATAAATGAAAAGTAATTTAAAAAAATTTTTAAATCTAGCTGTTGGACTTCTCTTAAAAGGCTCACAAGATCTGGGCCCTGGGCCCCACATTGGTTTCTTTCTGTCTTGCATTTGCCTGGTGCCTCCAGCTTTTACGTTTGTGACCCCCTGATCTGAACTCTCAAGAGGCGCTCAAGAGGGCGTCTGGTTCCAAAGATGTCATTGACACTGAGCTTTCTCACAGCTCAACCCAGGCACTGGAGCAGAATACCGCCCACCCAGGCTGGAAATGCTGATTCCCTTCGTCCTAAGGAATGTGTTTACGTTCTTCACCCAAGGGTTCCCAAACAGCCAAGCTTATCATTTGATGGCAACAGCAACAACAACAAAAACCTGAAACTTGTTCTTGTAGCCTCTGGAAGAAACTGCTCAGATGATAATGCAGTGAGTGAAAGTGACAGCAATCTTTGGGAATCTTTTCTTCTCACAAAGCCTTGGGAACTTGGCTTTGCAAGGAGCAAATCAGAAAGAACTCTCTTGTTGATATCTCCTTTCCAAAGCCAGAGCCAACCAGCCTAGTGATTTGTTTTGAAAGGGCCTCAAGTAAGTGTTTGCATCGTAAAAATCATGCAAGGCCCTCTGAGCTGATTTCTTTCTTTTTTTTTTTTAAAAGATTTATTTATTTATTTGAAAGTCAGTGTTAAACAGAGAGAGAAGAAGAGGGAGAGAGAGAGAGAGAGAGAGAGAGAGTTAGAGAGAGAGAGAGGTCTTCCATCTGCTGGTTCACTTCCCAATTGGCCACAACAGCCAGAGCTGAGCCGATACAAAGGCAGGAGCCAGGAGCTTCTTCTGGGTCTCCCACGCGAGTGCAGGGGCCCAAGGACTTGGGCCATCTTCCACTGCTTTCCCAGGCCATAGCAGAGAGCTGGATTGGAAGTGGAGCAGCCAGGACTGGAATTGGCACCCATATGGGATACCAGGATTGTAGGCAGAGGTGGCGGCTTTTTACCCACTGCGCCATAGCACCAGCCCCAATTTCTTTATTTTCTTAAAAATTTTTACTGGGGTTGATGTTGTGGTACAGTGGGTTCAGTACTGGCATCCCATATGGGCACCAGTTCGAGACGCAGTCCTTGGGCCTCTGAACCCACATGGGCGATCTGGAAGAAGCTCCTGGCTTCAGCCTGGCCCAGCCCCAGTGGTGGTGGCCATTTGGGGAGTGAATCAGCCGATGAAAGATATCCCTCTGTCTCCCATTCTCTCTCTCTGTAACTCTACCTTTCAAATAAATTTTTTAAAAAAGAGGATAGACAGAAAGAGCCCCTCCACTCGTTTCCTCCCCAAATGCCCACAACCATAGGGATTGGGGCCAGGGTTGAAGCTGGGACCTGGGAACTCAATCCAGGTCTCCCCCATGGGTGGTAGGGACCCCACAACTTGAGCCATCACTTGCTGCCTCTCAGAGTCTGCATTGGCAGGAAGCTGGAATTGGAAGCTGGAACTAGGAATTGAACCTAGGTACTCTGATATGGAACCAGGCATCACACTAAGGTCAACTACTAGGCCAAATGCCCATCCCTGAGCCAATTCCTGTACTGAAACTCACAGAAACACCTGCTTATTACCTTCACAAGGTAGGCAGACACGTGAAAGTGGAGGAATGGAGGGCCAGAGCTGCCTGGCTCCTAGAAGGCACCAGAAGTGCTGTGCTGAGCACCAGCACGCAAAGGCAATGCCTACAAACTGTGAGAGCAGAGCAACACAGCAAAGGGGAACCGTCCATGCAGCATTCTGTCTGGCAGAGACCCGGAGCGAAGCATAGCATGTGGGCCTTAAGTATCTTAGGAATGAAATGAATGCAATGCTTAAAGCACCACACGATCCCACAATTCCACCTATGCCACAAGATGTCCCTCTGCTGACCAACAACCAACCGCTGCGGCCCTCTGTGCACCACCATGGATGCCATGTGGAGGAACTCAGTCCAGAGGGGAAGAGCACCCATAAGTCCAGCGTGAGCCTTTCTTACTGACTCAGAGGTTAGTCTGAGGCACATATCTTTGAAGTGGGGATAAGGATGGAACACACCTCATCATGTGGACAGGCAAGAGATGATACACATGGAGAGCTTAACACAGTGCTCAGCAAAGCACTCAGGAAGCCTCGGTGAGTGGTGGCCGCTGTCTAGGCGCGAGTGCAGATGACCTCCAGCTTCGGATCTCCTGATTTTGCGATGGAGTGGAAGCAATGCACCTTCAGCACAGATAGCTGCCGTGAGCCATCATGGCTTCTCCCCTTGGGAGACATCTGGGAGGTGACAGAGAACATAGCTCAGATTTGTTCCAGCAGAGGGTGTGAGGACTGGATTCGTCCCTAGGGGTCTGGCACCCCAGCACCCCATCTCGGCCTGTCTGCATGTGAAGAGTCAGAGGTACTAGCCTGGGAACCATGAAAGGACATGGGCATACTAAAATTGTCACTGCAGGTGGCAGGCATTGAGGTGCAGCGGGCTAGTCCACCGCCTGCAACACTGGCATCCCATTTAAGCACCTGTTTGAGTCCAGGCTGCTCTCCACTTCCTATCCAGCTCCTCATCAATGTACCTGGGAAGGCAGTGGATGATAGCTCCAAGTGCTTGGGGCCCTGCCACCCACCTGAGAGACCTGGAAGAAGTTCCAGCCTCCTGGCTTTGGCCTGGCCCAGCCCTGGCTGTTTGTGGCCATTTGGGGAGTGAACCAGCCCATGGAAGATCTCCCTTTCTCTCTGTAACTCTGCTTTTCAAATAAATAAATAAATCTTTAAAAAAATAATATAAGATTGCCATTGTGGTTCTGATTTCTTCACTGAGAGGAAAGCGCTCAGCCTCGCAGCTCCCCCGGACCTGAGCTGTGTCCCATCACCACCATTTGTAGCTGTGACCCAGGTGGTAAAGGGTAAAGTCGCTAACAGAAGGTTCTCCCCCACCGCCGGCTCTGTGCCATAGAGGTGAGCCGCTTAGACTCTCGGCACCACAGGTTCCACACATCTCAAAACAGGGTAGATTTTCTAGCGATGCCAAGTTAATTTTGAACATGAAGTGTCACGAAGGCTGTGGAGAGGCGGGCACCTAATAGCTACTCAACCAACACGAGCCCCCTTACTGGCCAGTGCCCTTGGGTTTTATTTCTCCCGGTTGCTCGCCACTCTCATTCTGGGAGCCAGAACAACACTGGGGCATCTTCCCAAACCAGCAGGGACTCCCTAACACTCACACTCAACGTTTGGTTTGGTTCTAAGGTGGCTTCTTGATGGATGTCCTGCCATGCGGTCTCCCCAGCTGCACATTCTCATACTGTTTCCTCTAGGTTCAAGCTGCGTGAGTCTGTGGCTTTTTTTTTTTTTTTTAAGATATATTTATTTATTTGGGGGCCAGCTCTGTGGCATAGCAGGTAAGGCTGCTGCCTGCAGTGCTGGCATCTCATATGGGAGCCAATTCAAGTCCCCGCTGCTCCATTGCTGATCCAGCTCTCTGCTATGGCCTGGGAAAGCAGTAGAAGATGGCTCAAGTCCTTGGGCCCCTGCACCCGCATGGGAGACCTGGAAGAAGCTCCTGGCTCCTGCCTTCGGATCAGCACAGCTCTGGCCATTGCAACCAACTGGGGAGTGAACCAGTGGATGGAAGACCTCTCTTTCTCTATGCGCCTCCTTCTCTCTCTGTGTAACTCTGACTTTCAAATAAATAAATAAATCTTTTCAAATAAATAAATCTTAAAAAAAGATAAATTTATTTATTTGAAAGGCAGAGATACAGAAAGAGAGGGAGAGATTGTCCATCTGCTGGTTCACTCCCCAAACAGCAGCCACACTGGGTCACAGTGGTTGGGACTGGGTTGCCAGATGAAATCAGGATGCCTAGTTAAACTTAAATTTCAGATAAACCACGAATAAGATATTTAGTTAATTTTCTTGAGAGACAGAGACAGACAGATCTCCTATCCACAGGTTCACTCCCCAAATTCCAGTGTCAGTGAGGCCAGGCCGAGGACTGAAGCTGGGAACCAGGAAACTCAACCCAGGTATTTCACAGGACCAGCAGGAATCCAGCTCCCAGTACTATCACCTACTGCCTCCCAGGGTAAGCATTAGCGGGAAGCTGGATAAGTGGAGCCAGGACTCAAATCAAGGCACTCAAACATGCTATACCTGAGTCCCAGTGCACGGCTTCACTCCAGGTCAATTTTCTGCTCCTGAATACCTTTAAAAAAAAAAAACAACTATGAATATGTCCTACGGAAATCTAGGATCTTACTATACTAAAATATTTAGTCGGTGCCTTGGCTTACTTGGCTAATCCTCCACCTGTGCTGCCGGCACTCTGGGTTCTAGTCCCGGTTGGGGTGCCAGGTACTAATCCCGGTTGCTCCTCTTCCAGTCCAGCTCTCTGCTGTGGCCCGGCAGGACAGCAGAGGATGGCCCAAGTGCTTGGGTCCCTGCACCTGCATGGGAGACCAGGAGGAAGCACCTGGCTCCTGGCTTCAGATCGGCACAGCGCCAGCCGTAGAGGCCATTAGGGGAGTGAACCAATGGAAGGAAGTCCTTTCTCTCTGTCTCTCTCTCACACTGTCTATAACTCTACCTGTCAAATAAAAAAAAAAAAAAATTAGTGACCACCATTGTGTCACAGCAGGTTAAGCCTCTGCTTGGGACACTGTCATCCCATATCAGAGCCCTAGCTGCTTTGCTTTCAATCCAGCTCCATGCTAATGCACCTGGGAAGGCAGCAAAAGATGGTCCAAGTACTTGGGCCCCTGCCACCCAAGTGGGAGACCCAGATAGAGTCCCAGGCTCCTACTACAGGCTGGCCAGGCCCTTGCTGTTGCAGCCATTTGGTGAGCACACCGATGCATGGAAGCTCTCTCTGCTTCTCCCTCTGCCACTTTTTCTTTCAGAAAAACAAACAAACCAAAAAAAAAAAAAAATCCCAAAATATGTTAAAAGTTCTTTTTAAAGAAAAAAAATATATAGCATTTATCTGAAATTCAAGTTTAGCTGGGCATCTTGTAGTTGTATTTCCTAAATTTGCTCATCTGGGGAACCTTTTTGATGGGGAGACTGGGGTTGGAAAGCAGCACAGAGGGCCTGCAGGCAAAGGGGAGGCAGAGTGGCCACCTGAGTGGTCTCCCCTGAGGCCCTACTCCAGGGCATAAATTCCTCCTTGGAGTCACCTTGACCTTAAGACATTGTTAAACTCTGTGAGCACAGGCTCACTCTTACTACAAGAAAACGCCCTTTCTTTATGCTTGGGCACCTTCACCCACTGGGGAGCAGGGGCCCGCAGACTACAGGACAAAATGTTTATATCTTGTGTGGTGCACCCTAGAAGCAGAGCCTGAGACTGGGTGCTCCTGGCTCAGAGAGGGAAGCAGGAGGGGGAAGCAGGAGAGGGAGCTGTGTCAGGTGGACGACCTTTAGTCTGATCCCAAGGTTCCAGAGAGCTGGTCCCACCTTAAGACTAGGGATCTGTTTTGGGACTTGCATACCTATAGGTCATTAGCCTTAGGCAAGGGGTTGGCCTCCAACCTCCCAGATGACTCCAGGTGTGGCAGCTTGTATCGCCACAATGAGGGACAATTGCAACACCAGCCGCAGCTGGGCTGGGCACTGTGGCTGGCCAAGGGGACATGGGTGTGGCACCGATAGCCCCTACCACCTCTGTCTCTTCAAACAGGCAGCTTCTGGGCAGGCTGCTCGGCTCTGGGATGCAGTCTCCTTAGGGACGCTCTACCCCTCCCCCGTCCTCCCTAAGGACTGATGCAGCTGTAGGAGAGTGGGTGAGGGCAGGCCCTTGCTGTGTCTTCTTGCAGGCTGCCCAGCCCCTCTGCTCTGTGGAGGATATGTTGGTGGCCGCTGCTGGAGCCTGCGGCCTGGTCATCTCTCTGTGGGTGAAAGGTTCCCACTCTTTACCCTGACTCCAGGCTGTGGCTCCCCTGTCAGCGCTTGAGGGATCTTCCACCTCATCCTGGCCTGGACATGTGAACACCTTGCTGCTCAAAGCCAAGGGCACCCCTCAGGCTCGTCGGACTCGCCACCATTCGTGGCACTGCCCCGGAACTCTTTGGACATGGCCCGTTCTTGGCATCACCCCCTAAGCCCCGGGAAGCAGGCCCGTGCTTCCTGTGCACCATTCCCACAGCCCGGCCAACATTGCAGTCTCAGCCTCTGGAATCTAACACATTTGCCCACCGCCCAGTGTTTGTCCACAGAGCAGAGGTCCAGTCCCTGCCCCTACGACCTGCTTCCCAAACATTATTTTCTTCTGCCTTCCCTGGGAGGGTGGTGCGGACACAGGACAGGGAACATGGACCTCCTGCCCCTTTCTTCTGCAGAAACCCCTCCTTCCCAAGTCAGCATTGCCTCTAGGACTGTAATGACAAAAACAAGCGGACTCGAACCACTGTACTTGGGAGCAGCCTTTGGCATGGTGGTGAAGACCGCCTGTATACACATCACAGTGCCTAGGTTTGAGTCCCAGCTCCCTCCCGATTGATCCCAGTTCCTGCTGTTGCACACTCTGAGAGATGATGCCTCCTGTAGGTGGGTCTCTACCACCCACGTGGAAGATCTGGCTTGAGTTCCCAGCTCCTGGCTTCTGCCTGGACCAGGGCATTTCAGGGATTTGAGGAGTGAATCAGCAGGTGGGAGCTCGCTCTTTCTCTCTGTCTCTCTCTCTGACTCTCTACCTCTCAATAAATAAGCCAATATCCATTTAAAAAATAACCACACTCTACTTACAAGCGAGTATAAATTCAGAGGTTTAAAAGCCAATCCATTTACAGTCCGCACATGTTCCTAGCAGTATTACTCCAAACAGCCAAAAGGAGTCCATTGATGAGTGACTGGCTAAGTAAGACGTGACTGGCCCTCAACATCTGTGCATTCAAACAATCATGCATTAAAAAGTTTTTAAAATTTGCAGCAGTACTGAATAAATTCAGACTTTTGGGTCAGTATTCCCCAAACAATGTGATATAACAGCTATTTACATATCATTTACCTTGTATCCAGTATTTTTTTTTAATATTTATTTATTTGCTTGAGAGGCATAGTTATAGACAGAGAGAGGTCTTCCATTCGATGGTTCACTCCCCAAGTGGCCACAACAGCCGGTGCTGAGCTGATCTGAAGCCAGGAGCCAGGTGCTTTTTCCGGGTCTCCCACGTGGGTGCAGGGGACCAAGGACTTGGACCATCTTCCACTGCTTTCCCAGGCCATAGCAGAGAGCTGGATCGGAAGTGGAGCAGCCAGGACTCGAACCGGTACCCATATGAGATGCCGGCGCCACAGCACCACCCCCTTGTATCAGGTATTATAAGTCATTTAGAGATGGGAGTATGTGGGTAGGTTGGATGCAAATACAGTTAATATAAGGGATGTGAGCATCTTCAGATTTTAGTGTCTGTGGGGCATCCTGGAACCAGTCCGCCATGGATACAGAGAGACGACTGTGTAAACATGAAGTGGAATATTACTCAGTCTTAAAGAATGCATGCCCTGTGCTGCAACATGAGCGAACACTGAGGACACTATGTAAGGGCAATCAGCCAGTCACTGAAAGACACATACTGTCTGATTCCACTTACATGAGGTGGCAGCCCACTCCACTGTCATGGAGACAGACAATAGCATGGAGTTACCAGAGGCCTGGAGGTGGGGGCATGGAGGGGTTTACTGGGTGTGAAAGCGTTCTGGAAGTCGGTGGCACAGTTGCATGCATGCACTTAGCACAGTTAAGCTGTACACATTAAAGTGGTTAAGGTGGAGACTTTTGAGCTGTGCATTTTGCCACAATGAAAAGTAAAAGGATGGCCGGCACCGCGGCTCACTTGGCTAATACTCCGCCTGCGGCTCCAGCACCCCAGGTTCTAGTCCCAGTCAGGGCGCCGGGTTCTGATCCGGTTGCTCCTCTTCCAGTCAAGCTCTCTGCTGTGGCCCGGGAAGGCAGTGGAGGATGGCCCAAGTGCTTGGGCCCTGCACCTGCATGGGAGACCAGGAGGAAGCACCTGGCTCCTGGCTTCAGATCAGCGCAGTGCGCCAGCCGTAGCAGCCATTTGGGGGGTGAACCAACGGAAAAGGAAGACCTTTCTCTCTGTCTCTCTGTTTCTCTCACTGTCTAACTCTGCCTGTCAAAAAAAAAAAAAAAAAAAAGTGAAAGGTGACAAAAAGGACATCAGAGCCAAACATGCCTTGACCATGGAGGGCAAACACATACACGCATCTGTTCTTTGTAGAGCTTATTATAGATCAGCTCCCAACCTCTTGTAGGCAACAGAAGCTACAAAGGAAAGGGAACACAAGGATACTTCCAAATACTGTGGGGAAAACGGAACTAAAAGATGTATTTCTTTCCATGCAAAACATTTTTGAGATCAATGCATAGTTTGTTGATAATATGCCTTTTACTATGATAATATGCATGTATCATTGTTTTTAAAAAGATTTATTTATCTGAAAGGCAGCATTAGAGAAAGAGAGGGGAAGAGACAGAGAAAGATCTCCATCCACTGGTTCATTTCCCAACTCTTCGAAATAGGGACCAGCACTGTGGCGTAGCAGTGCAGTGACCTGGGCTGGGCCAGGCTGAAGCCAGGTGGAGCCAAGATCTCCATCCAGATAGCAACCTGCATTCACATGGGCTGCAGCCATGGCAGGTGATGGCTTAACCCTCTGTGCCACAATGTCCAGCCCCACCAATATGCATGTGTTGTAAGGGGACATTCCCAAAGGGAAGGGCTTTCTCTTCCAGGGGGTCAGGACGCAAGGTCAACTTCATGGACTCCAAACTGTGCTCTGAGGACAATATGGGTCTGATAGCCTAGATTTCAAACATTTTTTGCACCCAAGTATACTTATCTTTTAATGCGATTTCCCATGAACATTGTGAAGTTGCCTGCTATCTTTATGAAGGAAAGATGCAACCAGGAACTGTCCTGGCTAGAATCACCATCCAGACAAGGACATCCAGCCTACGTAGGATTTTACACAAAGGGGCCGATACATTGGGAAAGGGGTCTGGGAATCTCGGATCAGCACGGTGGAATGTGGGCCGGCTGGGGAGCCAGCAGCTTCCCGGGTGGGGAGCTGCAAGGTGACCTTGGCCTCAGGCACAGTGGTCTCGTGCGAAGACCGGCAAAACCTGCTGGGGCCCAAAGTCTGGGGGGAATTTGGATTTTTATTCATCTATTTATTTATTTTTACTTTTAGAAAGGCAACATGGTGCCTGTTTTGTATGTTACAGACATTCCCAGTGGAGCCTAGCTAAGCTCCCTGTAAACAAATCCATTAATATTCCTGGGGCAAAATGTATACATATTCAGACTACGTGGTATAATAAAGACTATAAATAGGCTCCTGTCAGTTCAGGCCAGGTTTGGCTGCCAAATAAGGCTCCTCCTCCCACCTGCCCCAAGCCAATGCAACAACATATGAAGGAGCAGAGGATTGAAGGAACTTGTTGTCATCGTAGAAGTGGACCAGAGGGCAGGGAAGGGAAGTCTACCTTTCTTTTTGAAAGATGACCCTCAATGGTCAAGGAAACTTACTTCTTCTCTTCCCAATGCCTAGGCCATGGGACCATCTTACCCCAGGCATCTAGGTGCATGGGGATGCTTTTGTGTCTAGCACGGTGCTTGAGGCACAGTGTATGCTCCGTGAAAAATTGTTGAGTGGGTGAGCAAGTGAGTGACTACTGGGGCTCTACTCCTTAGGACCATTTGGTACAAATAGGACAATCGCATGGGGACAGTGTTGTGGTGTAGCAGGTTAAGCTGCCGCCTGTGACACCAGCATCCCATAAGGGTGCCTGGCTGCTCTACTTACTTTTTTTTTTTTTTTTTGACTTGCGGAGTTAGACAGTGAGAGAGAGAGAGACAGACAGAGAGAAAGGTCTTCCTTTTTCCATTGGTTCACCCCCCAAGTGGCCACTACGGCGCGTTATGGCCGGTGCGGTGCACCGATCTGAAGCCAGGAGCCAGGTGCTTCCTCCTGGTCTCCCATGCGGGTGCAGGGCCCAAGGACTTGGGCCATCCTCCACTGCACTCCCGGGCCACAGCAGAGAGCTTGACTGGAAGAGGAGCAACCGAGACAAAACCGGCGCCCCAACCAGGACTAGAACCCGGGGTGCCAGTGCCACAGGTGGAAGATTAGCCTAGTGAGCCGCAGCACAGGCCCTGGCTGCTCTACTTTCAATCAGCTCCCTGCTAATGCACCTGGGAAAACAGCTGAAGATGGCCCAGGTGCTTGGGCCCCTGAACCTGCGTGGGAGACCCAGATGAAGCTCCTGGCTCCGGGCTTTGGCCTGGCCCAGGTCTAGCTGTTGTGGCTATTTGGGGAGTGGACCAGTAGATGGGAGATTCTCTCTTTCTGCTTTTCAAATAAATGAACAAATAAATAAATCTTTTAAAAGGGAAGGGACGGCCAGTGCTGCAGCTCAATAGGCTAATCCTCCACCTGTGGTGCCGGCACACAGGGTTCTAGTCCCGGTCGGGGCGTCGGATTCTGTCCTGGTTGCTCCTCTTCCAGTCCAGCTCTCTGCTGTGGCCCGGGAATACAGTGGAGGATGGCCCAAGTCCTTGGGCCCTGCACCCGCATGGGAGACCAGGAGAAACACCTGGCTCCTGGCTTCGGATCAGCACGGTGCGCCGGCCACAGCGCACCGGCAGCAGCAGCCATTGAGGGGTGAACCAACAGCAAAAGGAAGACCTTTCTCTCTCTCTCTCTCTCTGTCCATTCTGTTCTGCCTGTCAAAAAAAAAAAAAAAAAAAAAAAAAAGGGAGGGGGACAATCCTTAGACTGAATTAAGCAAGAACATCTCTTTTGTTATGTTGCTTAACCTGTAAAGCCCAAGGTGGTTGCCTTCAGGCAGGGCTAGACCTAGGCATGCAAATGATTACTGGGGATCCACCCCCTTCCTTCTCAAGTGGGGCAAAGATGGTCATGGCAGGCTCAGGTCCCACCAACTAAGCCATCCTCACAGGGGAAGCCGCTCCTGGGGCATGAGACGGTGAGCGGAGGTCATTTACCAGCTGCGGGATCCTGGGTGCACCCTGGAAGGCAGCTCTGGAGTTGACTGCACACAGTGAGTCCAAGAGCTTCCATCTGGAGATGCATTTATCCTTCCAGGGGCTCCTTTTTAGTCTTTCTCCCTGAAGGGCTGGTCCTTTAGGGAGAAGCTGTAAGTTTAGGAGTAGGGACAGAGGTGCAAGGAGCCAAGAAAGCAGAACTGACAATCGGACAATGATCCTTCTGATCCCAGCGGGTGGGCAGTGTATGTGCATGGGCAGCGCGTGCGTATGGGCAGTATGTGCACACGGGCAGTGTGAAATGGGCAGTGTGTGAGCATGGGCAGTGTGAACACGGGCAGTGTGTGAACATGGGCAGTGTGAACATGGACAGTGTGAACATGGGCAGTGTGTGAACATGGGCAGTGTGTGAGCATGGGCAGTGTGAGCATGGGCAGTGTGTGAACATGGGCAGTGTGAACATGGGCAGTGTGAACACGGGCAGTGTGAACACGGGCAGTGTGTGAACATGGACAGTGTGAACACAGGCAGTGTGTGAACATGGGCAGTGTGAACATGGGCAGTGTGAACATGGGCAGTGTGAACACGGGCAGTGTGTGAACATGGGCAGTGTGAACATGGACAGTGTGAACATGGGCAGTGTGTGAGCACAGGCAGTGTGTGAACATGGGCAATGTGTGCGCACGGGCAGTGCGTGTGTATGGGCAGTATGTGCGCACGGGCAGTGTGAAATGGGCAGTGTGTGAGCATGGGCAGTGTGTGAACACGGGCAGTGTGAACATGGGCAGTGTGAACACAGGCAGTGTGAACACGGGCAGTGTGAACATGGGCACTGTGTGAACATGGGCAGTGTATGAACATGGGCAGTGTGAACATGGACATTGTGAACATGGGCAGTGTGTGAGCACAGGCAGTGTGTGAACATGGGCAGTGTGAACACAGGCAGTGTGTGAACACGGGCAGTGTGAACATGGGCAGTGTGAACGCAGGCAGTGTGTGAGCGTGGGCAGTGTGTGAACATGGGCAGTGTGTGAGCACGGGCAGTGTGTGAACATGGGCAGTGTGAACACGGGCAGTGTGTGAACATGGGCAGTGTGAACACGGGCAGTGTGTGAGCATGGGCACTGTGTGAACATGGGCAGTGTGTGAGCACGGGCAGTGTGAACATGGGCAGTGTGTGAGCACAGGCAGTGTGTGAGCACAGGCAGTGTGCGCACGGGCAGTGTGAACACAGGCACAGTGTGAACATGGGCAGTGTGTGAGCGTGGGCAGTGTGAGCATGGGCAGTGTGGTAGTATGGCCGCTGCCTCCAGGCTGGCCCCCTCGGAATAGCTCTTCCACTGTCCCCACAGGGGAGACCCGGGGCCCTTCAGGCCCCAGCAGGAACAATCCTGAGATCACCCCGTACCCTTGTTGTTAGAAGCTGCAGTGTCTTAAGGGCGTATGAATGGATCCTGGATTTTCCTGTGCACCTCTTTGGTTCAGGAGATGTTTACATTCCTTGTATCATGGAGGATTAATTGTGTGGTAACACAGCTTTCACTAAAGCCTGTGGGTACTTTGGGTAGTGAATTTAAGTTTTAGAATAACCATTGTGCAAAAGAAGCAAATATCGCTACAAAGTAAGAGGTGTTCCTTCATTCTCATTTCCGTACAATCAGAATATTTAGCCCAGAGCTTCCTGATAGACTGAGGGAAAAGGGAAATAGGATATTTAAAACTTCTTTTTGTCATTAAGATATACTAATTTTGAAAGTTTTCTTTTTCTTGGAATTAAAATGCCAAAAGAAATATATCGTGTGGGAGATTTTAAAGAGCAAAATGTGAGTCATGGTGTTCTCAATGTTACTATAGATGCAGAATTTTCCCTTTCTGATGTTTCTTGTTACCTCTCTCAAAAAAGGGGTGAGAAGGGGCCGACACTGCGGCATAGCAGGTACAGCCACTGCCCGCAGTGCTGGCATCCCATATGGATACCAGTTCAGGTATCTGCTCTGCTTCTGATCCAGCTCCCTGCTAATGCACCTGGGAAAGCAGTAGAAGATGGCCCAAGTGCTTGGGTTCCTGCACTCATGTGGTGACCTGGAAGAAGCTCCTGGCTCCTGGCTTTGGCCTGGCCCTTCCCTCTTTGCAGTCATCTAGAGAATGAACCAACAGGTGGATGATCTTTCTGTCTTTGCTTCTCCGTTTCTCTCTCTGACTTTCAAATAAATAAATCTTTTTTTAAAAAGTGGGGGAGGGGGGCAGGGAGGAAAACATGAAGTTTAAGGTTTTTTTGTTTGTTTGTTTGTTTGTTTTTGACAGGCAGAGTGGACAGTGAGAGAGAGAGAGAAAGGTCTTCCTTTGCCGTTGGTTCACCCTCCAATGGCCGCCGTGGCCGGCGTACCACGCTGATCCGAAGCCAGGAGCCAGGTGCTTATCCTGGTATCCCATGGGGTGCAGGGCCCAAGGACTTGGGCCATCCTCCACTGCACTCCCGGGCCATAGCAGAGAGTTGGCCTGGAAGAGGGGCAACCGGGACAGAATCCGGCACCCCGCCCGGGACTAGAACCAGGTGTGCCGGCGCCGCTAGGCGGAGGATTAGCCTGTTGAGCAGTGGCCCCGGCCAAAGTTTAAGTTTTAACATCTCAGTTCCCTAGGCTGAGCAGCATCACACATGCCCAAACATAAAGCAAACTTGAAGGTCAAGTAGCCCTGGGACAAGTATTTGGCTTCATGGTTAGGATGCTGGTTAGGGGTAACTGAGGTTTTTTTTTTTCTGGCTCCAGTTCCTGATTCCAGCCTCCCGCCTATGTGCGCCCAGGGAGGCAATGATGACTCAAGTAGTTGGATTCTTGCCACTCATGTAGGAGACATGGATTGAGTTCCTGGCTCCTGGCTTCTGGCCCCAGCTGTTGTGAGTATCTGGGAAGTGAACCAGTGAGTGGGAGCTCTTTCTCTCTCTAAAACAAAAGCAAATAAACAAAAACAGTAACCCTCATTTTCTCTATTGTCTCCCAAATGGATTTTGGCCATTTGAATATATGAGCTTATTTTTTTTAAAGATCTTATTTATTTGAAAGTCAGAGTTACAAGAGAGGGAGAGACATACAGAGAAAGAGACCATCCATCCGCTGGTTCACTACTCAAATGGCTGCAACAGCTGGGACTGGGCGAGGCTGAAATCAGAAGCCAGGAACTCCATCCTAGTCTCCCACTCCAGTGGCAGGTGCCTAAGTGTTTGGGCCATCTTTTGCTGCCTTCCCAAGTACAGTTGCAGGGAGCTGGATTGGAAGTGCAGCAGCCAGGACTGGAACCGGAGTGCATGGAGGCCACTGGCTTCTCAGGTAGAGGCTTACCCACTGCACCACGATGCCAGCACCTGACCATGTGCATTTTAAGACATACAGATTAAAAAAAAATGTTTTATAAGTTAAGCACATACATTTAAAATCACCTATAATATAGTAAAGTAATCTATTTATAAATATTGCCCTTTTCCCATTCATATTTCAAGAAAACAATGGCATTTGTGTTATCCCACACAGTAGTCAGAGAGTAACAGCTTCATTTGTGTGTGTGTGTGTGTTTTTTTAAAGATTTATTTTTGTTTATTTGAAAGTCAGAGTTACACAGAGAGAGGAGAGGCAGGAGTGAATGCTTGTTCACTCCCCAGTTGGCTGCAACAGCTGGAGCTGCGCCGATCCCAAGCCAGGAGCCAGGAGCTTTTTTCCAGGTCTCCCACACGGGTGCAGGGCCCAAGGACCTGCACCATCTTCTACTGCTTTCCCAGGCCACAGCAGAGAGCTGGATCAAAAGTGGAGCAGCCAGGACTCGAACCAGTGCCCATATGGGATGCCGGCACTGCAGGCGGCTGCTTTACCTGCTATACCACAGTGCTGGCCCCACAGCTTCACTTGTTAAGAGATGTCACTTTTTGAATTTGCACATAATGTCCCCACTAGAAATGTTATTCCTAACCCCAAACACCCATTTTTTTGTTCTTAGAGATTTAATTTATTTATTTGAAATAAGAGAGAGAGAGAGAGAGAGAATATCTTTCATTGCTGGCTCATTCCCCAAAAGGCCACAATTGCCAGGGCTGGGTCAGGACAAAGCCAGGAGCTTCTTCCAGATCTCCCATGTGGGACAAACACCCATTCTTTTTTTCTTTTTTCTTTTTCTTTTTTTCTTTTTTTTGAAGGCAGTTACAGCGAGGAAGAGGCAGAGAGAGAGAGAGAGGTCTTCCATCCACGGGTTCACTCCCCAGATGGCCACAATGGCCGGAGCTGGGCAGATCTGAAACCAGGAACCAGGAGATTTTTCTGGGCCTCCCATGTGGGTGCAGGGGCCCAATCTTCTACTGCTTTCCCAGGCCATAGCAGAGAGCTGGATCAGAAGTGGAGCAGCTGGGACTTGAACTGGCGCCCATATAGGATGCTGGCACTGCAGACCGGAGCTTTAGCCCACTGAGCCACAGTGCCAGCCCCCAAGCACCCATTTTTATGTCCTCCTGTCCTCACTCTGTTTATCTGAAAGGCACGTATTTATAACCAGCTTCTCATAAAGACTTAGCAGAAAACATTTTTTTTTTACTTTAAAATGACTTTTAAAGGCTGTCAAACAACAGAGTTTGGGAGGCCGTTCCTTTAGGAATCGTGATGAAATTATATTGACTCATTTATTCCTTACTTAAATAGGTATCTCTGTGAGCATCTCAAACCAGAATTGATTGAGGTCACTTCCCCACCAGCACGGCTTCCCTGAGCTGTACTTTGTGGTTCAAAGCCAAGTAATTGAGAGAACACCCTGTAATACAAGACCCTCTTACCGGATGGGGTTATGTTGAGGCATTTGCCACACTTCTGACATCCAGGAGGCTGAGTGCTTAGGCTGATGAGAACACAGCCAGCCTTGAGGCTCACCTGAGAGGGGTGATCCTTTGCTAGGTGCACGGTCTTGAGCAAGTTGCTTAACTTCTCGGACTCACTTGTTTTGATGGGGGAAAGGAAGTGTTTAGGTTAGATCAGGAAGGGCTGGGGAGCACAGGGGTGCAGTGCAGATGGTTGTTCCCTGTAAGGTGGGGGACTTCTGGCATCTTTACCTCATTCCCAAGTCAACAGAGGAACTCTGCTTTGATCTATTTTATATAAATGGATTGCAGGTAAAACTTCCTTTGAAGTAAAGATCCCCCCCATCTTTTTTTTTTTTTTTTAATTTTGGGGGAAAAGAGCAGGTTATTATGGAGCTTGCCTTCTCTGAAGTTTTCTGACTTCAAAGCCATCAGGGTCATTGTTAAGTCTTCCTATGGATGGGTAATGAGGATAGGATGCACCTGGGGCTGGGGGATGAGCGAGACACTGCCTGGCAGCTGGGGGACCTGCACCACAAGGTGACAAAGACCATGCAGGTCCCACCAGAAAGTCCCTCTTGGCTGGAATCCCATCACCCTAGCAAACCTGCTCAGAATGTGTGAGAAAGAAGCAAATGACACAGACACAATGGCTCTCAAACTTTGCAACATTTTGCAGTCACTCAGGGAGTTTAGAAAATTCTGATATCCTGACCATACTCCGTGGTAATTAAATCCCTCTCTGGAGGAGGCATCCAAGCACCAGCCATTTGTACATCTCCCCACAAGAGTCTAGTGCATTGTCAAATTTAAGAATAAGTGGCATTAGTGCAGCGTCTTGGAAAACAGTGTGATGGCTGCTTCAAAAATTCAAACCAGAAGTTGCAGATGAGCTGGCTACTCCACTGTTGGGTTGATACCCCGAGAACTGCAAGCTGGGTCTTGGATTTGCACATCTGTATTCACAACAGTCAAGGTGGGAGCAAGTCCAGTTGCCAATCAAACGAAACAAACAAAATGTGGTAGAATTCTGGCATTGAAAAGGAAGGAAATCCTGATACAGCGAACAATGGGTGAACCTGCAGGACATGATGCTACAAGAAGCCAGCCAGACACAAAGGGACACACACTGAATGAAGCCTCTTTTGAGATGCGCCTGGGGTAGTCAGATTCACAGAGATGGAAAGCAGCAGTCTGAGAGGAGCTGCTGTGATGGATAGAGTTTCTGTTGGCACCAAGAGTCTGGAGATTGGCTGCACCACCACGTGAATGTACTTAACCCATTGCACGTGAACTTAGCAATGGTCAAGATGGCAAATTGTATTTGACCACAATTAATAAAATCACACGGAAAGAGAAGTGGTGCCACCAGTGACTTATGTCTGAAGAGGTGGCCTGTGGACCAGGAGCTGGTTAGACATGCAGCGGCTGAGCTCATCCCAGACCTGTGGCGTCAGAGCCTGCGTTTTTAAAAATGTTTTTTAAAAGATGGAGTGATATGTAGAGAGATATCTTCCATCTAGATCTTCCATCTTCTGCTTCATTCCCCAAATGCCTGCATCAGCCTGGGCTGGACCAGGCCAAAGCCAGGAGCCAGGAAATCCAACTGGGTCTCCCATATGGGTGGCAGGAACTCAAGTACTTGGGCCATCGTCTGCTGCCTCCCAGGCGCATTAGCAGGAAGCTGGATGGGAAGCAGAAGTGGGACTTGAGCCAGACACTTTGATATGGGACACCTGTCAGGGCTTAACCTCCTGTACCACGACACTCACACCAGATCCTGCATTATTTTTTTAAAAAGAGACCTGTACCTACACCTGCTAAACTTTGAGAAGCGTTCGCTGTAATAGACAGAACATACTGAGTTTCTGGCTCCTGGCTTTGGCCTGGCCTGATTCTCTCTCTCTACCTTTCAAATAAACTTTTCCCAAGCAGTTGGGTTTAGAAGACATGGGAGTCTGTTGCTGGCCTGCCCAGAATCCATTTCCTCTCTTCCTACTTCTTTCAGGCTGAACAGTCCCCTGAGGAGTCATGTGCTTCCGGGAAGGCTGACTCCGTCCACTCCGCCACGCCGGTCTCACTGCCCCACCAGGCACTGGATTACAGGTGGGCTTCTTGCCTGGTTCTTGCCCATGACACCACAAGGAGTTCTGCTGCAGAACTTGCAAGGCATCTTGCTTCTTAAGGACGCCCACGAAGAAATGACTTCTCTTCCTCGGGACACTCTCGTGTCAGAATAGGATCGAAGCCAATTGTGCAGGTATCGTGGGACCTTGGGGGTAGCCAGCCTCGTCCTTGATAACACAGAGCCCCAAAATCCCGAGTCCTTCTCATTGCAAAGCTTCTGCTAGGTGAGATGAGCAGGTTAGCTGTGTTGTTTGACCAAGTGAGTCAGGATTTTCTTTTCTTTTCTTTTCTTTTCTTTTTTTTTTTTTTTTTTTTTTTTTTTTTTTTTTTTTTGACAGGCAGAGTTAGAGAGAGAGACAGAGAGAAAGGTCTTCCTTTTTCTGTTGGTTTACCCCCCAAGTGGTTGCTATGGCCGGGGCACTGCGCCGATCCAAAGCCAGGAGCCGGGTGCTTCCTCCTGGTCTCCCATACGGGTGCACGGACCAAGGGCCTGGGCCATCCTCCACTGCCTTCCCGGGCCACGGCAGAGAGCTGGACTGGAAGAGGAGCAACCGGGACAGAATCCAGCGCCCCAACCGGGACTAGAACCTGGGGTGCCGGCACCACATCAGAGGATTAGCCTAGTGAGCCGCGGCGCCGGCTGTGAGTCAGGATTTTCTAGAACTTGCTGGCCAGTTCTTGGTTGTGGGGGCCATCCTGTGCATTGTGGGATATTCAGCAGCCTCGAAATGCCAGTGCACCGTCCCTCCGCTCAAGCTGGGACAACTGTCTCCAGACATTGCCAAAGCTTCCCTGGGGAGCCTCATTGCCCCGAGCTGGGAGCCACTGTTGCAGCCCAGCTTATCCCGAGAAAGGCACAGCCTTCTTATACTGGTGGCTGCTGCTGCCGCAGGGCCTTAGCCACGTAAGAAATCACTGCCTGACTGGCCCAACCCCCACCCCCACCCCAGGTGTTTCAAGGATCCCAGTTGGATGAGATGTGTGAGAAAAAGCACACACACACACACACACACACACACACAAGGTGTTACCAGTCAGGTCCCGCCTTTGATGCTGCTGGCGCCCTGATAACAATGTTGTATTTTCCATTTTTTTTTTTCTCAGAAGGTTTCATAGGCAGAGAGGTTTAACTTAACAGGTGGCCACCAAGGGGAGCAAGTGGAATTTTCCCTCAGCAGAGCTTGGTGTGGGCTGTGGGATCGCTGGGTGATTCCTTGCTCAGGAGTCCTGGACTTTTACCAGGGTCCCGGTGGTCATCCCAGAAGGCCACGGGCATTGAGAAGTCCCGCAGTTAGCACTGGCATTAAACACTGTTTTGTGTTTAGGAAACGTGTCTTCAAACTGAACTCAGAGACGGATGTCCCACATATCACAGCTCATACCCCCTTGTGTATTGGAGCCCCCAGAGTCAGGGACATGGACAAGTTCTCTCGTCTTGTTTCCCTCCTAGAATCACAGAACACATGAAGCCCCCTTGCCTTAAGAGACCCCTGACTGCTCAACTCCGTGCCTTCGCGTCCATCTTTGCTCGCAGACTTCCTTCCTCTGGAGCGTGACCAATCATCCCCTGTGCAAGAAGACTCACGAGAGGAGCTCAGGCCTGCAAGCACAGGTCTGGAGGAGGGTAGGGGTGGCCGGGACAGGAGAGGGGGCAGGTGCTGTGCAAGGGAGGCAGGGAGCGCATCCATTCATTGATGTCATCGGCACTTCATGGGGCACTGGGCCTGGGCTGGAGGGCAAAAGTGGCCCTTGAGGGTGTCACTGTCTCCTGGGAATATCAGAGGACTTCAAAAAACTCCTGGAAATGGGTGTTCTTTAATTCAAGAGCGTCAGGGACAGCGAGCGAGCAAGTGGGCGCTTCCATCTTAGAAACCAGATGAGGCATCTGCTCAGAGCTCTCCCTTTTCCTTCTTTCTGGGTGCAGTTGTTGGAGCGTAGGAGTGCAGGAGCAGCTATTCTATCACCATGAGGGGAACTGAGAATCCCAGACACCTGGAGCTGGACCTGGGTGATACCATACCCACCCTCTCCCCTGGACTTTTGAGTTATATAATGCCTTTCCTAATATCAGAGCTGGTTTAAAGAGTTTTCTCTTACTTGCAACCAGACATCCAACTGTTACAGAACATGGCAACTATTTAAAATAAAAGTATGGGCTGGTGCCGCGGCTCACTTGGCTAATCCTCCGCCTGTGGCGCCGGCACACTGGGTTCTAGTCCCGGTCAGGGTGCCAGATTCTGTCCCGGTTGCTCCTCTTCCAGGCCAGCTCTCTGCTGTGGCCCAGGAAGGCAGTGGAGGATGGCCCAAGTGCTTGGGCCCTGCACCTGCATGGGAGACCAGGAGGAAGCACCTGGCTCCTGGCTTTGGATCGGCGCAGCGCACCGGCTATAGCAGCCATTTGGGGGGTGAAACAACGGAAGGAAAACCTTTCTCGCTGTCTCTCTCACTGTGTAACTCTCTCTGTCTCTCTCTCACTGTCTAACTCCACAAGTCAAAAAAAAAAAAAAAAAAAAAGTATGGCACAAGTATCAGGTGGCTAAGAGAGGAGGGTAGGTTAATTTGCTAAGATGCAAACTGTGTCTTTCTTTCTTTTTAAAGATTTATGTATTTATTGGAAAGGCAGGGTGACAGAGAGAGGGCGAGACAGAGAGATCTTCCATCTGACACTTCACTCCCCAAATCGCCACAATGGCAGAACTAGGCCAGGCTGAAACCAGGAGCCCAGAACTCCATCCTGGGTGGCAGGGGCCCAAGTACCTGGGCCATCCTTCCCAGATGCATTAGCAGGGAACCGGATGGGAAGTGGAGCATCCAGGACTCAAACTGGCACTCTGATGTGGGGAGCCGGTGTTCCAAGAGGGAGTTTAACCTGCTATGCCACATCACTGGGCCCGCAAGCTGTGTCTTTAAGCGTGTAGTGGGAAGACTTGGCAAGAAGCCCGTTGCAGCTCTTATCATCAAGCACACCCTGGGCCAGTGGATTTATGGGGCTCATCTGCGGTCAACATTACCCTTCTCTTCCCCCAGCCAGGTGGGAATGGGTGTGCAAAGGCCTGCAGTGCAGGCGCGGCAGCTGCTTTAAAAGTCCCGAGCGAACGCTGCATGGTGGAAGGGAATCTACCATCTGTTGTCCCCGGTCCCTTGGCTGGCTGAGGGAATTCCCCAGTGCCCACACGCACTGTAAACGGTCAGGCACCTGCTAATCTCTTCCGCTCCCCTCCCATTGCTGTTGCAGGAGATGGCTCACATGTCCCCCAAGCTCAGAGCCTTCCTCTCTGAACCCATTGGAGAAAAGGATGTTGGCTGTATAGACGGGATTAGCCGGGAGCTTGCCATCAATCTAGTCGCCAAAGGTTTCAGCAAGGTAATTTGGTTTTTTGTTTGTTTGTTTTTCAACTTTTCCAACCTCTCTCTCCAACTTCTCTCTCCCCGGTCCTGCCAGATGGCAGTTCCTGCCTTGTGTCCCTGTAAGGGGCCAGCAGAGAGCAAAGCTCCACTTGGCAGGGTGCCACGTGCTTCAGTATTACTGAGCCCACGTGCTTGGGCAGCCTCAAGGGCTTGTGTATGATGGGCAGATAGAATTGCTTCAGCTCAGAGCAGCTGGGCTGGGCAAGACTCACTGGTTATTCAATGGCTCGGGGTCACACAGAAGTGGACCAGGCTCCGGAGCGTGGAGCAGAGCTGTTGGATGAGCCAGGTGCACGCCCCACCTCCAGGAAGGCACCCGTGGAGTCTCACCTGCCCCCAGTCAGGGCACCAGCCTGGCCATGGGTCTACACCAGAGTCAGGGCATGTGAGTCATTCCAAGAGGTCATTCCCCACCCATGGACAGCCTCCAGAATTTCTAGTGGAACCTGATAGTGCTAGTCCATCTTCCGTTGCTATCAGGAGTACTTGGTGCTGAGTACTTACACAGAAGAGAGGTTTATTCAGCTCTGCATTCTTAGAAGCTGAAAGTCCAAGCAACATGGCACTGGCACTGGCACTGGCACTGGTGAGGGCTCCCTTGGCTGTATCACATCCCAGCGGATGGTATTAAGGCAGGAGTGCCTGCAAGAGGGGAGATCATGTGATGGGACCAGAAGCCAGAGAGCAAGGAGAGGCCAATCTTGCCCCCCACCCCTTTTTTCCAAAGATTCAGTTTGCTTGTTTTAAAGGCAAAGTGACAGAGAGGGAGAGACAGAGGGGGTTGGGGGGTATCTTCCATCTGCTGGTTCACTCCCCAAATGCCCACAATGGCCAGACTGAAGCCAGGAGCCTGGAACCCCATCTCGGTCTCCCACGTTGGTGGCAGGGGCCCAAGCACTTGAGTCATTTTCTGCTGCCTTCCCAGGTGCATTGGCAGGAAGTTGGATCAGAAGTGGAGTGGCCGGGACTGGAACTGAGGCTCTGATATATGGGATGCTGGCATTGCAGCTGGTCATTTAAGCAACTGCGCCACAAGACCTGCCCCCAAGTCTTGCTCTTTTTATCATAACCTGCTCTTACAAGAACACTAATTCCTTCCAGGGACGATGTGCCAGTGACCTGGTCACTAATTATTTGTCTGGATGGGACTATTAAAAAGCTGCTAGGGGAGCAGAGGTTTGGCCTGGCAGTTCAGCTGCCTGCTGGGGCACCTGGGTCCTACATCAGAGTGTCTACGTTCAATACCCAGCTCTGGCTCCTACTTCCAGCTTCCTGCTTATTCAGACCCTGGTAGAGGCGGTGGTGATGGTTCAAGTAACTGGATCCCTGCTGCCCACAGGAGAGACCTGGACTAAGTTTCTACTTCCTGGCTTCAGCCTGGCCTAACCCTGGCCACTGTGAGCATTTGGAGAGTGAACCAGCACATGGGTATGCTCTCTCTCTGTCTTAATCTCTCCCTCTCAAATACTTTTTAAATTTTTTTTAAATAAATAATTGTTTCTTTTATTTTTCTATTGTGGTAACTATACAGTGGCAATGGGCATTAAAGATTTAATTATTATTTGAAAGTGAGAGTTATACAGTTCGTGTAATGGAGGGTGAACAAACAAATGTGCAAGATCTTTCTCTGTCTTTCAAATAGAGGAAGAATAAAAGAAAATGCCAGCTCCTGTATTTTGAGACCTTGCCTGGGTTGGAGGGGACCTGAGCACAGGGAAGGGCTGTATTTTGGGGCCTCTGCCGAGGACTGGCTGGCCCCCGCTGCCGCCCACCCCTCCCCACCCTGGGGCTCGGCCTCAATTTCTTTGTTGTGAGCCAACCCCACTGCAGCTCCCTTGTTGGCCATGCCCGCTGAACCCTGCCTTTCCGGGCTCTCTCTGCTCCCTTTCAGAGGATGCGCTGGCACAAAGACCCCTGCGCTGCCCCCAAACCAATTTGCCTGGGCTCCTCTCTCAGCCACCAGCTCTCTCCAGAGTCACCAGGACGCTGGACGCACAGGGGCAGAGGCGCCACCAGCCGCCTGCCCTGGATGCCCACCTGAGTTACCTGACTGTGTTGCCCCCTCGGAAGGCTATGGCCTGCATGGCACGTTCCCCAGCTCTCCCACCAGCCCCTGCCTCTCAAACCTTCACTTCCACCCCTGCCTCTGCGCAGGTCTTTGTCTTCCACACCAGGGCGGGGGGCCGGAGGAGCTGTCCTCACATCCTGCCCCGGTCTCCAGATCTCTGGCCGATAGCACAACTGGGTTTCCAGCTCGCGGTTTGAGTCGTGACTCTAAAAACCATTGATTTCTGCGATGATGGATTCTCTTCAGGAGCTCAAAAGCCCAAGCTGTGACTGTGTTCTGTCTGGGTTATTTTGTGTCTGCTCCCCCCGCCCCCCCAGAGGCAGGCCGCTTTGGTCTGAGGATCCACACACAACACGGTGGCCACCAGCCACATGAGCCTGCCGAGGACATGACTGAACTGTCGTGTGCCAGACACAGAAAACACACGCTGTGATGTCATGACCTTGTGCCCCGCCACGCGAAAGGACATGGAGTGGGTCAGCAATCGCGTTCTCATTGGTTATGTCTCAGAGTGGTGCTGTTTCGGAAACAGCGGAGCCAATAAGAATGAAATCAATTGTTAGAATATTCATTTTGCCTGATTCCCTCCTGCTTGTTCCCGTGGGTACTAGAAAGTGAGAAATGACAGATGTGGCTGGCTCACCTTGTATATACCTACTGAATGGTGTTGGCCTAGAAATAATGGAGGAAGGGCTGCAGGAGAGACCGGAATTATGGAAATGGGAGAAAGCTTTGTGCACACATGGAGTCGAGGCTGGCCATGGCCTGGCTTTAGCTCTGTTTAATATTTTTTAAGGTTTTTTTTTTTTTTAATATTGTACTTATTTGAGAGATAGGACTCCCATCTGCTGGTTCACTCAAAACGAAGCCAAGGATCCTAGAACTCAATCCCGGTCTCCCACGTGGGTGGCAGAGACCCCAGTACTTGAAGAGCTGCCTCTCCAGGTGCCCTAGCAGGAAGCTGGGGTGGGAAGCGGGGCCAGTAAAGGAATCTAGGTTCTCTGATTTGGGGTGCTAGCATCCCAGGTGGTGACTTAACACCGCCCATTTGGCTCTGTTTTATATTCCCTGCCTCCTCCCTCCCTCTCCCCGCCCACGAGCCACAAGCACATATGGGAACCACCCCCCTCCCACCTGGCACCCTCCTCAAAAGGGAATGTGGTCCACTTCAGGCCCTATTAATGGTCCCCTTCCTCTGGGAAGCCCTCCTTCTTTTTCTTTTTTCTTTCTCTCTCTCTCTCTCTTTTTTTTTTTTTTTTTGACAGGCAGAGTTAGACAGTGAGAGAGAGAGAGAGACAGAGAGAAAGGTCTTCCTTCCGTTGGTTCACACTGCGCCGATCCGAAGCCAGGAGCCAGGTGCTTCCTCCTGGTCTACCTATGTGGGTGCAGGGCCCAAATACTTGGGCCATCTTCCACTGCCTTCCCCGGGCCACAGCAGAGAGCTGGACAGGAAGAGGAGCAACTGGGACAGAATCCGGCACCCCAACCGGGACTAGAACCCGGAGTGCCGACGCCATAGGAGGAGGATTAGCTTAGTGAGCCACGGCGCCGGCTGGGAAGCCCTCCTTCTGCCCACCTCACCCAATCGCCTCTATTTTTGAGCACCTTGAGCTTTCAGGGGGAGCCCTTGTCGTGACTGTGGACTCTGCTTTCCCACGCCTGGTCTGAGCACCCACACCCCTGGCACAGAGGCATGGCTTGCCTGTGGTTTCCTCTCCAGATCCTTCCCTTCCCATGAAAACCCCAGCCAGGGGTTATTTCCAGACAACGAGTGAATGGACACAATTGTGTCCACACTGTGGACACAGGTCTCCAGCAGCACGGGGAGAAAGGTCTTCCATCCGCTGGTTCATTCCCCAAATGACCGCAACAGCTGGAGCTGCGCCGATCCAAAGCCAGGAGCCAGGAGCTCCTTCCAGGTCTCTCATGTGGATGCAGGGGCCCCAGGACTTGGGCCATCTTCTACTGCTTTCTCAGACCATAGCAGAGAGCTGGATCAGAAGTGGAGCAGCCAGGACTTAAACCAGTGCCCATATGGAATGCAGGCACTGCAGGCAGTGGCTTTGTCCACTACGCAACAGTGCCGGTCCCTTGTTTTGTTTTTTCTTTTTTTTCTTTCTCTTCCTTTTTTTTTTTTTTTTTAAAGATTTACTTATTTATTTATTTGAAAGGCAGAGTCACAGAGAGAGAGAGAGAGAGAGAGAGGTCTTCCATCCACTGGTTCACTCCCCAATTGACCACAATGGCCAGAGTGGTGCAGATCCAAAGCTTCCTCCGAGTCTCCCATGGGGACTTGGGCCATCTTCCACTGCTTTCCCAGGCCATAGCAGAGAGCTGGATCAGAAGTGGAGCAGCCTGGACTTGAACCAGCACCCATATGGGATGCCAGCACTGCAGACTGGAGCTTTAACCCACTGAGCCATAGCGCTGGCCCCTGTTTTTGTTTTTTGTTTTCCTTTCATATAAGTAGGTCCCAGGAGAAAGAAAAAGGGTGCAAGACTCACACTGGATTGAGCATTCACAGGAATGTCAGAGTATTAAGCCTGAACTGACCGGGAGATGCTGGATTTGCCTGGATCCCATGGGTTCTCAGGAACACGAAGACTGGGGAGACAACGTCTGTTTAGCTACAGCACAGAAAGTTGTGTCGTTGTACCGTGGGGCCATGCGGTGGTGTGAGGTACAGCCAGTACAGGTGCCGGGGGCGTGGGGTCTCAGGCAGGGCACATGTCGGAAGCTTGAGAAGAGAGGCCAAGACAGAGCTGGTCTCTGAAAGGTCAGCTGTCACGGTGAAGGCTGAGCATTTTGAAGGTGGACTGGGGCCAGCTGCCTAACTGGTAGGGCCCAGTTGCAAAATGCAACGTGAGGTCTTTTGTTCAGATGCGCTGAGACTTTGAGGATGGTGGCCGCACGGCGCTGAACCGAGGTGAGCGCTCTGCTGAGCGCTGTTGGGAACGTGGATCCCCCACGGGGGCAGATTCAGACTGCTGCTGTCCAGCAGGAAGTGCGTCTGGCCAGCTGGAAGGCCCAGCCCCGGGCTGAGTCTCCCCGTTTGAACTTGGGGCTGAGTCTCCCCGTTTGAACTTGGGGTTGAGGGCGGTCTGCCCTTGTACTCCCATCTTGCTACCGCAGGAAGGACCATGGCGCCTGGTTTGTCACGGCCGCTGTCCAGGGCAGAGAGAGGGCAGGGATGTATCCTGCTCAGTGACTCTGTGTTTCTACATCACGCTCCCTGCAGCTGGGTTTCTGAGAGCTGTGGCCCAAAGAGGGAGAGGGGCAGGCTATGGGGAGCCAGCAGAAAACCATGCGAGCCTCCGGCAGGGCAGCAACAGGCACCGGGAGCTTGCCTGGGGAGCAGAGTGAAGTCTTCAGGATTGAATGCAGAAGGCACCAACTTTGTCTCCTCACCTTTGAGAGATGCAGGGTGAAGCCAGAGAGAAAGCAGAGGAGGGAACGTCAGGTTGCGTCTCAGCTCCAGAGGCTACAAGACGAGGCCCTTCTTCCTGTGGCTTTTCCTGGAAAGTTTGCCTGGCTCCTGTGTGCCACACCATTCCCAGGCTTCCTGGCTGTGGGGCCTGGTGGGACACGGAGGCTCTGATGGCCAAGCCAGCGGATGCCAATAGTAGGGTGCAGAAATGGGTAGAGGTATGCCTGAGCCTCCGGGCCAGACTACAGGTGTCTGGGCTGTGCCAGGGCAGGGCAGAGGGAAGCAGGGGTTTGCGTCTGCCTGTGGGTGTGAGGATCACGCTTGGTGTCTCCAGCGGAACCTGCCCACAACAGTGCTGGAGAGCACCCAGGGCACTAGAGCGTATCGCAATGCCTGGGACCAGGAGCGTTTCTGATTGCATTCAGAATGTGGGGACTTGGGGATATTTGCATGTACATGATGAGATATCCTAGGGGACCCCAGTCTAAATGCCAAATTGCTTTATGTCCTATGCAGCTTACATACCCAGCATGTCATTGTACACAGTGTTTCTAATAATTTTGTTCATGAGAGGAGATTGCATGGTGTGGAATTTTCCACTGGTGGTACCGTGTCTATGCTCAAGAAGTTTTGTAATTTGCAGTATCTGGGATTTTTAGAACAGGAATGCTCAACCTGTATTAAGTAATAATGATAATTGTTATGATTCTCCTTAATGTTCTCTGTCCTTGGATGAAGCTCCACGCCTCTTGATCCTGTTCTATTAACCCCAGCATGTGCTTTGTTAAAAATTTTGGTTTAGGGGCCGGTGCTGTGGCGTAGTGTGTAAAGACGCCACCCGTGGTGCCAGCGTCCCATATGGGAGCTGGTTCAAGTCCCGGCTGCTCCACTTCCAATCCAGCTCTCTGCTATGTTCTGGGAAAGCAGTAGAAGATGGCCCAAGTCCTTTGGCCCCTGCACCCACGAGGGAGACCTGGAGGAAGCTCCTGGCTCCTGGCTTCGGATCAGCGCAGCTCCGACCATTGCGACCAATTGGGGAGTGAACCAGCAGATGGAAGACCTTTCTCTCTCTCTGTCTCTCTGCCTCTCCTCTCTCTGTGTAACTCTGACTTTCAAATAAAATAAATAAATCTTTGAAAAATAAATTTGGTTTAAAAACACCTCCATGCAATCCACCAATGGGAAAGCGAAATGAGATCACATGAAACATCTCTGTATTGCATCTGTTTGTTTGTTTGTTTTTTAAGGTGATTAAAGTAACAGTTTAAAATCCCCATGAATCCTGGCTCTTTTCTGTTTTCAACAACTGGACCATGACCAAAAATAAAACCTCTAGCTCCAATGCTTGCTACCTTTTGTGACTGGGATTCAGCCTCTATTTGATTTCTCTTGAAAAAAAAAAAAAAATGTTCCCTCTGGTTAAGATAAAGTTTGCTTTGTTTTATGCAACTGAAAGTAAACAGACAGTAGCAAGTTTCCTGGAAAGGGCCCAGAGCTTGGCGGCATGGGGTGGGGGCTGGGGGGGTGCTGCTTCTCGTTGGAGAGATGGCCCTGGATGTGACCTGGAATCTCCAGCCGCCACCACTAGCGGCTTAGCCAGTTTATGGCCGCAGGGTCTCAGCTGTTCCCTTTCTTCCCGTGGTTCTTGTCCTTCATCCACAATGGATCAAACGGGAAAAGAGAAATGAAAAGCTGTGGATGCAGGTCCTTAGAAAACCAGACAATGTCCCCAGGAGCCTGAGTCGGGGCGTCGCGCTGTTTATTGGATCTGTTTTCATCCGCAGATCTCAGCACGAGTTTAGCGTGCTTTAGACCTGCCGTGCCCCTCCCACAGGGCTACATCTCCCTGGACAAAGTGGCATTTGCATCTTCTGAGTGCTTTCCTGTTGGATTTCCTTAATTCGATCTGCAGGGCCGGTTGCCTGAGGTGCAGAAAACAGGTGCAGCCGCTGAGACCCAGGTTCTGCTGGGTCTGACATCAGGTGGCTGCATAGCCTGAGATGCCCCAGGTGGTCTCCAAGGACACACCAACGCCAAAGATGCCCTTCATCCGGCAGCCCTGCGTGCAGTGGCCCTCCGGCGAGGGAGAATTTGCCTCCAAGGGGACATTTGGCCAACGTGTGGAGGTGGTTTCGATCGTCACTGGTGGCTGGGTGCGTGGGAAGAGTTGGCCAGGGGTGACACTGCCACTTGCAGGACAGAGTGCCACAGCACAGACTTATCCAAACAGTGCGAAGGTTGGTTGAAACATGCACTACCCAGGCCATGGAGGAAGCGTGGGGTGACAGCATGTCCAACTCTGAGCCCTGTGTGTTTCAGAGACAGAACTCCTGGATCAGAGGTGGGAAGGGAGCCTCGGAGGCACGCTCCGCCCCCTGCCACTCAAGATGTGGTCCCTGGACTTGCCTCAGCTGGGAACGGGGCAGAAACGCTGACGCCCACCCCAGCTTGAGGCCTTCTGAGTCAGAACCTACCTTTGAAGGAGACCCCAGGGCGTTCCTGTGGTCAGCACAGTTTGGGGAACACAGATTCTCATCATTCCAAGCTAGACGACCCCCACAACCAGTCCCGGGGGATGTGACCTTGCTTCTACAGGACTCTGCCCCCCAATCCACACGGCCCCCCTCAGGGCCGCAGAGAGTGCAAATCTCCCTCGAATGGGACCCGGGAGTCCTGGTGATTTTGCTCCTGGTGGGTGAGGGAAGAAGAGCATGTCCGGCCAGGTTGTTATAACCTTTCCTCTCTTCCTCCCTGCCCTGTCCCCTCCCCCAGGCCTACATCCTGTTGGGACAGTTCCTTCTGATGCACAAGAACGAAACTGAGTTTCAGAACTGGATCATTTGTTGTTGTGGTGCCACCGAGTGTGAGGCCAAGAGGAGCTCCAAATGTCTCAAGGAGTGGTGCACCTGCTTCCTGTAGACACCTGGCTCGGCCCTGGTTGAATAACACCTCCTCCGCCTACGCCAGGCTCCAAGGCTTTTTTTTGTGTGTGTGTGGGTTTATGGGGTTTTGGATGTGGTTTTTTTTATTATTATTTGTTTTATTTATTTGAAAGGAACAGGGAGGGAGAGAGAGAGACAGAGAGACAGACAGAGAGACAGAACTCTTCCATCTGCTAGTTTACTCCCTCAATGTCCACAGTAGTCAGGGGTGGGCCAGTTGGAAGCCAGGAGCCAGGAACTCTATCTGGGTCTCCCACATGGGTGGCAGGGGTCCACACCCTTGGGCCATCCACTGCTGCTTACACAAGCACATTAGCAGGGAGCTGGATCAGAAGTAGGGCAGCTGGGACTTGAACCAGTGTTCCAATATGGGATCTGCCATTGCAGGCAGCAGCTTAACCCGTTTGGCCACAATGCTGGCTCCATTATTTATGTTTTGAACTTTAGTGATACACATTATAAAAAGCAGTTCAGGGATAGCAAGGACACACACAAGAAAAATTATCCCCAAAACCCACCGCCCAGAAGCCACAGTCATCCACTTTAGATGCGTACCATGCCAAAGGTCTCTCAGCACACTTTATGTAAAAGAACAGATGATTTTATTTGAAACTGAGAATTAAATTTTAAGTCAGTGAACACACATAGTTTGAAAAGTTTGTGGAGGCCGGCGCTGCGGCTCAATAGGCTAATCCTCCACCTTGTGCGGCGCCGGCACACCAGGTTCTAGTCCCGGTCGGAGCACCAGATTCTGTCCCGGTTGCCCCTCTTCCAGGCCAGCTCTCTGCTGTGGCCAGGGAGTGCAGTGGAGGATGGCCCAAGTGCTTGGGCCCTGCACCCCATGGGAGACCAGGATAAGCACCTGGCTCCTGCCTTCAGATCAGCATGGTGCACCGGCCACAGCACGCGGGCTGCGGCGGCCATTGGAGGGTGAACCAACGGCAAAGGAAGACCTTTCTCTCTGTCTCTCTCTCTCACTGTCCATTCTGCCTGTCAAAAAAAAAAAAAAAAAGTTTGTGGAAAATGGAATTAAAAGGTAACTATTTTAGAGCAAAAAATAAAATTGAAATGCGTGCTTACACATGGTCTTCAAATAGTTCATGAAAAATGCATTTTATGAGAAAAAGTATACATGGAACTTGAAAGAAAATTAGAAATCCATGCAGGGTTTTCATTATACATATTTTTCATAATTTTTTTTCCAGAGGCAGAGAGACAGATCTGTCGTTGTTGGTTCACGCCTCAAATGCCTGCAATGGCTGAGGCTGCATGAGAGCAAAGACAGGAGCTGTGAACTCCATCCAGGACTCCCACGTGAGTGGCAGGGACCCAACCACCTTTTGCCTCCCAGGGTGTGCACTAGCAGAAAGTTAGAATTGGGAGCCGGAGGCAGGTCTTGAACTCAGGCACTCCAAAATGGGAGGTGGATATCCAATTAGTCTTAACTGTGAGGCCAAATGCTCATCTCTTTGTGGACTTTCTGAACAGTCTCTGTATGGGTTTCAGAATCAGAGGGCGGGACTGGTGCTGTTGCACAGCGGGTTAATGCCCGGTTCAAGACCTGGCTGCTCCATTTCCGGCCCAGCTCTCTGCTATGGCCTGGGAAACCAGTAAAAGATGGCCCAAGTCCTTGGGCCCCTGCACCCGTGTAGGAGACCCGGAAGAAGCTCCTGGCTCCCAGCTTCAGATTGGCACAGCTCCAGCCGTTGCGGCCATCTGGGGAGTGAACCATCGGATGGAAGACCTCTCTCTCTGCCTCTCTTCTCTCTGTGTAACTCTGACTTTCAAATAAATAAATCTCAAAAAAAAAAAAAAAAAAGAATCTGGGGGCACAAAAATAACAGGGTTTTTTTTTTGTTTGTTTTTTGTTTTTTACAGGCAGAGTGGACAGTGAGAGAGAAAGACAGAGATAAAGGTCTTCCTTTTCCATTGGTTCATCCCCCAGTGGCCGCTGCGGCCGGCACACCGCGCTGATCCAAAGGCAGGAGCCAGGTGCTTCTCCTGGTCTCCCACGCGGGTGCAGGGCCCAAGGACTTGGGCCATCCTCCACTGCCTTCCCGGGCCACAGCAGAGAGCTGGACTGGAAGAGGGGCAACCGGGACAGTATCCGGCGCCCCAACCGGGACTAGAACCTCGGGGTGCCGGCGCTGCAGGAAGAGGATTATCCTATTGAGCCGCGGCGCCGGCCATCTTTTTTTTTTTTTTTTTTTTTTTTTTTTTGAAATGCAGAGTTACAGAGAGAGTTAGAGAAAGAGAGAGAGAGAAAGAGAGGTCTTCCATCTGCTGGTTCACTCCCCAATGGCCTCAACAATCAGGGCTGGGCCAGGTCAAAGCCTGGAGCCAGGAGCTTCTTCTGGGTCTCCCACATAGGTGCAGGGGCCCAAGGACTTGGGCCATCTTCCACCGCTTTCTCAGGCTGTAGCAGAGAGCTGGATTGGAAGTGGAGCAGCCGGGACTCAAACCGGCCCCCATATAGGATGCCAGTGCTTCATGCCAGGGCTTTAACCCACTGAACCATTGCACTGGCCCCTAACATTATCTTTTAATTCCATTTTTCCACAAACTTTTTGAAGAACCCTCATATGAGATTGGTGGCCATATAACATAGTAGCCCTATAAGTTGCAGCTTTACACAACAAACCACAATCTTAATTCACATTGTTCCCGAGGGTTAGGAAACAGAATTGCTCAGCTGACTGGTTCTGTCCCAGGATCTCTCAGGAGATTATAACTGCCGGCCAAGCATCAGTCACTGATGGATGCACCAGGCTGGAGGATCCACTTCCAAGATGGCAGCTGCCATGGCTCTTGACCAGCGGCCTCAGCTCCTCACCATGTGGGCCTGTCCACACGGCTTCCCATGGTGTGGCATCTAGCTGTCCCAAAAGCTGGCAAGCCAGAGACAGTGAGAGCAGAATCAGGAGGCCACGGCACCTCTTGTGACCTGAGAACATCTCTTCTGCCTCCCTCCATTTGTTGAAAGTGTGAAGTCCTCAAGGGAAACATTAAACTTTGTTGCAATTGCAAATAATGCAGACATATTTGTAAAAACATTGCAATCAGGCTTTTGAGATGGGACATACATACAGTAAAACCTTTTTCCAGGTGCAGTCCTACAAATTTGAACAAATGCACCACCCCAACCAAGATGTAGGATATTGCCGTAACCCTAAAGAATTCCCCTCATGCCTCTCTGTTATCGCTCCCTCCCAACGCTTGAAAACCACAATGCTGTTTCTGTCCTCCGGGTTTAGACTTTTCCAGAAAGCCGTAACAGTAGAAGAACATAGCATGGAGCCTTCTAAGACTGACTTCTTTGATTTAGCACAATTTATTTGAGATGAATTGAATCCACAGGCTTTAAACAAAAGATTTTATTTATTTGAAAGGCAGAGTTGCAGAGAGAAGAGAGACAGAGATCTTCCATCTGCTGGTTCACTCCTGCAGTGACCACAATGGGTGTGGGCCAGGCTGAAGTCAGGAGCCTGGAACTCCATCATGGTCTCCCCTGTGGGTGGCAGGGGCCCAAATACGTGGGCCATCTTATGCTACTTTCCCAGGTGCATTAGCAGGGAGCTGGATTGGAAGTGGAGCAGCTGGGACTCAAACCAGCGCCCAAATGGCATATCAGCATTGCAGGCAGCAGGTTAACCTACTGCACAACACTGGTTCCTTAAATGGGCTTCTTAAGCCTAGAGTTTCACCTGATGGTGCTGGTGCCTTGCCCTGCTGGCATTTCCTATCCAGTCAAGCCCAGTGACTTCCCATAGCCTCACCACAGGCCCTTTCCTGCGAGTCTCTGGCTGCTGGAGGGGGATCAACACACACACACTGGCCTGGAGTAAAGTGTCCAGGAGAGCCCTCCAGTTGATAGGTCAATGTCCCAGTGTCCCTGGCCTTCAGGTGGGATAGCTCTGACAGTCTCCCCGAGCTCCCCGGTGGTGCTGAGCCCAGCTGTCCACAGTGGGCACCTGCTTTTGTAACACGCTAGTATTTACTTCCTTCTCTTTCCTGTTCTGCTTTTCCACTCCCCTACAGGTGTTTCCTGGGCTCACTCCCCTCCCCCAGGCTCACCACTGCTGTGAAATATGCAAATTTTATCAGAGTGCCTGGGTTCAAGTCCTGCCTCTGGCTTCCAAGTCCAGCTTCCTGCTATTACGGATCCTCGGAGGCAGCAGCTGGTGGCTCAAGTGGTTGGGTGCCTGCCACCCAAGAGAGAGACCTGGCCCGGGTTCCCACTCCTGACTTTGGCCTGGCTCAGCCTCAGCCATGGCTGGCATTTGTTGAGTAAATTAATGATGGGAGTTCATCTGTCTGTCTCTCTGCCTCTCAAAGTAAAAACAAAAATACCACCGAAAATTCATGAAAAATGTATATGATAGTCAAATGAGACTAAATCTTTAGTTTTCTTTAGCAGAAGAAAAAAAAGTAGAACTGAAAGAATTGCTGAACTTCACTGGATTTTTTTCTCCATTGGTAGATACAGTGATAAATGTACCAATCAATGTCCTGACTTCAAGAATAATGGTAGGAAACAGTAGAGGTTACTATCATTAGGCTTCCTTTGAACTCAATTTTTCAGCGATAGATGGTGTGACAGTAAAAAGAAATTAACACTCGTAGCTCTTCCCCTTTTCCTTCCCATTTTTATTGGTTTCATTCTTACTTTTAATTTGTCAAGGTTTATAGCATTTCCAGGCTTCCCATAAGCATCATCTTGGCAGTTGTTTAGTCTTGGTTCTATCTCTAAGGGCTCACCACCAAGGAAATGTGGTAACATACTCACAATGGAATGTTACTCAGCCATTGCAAAGGCCAGGATGGAATCGGAGGACATCACGCTACATGAAATAAGCCAGTCACAAACGGCGGTTACCACCTGTTCTCACTCAGATGTAGAAGCCAAGAATATTGATCTCATAGAAGAAAGTGGAGAGGAGCTCACTAGAGTCTAGGAAGGGCAGCGAGGGGCAATGCAGGGAGTCTGGATAGCAGCTACCAAAGTATAGTTAGGAGGCACATGGCCAAGTGACTCTAGTTCACAGCATCATTTTCTTTTAAGATTTATTTATTTATTTGAAAGGAGAGTTAAAAAGAGGCAGAGGCACAGAGAGAGAGAGAGAGAGAGAGAGAGAGAGAGATAGACAGACAGAGACAGAGAGGTCTTCCATCTGCTGGTTCACTCCCCAATTAGCCGCCATGGCCGGAGCTGTGCCAATCTGAAGCCAGGAGCCAGGAGCTTCTTCTGGGTCTTTCCACATGGGTGCAAAGGCCCAAGGACTTGGGCCATCTTCTTCTGCTTTCCCAGGCCATACCAGAGATCTGGATCAGAAGTGGAGCAGCCAGGACTAGAACTGGTACCCACACGGGGTGCCAGCACTGCAGGCAGCGGCTTTACCCGCTACACCACAGCACTGGTCCCCATAGCATCTTGACATAGGTACTATAAAGTACTAGAAAAGATTAGGTTGAAGGGTCCAAACACAAAGAAATGGTAAACGTTTAAGCAGATGGAAACACCAATTACTCTGATTTGATCATTATACATTGTATATATGTGTCAAACTGTCACACTGTACCCTATAATTAAGGACAGTTATGATGTATCAAAAAGCTTTTCAAAAAACTGATCATTAATTCTTGTTAGCATCATTATTTTAAAGATCACAGCTTTGCCATTCCTGAATCCTTTATTTTGATACATCTCTGTTGCAATATTGCATCAGACAGAATAGGTCAGGTTATGCTGTTGTAACAACCTCCAGAACCCCAGTGATTTGGAGCTGGTGTTGTGGTGTAGCAGGTTAAGCAGGTGCCTGCAACGCTGGCATCCCATATGGGTGCTGGTTGTAGTCCTCCTGCTCCTCTCCAGCTCCTGCTAATGGCCTGGGGAAGCAGCCAAAGATGATCCAAGTGTTTGGGCCCCTGTACCTACCCACGTGGGTGACCCAGTGAATCTCCTGGCTCCTGACTTCAGCTTGGTTTAGCCCTGGCCATTACAGCCATTTGGGGAGTGAACCATCAAGTAGAAGAGTTTCTCTCTGTCTCTGTCTCTCCCTCTTCCTCTCTTTCAAATAAATAAATAAATAAATTCCTTTAAAAATCTCAGTGACTTAGCCATTCTCTCATGCTGCATGGCCAGTGCATGTCACTGGGAGAGCACTGTCCATTCTTGTCACAATTCCATAACCACCAGAGCAGTGGGAAGGGGCACGATCAATTACACACTGGCTTTCACACCCTCTGCTGGAAGCAACAGAATCAAGTTGTACTCACATCTCATTGTCCAAAGCAAGTCACGTGCCCTAACTTCACAGGGGCTAGGGCGCTTCTGGATTCAGAAATGGGAATATTTAGTGACGCCACTCATCAAGAACATTGGCATCAACTAAGCTCTTCGTTTTTTCCCTGAATGATTCTCAGGTGTCATACTTCCTAAATCCATGATGGGATGGAATATTCCCACTGGAGTCTGTTAGTCCTTTCTTGCTCTGCTTCTCTCACTCTCCTGGAGACAAGGGGAATCAAAAGGGTAAAGAATTTCTGGTGGACCAACTGGTTGCCCCAAAGAGTTAAACAGTCCCATCCCTGAGCGCAGAGGCTTTGGCTAACAAGAGCCTTTCTCTGGCTTCCTCTTGCGTGGCTCACCCTTGGAGTAATTCTCTACTGAAGCAGTCTTGGTATGTAGACATCACTCATTTCTAAGGTAAGAGCTGGTTGATTCCAGGGAAAGAGGGAAGTAGTTCTGTCTCTTGGTCTGTTCCCACATGCTTCCCCGATGGCTAAAATCCATCCCTACAGCCACACTGATGTCTAGGATCCTGTAGGAAGGTTAGGAACTGAGAAACCTGGAGGAGATGGGACCCCCCACCCCAAGACGAAGGAGCTTCTACAGGGGCCCCTAGCACACACACTGAAGACAGGAGTTCCTTGTGTAGTGTAATGGAAAGGACACTGGGAATGACCCCACTTCCCCCAGACACCAGGAATTTTCCCATCACCATTCAGTCCCTGTAAAGTTGATCCCTGATTCAGGATGTTTCAATTCTGCGATGGTACGAGATGGATATGCATTCAGCAGAACTTGTACTTTGCCTATTGGATTTGGGCCTTTTTCTAGGCTAGTGCTATGTAGTCCGATCCTCTCTGGTGACTCTGGACAGCAGTGCAAGTGCAGCTGGCCATCAGCCCCATGATCACCGGGGGAAACACCCAGTGCTCCATGCTGCGCTGTGTTGCTGAGCTGGGAAGTCTAGCAGGTCAGGTGTATCCCCTGCACTTTCAATATATGGTGGGTCTATCAGAATGTAACACCACCATAAACCGAGGAGCCTTGTATTGGTTTATTCCCCTCAGGGAGATAAAATTGCTGACCTCAATTCCTTAATAAAATTATTAGTCTTGATTCTTCTTTTCTCTCTTCATTCTTCACCTTCATTGTGGGATTTTGCAGTCCCTCCCACAAGGCAGAGAGTAAGGCCCAGCCCTTTGAGTAAGACTTTTTTTTTTTTTTTTTTGACAGGCAGAGTGGACAGTGAGAGAGAGAGACAGAGAGAAAGGTCTTCCTTTGCCATTGGTTCACCCTCAAATGGCCGCCGCGGCTGGCACACTGCAGCTGGTGCACCGCGCTGATCCGATGGCAGGAGCCAGGTGTTTCTCCTGGTCTCCCATGGGGTGCAGGGCCCAAGTACTCTGGCCATCCTCCACTGCACTCCCTGGCCACAGCAGAGAGCTGGCCTGGAAGAGGGGCAACCGGGACAGAATCCAGTGCCCCGACTAGAACCCGGTGTGCTGGCGCCGCAAGGCTGAGGATTAGCCTAGTGAGCCAAGGCGCTGGCTGACTTTTGTTTTTAAGATTTATTTATTTATATGAAAGTCAGAGTTACAGAGAGAGAAGGAGAGGTAGAGAGAGAGGTCTTTCATCTGCTGGTTCACTCCCCAGATGGCTGCAACAGCTGGAGCTGCACCAATCTGAAGCCAGGAGCCAGGTGCTTCTTCTGGGTCTCTCATGTGAGTGCAGGGCCCAAGGACTTGGGCCATCTTCTACTGCTTTCCCAGGCCATAGCAGAGAGCTGGATTGGAAGTGGAGCAGCAGGGACTTGAACTGGCGCACATATGGGATGCTGGCATGCAGCTGGCGGCTTTCCCACTCTGCCACAGCGCCAGCCCCTTGAGTTAGACTTGACTGTGGGACTTGCTTTGGCTAGTGGTGGGAGATGAGATGACAGGGTTCCAGTTCCTAGTCTCCTTGTATGTTTCTGCTGACTCTCCTGTGTCTCTGACAGCACCAAGAGAAGAGCTACTTCCTTGCATGACTGTCGGCCCTTCAGCCTGGTCCCCGGAATGCAGTCAGGTGGGGCTGGCCTGAGCAGAAACTGCAGCAAGGACTTAAGGCCAGCTGACGTGTGGCTGACCCCAAGCTCCCCAGGTGAACCCATCCTGGATCAGCCAACCCTCAGCTCACCTGAGTCACGAGGAAAGGAGGGTCTCATTTTAAAGTCACAGATGTTGGGACAGTTTGCCAGGGGGCAACATTTGATGGATGATTTTTTTATAGTCTGAAATGTCCTTATCCGATCAAGGGGTGCAGCACTGAAGTCCAGGCAACTTTCTCTCTCTCTCTCTCTCTCTCTCTCTCTCTCTCTCTCGATTTATTTATTTACTTGAAAGAGTTACAGAGAGAGAGGGACACACACACACACACACACACACAGATCTTCCATCTGCTAGTTCACTCCCCAGATGGTTGCTAGGGCCAGGGCTGGGCAAGACTGAAGCCAGGAGCTTCATCTGGGTCTCCCATGTGGGTGCAGGGGCCCAAACACTTGGGCCATCTTCCACTACTTTTCCCAGGCCATTAGCAGGGAGCTGGATCGGAAGTGGTGCAGCCGGGGCACAAACCAGTGCCCAAAAAGGGTGCCGGCACTGCAGGTGGCAGCTTGACCTGCTGTACCACAGCACGGGCCCCCTAAGCAAATGTTTCAATGGAGAGAAGCGGCCCAAGGCGAGAGAAAGCACACTGCTTGTTGAGCCAGCCAGGCATGGGTGTGAATTTCCGTTCTGCCAAATCACCACCTTATCCTGGGAGTGTGACAGTCACCACCTTATCCTGGGAGAGTGAGTTATCGTGTCTGAGCCTGGCTTTCCTCATTGGTGAAATACGAGCACGGAAATAATAGCCCTGCCTGGCTACAGCAGGAGCACAGTAAACAGCCAGTGCTGCCTGTGTTTGTAGCGCTGTCCTTGGAGCTCTGGAGGAGAATTCACAGCCGGAAGTGGGAGAGCTTATCCAGTTTAGTCTAGTTCTGTCCAGTTGGACACTCTGTAACAGTGGGGGCCTGCACACTGCCTAATGGGTAGGCAGGCAGCACAAGGGTGAAAATCAAATGGTTCCAGATGTTGATGTTGACTATGATCTTGTGGGGTCACGTGAGCCCCACCCCTTGTCCCCAAAAGGGCTCCCAAGAGGAGCAACCAGGCCTCATCAGCCAGGCCAACAGCACAGCTTCTACCGGGGTCGGCAGTTGTTTCGATGACACAGAGGGGAGCATTGGTGCCTGAGAATACTTGGCCGTGGTCATGGACTTGACCATGGATTTCAACAGGAGCTAAGATGTCCACAGGAAAGGGTGGTATTCACCTCTTCTTGGCCTGATAGTGCAGCACATGATTTTGATTAGTATTTATGGTCGTCTATGGCTCCATATGTGGTTAATGGCTGTGGGAGAGGCAGGGAACACAGGGAGGAGTTTCCCGGTTTCCAGGGTGGGTAGTTTTCGAGGGTATCATCCAGAAGGGAGGGCCGCCCAGCGAAGGTATTGAGAGGTGGCTTAGCTTGGCTTCCCTCCAAAGCAGACACTGTGACAAGGGTCTGAGTGAGGCTGGTTTATTTGGAGGCGCTCCCAGAAAAGGCAGGTAGGGCATGGGGAGCCCGGCAGCGAGGAGAGGCAGCCATTGAGGTCCTGTCACTGGTTCTCACTGCCAGCCAGCTGAGCTCCATCCCGCAGGACACTCCTGAGCTACCTACCCCACCCTGGGGCTTCTGAACCTGCCCCATGGGGAAACAAACCTCACTGGGCAAGAGCTCAGGCAAAGAAACACAGGAGTGGTGGTGGCCAGTGGGGCCCAACGCCTGCCCTGAAATTTTAGGGCAAGGGGGACACAGGTGGGCACTGGCGGGTTTTGGAGTAGGACAGCCCTGGCTTTGAAAGCAGAATCCAGCCTTGGCCACGAGTTATAAGGCAGTCCTCTCGGCCCCAGCTGTCTGGCTGTAATATGGTGATAAAAGCATTTACTCAGGTGTTAAAAAAAGTTTCAGGCTCCTGGCACCTGGTAAGAGCCTCACGCTCAGTGGCACTAAAAAACCAAGTATCAGAATGTGCAGCCTGGGTCATGTCTGGTGATTTAGAGAAGGGAGAGGCTGACACTGACCAACCAGCGTGGTCAGGGGAGGCTCCCAGGAGGAGGCGACGTGTGAGTTTGGTGTTAAAAGGGTAGGTCTGGGTTGGACAAGCTGAGGATGGGGAAGAGCAAAGAGGAGGACAAGGGGGGAGAGAAGGAGCTATAAAGGGGAAATAAACCGGGCTGCCTGCACCCAGTGGCAGTGGGAAGCTACGGGAACAGGTAAGAGGTAAAGCTGGACTCTGTGGCAGCCAACACACTTCCCCCGTTTGGTTTCGAGCAGACAGAAGCTGAGTGTGCACGGGGAGCTGGCCCAGTTTGAGAAGCGAGTCACCACGGGACCTCTGTCCTGAAGGTTACTGGGGATGGGGACCCCATCTGCGCTGATAACCCACAATCTGACAACTCTGCTCCTGGGCCTGAGAAAGATCCTACCCTAAAAGCAGCCACAAGAGCAGGTGTTTGCCGTAGTGGCTAAGCTGCCGGCTGGGGTGCCCACTTCCCACAGCAGAGTGCTTGGGTTCGAGGTCCAGCTCCATTTCTGAGCCAACTGCTGCTATGATGAACCCTGGGAGGTAGCAGACGATGGCTTGAGTACTTGGGTTTCTGCCTCCCACGCGGGAGACCCAGATGGCGTCTCTGGCTCCTGGCTTTGGCCTGGTCCAGCCCCAACTGTTGAGGCATTTGGGGAGTGAAACAAAAAAAAAGAAAATTTAAAAGTCTTTTGACTTGATTGCTGTTTTCTTTTTTTAAAAAGATTTATTTATTTATTTGATAGGTACAGTTACAGAGAAGCAGAGAGAGAAAGAGAGAAAGAGAGAGAGAGAGAGAGAGAGAGAGGTCTTCCATCCACTGGTTCACTCCCCAGTTGGTCGCAATGGCCACAGCTGTGCTGATCCGAAGGCAGGAGCCAGGAGCTTCTTCCAGGTCTCCCATGCAGGTGCAGGGGCCCAAGCACTTGAGTCATCTTCTACTGCTTTCCCAGGCCACAGCAGAGAGCTGCATTGGAAGTGGAGCAGTCAGGCCTCGAACCGGCACCCATATGGGATGCCAGCACTGCAGACCGGGGCTTTAACCTGCTGCACCACAACACCAGCTCTGACAGCTCTTTCCTGGAATGGTCGATCCAACTTGTTGACTGTGGCTTTAAGAGAATCTCATGCCATCTTATCACTCTCAGCATAAAAACAAATGGCTTGCCATGGCCTGGGAGTCCCTGCCTAATCTGGGCTGTTCCCTCCTCACTGCCTCTTCTCTGCCCCTCCAGACCTGTGAGCTCCAGCCAGGCTAGCCTCCTTGCTCTCAAACACATCAATCTGCCCAATGGCCCTGGGTGAGGTCCTGGGTGTTGGCCTCGAATGGTCCATTCCCTGCACACGGAACACCCTTCCCCGGTGTCCATCTGGCCCTGTCACCTCCTTCAAGGCTCTGCTTACACTCTCTCATGAGGCCTTCCCAGGAAAAACACCCCTCCCAGCATTCCCTATCTCTTCTCTCCACTTATCGTAATCTCCTGCATAATTTACTCACTCGGTATATTATCTCAACCCACTGAAATCAATCATTAGAACCGGAATCTGGCCTGGGTACAAGCACCAATAAATGCATTGAGTCCAGTCGGTGGCCAGCAATGAGGGTCATTCTTCCAAGACAGGGGGCCTCCACCTCCTGCCTGCTCCAGCCCTCTCTTCTGGTCTTTGAACAAGTGCGTGTTAGCTCGGCTTCCTTGCCTTGGCTCTGCAGCAGACTAGACAGGCAGCTGCCATGGGATTGTCTGCTCTGGGCAGAAGAGAAAGCTGGAAGAGGCTGCCCATGAGAGAAAGGGCCCACAGGGAGCAGGCCCAACAGGGCTCGCTTCTGGAAAGCGTGCACACGGAGCGCACAGAACTCACCAGGCCTCCTCAGCGCCAGTCTGCTTCCGCTCTGGCTGCCCTGGGGCCAGATCCACATGCTCTGACCTCACTGGGACCTCCCAGGGAGCTGGCCCCAGTGCCCAAATATGGACAGAGTCTGCAGTCTCCTGCTCGGGGGCGGGAGAGGAAGAGCCCGCAGGAATGGGGAAACCCCTTCTCTGGTGAGTCCGGCAGAGGCCCTGGGAGTCCCTTAGGAGTCTCCCATTGTGCGACTTTTCCTGCCAGGCCCCCCACGTCCCCAGGGCAGGCGCCGGGTCAAAATTCCCAACCCAAAACAGTGCCTTAAAGCGTCAGTAAGTCAACTGGCAGAAAATGTCCCATAATTACTGGTGTCAGACTCGGGCCCTCCAGAGAGGAAACAAATTCAGAGGCGATCCAAATTCCTGAGCTGCTGTCCAAGCTGCATTTGAACTTGCACAAACAAGCAGGCTCATCTTCAGAGCCACATGGAAGTGTGGTGCCCACCGGGGGTTGGCAGGGGACCCAGTCACAGCTGAGGGCCATCCACTCCTGGCTCAGCTCACTCTGGAATTCCTCCTTTGGAATGGCGGCCAGAGCCCAGAACTGACCCCCTTAATATTCTGAACATGGTGAATCTAGGTCTTTTTTTTTTTTAATATTTATTTATTTATTTGAAAGGCAGAATTACACAGAGGTAGTAGCAGAAGCGGTAGTGGCAGAAGCAGAGAGAGAGAGAGAGAGAGATCTACCATTTGCTGGTTCACTCCTCAATTGGCCCCAATGGCCAAAGCTGTGCCAATCTGAAGCCAGGAGCCAGGAGCTTCTTCCAGCTCTCCCACGTGGTTGCAGGGGCCCAAGGACTTGGGCCATCTTGTACTGCTTTCCCAGGCCATAGCAAAGAGCTGGATCAGAGTAAGAGCAGCCGGGACTCGAACTGGTGCCCATATGGGATGCCTACACTGCAGGTGGCGGCTTTACCCACTACACCACAGTGCCAGCCCTCTTTTCCACTTTCTATCCAATGCCACATATATAACAGACATTTAAAAATGTGTGTGTTTGCGAATCCACAACTTCTCTGGCTTGACCAAGTTTGAAAAGAACCTCATTTCTCTCTCTCTCTTTGCCAAGCACTTTTGGAAAGGGCTTATGACCGCTTACAAAGGGTGCCTTCGCTTTGGATCCAATTTCGGGCCAGAGTTTTTAGGATGGCTTAACCCCCATCCCCCACCTTGTGGGGCTGGTGCTGTGGCATAGTGGGCTAAGCCTCTGCCTGCAGTGCCGGAATCCCATATGGGTACCTGCTCAAGTCCTGGCTGCTCCTTTTCCAATCCAGTTCTCTGGGAAAGCAGAGCTTGGGCCCCTGCACCTGTGTGGAAGACCCAGAGGAAGCTCCTGGCTCCTGACTTCAGATCGGCACAGCTCCAGCAGTTGCGATCATCTGGGGAGTGAACCAGTGGTTGGAAGGCCTTTCTCCCTGTCTCTCCCTCTCTCTGTCTGTAACTACACCTCTCACATATATAAATAAAATCTTTAAAAAAAAAACCTCCTTGCCAATGAGAGGTGTGGGCAGGACCAGCGTCTTTCAGCTTCTCCTTAAGTGGAATAATCTAGACTGGTATGTGGCTATCAATAATCTGTACTCACCTGCTAGGTTCACCAGAGCCATGTCACCTCCTGTCATAGCCTGCTACGCCAAGATGGACAGGACGCTCATCCACAGCTTTGGAGAAGCCACGGCCTGCTACACTGCTCGTGTCTGATCCAGAGTCTTCCTCTGAGAAGGAAGTTATGGCGCTCTTGCTGAGTTGTTTGCAAGGGCAAGAAGTGGAGCAAACAACAGGAACGATCCTCTCCTTGAGCTGCAATGGAGCAAAAACCTGCTTATGGAGGCCGGCACTGTGGCACAGCAGGTTAAAGCCCAAGCCTGCAGCGCTGGCATCCCCAAATGGGTGCCGATTCAAGTCCCAACTGCTCCACTTCCAATCCAGCTCTCTGCTATGGCCTGGGAAAGCAATGGAGGATGGCCCAAGTGCTTGGGCCCCTGCACCCACATGGGAGACCTGGAAGAAGGTCCTGGCTCCTGGCTTCGGATCAGCTCAGCTCTGGCCTGTTGTGGTCATTTTGGGAGTGAACCAGCAGAATGAAAGACCTCTCTCTCTCTTGCTCTACCTCTTTCTCTAATTCTGTCTTTCAAATAAAGAAAAATTCTTAAAAAAAAAAAAAAAAGGCATGCTTATGTAGGTCCCTTCCCTTTTGGGGCCTTCCTCAGTACTAGCTGTCTTCAGTACCTACTATTGAAGATGATCCATTCAAATATTTGTTGGGGACTGTGGCAGTCTTTTAAACATGGCCACAAATTATTTTACCCTTTTCCCATCGGGTGCATATTTCCTTCTAGTCTGATAGGAGTTCTGCTTTGTGATGTCTATGCTATGCAGCTTGAGCCCAGTTCATTGAAAACCTAGGCCAGCTCACAATGAATCTGACATCCCTGAGGTTGCCAGGCTGGGAGACCACCTGCAGAACCCAGTCGACAATCCTACTTCCCGACCATTCCAGCCAGGCACCAGAGGTGTATGTGTTTGTGTTTGGGGAGTCCACTTGGAAGAGGATCCTTCAGTCCCAGTCCTACAAGATACTATCAGCCAGCCCTGTCTCCCCGTACATTGTAAAACAGGGACATACTCTGCTCTCGGTCCTGTCCGAATCTACAGGCCTAATGAAATAATGGTTGTCTTATGTCTCAGAGTTTGGAAAGGTCACCATGTATAAAAGATAGCTAGTGTAGACGGGATTGGGCACATTCAGGGTGGTATAGCCATAGACAGATAGCTAGTATAGAAACCTACTGTGTATTCAGTGCTGTTCCGGGCACTGCAGATAGCAATGAGCAAGGTAGGCAAAGTCCCTTCCTGTGCAGGGCAAACACTTGAGCTAGGGAGAACAGATAACAAAAGCAAACACTTACGTGGTGACTCCGTGCTGTAGAACAGGAGAACCAAGGAAGGGATACACATGTGGATGTGTGAGGAGTCAGCCGGAGACGTGGGTCGAGTTTGGAGCTCATCCTCTCTGCTGCTTGCATTTCTGGGATTCTCTTGCTTTCCAGTAGTTGTGGTTGTCCAGACCCCGTCTTCCAGCTCTTCAAGCCAGAAGCACTGCAGGTGTTCTACCGGAGTTGTAGCCACCCCGTGGAGCTCAGGCTGGGGACAGCTTTCAGGCTGGAAGCCAGTACGAACAAACATGGGAGAGTCTTCCTTCGCTTTTCCTTTCTTCTACGCACACAGCCTCCTCTTGATTATGCCTGCTTTTGCTCACTCTCCAATGCCTTCAGGCAGTTTTGTGTGATTAATTAGTCTTTTTATTTTGAGATCATTATAGAATCACACACAGTTGGGGGCCAGTGCTGTGGCAGAGCAGGTAAAGCCACTGCCTGCAGTGCTGGCATCCCATATGGGCGCTGGTTCAAGTCCTGGCTGCTCATCTTCTGATCCAGCTCTCTGCTATGGCCTGGGATAGCAGCAGAAGATGGATCAAGTACTTGGGCCCCTGCACCCATGTGGGACACTTCAAAGAAGCTCCAGGCTCCTGGCTTCAGATTGGTCTAGCTCCAGCCATTGCAGCCATTTGGGGAGTGAACCAGTGGATGAAAGATTCTCTCTCTCTCTCTCTCTCTCTGCCTTTCAAATAAATAAATATTTTTAAAAAAAGAATTACACACAGTTGAAAGAAATAATACAGAGAGAGCTCTTGCACCTTTTCCTCAGCTTCCCCTAACAGTAACATCTGGACAAAATACAGTACAAGGTCACCACAGGATCCTGACATTGAAACAGGATAGAGGGAGGGAGGGAGGTGGGGGGGGAGCCACAACAATACAAAAGTTGCACTTTGTAAATTCACATTTATTAAATAAAAAGTAACTATATAACAAAAAAACTTAATACTTTACCCTTTTAGTATTTTTTATGTTCTACTTAAAACTATTGGTTGAACTCTGTAATTAATACACAATTACTCTTAGGTGTTTAATTAATGCTGTAACTAGTACTCAAATGGTATTTTACACTTTGTGTTTCTGTGTGGGTGCAAACTGTTGAAATCTTTACTTAATATATGTTAAATTGATCTTCTGTATATAAAGAGAATTGAAAATTAATCTTGATGTGAATGGAAGGAGAGGGGGAGTGGGAGAGGGGAGTGTTGTGAGTGGGAGGGAAGTTATGGGGGGGGGAGCCATTGTAATCCATAAGCTGTACTTTGGAAATTTATGTTCATTAAATAAAATTTAAAAAAAAAAGAAACAAGATAGAGCACAGAAGGTCCCCATGTTGCCCTGTGTAGCGATGCCCGCTTCCCTCCCATCCCGCCTCCTCCCCTAGTTCCTCATAACCACTCATCTCTTCCCCACTTCTAAAACGCTGACATTTCAACAATGTTATATCAATGGAATTGTATGGTACATAACCTTTTGGAGACTGGTTTTTTTTGTTGGTGTTTTTTCTTAGCAGAATTTCCTGGAGATTCTTCTGTGTCGCAGGTATCGGTAACTCATGCCTTTATTCCACAGCATGGATTCACGGTTTGTTCCTGTTAAAGGCCATCGGAGCAAGTCTCAGCCCTTACACGACCAGCTGCTGCGAATCTTTGGGTACGGGTTTTCGTGTGAACATATGTTTTCACTTCTCCATGATAAACTTGTGGGTCACATGGTAGTCACATGTTTATTTTTTTAGAGAAGCTGCCAAACCATTTCCCAGCGTGGCTGTTCCCTTCAGCATCCCACCATCCATGAATGTGGGGCCCCACTTCCCTGCATCCCCGACAGCATCTGGGAGTTTAGCCATTCTGATAGGCGTGTGATGATATCTCATCGTGGTTCCAATTTTCAGTTGCCTAAAGGCTAAAGATACGGAACATTTTTTCATTTGCTTGTTGGCCATCTGTATCCTCTTTGGTTTTAAATGTCCATTTCCGAGCTCTGATTTTGAAAAGCAAAATCCCACGTGCCATTCGAATACCTATGTTCCCTGCAAGACTTCACATTTGCTGGCACCCAGCTTCTGCCAGCTGAGGCTGCCACAGCCAGGACATGGCAATTCTGGAGATTATTAAGCCTCTAAATCACCCACAGAATGTTGAAGTTGGCAGGGAGCAGAGCAGGGAACAGGTAGATTTTGTGTTGTCCTTAAACAAGGCTGTGAATGGGGGTGTTTCTCTCTCTCTCTCCTTCTCTCCCACCCCCACTTCTCTGGGCAGAGGCTCCTAGCCCTGATGTTGGGGGGCCACCCCTTCCATGTCCTCCTGAGGCATTCTTCCCTAAAGTCCCTCTCAAAGTCACTATAGTAGGTACACACAGTAGGTATCCCATAAGTAATTAGGTTTCAGTTGGAATTCTTGGTGTGTCCGTGACAGAAATCTGATTGGAGCATGCCTGGCTCAGAGGGAGAATTTGTTGGAAGGAGCCCTTTCTGAGACATCTCAAGCAGGTGCAGGGAGAACAGGAGCAAGCCTGGGACGCAGGCAGCTGGAATCCACGCACACACACACACACACACACATACACACACACACCATCCTGGTCTCTTGCTACCTCCCATCCCTGTCTCTGCCCTCCAGCTGTTATTCCATGGGGCCTCGGTGCCAACTTCTACAATTTGGGGAATATGGTTGCTACCAGCCCTGGAGCCTCCAAGAAAGAGAGAATCTGAGTCTTAGTTCCTGTATTTAAAGTATTGGGGGGGGGGGCGGGGGCACTGTGGGGTGGCGCTGTGGTGCAGCAGGTTGAAGCCCTGGCCTGAAGCACTGGCATCCCATATGGGCGCTGGTTCTATCCCGGCTGTGTCTCTTCCGATCCAGCTCTCTACTGTGGCCTGGGAAATCAGTAGAAGATGGCCCAAGTTCTTGGGCCCCTGCCACCCATATGGGAAACCCAAGTGGGGTTCCTGGCTCCTGGCTGTGGCCATCTGGTGAGTGAATCAGTGGGTAGAAGATCTTTCTCTCTCTGTAACTCTATCAAATATATAAATAAAAAATAATCACAAATTAAAACTCTTCAGCTGGTTCACTTTTTTTTTTTTTTTGCATTCACTGTGATTTTTAAAAATAGTACACCAGGCCGGCACCCCAGCTCACTAGGCTAATCCTCCACTTGGAGCGCCGGCACCCCAGGTTCTAGTCCCGGTCGGGGCACCAGATTCTGTCCCGGTTGCTCCTCTTCCAGTCTAGCTCTCTGCTGTGGCCCCGGAATGCAGTGGAGGATGGCCCAGGTCCTTGGGCCCTGCACCCCATGGGAGACCAGGAGAAGCACCTGGCTCCTGGCTTTGGATCAGCGCGGTGCGCCGGCCGCAGCACGCCGGCCGTAGCGGCCAATGGGGGGGTGAACCAACGGAAAAAGGAAGACCTTTGTCTCTGTCTCTCTCTCTCTCTTACTGTCCACTCTGCCTGTCAAAAAAAAAGTATACCAAAAGGTTATTTCTCTTGACTGCTAAGCTTCTTGGGGCTCCCTTCAGTGTGGCCCCCAAGGCAGGTGCCTTCTTTCTTCTAGTAGCCCTAGGCCTGGCCCAGCACCTGGGAGAGTGCCCAGCTCTGAGCTAGACCCCAGGAGCAGGAGGCAGGCCTGGGCTGCTCCAGGTGCAGGGCAGGTGCCTGAGTGGAGGGGCTGGAGTCAAGGGCTGCTGGGAAATCTGTCACCAGCGCCAGTGCTGACTGTGCCAGGAAGCCCTGCCCTCTCCACTTCAGGTGAAGAAAGGGCCCTATTCACCTCCAAGGCCTCCCCACTCCGCCCTCCCTGGGCTCCAGCCACCTCTGAAGTGGGGCATGAACAGCCCCACCCCCACCCTGTGTCATTTCCCTGCAGTTACTCTGAGTGAGCCCTGGGAGCCTTTCAAACTGAAACCACATCTTACAACAGTTTGGTCAAAACCACAATTGTCACCTGTTTGAAGATGAAGATTTTCCCCAGTGTTATTTGGTTTCACTCCACAGCCCCAGCTTTCCATTCTTTTTGCTTAGCTGCTAGCTGCTGACTTTATCATTGTGGCGCTTGGGCACTCTCGCTCGCTCGCTCGCTCTCTCTCTCCCTCCCTCCCTCCCTCTTTCTCTGTCTCCTTCTATGTCTTCTCTCTCTCTCTCTTTCTCTTTCTCTGTTTCTCCCTTTATCTCTCTCCTCTGTCTCTGTCTCTCTCATCAGCTCTGAGTGGCTGCTCCGGCTCCTGGGAACCTGCAGCCTCACTCCAGGGCCCAGCAGATGCAGACAACAAGGACCTGAGTGCCCTCGGGGCTCTGCCTCCTCCCTGCTCCCCCAGGATCCATCCCTGAGGCCTAGGACTGGGGTGGGTGCTGGGTGGCAGACAGAGCAGAAGGGGGCTGGGTGGGGGAGGAAGGGGGGATGTGCACCCTCAAGATTGAAGCTCTGCCAGCTCTTGCTTTGGAGGTCACCATGGGGGAAAGGGGAGAGAGGCAACCGCCCCGGGGCAGGGAAAGTCCAGCCGCAGCTGTATAATTCCTGCGAAATTATTTAGTCTGGCCCTGCTGAAGCAACCGCAGGCGACACTTGAAATTTCATAAATCTATAACAACAGGCTGATTTTTTAAGTTGATCATTTCTGTATGGCCCACAAGCGATGCTACAAATCCCTAAATGGTGCTTGGCAGGGAAAAGGTTGACCACCCCTGAAAGTGGGTGCCCAACCAACTCACGCACGTTGCACCTCCAGTGGGCAGTACCAGAAGCCTTAGCGAGCCCTCGCCATCCCTTCCCTACAAGAAAACAAACCCAGAGCTACGAGTTCATCGCCGTAGACCTCACTCTCGCAGACTCGGCCCCGCCCTCCATTCTGTCCAGCCTGTGCACCCGACAGAAGAGCACTGATTTGGTCTCCGGAACTCAGTCCAGCCAAGTGCACAGTGGCAGGAGCCGCCATTGCTCCAAATTGGAAACAGCCCATCAACAGCAAAATGGATGTAAATAGAATAAATAATAATCATAGTAAATAAATAAATAGATGAATAATTCAATAGTGCTATCCAATGGCCTATACTCCAGCAACGAGAATGAACAATCTACAGCTTGATGCAAAAGTCCCCCTACGGAGTACAGGCAGCCAAGCCTGCAGAGCACTTGCTGGGTGAGGCTGCGTTCATCCAGGTCAAGGGCACTCTGCTGTCTGTGTCCTCAGCAGGCCCAGGCAGAGGGTGTGCGAGGGGCTTCTGGGGGCTGAGGCCATCGTGGTCCTCAACCCAGGTGTTGGGTAGCACAGTGTGTTTGAGAACCGACCATCTCCATGCTATGGCCTGTGTGTGTTTCTGTGCACCTGTTGTTTCCAAATACACTCAACCTAGAATGCAGCTGCCTCACTGGCTGATTAGCCTTTCAGACTTCCTGGGAGGTAAGGAGGGGTAGGAAAGGCAGCCCTCAAAGCTGACTCCCCTCCCTTAAATGTCCCCCACTGGATTAGCTAAGCCACATGAGTGGATCGCCATGCCTATCCTGAGGACTCAGACTCTCCTAGCACCCTGTCTGACCAAGGCACACCCTCCATGGGACTCCATCCAGGTTATGAGATAAGGGATGCAGCTGGTGTGGGGTAGGTGACCCTTCCTGTGCGGGGAAGGGGGCGTAAGCCCTTGAAGAGGAGGTGAGAAGGGGCTGTCACTCACCCGCCTGCGCCAGCAGGTTCCAAGGTCAAGGGCATGACTCAACCTATTTCTCTGTCCCCCATGCACTTAGGTCATCTTCCACTGCTTTCCCAGGCCATAGCAGAGAGCTGGACTGGAAGAGGAGCTGCCTGGACTAGAACCAGCACCCATATGGGATGCCAGCACTGCAGGCAGAGGATTAACCTATTGCGCCACAGCGCCGGTCACAGCAAACAATTACTGAGCAGCTTGAGCAGCTTCTGTGCCCCTGGCAGTGTACCAGATAGTGGTGATCCACTTCTCATCTCACAGCTCTGGCAGATTAAAAAAATAAAGAAGAGGATACCCCAATTCCTATTCCATGCTCTGACCTGCTTCTGGAGGGGCCTTGACCACCCCTCCATGTCTCCCCTCCCCCTGAGATGTGATGCACCTGCAGGAGAACAGAGCCCTATGCGGCCCTAGATGCAGGGCCAGGCAGTCTGAGGAGAGCCCCAGTGTGTGGTCCAGTAGGAGTTTGGGTTTGGGTTGATTATCTCCCTTCAGACCATCTGACCCTTGCTCTTTTGGGAGGGCAGAAGTAGGGCTCAAAGCAGAGACTCTGTTCATCTCTTTTTTTTTTTTTTTTTTTTTTTTTTTTTTTTTTGACAGGCAGAGTGGATAGTGAGAGAGAGAGAGACAGAGAGAAAGGTCTTCCTTTGCCGTTGTTCACCCTCCAATGGCCGCCACGGCTGGTGCACTGCGTCCGGCGCATCACGCTGATCTGAAGCCAGGAGCCAGGTGCTTCTCCTGGTCTCCCATGGGGTGCAGGGCCCAAGCACTTGGGCCATCCTCCACTGTACTCCCGGGCCATAGCAGAGAGCTGGCCTGGAAGAGGGGCAACCGGGACAGAATCTGGTGCCCTGACCGGGACTAGAACCCGCTGTGCCGGCGCTGCAAGGCGGAGGATTAGCCTATTGAGCCATGGTGCCGGCCTCATCTCTTTCTAATGCAGAAATGATCTTGGGATAGCGATTACCTGGTGGGGAGAGAGTGCAAGAAGGTGCCAGCTATGCAAAGATCTGGAGGAAGAGCAACCTGGGAGGAGGCAATAGCAGGTGCCAAGGCCTTGAGACAGGATGGAGTTTATAGAAAAAAGGCCTGTGGGGGCCGGCACTGTGGTGTAGCAGGCTAAGCCTCATCCTGTGGCAGCAGCATCCCATATGGGTGCCGGTTCGTGTGCCAGCTGCTCCTCTTCCAATCCAGCTCCCTGTTAACGGCCTGGGAAATCAGTAGAAGATGGCCCAAGTGCTTGGGCCCCTGCACCCACATCAGAGACCCGAAAATGCTCCTGGCTCCTGGTTTAGGATCAGCACAGCTCTGGCCATTGCAGCCATCTGGGGAGTGAATCAACAGGTGGAAGACCTTTCTCTCTGTCTCTCCCTCTCTCTGTCTGTAACTGTACCTCTCAAATAAATAAATATAGAAAGAAAGAGAAAGAGAGAGAGAGAGAGAGAGCAAGCAAGCCCATGTGTCTGAGGCAGCAAGGGGACAAGCAGCAGCCTGTGACATCCTCAGAGAAATGAGGGCTTTATTCTCAGAGAAGTGGGAGGCCTAGGGGGTATGCTTCTGCCTCCTCTGTACTGAGGTATAATTAGCACGCAGGAAAGTGCACCAGCCCTAGACGTGGATGGACCAATGAACACCACACGTGCACACACCCAATAAAGCACCATCAGAGCCAGACAGAGAGCATCCCCAGCCCCCTGGGGGCTCCCTGTGCCCTCTGCCCATCAAATGCCCTCTCCAAGATGACCCCCCCACACCTACCCCCAAAGATTTGTGTTGCCAGTTCTTGACCTTCCTATAAATAGAAATACATAATGATGCTTCTTTTTGCCTGGCTCCGTTCTGTCCACTTTCTTCTCTCTGCGAGAGTCCCTCACTTCACCCGCTGTGGTGACATCCATGCCTTCTCATTGCTGTGTATTCTTCTACTGTGGGAATACAACACGACCTATTTATCCACTCCCCTGTTGATGGAGAGTTGTGTTGATGTCATTTCAGGGCCATCATGCGGGGAGTGGCTATGAATACTGTTGGATAAGGCTGTCAGTGGTCTTGGGGCCATCTCTCTCTACTGGGGGCATGGACAGGAGTGCAGCTGCTGGGTCGTGGAGTAGGCCTTGGGTGACCTCCCTAGATTCTCTCTAAGAATTCTCCAAGAGGCCGGCACTGTAGCACAGTGGGTTAAAGCCCCAGCCTGCAGCACCGACATCCCCATATGGGTGCTGGTTCGAGCCCCAGCTGCTCCTCTTCTAATCCAGCTCTCTGCTATGACCTGGGAAAGCAGTAGAAGATGGCCCAAGTCCTTGAGCCCCTGCACCCATGTCAGAGACCCAGAAGAAGCTCCTGGCTCCTGGCTTCAGATCAGCTCAGCTCTGGCCACTGTGGTCACCTGGGGAGTGAACCAGAGGATAGAAGACCTCTCTCTCTGTCTCTCCCTCCCTCTGTCTGTAACTGTACCTCTCAAGGAAATAGATAAATCTTTAAAAATACACTTTTGTCCGGTGCCGTGGCTCACTAGGCTAATCCTCCGCCTTGCGGTGCTGGCACACCAGGTTCTAGTCCCGGTCAGGGTGCCGGATTCTGTCCCGGTTGCCCCTCTTCCAGGCCAGCTCTCTGCTGTGGCCCAGGAGTGCAGTGGAGGATGGCCTAAGTACTTGGGCCCTGTACCCCATGGGAGACCAGGATAAGTACCTGGCTCCTGTCATCGGATCAGTGCAGTGCGCCTGCTGCAGCGCGCCGGCCACGGAGGCCATTGGAGGGTGAACCAACGGCAAAGGAAGACCTTTCTCTCTGTTTCTCTCTCTCACTGTCCACTCTGCCTATCAAAAAAAAATACACTTTTGTCAGTTAACAAGATTTTAAGCTACTTGAGAGCAAGAATGACACATTTCTGGGACTCCATGAAGAGTGTGACACACGGTATATCAAGAGTGGCAAATGCCTGATGCAGACACAGCAGGCATCACTAAGAGAGGGCCACTCCGATTCCTGCTGAACCCAGCTGGGCCTCAGAATCCTGCACAACACGACTCCAGGTGAAGTTAATCACCATTCCTTCCGATCCATCACCCAGAACCTGCCCTGGTTCCCTGACACTGTTCAATGGTCATGCTTTGACATGAATTACATATCCACCGTGGGCCACGCCCTGTGTTGGGCACATTTAACATCAGCTTTTTAAATAAACACAGCCTGTTGAGGCAGCACTGCCCTGTCAATCTTCTGTCTGCCTAAACTCTGACAAGTGTTTCTTTTCTTTTAGTGATAGTTTTTTTTCCAGTTAATTTTTTGAAGATTTATTTATTTGTTTGAAAGGCAGAGTTACGGAGAGGCAGAGGCAGAGAGAAAGAGATCTTCTGCAATGGCCAAACTGGGCTGAACCGAAGCCAGGAGCCAGGCACTTCTTAGGGGTCTCCCACGCAGGTGCAGGGGCCCAAGCACTTGGGCCATCCTCCACTGCTTTCCCAGGCTGCAGCAAATAGTTGGATTGGAAGTGGAGCAGCCAGGACTCAAACCAGTGCCCATATGGGGATGCCGGTGCTGCAGGCCAGGACTTTAACCCACTGTGCCACAGCGCTGGCCCCAGAAGGTGTAGTATTGATGGCATCTGGAGGGCCAGCTCCCCTGTGCAGAAACCAGGAGGTGGGGTTTTTTGGGGTGGGATCAGAGGGTCTGTTGGTGCAACCTGAGTCAACCTGTTAGCAACCACTGTCCCACCACTCACAGGCCCACCTTGGCATAACCCTCAGTCAGACACTCACACGGAAGGCTCTTTGAGTCCCATTTGAAGAATCCTCCAATGTTGCTCCAGCCTCATGAACCTCACATGTTTAGATCTGGTTCCAGATCAAGTGGGTTGACCTGGATTTTTCAGGTGGAGAAGGGACGCTGAGGGTAAACTCAGAGCTCTCTGGCTGTTCTGGGCAGCATGTGATTGGACATCCAGGAGGCAGACCTTGCAGGGATGGAAGGAGGGGCTTGCCAGCTGCACCCTAGAAGTCGCCACACTGTATCTAGGGACTCAGCTTGTTTTGTTCGACACTTGCAGCATTTGGAGAATTGGCCCATCACTGGCCAACGCTGTCAGTTCAGGAGGTTTTTCCATAAAGCCCCATGGAGACCACCTCAAGAGCTTCTGTTCCCAGCTTCATGCAGACCGCAAACTCCCCCACCCCTCCCATGGGACCTTCAGCCAGTGACAGGTGCATGTCGGTGGAATAAATACCGAAGATTTCTCACCCCTCAGTGGGGAGCTCCAAAGAGTGTCCTTTTGGCCTCCAAGGTCCATGGTGATGACTGTGCCCGGCTTCCTTCTCTCCCTGCTCCCCCAAGGTACTTCCAGGAATCACCTTCCCAATAATCTACTTGACCTTGGTCTTCATTTGCTTCTGGGAGAATTCAAACCAAGCTTCCATCCCATCAGCTTTCAGTCCAGGTTCTCCCCGTTATCAAGCCTACCCTGGCTGGGCACGTCTGGCTGGAGCCCTACTGGGAACTAGTGATTGTGCAAGGCCACTTGCCTCGAAGATCAAAGAAGCCTCTGCATTCTGGAAAATACTGGGTCAAATAGCATGTCATTTGAGCAAAGCTCTCCAGTACAGTGTTTCCTGCACTCTGCAATTACAGCCTCTTTCTAGGTTGGCTTTAAATGTCCGTGTAAGCAGCTATTTACTCTCCAGCTCAGGGCACCACTAAAGGGCTCACTCTAAATATATCACGGCAAACTCAGAACCCTCGGGCTATCTCAATGCACCTTGGCGAGAGCTGCCGCTGAGCTTGTGGTTGAGTGGTTCCACATAAAACCCAGCGTGGCAGGCCAAGTTCAAAGCCGAGCAGAACCCTCTTCTCTGCTGCCCTCCTCTCTCCATCCCCCATAGGAGAAGCCACAAGGAATTTCCATGGAGAAAAGGCAGCGGGGCTTTGATTCGTTGTTACACTGGCTCCAAGGACAAGAGCGCCACGACGTTTTAACAACAAACCCGGCACTGAAGAGATGCACCGATAAAGATTTGTCTTGTAAATCCTAAAGGGTTCCTCCTTTGTTTCCCTCCCTCCCTTCTTTCCTTTGCTTGCTTCTTTCTTTTCTTCCTCTGCAAAAGGTATTCACCTGCTGCCATTGCTTATAATAGGCAAGGTCTGAAATCAACCTGCGTGCCCATGGATTCGGGTGGGTGAAGTCCTTTATAGCCGCTTCGTGGAATATTCTATAGATGGGTGAATGGGAGCTCATTAAGCTCTGGGATGGAAGTGCCTCTAAGTCATATTGTTAAGTGAAAGAAGCAACGTGCTGAAGGGTGGGTATGATATGCTATTACTTGTGCAAAAGGGGAAAAACGGTTAATAAATGCATGACATGTGTCTGGAAGGATAAACAAGGAACTCGTCAGGGGGTGGGGAGGAGAGGGGGGGACACAGAGTCCAAGGTGAGAGGGAAACGTCGCTTGGTATATTTTATTTAGGCAACTCTGTGTCTGTCAAAAATGTAACACAGATTACAAAAAGGAAAGAGAGCCTGGTTTTCTGGAATGAACCCACGGACTGCAGTGTGCAATTTGTAGGGTGGTTTTGGAATTCTGTGTGCCCTGCAACCTGGTCTCTGGCTCAAGGCAGGTAACCAAAAGACCTCTCTTGCATAAGGCAAATGCGGTCCCCAGCTGTGGTCCCCACCTCTCTAAATAAGGCTGCCGGCTTCAACCTCCTCCAGGCAGAAATGAAAAATATAGAAGAAAGCATTCTCAGTGAGCACAAGAGACGCACAAGCATAAAGCCACGACACGGGGGGTTATCATTGCCATCACTCGTGTGGACCGTGTAGTCGCATTACATGTAAGGAAGTTTCGGTCAGCCATGGGAGGAAGCGCACTTATGATCGCTCTCCCCATAAAACGATAATGGAACGGAAAATTCCTGCAGGCTAGTGACGTCTTGTGTCTCAAGGTCATGGAGCAATGGGTTACTCCTGTGTTTGAGGTGATGTCGAAGTGAACACACCCAGCACCAGATAAAAGGAAAGCACATACAGTTACGTAAAGTACTTGATACCTGATGATAATAACACACTTTGTTACTGGCATCTGTGTATCTACCACACTTGACTTCCATCATTATTTTGGAATGTATTTCTTCTACTTATAAAAAAGATGGGAGGCGGGCAGGTTTGGTACAGCAGTTAAGATGCTACTAGGGATGCCTGCGTCCCATATCAGAGTGTCTGCTTTGATTCCTGGCTCTGCTTCCTAGCCAGCTTCCTGCTAAGGTGCATCCTGAGAGGCAGCAGGTGATGGCTCAAGTTCCTGGGTCCCTGCCACCCCTGTAGGAGACCCTGGGTTAAGTTTCAGTTCCTAAATTTGGCCTGGCCCAGCCCTGGCTGTTGCAGGTCCCTGGAGAGTGAATTGAGCAGATAGAAGATGTCTCTGTCTCTGTCTCTGTCTCTGTCTGTCCCTGCCTTTTTAATAAAACAGAACAAACAATCCAGCTCTAAGTTATGCCAGTAGCAGCCTCCTACTTTTCACTGTGCCTCTCGATTGCAACTGTGCAAGTTCATCCAACAATAAAATCACCCAGGGACGCATTTCTCAGAACATTGCTCGTCCCCTACTGAGTGACGGATGCCCATATTATTGAGCACCTACTATGTGCCAGGCAGTGTTTTCCACTCTGGGGGTGGACACCAAAAGAAGACAAATAAAATTCCTCGCCCTCACAGACTTGCCTTTAGCTGGGAGAGGAGGCAGGAGGAAGAGACACAATCCCAGTTCAACAAGCAGAAGAGGTACTGTGATAAATCGAGGGAAGGGCTCAAGAGGGGGCGAGAGCCAGGAGGGAGGGGTGGGGCTGACGTCATGGAAGTCCTTGCAGGGCAGGGAAGAGAGGGAGCAGCAGTGCTGAGGCCTCTTGGGCCCCCGTCTGCGCCTACCTCTGTGCCATTTCCATAGGAATCTGGATGCCTGGAAGCTCCTGGGAACCCTTGGAGGTCTGGTTTTACATGAACTTGGACAAGACTGCCCAACACTCAGGGAGTCCAGGGCAGCACTGCTCATTCGAGGCTTGCGGGAGAGGGCTCGACCCTGCCTCAGGCTCAGATTTGGAACAAAGAGGCTGGAACGAACAACACAGAAATAAATGTTCTGAGACCACTTCACCTTCCATATCCCTGTACTTGGACTTGGCCAGTGTGGGAGCCCTGGGTCACTCACCCTACAAGATGCTCCACAGGGAAACAGGGGCTTTAGAGATCTCTTAGAAAATCCTGAGAAGGCCGGCACTGTGGCATAGTACATTAAGCATCTGCCTGCGGCACCAGCATCCCGACATGGGCGCTGGCTCGAGTCTCGGCTGCTCCACTTCCAATCCAGCTCTCTGCTCTGGCCTGGGAAAGCAGTGGAGGATGGCCCAGGCCCTTGGACCCCCGAACCCCCGTGGGAGACCCAGAAGAAGCTCTAGGCTCCTGGCTTTGGATCAACTCACTCCTGTAGCTTTAAGCCTCCTGGTCTGTGATGTGCTGACTCAGGAGCCCAAGGACCCACCCCTGTTTCCTTTCCCTTATTTTCATGTGATGACTAGAACCTTTGACACAGGCACACCCTTATTCCCATTTTCCAGATGAGGAAACTGAGGCTCGGAGAGGTGAAAGGGTGCGTGCAAAAGTGGCAAAGCTACTAAGCACCAGGCACAGATTCATCAGGCTCCAATGCCCTTTCCATTGCTTATCTGAGATATTCTGTTCACCCAACACTACTTATTCAGCACCTACAGTTGGCTCTAGGCATGTGAGAGAGATCGATGCACTCAAGAGCCTGGCTCCTGAAAATCTTATTCTAGCAGGTAAGACGCCCAGGTCTCACATCAAAGTACCTGGGCTCAATCTCTGGCTCTGGCTCCTGACTCCAGCTTCCTGCTAATGCAGACCCAGGGAGGTGGCAGTAGTTGAGTTCCTGCCACCCACGTGGGAGACCTGGACTGTGTCCCCAGCTTCAATTCAGCTCAGTCCCGGCCATTGTGGGCACGTTGGGGAGTGAACCATCAGATGGGAGCTCTCTCTCTCTGCCCCACCCCCACCTCGCCCCGTGCCTTGCTAATAAATAAATAAATTTAAAAATAATAGGCACTCCAAAAAATAATAATAATAAGCATAATAAATACATACATTATTCGGTAGGTTAGAAAGAGGTAAAGGCTATGGGAAAACAAGCAGGAAATGGTGAAGGGGTTGGAAGTGTGGGGTAGGGACCCGGTTTGCATTATGATTAAATAAGGGGTCACGGTTGACTTCACGAAAGTGAGATCTTAGCAAAGACAGGAAGGCACTAAGGGAGTGAGCCCTGTGTTTATTGAGGAAAAGCATCCGAGGCACGGGGAACAGCCAGTGTCAAAGGATGGTCGGAAGATCCAAGACACAACCAAGGGAGAAGGAAGCAGAGATGGGTGAGAGTGGGGGTCTTCCAGCAGCCTGGTTTCCCGCCCTGCCAGCAGCACTCTGGCCTCATGGGATCCCAATTCGCATCTGTTTTCTGCTTTGAGACTCCACGTACAGAATCCCCTATCTGAAAAACAAGCCTAGGGCAGGTAAGCAAGGCACAGGTCAGCACTCCCATCAGCCAAGCACCCAACAGCCAAGCACCCGACACACAGTGCGGGGAGCCTCGAACGGCAGAAACCAAACAGCCACACGCTGGGGATCCACGTAGGTGGCATTCTAGAAAGGACACAACAGTGGGGACAGAAAAGAGATCAGGGGTTGTCAGCAGCTGGGAAAGGAAGGGCTGACCACAAGTGTCACGGGGGTTGGGGTTAACGGGAAGGTGGTGCTCAAGCCACTGTATTCACAGACCTAGGCAGGAAAGTGTCAGTTTTACTGTATGCAAATTATACATCTATAAACTCTTTAAAAAAAAAAAAAAGGCAAGCTGGTGATCCCTGCCTGACAAATCTGTTATTCTGAGGTCTCCACAAACAGCTACAAAATGAAGCCAACAGTAATGGCCTCTGAGTGTGAGAGGTAGAAGAGAGGATGGCCACCCACTGGGGCCTTCTGTGTGCCTGGCAAGCTGCTGGTGGCTTCGGCTCAGGTTTTAAGATTTGAGTTTTCAGCCGGCGCCGTGGCTCAATAGGCTAATCCTCCACCTTGCGGCGCCGGCACACCGGGTTCTAGTCCCGGTTGCCCCTCTTCCAGGCCAGCTCTCTGCTATGGCCAGGGAGTGCAGTGGAGGATGGCCCAGGTGCTTGGGCCCTGCACCCCATGGGAGACCAGGAAAAGCACCTGGCTCCTGGCTCCTGCCAGGATCAGCGCGGTGCGCCGGCTGCAGCGGCGGCCATTGGAGGGTGAACCAACGGCAAAGGAAGACCTTTCTCTCTCTGTCTCTCTCTCTCACTGTCCACTCTGCCTGTCAAAAAAAAAAAAAAAAAAAGATTTGAGTTTTCACACATACTCCTCATCAGAGTTCTGCGGAGAAGCTGGAGCTCAGCAGGCTTGGTGTGGCAGGTTTTATTTTCCAAAATGGCAAGAGAGAATATTAAATATAAATAAAATCATAAAATGCTTTCCTTAAAGATTTTATTTATTTATTTGAGAGGTAGAGTTACAGACAGAGAGAGGGAGAGACAAAGAGAAAAGTCTTCCATCTGTTGGTTCACTCCCCAAATGGCCACAATGGCTGGAGCTGAGCTGATCTGAAGCCAGGAGCCAGGAGCTTCTTCTGGGTCTCCCATGCAGGTGCAGGGGTCGGAAGAAGAGCAGCTGGGACACGAAGTGGTACCCATAAGGGATGCAGGTGCAGCTTAGCCTACTATGCCACAGCGCCATCCCCAGAATGCTGTGTTTTAAGCCACCACACTTTGGGGATGGCTTGCTATGCAGCAACTTGTTGGTGGAACAACGGGTCACCAGCCTGAGGCATCTCTGTGGCCAGTGCTTGTCCTGCCTCCTGGACTTGCCATGTCCTGAATCACGTAGCATGGACCCAATTTTCCACTCACAGCCATGGGAGGAAACTTTACAATGCACCATGTCCTCAGGAGCCAGGTACCTCAGCACATAGTAGGTGATCAGCGAACATCTGGAATTAAAGGACTAGCGTCCAGGCCCATGCTAGGGGCTGACACAACAGGGAACCAGACACAGTTCCTGTGCACATGGAGATCACTCTTCAGGGAAGAGAGAGCAATATGCGGACAACTGAGACGGTTTTAGATGCTGAGTACATGAAGGCTGCCGTGGTACAGAGGCCAAGGAAGCTCTCTCTACAGAGGGGAATTCTGCTCTATTTATTTACTTCATTCATTTGAAAAGGCAGAGGGAAACACGGAGCAAAAGAGATTTTCCAGGGTCCGGCGCTGTGGCACAGTGGATTAATGCCCTGGCCTGAAGCGCTGGCATCCCATATGGGCGCCGGTTTGAGATCCGGCTGCTCCACTTCCGATCCAGCTCTCTGCTATTGCCTGGGAAAGCAGTAGAAGATGGCCCAAGTGCTTGGGCCCCTGCACCCATGTGGGAGACTGGGAAAAAGCTCCTGGCTCCTGGCTTCGGATTTGCACAGCTCCGGTCATTGCAGCCATCTGAGGAGCGAACCATCGGATGGAAGACCTCTCTCCCTCTCTCTCTCTCTGCCTCTCCTCTCTGTGTAACTCTGACTTTCAAATAAATAAACAAATCTTTTTAAAAAGAGAGAGAGAAAGAGATTTTCCATCCTGTGTTTCACTCCCCAGATGCCGGCAACAGCCAGAGGGACCCCTGCATTCCTGAGTGTAGACGGCTGTTGTCTGAGATCTGAAGAACTGAAATGCGTTACGTACCAGGAGATACCCCAGGATCCTCCTCTGCTTTATGAATCGTAGCCGTGTAAGGTAACTGTGCAGTGGATCCAGCCTCAGCTTCCACGGAATGCCAGCACCCATGGTTCTCTCCACCTCCCCCAGCACTCTCCCTGGAAAGACCTTCCCAACATCAAGTTCAGGGAAGGAGCTGAGAGACTGACAGGTGCCAAGCGGCCTGCTTGATTTGGCTCCAGAATTTCAGGGCCCCTGCACCCACGTGGAGACTGGAGGAAGCTCCCGGCACCTTGCTTAGGTCTTGCCCAGCCCCTGGCTATTGTGGACATCTGGGGAGTGAACCAGGGGATGGAAGATATCTCTCTCTCTCTCTCTCTCTCTCTCTCTGTGTGTCTCTGTCTCTCCCTTTTTTCTCTGTAATTCTGACTTTCAAATAAATAAATCTTTAAAAGAAAAAAAAAAAGAATGAGAAGGAACTTCAGAAACTGTCCAGTTCTGGGATGGTAAATGGTTTTCAACCCAACTGGCAACTCTGGTCATCGGCTATGAGAGAGGGGAGGGTCAGCACCTGTGCCTCGGGCTGCCACCTCATGAACCAAGCTCATCATCTTCCGCACAAGCAGCTGGGTCCCACTCAGGCCAAGTGACTTGCCCAAGGCTACACTGCTGTGCCCAGGGAGCTTCTTTACGTTACTCAGCAGCCATGCAGAAAGCGGCACTGATCCAATTGCCGCATCCCCACACGTCCATGCCGAATAATTCAGCCTGGCCCCTGTGTGCCAATTTTTCTCATCTGGTCCTTGGAGAGCAAAGTGGCAGAATCCAGGGCTGCAGCCAGATCTTGATTTGTGGGACGATGTTTCCTGGACTTTCAGGAGCATTAAAAAAAAAAAAAATAGTGCCTGTGATGTCTGAAAAACTGTCTGGCTTCCAGGGAGGGCTGCCAGCCACATCCTGTTCATGGTGGGATGAGGCAGCATGGGGGAAAAGCTGTGACTTCACTTTTCAGCAGGGCGTGCTGGGTCCCTGTCTCCTGGGGGTACACATCAACACCGCAAAGCTCCAGCCTAGGGATTCTTCACCCTGTGTCTGTTTCCAAAGGCTCTGAACAGCCATCATCAGATGATAACTGCCAGGAGCTGGGGCTGGCATTGTGGGCAGCAGGGTAAGCTGCCACTTGCAATGTCGGCATCCCATATCAGAGCTCCAGTTCAAGTCCCAGCTGCTCCACCTCTGATCCAGCTCCCTGCTAATGTGCCTGGTAAGGCAGCAGAGGCCCTGTCACCCATGTGGAAGACCTGGATGGAATTCCAGGCTCTTGGCTTCAAGCCGGCCTGGTTCTCACTGCTGTGGCCATCTGGGGGAAGTGAACCAATGGATGGGGGCCGGCACCGTTGTGTGGTCAGTAAAGCCGCCGCCTGCAGTGCCAGCATCCCATTTGGGTGCTGGTGCAATTCCTGGCTGTTCCACTTTTTATCCCACTCTCTGCTATGGAGACTGGAAAAGCAGCAGAAGATGGCACAAGTCCTAGGGCCCCTGCACCCCTCTGGGAGACCCGGAAGAAGCTCCTGGCTCCTGGCTTCGGATTGGCACAGCTCTGGCCATTGGGGCCAACTGGGGAGTAAGCCAGTGGATAGAAGACCTCTCTCTCTCTTTCTGCTTCTGCCTCTACCTCTCTGTAACTTTGCCTTTCAAATCAATCAATCAAAAAAAAAAAAAAAAAAACAACAATGGAAAAACATCTCTGTTTCTCCCTCTAGCTCTCCCTCTCTTTCTGTCACTCTGTCTTTTAAACAAATGAATAAATGTTTTATAATAATAATCATGACTGCCAGGGTCTTAGTGCCAAAGAACAAGCAAGCTGTAGTAACAAACTCTCAAGATAAGACACAGGTCAAACTTTTGGAAGAAACTTGTAAAATCCTGAACTCTGTAAACTAGGTCAATTTAAAAAAGCAGACTGTCTGCTGTTTGTGCACGTTGTTTTCAGAGCTTTGAAACTGATTGGGCCTCAGTGTACCTGACTGGCAAATGGAGTAACAACTCCTCACAGGGCTGTTGTAAGGGTCCAGTAGGAAGCAGATGGCAGCAGAAGCCCCAGTGCCCAAGACCCATTCTGGAGGCTACTGACAGCCTTGGTGGACAGTGCAGGCCATGCCAAGGGCTTGTTCCTCTAAGCACCTGTGTGTCTCTGATGCACACTCTGCCTACGTACCTACAGGTTCTGCAGCTGCGGATTCGACCGATCACAGAGTAAAAACTTGGAGAAACTTTTGCATCTGTGCTGAACATGCACAGTTTTTTGCCTGATATTATTCCCTAAATATGTACAGTGTAACAATCACTTACACAGTGTATTAGGTATATGCCGTCTATATATTAGATACTTACCTATCATATTAGGTATTCCAAGTAATCTAGCAATGACATAACGTGTATGGGAGGGGCTGGCCTTGTGGTGCAGCCGGTTTGCGCCAGTTCCAGGTCCGGTTGCTTGACTTCTGATGCAGCTCCCTGCAAATGTGCCTGGGGAAAGCAGTGGAAGATGGCCCATGGCCATCCACATGGAGTTTCTGGCTGCTGGCTTCAGCCTGGCGCAGCCCCAGCCATTGCAGTCATTTGAAGAGTGAACCAGTGGATGGGAGACGTCTCTTTGCGACTCTGCCTTTCAAATAAATAAAAATAAATACATCTTTTAAAAAGAATAAAGGATATGGGAGGATTCTGTAGGTTACTTACAAATACCGGGCCATTTTATACAAAGGACTTGAGCATTTTATACAAAGGACTTTGGTATCCTTGGGGTCCTAGAAGCCATCCCCCATGTAGACTGAAGAACACCTGTTACCCACACCCCTTCCAGTCCCTTCTGCCCCAAGCCCCAGGCTCACATCCAGCACAGCTCAGGGCATATTCACTGGCTATGTCTCTGCAGGCCACCTGAGCCTTATTTCCTTCTCATTAACACAGCCCTTCATTGATTTCCCCTTCCTCCCTATCTCACTTACTCATTCCCTCCCAGTGCATCCTGGGGCCAAATTCTCAGATAAACTAGCAGTGCCCAATGCTTGTCTCAGTGACATCCCCAATGGTGATACATTGATACCAACACCACGGGCGGGAATGGGGCTGGGGATGAGAGGGTTAAAGCTGCCCTGCACGCGGCTACGGGGGCAGGGCAGGAGGCTGAGGTGACCAGCAGCAGCCTTGAAGCCTTTGTCTGCGCACCCCCTAACTCTGCCGCCACCTCTGCCACAGTCCTGCCGGGTTTGACCCCTAGCTCCAGCCTCATCACACCCCAGCGGTGGGCATGTGACCCCAGGATAGCCAATCAGAACGTTCTATCCTCCTTGGCACTGTGATTGGCTCAGGAAAGTCCAATCAGAAGCCTCCTGGGAGAGACTCTAAAGGGGGCTTGTAAACCAGGGTTACAAACTAGGAGCGTGGAGTTGGGGCGCCTGGCGTGTTTGCTGTGTGAACGGAGCTTGTGTGCAGAATGGAGGTTGATAGAGATGAGATGAGCGGGATGTGTGTGTGTGTGTGTGTGTGTGTGTGAGAGAGAGAGAGAGAGAAGGGGAGAGACAGACCCACGGTGCCCGCAGCAGCAGAGCCGCTCGATCCAGTGACATCCGTGGCCAGTTGCCTTTGGAATCTTGTGGTTACTGGAGCAAACACACTTCTCTTGTGCTTATCTGAGTTCAGTTTCTTCCACTTGCAACCAGAATGGTCCTGACGAAAGGGAGACATTTTCAGGTGTGCCTATCTGGAAGGATTTCTCACAAAATCCAGCTGTTTAGTTACTTATCGTGGAGAGATGGGAGTGACACCCACCCATGTATCTATTCCATCACCTAGTTATTAACAAACATTTATTTAGAGGCCTTATCTAGGGTTGTGGGCAAGCAAATCTTCAGACGGTACTTGAGCTGCAGGTGGGTGTTGTCTGATAAATTGCTCTGGCCGACTTTGCCACTGACTTCCTTATCCATCTGTTCCATAGTGCTACTTCAAAAGGAATTTATTTAAGGATAAAAAAAAAAAAGAGGCCAACGCTGTGGCACAGCACGTTAAGCCACCATCTGCAGTGCCAGCAACCCATATGGACATTGGTTTGAGTTCCAGCTGCTCCACTTCCAATCCACCTCCCTGCTAATGCACCTGAGAAAGCAGCAGAAGATGGCCCAAGTCCTTGGGCCCCTGCACACACATAGGAGACAAGAAGAAGCTCCTGGCTTCAGCTTGACTCAGCCCCAGCCATTGCAGCCATTTGGGGAGTGAACCAGCAGATGGAAGACCACTCTCTCTAACTTTCAAATAAATAGACAATTAGGCCGGCGCCGCGGCTCATTAGGCTAATCCTCCGCCTTGCGGCGCCGGCACACTGGGTTCTAGTCCCGGTGGGGGCACCGGATTCTGTCCCGGTTGCCCCTCTTCCAAGCCAGCTCTCTGCTGTGGCCAGGGAGTGCAGTGGAGGATGGCCCAAGTACTTGGGCCCTGCACCCCATGGGAGACCAGGATAAGTACCTGGCTCCTGCCATCGGATCAGCGCGGTGTGCCAGCCGCAGCGCGCCGGCCGTGGCGGCCATTGGAGGGTGAACCAATGGCAAAGGAAGACCTTTCTCTCTGTCTCTCTCTCTCACTGTCCACTCTGCCTGTCAAAAAATAAAAAATAAATAAACAATTTTAAAAAAAAGGAAGTTACTTAACCGCAAGTAACAAGCCAGCCAAGTAATAGTGGCTTAAAAAATAAAGACAAAGGGGCAGGCATTTGTCAAAATGGTTAAGTCATTGCTTATCACATAGTATAAAGTGCAAAGACTTGGGCCATCTTCCACTACTTTCCCAGGCACATTAGCAGGGAGCTAGATGGGAAGAGGAGCAGCCGGGACTCAAACCAGTGCCCATATGGGATGCCGGCCATGCAGTCTAGGGCTTTAACCTGCTGCGCCACCGTGCCAGCCCCGAAGTATAAAATTTTTAAAAAGACACAATTATTTCATCAAACAAGAACATTGTCCAATGATATGAGGAAAGACCATGGGTTTTCTTCCGCATTCCTTCACCACCACCGTTGGTGTCTTGGTTGGAGAGACATGAATTCTCATACCACCCCAGTACTGTCTCAGTCAGTGCCCAGGGAAACAGGAGTCTCGCTAGGTCCTTCAAACAGAAGGAATTTAACACAGGGAATTGGTTACAAAGGCACTGGAAGCGCTGGATTTGCAACTGGGGGAGGTAAGGTACCCAGTGATGAATAACTGCAGGCAGCCACAAGCACTTTGGACCTGGAGGAGCAACTGGGAAAATGGGATAACCCAGAGTCATCAGTCACCGGCTACCGGAGCTGCCGGAGCGGGAGCCCAAAAAGCTGCCCCTGCTGCTGCATGTGCTGGAGAGAGGGACAGCCTGGAACAGGTAAGGGCAAGATCCACTTCCGCTTCTGCTCCTCTGGCATCTCTCTCATGCCTCCTAGCAGGGAGCGGGATCGGAAGAGCAGCAGCCGGGACTCGAACCAGCGCCCATAGGGATGCCGGCACTGCAGTCCAGGGCTGCCAGCTGTGAGGGAGTCTGGGAAATGCCCCCTGCAGGGTTCCAGCCCCTATGACAGAGAGTAGAGCACAGAGGACAGGAATGGAGCCAAGAACCAATGAGCAGCTCACGGGGCAGGGTGTGAGTGCAGGACTATGTGGTTGAGCGTAAGGGAGTCAGTTAAATAGCCAGAACTGAATGAAAATGAGAGAAAGAGAGAGAGAGAGAGAGAGAGAGAGAGAGAGAGGCAGCTCATTGCTTCCCAGTTGCGTCAGCGCAAATGTGCTGGGCTGCTGGTGTCCTGGGGTCAGGGGACAAGGTAACCCGTAAGGTGACTTCAATGCCCAGTAGTCTCAGGTTCCAGTCCTCGCATTCACGCTTCCACATCTGCCTTCCATTGGACAGCTCTGTGCATTTTTCATGGGTGTTGATTATGCGGTTCTCATTAGACGTGGAGTCTCATACAATTGCCCCCTCACCTCTTGGTGCAGCCTTCATCAATGTTATCAGACTGGCTGGCAGACACCTGTGTGTGTGTGTGGGGGGGGGTTATTCACAACTCCACTCTACTCTTTTTTTTTTTTTCAGATTTATTTTATTTATTTGAAAGACAGAGTTACGTAGAGAAACAGCGCCAGAGAGAGAGGGCTTCCATCCACTGGTTCACTCCCCAAATCGCTGTAACGGCCAGAGCTGAGTCGATCTGAAGCCAGGAGCCAGGAACTTCCTCCGGGGTCTCCCACGCAGGTGCAGGGGCCCAAGGACTTGGGCCATCTTCTATTGCTTTCTCAGGTCACAGCAGGGAGCTGGATTGGAAGTGGAGCACCTGGGACTCGAACTGGCACCCTATATGGAATGCCGGCGGTGCAGGCTAGCACACAGCGCTGGCCCCTCCACTTGACTCTTGAAATGTGCCCAGGGTTTTAGGGAAACATTCCTCCCAGAAAACAGACAGGCACCAAAAATTAAACTATTCTAGAAAAAAGATTGCACCGCATTCACTAAGGAAATTTAACAGGTCGTTAGCTGTAGGAATAAATTTTCTAATGTGCGAGGGTAGTAGGCAGAACCATGAATAGGCATGAGCGTGCTTCTGAGATGGTGCTGTTGGAAAGCGTCTCTGACCCACTGCCTATCTGGAGGGAGGGTGTACCGGAAAGGCACGTTAACTCTTGGTAGGCTGATTGGTCCAACACCCTGTTAACCCAGGATTTCTGCCGACTGTGTCAGAACTCGCAGCATGTACAAACCAATTGCTGGTGAAGCAAGGGGGAAAACTAGCCACACTACGGGCTTCAGATCAAAAGCCCGGGACCAAAGCAATGTCCAGGCCATTTTGTAAACACTCCCGGTCCCATCGTCGCTTCAATCTTTTCACTTTGAGCTTCCATACTGCTTGATTCCCCACCCACGTGAGCTAACTAAACCCAGGAAGTCCCATGAGAACCAAACCAACACTGGGAAGCGGTTGGAGCAGAGGATCGTAAATGTCTGATTAGGAACCCACAGGGCTCAAGGTCTTCTTTCTGTCTCTGGGTCTTTCGATAATTTGTTTTTCTTCAGGGTTGGGTTAAAATGGTTCTCAACCTTAGTTGCACCTTAAAGTCACCTTGGGAATTTTAAAAGAGCATGATTCTGAGGTCCCCTCAGGAGCGTCCACCACAGCATTCTCTCTCTCTCTCTCTCTTTTTTTTTTTTTTTTTTTTTTTTGGGCAGGCAGAGTTAGTGAGAGAGAGGGAAAGAGAGAGAAAGGTCTTCCTTCCGTTGGTTCACCCCCCCAAATGGCCGCTACGACCAGTGCTGCGCCGATCCGAAGCCAGGAGCCAGGTACCTCCTCCTGGTCTCCCATGCGGGCATCACAGCATTCTCTAGGGGTACACCTGGCCTTGAGTATTTGCTCACTCAGGTGATTCTGAAATCCAGCCAGAGTGGTGTGTTAGCCACTAACACACTGAGATGCTGCTACCCTCCCTCCCTCGTGGTGGGCGTGCACTCTCTCCACAGGGAGGGCAGCTCTGTTCTCCTACCCTCTTGAATCTGGCCAGAAGGGACCCAGGCCAGTTCCAGTCTAGCTGACAAGAGAAGGGGCAGCTTCTGCTTTGAGACATTTGCTCTTGGGAAGTTCCTGCTCAGAGCCCAATTGCTTTGCAAGCTCTCCAGCCTGGTGGAGCCTTCACGTGGCTTCAGTGCCAGCTGACATCTGATTGTAACCATAAGAGACACTCCCAAAGCAGCAGGGAGCTGGCTAGGAAGTGGAGCAAGCTGGGACTTGAGTCAGTGCTCCGATGTGGGGTGCCGGCATTGCCGGCGGTGGTTTGGCCTGCTGCACCACGATGCTGCCCCTCTAGTCCGTTTTGTGTTGTATAACCTGAGACTGAGTCCTCACCCTGGAGGTTCAAGGGCATGGCGCTGGCATCTGCTCACTCTGGAGAATGCCTTCTGGCAGAAGCTATAGAGCGGTGGGAGCTGTAGAGATGACGCAGCGAGACAGGAAGCGGGAGACACGAAACAAATGAACTCGCTCTATAGCAGCTCATTCTGATGAAGTGTGCCCCACTGTGCAAGCCCAGCCTGCATCATCGTGAAGTGGAGCCACCAGTGACCTAATAATGCCCTGCGGGTCTCCATCTCTCCACCTCAGCACAGCCGCTTGGGGACGAAATTTCCAACCCCGGAACCTTTGCAGAACACACTCAAACCATGTCCAAATCACAGCCCAGAACCCTGGCTTCATTCAGGCAAGCAGTGTGTCCAGCAAAAACTCCAGTTCCCAGGCTCTCTTGTAGCTGAGTATGGCCACGTGAGTATAAGATGTAAGCTTCGGCCGGCGCTGTGGCTCACTAGGCTAATCCTCCGCCTTGCGGCACCGGCACACCTGGTTCTAGTCCCGGTCAGGGCTCCAGATTCTGTCCCGGTTGCCCCTCTTCCAGGCCAGCTCTCTGCTGTGGCCAGGGAGTGCAGTGGAGGATGGCCCAAGTGCTTGGGCCCTGCACCCCATGGGAGACCAGGAGAAGCACCTGGCTCCTGGCTTCGGATCAGCGCGGTGCGCCGGCAGCAGCGCGCCGGCCGCGGCAGCCATTGGAGGGTGAACCAACAGCAAAGGAAGACCTTTCTCTCCATCTCTCTCTCTCTCTCACTGTCCACTCTGCCTGTCAAAAAAAAAAAAAATGTAAGCTTTAATACTGTGTCACGTCCAGGAATCCTGCTTCAACAGGAACTGTCTCAGTTGAGAGAACTACCCCCTTTTGCCTTACCCCTTCTTCCAGCCTGCAGCTCACGTGATGGCTGGAGCTCCAGCAGCTGAACTGGATTACGAGGACACCTTAAGGATAGAAGCTACTGACTGCAGGTAATGGAGCAGAAATGCATAACAAGCTTAGTCCTGCCCTGGATGGCCTACCTCTAAATTTCTTAACAAATCAGAGAATAAAGGCTTGGCTGTTTGAGCCACTATTTTAGGTCTCTGTTATAGCCAACTGCAGTTTTCAAATTCATAAAATGTATATAATTGGTTGCTGTGAAATTCTATTAGCAGATTCACTACATGATAACAATTAGCCCTCAGGACATCCACAGCCTATTTTCCATGCCAGGACAACAGGGGCTTCAAAGTCAGGCCTCGGTTCCAGCAATCATGCCTACCATGCAGGACAGAATGGTCCGGTCCGTCTGGCCAAGAGTGGGTGCAGTATGTACTTGCTGGATGGACAAAGACGTCTATAGATATCAGTCGTCTCTATATTTGGTAACCACACCTCTGTTCCCCAGCATGCTTTTGAAGACTTGAGAAATAAATGACAAGAGTGACCTTTGTTGATCAGGAGAGCAGGAAGCTCAGCAAGCTACTTCAAAGAAGAGCAGCCCCAACCCAGGTCCCCAGGGGCCTTATCTCCTGCCCCCTCTGGTGGCTCTGAGGTCACCTCCGTACCTGCTGTGCTACAAGCTAAGATTCTAAAGGTGCTTGTGCCATCTGTGCTCCTGGGATTTTCCAGGACAAGAACGTGCACCTGACAGTTAACTGCCCCTTGGCTTGCCCTAGAATAAAGTCAAATGGAGCATCCAGAACCCAACCGGAAGCCCGACCTGGACAAGTTCAGACAAGCACACCCAAGGTGAGCCTGCTGCGGCCAGCCTACAGCCTGGGGAGTGCAACAAAACCTTTGTGGACGTAAACTGCTGTGACTGGGGGTGCAGGGTCGTTGTTGTTATGCTGTGCTGTCATATTGGCAGCTGACTGGTACGCCCTCTGCCCAGGCAGTCCTGCTGGATGCCATCTGTCACTCATGCCCGGCCCACGTACTCCTCAAAGCTCCACCAGCCTCTCCGACTCCCCTCCGCTGCCCTGCGGTCAGGCCTCATCCCCTCAGATTAGACGAATGTTCTTCCAGGTCCGCTCTGGGTAGCCAAGGTGAGTTTTCTGAAGTGTCAGTCAGATCATCAGCCTCCTTCGTTTGAGAGCCTTCCAGGGGTTTTAGCTAAGGGAGTGTCCCCGGCCTTAAGATGAGACAAGTCCAGGCACCCCCACCGTCCATTCCCTTCCCTGGAGGGCACTTTGCATCCTCACCTTGACTTAGCTCCAGCTCCCCCTGTTCTGCATTGGCAACTTCTCCCCACCCCATGCCGTTGCCTCCCCAGTGCCTGGGTGCGGTTTGCTGGCCGCTGTCTACCGAACACCTGCCCTGACCACGGTCACCCTTTAGGATACCATGAAAATTGCCTGTAGCGCTGTTGGTGGAGATGAGTGTTAGGATAGCCCATATGGAGAACAGAATGGAAATTCCTCAAAAAAACAAAAATAGGACTACCAGAGGAACCGACAATCCCACTGCTGGGTATGTACCCAAAAGAACTGTCCTCATGGGGCCAATACTGTGGCCTAGTAGGTAAAGTGGATGCTGTGATATAGTAGGTAAAGCCACTGCCAGCATCCCACATGGGCACCAACTCGGATCCCAGCTGCTCCACTTCCAATTCAGCTCTCTGCTATGGCCTGGGAAAGCAGTGGAAGATGGCCCATGTGCTTGGGCCCCTGCACCTGCTTGGGAGACCTGGAAGAAGGTCTTGCTCCTGGCTTTGGATCGGCGCTGCTCTGGCCATTGTGGCCATTTGGGGAGTGAACCAGTGGATGGAAGATTTTTTTTTTTCTCTCTCTCTCTCTCTGCCTCTGCCTTTCAAATAAATAGATAAATCTTTGGAAGAAAAAAGAAAGATGGATGTCAGTATATGGGAGAGGTCTCTACACTTCCACATTCATTGCAGTACTAGTCACAGTAGCCAGCATACAGCATCGAGCGTCATGGCCCTCAACAGAGGAACAGCTAAGGAAGAGGGGGCACCTGTGCACGGTGGAGTACTATTCAGCCTTTAACAAGAAGGCTCTGTTGCTGTCTGTGACAACATAGATGAAGCGGTGAAGCGGAGGGAAGGAAGCCAAGCAGTCGCCTGTGATTCACTTTTTTTTTTTTTTTTTTTTTGGACAGGCAGAGTGGACAGTGAGAGAGACAGAGAGAAAGGTTTTCCTTTGCCGTTGGTTCACCCGCCAATGGCCGCCATGGCCCACGCGCTGCTGCCAGCGCACCGCGCTGATCCGATGGCAGGAGCCAGGTACTTCTCCTGGTCTCCCATGGGGTGCAGGGCCCAAGTACTTGGGCCATCCTCCACTGCCTTCCCGGGCCACAGCAGAGAGCTGGCCTGGAAGAGGGCAACCGGGACAGAATCTGGCACCCCGACCGGGACTAGAACCTGGTGTGCCGGCGCTGCAAGGCGGAGGATTAGCCTAGTGAGCCGCGGCGCCGGCTAGTGATTCACCTCTAAGTGAAACCTCACAAGGGTGCAGAGAGTAGAACAGTGGTTATCGGGAGCTGGGAGGTGATGGGGGAAAATTGACCAACGGTACAAAGTTTCATTTAGACAGGAAGAGTAAGTCTTAGTGACCATAGTTAATAATAATGTATTATATATTTCAAAATTGCTGGAAGAAAAGATTTTAAATGTTCTCATTCTCCAAAAAAAAAAAAAAAGGCAAAAAAGCCGAGTAGGGGAAGTGATGGATATAATAATTGGCTTGATTAAACCCTTCCACAATGTATACCTATATCAAAACATCACATTGTACCCCATATATATACACAATTACTATTTTTCAGTTAAAAATAAAAATGTAAGCTAAAAACAGCACAATGCACATATACACAAGGGTATTTCAAAAACTGGAAGATAAAATTAAAAGACATTTATTTTGATGCCAAAAGCTTTGCAATCCATGCATAACTTTTTCATAATGTACAATTTTATGAATCTTTTGAAAATCCTTTATATGCATGGATTTCTGAATTTTGGGGTTTTCTGCACCAACAAAAACTTTTTTTTTTCCTAAAGATCTATTTATTTATTTGAAAAGCAGAGGGAGAAAGAGAGAGGACCCAAATGACCACAACAGCTGGAGCTGGGCCGATCTGAAGCCAGGAGCCAGGAGCTTCTTCCGGGTCTCCCACTCAGGTACAGGGCCCAAGGACTTGGGCCGCCTTCCACTGCTTTCCCAGGCCACAGCAGAGAGCTGGATTGGAAGAGGAGCAGCTGGGACTTGAACCAGCACCCAAATGGGATGCCAGCACTGCAGGCGGCGGCTTTACCTGCTATGCCACAGCATCGGCCCCGAAACTTGCTTTAATTCTGTTTCTCCTGGAGGCTTTTGGAGCTCCCTTTGTAATTTCAGTGGCTCCTCTGTCCCTCCCATAAACCGAGAGCTCTCTGAGGGCAGGGCCTGAATAAACTCCACCCACCCACGTCAGCAGCCCACAGGCCTGCGTTCTGGCACGTCCCTTCCTGGAGAGGGTTAGCTCTGCTCTGCCTGGAAGCAGCTGGCCTGACTTTCTAGAAAACTCGAGGTGGGAGGGGAAAGAATTCCAGGGAGGGAGGACAAGCAGGGTCCGGGGGAGAGGGAGAAAGCAAGCAAGCAGGGAGGAGGGGCAGGAGTAGGAACTGGAGTTCTAAAGAGGCAAGAACGGGGAGGAATTGGAGAAAGGCAAGGCACTGGCACGAGCTGGGAGACGCTGGCTGTGTCCTTGCCCGCCTTCCAGCTCGCTCCACTCAACTCCCCCAGAGAACTGGCTCTGGCCATGTGTGCAGCTGGCTCGGAGCTCCAACTCTGGTGCCAGAAACATAAACTGAGAATGAGAGAGGCGGGGGGGCCCAGATGAGGCTGGCCAGGCAGGGTGTTCCTCTGCAGTGCCCCAGGGGCAGGCGTGGGGAAGGCCCTGGGGCCTGATGCAGGTTGGGGAGTAGGGATCGAGGCCCACCTCGGAAAGCACTGAGCTGTAGTGGGAGGGGCTCCAGGCCAGGGCTCTACTAGTGAACCCCAACTATGGGCCTGGAGAAGAGCTGGACCCACCGGGAATTATGGCTGCAGAGCCCACTTCCAGGGAAGCTCAGGACACAAGGGGTTTTGTCCCAAGGCAGACTCTGCCGGGAACAGCCGGGACTCAGCTCCTGGTCACACCTGGCCTGTGCTTCCCAGAGAGCCTGACATCAGGGGTGGGGGCAGGGTGCTTTGCAAGGTCCAGGGTGCCAGGACTCACCTGCTCACTGCTTTCCCAGGGCTGGGCCAGGGCCTGGCAAGCTGCACAGCCGGCCTCCATATCTATGAGTTCAACCAGCCATAGATGGAAAATCTCTTGGACAAAATTGTGCCTGGGGCTGGCGTTTTGGCATAGCGAGTTAAGCTACTGCCTGTGACATCAGCAGCCCATACTCTGGTTCAAGTCCCGGTTGCTCCACTTGCTATCCAGCTTCCTGCTAACGCGCCTGGGAAGGCAGTGAAAGATGGCCCAAGTGCTTGGGTCCCTGCCACCCACTCAGGAGATCTGGATGGGGTCCCAGGCTGCCGGCTTCTGCCTGGCCCAGCCCCAGCTGTTGCGGTCATTTGGGGAATGAACCAGTGGATGGAAAATCCTTCACTCTCTGTCTCTCTTTCTTTAAAAAGATTGTATTGATTTCAAAGGCAGTGATGCAGCGGGGAGCTGCATCAGAAATGGAGCAGCGAGGACTTGAAGCAGCCCTCTGCTAGAAGACGCTGGTGTTGCAGGCAGGGGGGCCTAACCCGCTGTGCCACAGCACCGCGCCCCCGCTGTGGTCCTTTGGATGCAGGACTTAGAGAGGCGGTCTCCAGCTCTGCTCATCCCTGCCCCTACCCCCACTGCCCACCCCCCACCAGCTGGCTACCAGGAGCCAAGTCAATGTTTGAGAATTGAGTAGATCTATGGGTCATTCAGGGTCTGGTCCATTTCCTGGTCAGGGAAGCCATCTTTCACTCTTGCCACCATGGCCAACAAGCTCCATTTTGTACCATAGATAGCACATACATGAATGAGCATGACATTACTTCTTTAAAAATTGAACTTCATAGACTTTTGAAATTGACAATTTTTAATTTTAATTTATGGAATTTTTACGTGCCATAAAATATTACTCATTTGGGATGCTTGTTTCCAATCATTTGAAATGTAAGAAAAAAAAAATCCTTAGCACAAAGCAGGTGGTGGGCAGGGTTTGACTCGGGGCCTAGTGCACCTGCCTCACTCCAGCCCTGTGCTGGTGTGAGAAACCCGTGTGGAATCAGTGAGAGCTCAGGGACTCTCACAGCGACTTAAACTTAGCCCGGGTGGGAGTGATGACGGGTCCACATGGGCCACAGCAGGCTACGTCCTAGTCACGTGTGGTCAGTAACGGATTAGAAATAATCCAGACTATTCCTTTCATCCCAGAAAAGATTTTGTTTAAATATTTATTTTTATTTCTTTGGATGGCAAAATTATAGAGAGAGGAAGAGACAGAGAGAGAGAGAGAGAGAGGAAGAGAGAGAGAGAGAGAGAGAGAGAGATGTTCTATTCACTGGTTCACTCCACAGATGGCCATAACAGCCAGGGCTGGACCGGGCCGAAGCCAGAACCTGGAACTCCACCTGGGTCTCTCATGCGTGTGGCAGGGGCTCAAGTACTTTGGCTGTCTTCGGCTGTTTTCCCAGTCGTGTTAGCAGGGAGTTGGATTGGCTGTGGAGTGGCCAGGACTCAAGTGGGCACTCCTCTGAGATGCCAGCATCACAGGTGGTTACTTAACCCTCTGCACAATGCGGGATCTCCTAGGAAGCATTTGAATCCACCCACCATGATCTAGGAGACCCTGAAATCTATAGTCATAACTGAAGCACACACAAACTCACAAAAACTAAAATACGTATTTTTATGCCCAGAAAAAAAGGGACTGAAATGGAATATGGCAAATGTGAGTGATGATCCTTTGAGTAGACTGACAATGCATTTTCTTCTTTCTTTGCATTCAGCCATTTCCTAAGTTTCCTTGAAGGAACATATGCGAATTTTATAATTGAAAGTTTGAGGGTTTTTTAATACGTGGCTTTAAAAAAAAATCTCTGGAGAATAATTGTGGGGAGCAGCCCGGACTGGACTGAGTTACTGGAATTAAGACTTATTCTATGCATCTGCTCTCCCACAATATGGCGCTGGGAGAGAAGTAAACAGCTTCCACACAGCTGCCTCCAGTTCAGCTAATAAACTGTAGGACTTGCTCCTGATTGGAGGAGAGCAGCGTACTCGGCGTGTGGGCAGCCGAGTTGGGATTGGCGGAGGAGGACTATAAAGGAGGAGAGAGACGGCATGCACCAGGAACATTTATGGGGAACATCTAAGGGAACCCGTGCAGCCCCCGAGAAAGCCGGCCGGCGGTGTGCCGCTCCCCTGCGGAAGTGGGGAATGCGGCCAGGGGGAACTGCCCTTCCACGGAGGTGGAAGGGATAGTAGCCAACCCGGGAAGAACCAGCAGCAAACCCGGGGAGGGCCGAGCAGACGAAAGAACAGCGCAGGGTCCTGTGTCGTTCCCCCATGAAGACGGGGAGCGACATAATGGTGCCGTGACTCGGATATGAAGCCTAGGCAGGGTTTGGTGTCGTTCTTCCACGAAGAGGGGGAGCGACAAATAATGTTTCCGCTGGACAGTCCTCTCCCAGTGTCTCCCAGTCCTCAGCCAGGAAATGATTTCTCAGCTTTAATCTGAGGCTCGAGAATCAGAGAAGAGAAAGAAGAAAATGAAAACCACACGCTGTCCTCCTGACCGCAGAGCCCCGGGCCTTGTCATTCTTTGTTATTTTTAACTCCAGGCTCAGGAGTGGGAGTGGGGTGAGCCTGGACCCAGAGGGAGCAGAGAGCTTCCCACGCCGACCTCTCAACCCCAGTGACTGTCAGCGCCACTCTGCAGCTTCCAGTAGGAACGTGGGAGGAAGCTCAGGGCAACCCCACCTTCTAGGAGAACATCTCAACACCTACAGCCGGTGAGCCTCGGTGGACCTGGGTTCGAATCCTGACTGAGCCAGCGGAGGTTGCTTTTGCCTACCCCTGTTTCCTCTCCCAGAATGACACGGGTGAAAAGCACAAACTCCCAGCCAGGTGTCACCAAAGGCAAGGGAGGGGGCTCGTGTGAACCGCTAGCTCTTCCTGTCCACACTGGTGACCAGGGTCAGGGTCCTCGTCACAGGCCAAGGGCAGAGTATGGCCCTCTGTGAACTGGATTCTCTCCTAGAAGGGTCTTCAGTTGGAGATGAAACCTTCTGAGGCTCTTCCTCTGGTCAGTGGTCAGGGGTGTGACACACCCTGGGGCATGCATGTCACCCCCCTCTACCCAGCCCCATCCCAGAGACAGCCCAGCTGCAGCATTTTGCTTGGCTCCTGAGCTGCACTGTCCAGTTCAGCAGCCACACGTGGGCTACAAGTACACTAATGCCCTTGAAACTGAATTTAAAATTCAGTTCCTCGGTCATACTAGCCGCATGGCTGTTGTGGTGGACAGCACAGACTCACACAGAACATTGCCCTCCTTCTGGAAGGTTCTATGAAGCTACTGCAGTGGCTCCGTGGGACTCCAAAGGACACCATATACGGCGCAGGGATTTGGCCATTTGCAGCAGTGCCCTCTCATTTCTGCAGTAACACCTTCCCTAAACAAAAGCCATCCGGCGTCTGGAATATTTGAGAGCTGCGTCTACAGGAAAGCAGAGCCCTGGGTGGATGAGGGCTGGGGACCCCTGTGAGCATCAGGCCTGAAACTCAGAGATGCTTCTGTTTGCTGGTGGCCTGCAGTGGAAAAAGAAAATTAGCTGATCAAGAGGTGGTGCTTTTGTTTCTTTAAACAAAACTATTTTAAGGAACTCTGGTTTCCACATGGGTTGTGCTATTTACGGGATGGAAAGAGAAAGGGCAGCTATCAGCGGTGAGGCCCACTGGGAGCTGTCGCTGGGACAGCTCTGTGAAGGCCAAAGTGGAGTCGGGACCCCCAGACCCTACCAAGGTTCCACCTTCTCCCAGCCCCATGCCATGGTCTCAGAAGGGCCCAGAGACCAGCGGTGGCACACGCGGATGGCAGGGAGACTGTCTTCCCAGGGTGGGTTTGCCTGGAACGGAGATGGGCTTGCGTAGGGATCCACCTTGGCACAACAGCATCCATCCTGCCCACTAGGTGACCCTGGAAGTTGCCCCGAACCTGTGATAAACATATCCGTTAAGGCAGGCTACCAGGCACCTCGCGCCAGGTGCTGCCACCTAAACTGTCCCTTCACTGAGCCTGACTTGCTGATGTGCCTTGGGAAAGTCTGGGGACGCTCTGGTTGGCTGTGGGCCACTTTTGTCTGCATTGGCATGTGAGGCTCTTCCTTCTGCCTCGGGGTGCTGGAATCCACTTGTCTTCCAGACACCCAGGGCTAAGCTGCTGTCTGTAAGTCCCCAGTAAAAATACACTATGCTGTGTGCAGTACTGGATTTGTCTGCTTCTCCCTTGGGTCTCATAGCTTTTCTGCCTCCCGGGCCCAGTTCTTACACAGGGGTTTTCCCTCAGCAGGCTTATGCTGGGTTATAATAAACTTCCCTCCTCCCCCACCCTGTCCCAGATCCAGCTCTGCTACTCCTGGCTGTGTCTTCGTGGCATGGCTTAAACAATCTGTTCAGAGTTTTAATATGTTTTGCACCTCCCCCAGATATATAGGGGCTGCTGGCAGTGCCACCCCAGTACACAGGCCACGCCACTACATGAGGTGTCACTATCCCCCAGCTGCCCGCACCTGCGTCTGTCCGCCTGAACCCCCAGCTCTGGCTTTCTGAGTCCCTCTGACCCACATGCAGTCCAGTGCAAATAGTGCACACCTGTGTGTGATGTACAAATACCCACCTTGCCCATCAGAGCATCCAGAGTGCCCGAGGCTAAGCTGCTGCCGTGCTACCCTGACCCTTTCCCTACCAGTATTTATTTTCTGGGATCACCTCCCAAATAAGCTGTTCACCAATAAAATCCTTGTTTCCAGCACCTGTCTCTGGGAGAACCTAACCTACGACCAAAGTCCCAAACCATTAACCTTAGGTTGGGTTCTGCGAGCACCTAAGATTAAAGAAGCCCAAGAAAGTTCTAGAATCATGTGAGAAGGTGTGATTCACGTGAGGGTCAGGGTTCCAGGCACTGTGGCAGAGCAGTTAAGCCACCACTTGGGATGCCACGTTCCATATCGGAGTGCCAGTTCAGGTCCTGGCCACTCCATGCTTCCAATCTACCTTCCTGCTAATGCGCTTGGGAGACAGCAGGTGATAGCTCAAGTGCTTGGACCCCTGCGCCCGCATGGGAAACCTGGGTGGTATTCACAGAGCCTCTAGCAGTAAAAACTGTGGCTGGGGCTGGCACTGTGGTGTAGTGGGTTAAGCATCTGCCTGTAGTGCCGGCATCCCATATGGGCGCTGGTTCAAGTCCCGGCCACTCCACTTCCAATCCAGCTCCCTGCTGATGGCCTGGGAAAGCAGTAGAAGATGGTCCAAGTGCTTGAGCCCCTGTACCCACATGGGAGATCTGGAAGAAGCTCCTAGCTCCTGACTTCAGATCAGCCCAGCTCCAGCCATTGCTGTCATTTGGGGAGTGAACCAGTGGATGGAAGACCTTTCTCTTTGTCTCTCCCTCTCGCTGTCTGTAACTCTGCCTCTCAAGTAAATAAACACATCTTAAAATTAAATAAATAAGTAAAACTTACGGCTTTGTAGAGAAGGTGTGGTTTTTGAAAGCGGGATTCCTCCTGCAGACCCAGAGCAGTGTGGATCAGAATCCCCCAGAAGGGCGGTAGAAACAGACACAGAGCCCCGCCCCTCGCTTCTGAGTCTGCAGAGTGCAGATGAGAACCTGCATTTCTAGAGAGTCCCTAGGTAGTGCTGGTGTTGCAGGCGCAGGGACCAGACTCTAAGCATCAGGGCCAGAGGGAAGTAGAGAACGTGGGTGGAAATTGAGAAGACCTGGCGACAAGACAGGGCAGCCAGGCTGGCACCTCGGCTCACTAGGCTAATCCTCCGCCTTGCGGCGCCGGCACACCAGGTTCTAGTCCCAGTCAGGGCGCCAGATTCTGTCCCGGTTGCCCCTCTTCCAGGTCAGCTCTCTGCTGTGGCCCGGGAATGCAGTGGAGGATGGCCCAAGTGCTTGGGCCCTGCACCTGCATGGGAGACCAAGAGAAGCACCTGGCTCCTGGCTTCGGATCAGCGCGGTACGCCTGCCGCAGCGCGCCGGCCGCAGCGGCCATTGGAGGGTGAACCAACGGCAAAGGAAGACCTTTCTCTCTGTCTCTCTCTCTCTCTCTCTATCTCTCACTATCCACTCTGCCTGTCAGAGACCTCTTCAAGGTCACGGGGTCACCTAGGGACTGGGCTAATTGCTATGGGTTCACCCAGTTCCCCAGCTCTCATATCTCTCTAAGGCGAGCATGAATGGGGCGTCTCCTGGAGCAAGCTGCACCTGTGAGTGACACCTTGAGAGCCCCAGGATCCTGGGGATGAGTCTTCCTTTTTCATCCTTGCAAAAACACAAAGAAACAGCAGTGACGGCCACACAGTGGTGTCAGGGTGTTTAACACCACTGAACCATGTACTTAAAAACCACTAACATATGGGGTTAGCATGGTGTAGTCGGTACAACCAGCGCCTGCAACGCCAGCATCCCATATGGATGCCGGCTTGGTTCCCAGCTGCTCCACTTCCGATCCAACTCTCTGCCAATGGCCTGGGAACAGCAGTGGAAGACGTCCCAAATGCTTGGGTCCCTGCCACCCATGTGGGAGACCTGGATGAAGCTCCTGGTTCCTGGCTATAGCCTGGCCCAGCACTAGTTGTTGTGGCCATCTGGAGAGTGAACCAGTTGATGGGAGATCTCTCTTTGTGTTTCTCTCCCTCTCTCTGTGTAACTCTGACTTTCAAATACATAAATAAATAAATCTTTTTAAAACAGTTAATATGACCGATTTTATATTGAGTACATTTTATTTACAATACAGCATGTATAAAGCCACTGCAAAAAGTTTGTGGAAAATGGAAATAAAAGATACAGGGTACAGAAAGATCTACAAATCCCTGCATAGCTTATTCATAATTTGTATTTTCCATAGACTTTTTCAAAAATATTTTATTTATTTATTTGAAAGGCAGAGCAACAGAGAGAGGAGAGATTTTTCATCTGCTAGTTCACTCCCCGAATTCCTGCAACAGCTTAGAGCTGGGCCAGGCTGAAGCCAGGAGCTGGTAACTCCATACAGGCTTTCTACATGGATGGATTCCCAGGTGCATCCACAGGAAACCGGATCAGAAGCAAAGAAGTTAAGACTCAAACCAAGCACTCTGATGTGGGATGCCAGTGTCACAAGCACCAACTTAACTCACTGTGCCACAGCACTGGCCTCTCTCCAGAACTTTTTAAGAAAAAAAAATTTAAAGATGTATTTATTTATTGAAAGGCAGAGTTTACAGAGAGAGAGGTGGAGAGACACAGAAAAAGAGAGAATAAGAAATCTTCTACCTGCTGGTTCACTCCCCAGATGGCCACATTGACTGGGGCTGGGCCAGGCTGAAGCCAGAAGCCAGGAGCTTCTTCTGGGTCTCCCATGTGGATGCAGGGGCCCAAGGGCTTGGGCCATCCTCTGTTGCTTTCCCAGGCTCATTAGCAGGGAGCTGGATTGGAAGTGGAGCAGCTGGAACTGGAATGGCACCCGTATGGCACTGCAGGCAGCAGTTTTACCCACTGTGCCACAACACCAGCCCCTCTCCGTAAACTTTTTGAATATACTTTGTATACATGGATTTCAAAATTTTGTGCACCAAAATAAACATGCACGCTAATTCCATTTCCATGAACTTTTAAAATTACTCTGTGTGTGTGTGTAGACTCACGTGTAGATAGTGACACACACATATGTGCACATATACACGTAAATAACTATTTGTAAAACCACAGGCTCCGCCGGTGCCACGGCTCAATAGGCTAATCCTCCACCTAGCAGCGCCAGCACACGGGGTTCTAGTCCTGGTTGGGGCGCCGGATTCTGTCCCGGTTGCCCCTCTTCCAGGCCAGCTCTCTGCTGTGGCCCAGGAAGGCAGTGGAGGATGGCCCAAGTACTTGGGCCCTGCACCCCAGGGGAGACCAGGAGAAGTACCTGGCTCCTGCCTTCGGATCAGCGCAGTGCACCAGCCACAGCGCACCAGCCATGGCGGCCATTGGAGGGTGAACCAACGGCAAAAAGGAAGACCTTTCTCTCTGTCTCTCTCTCTCACTGTCCACTCTGTCTGTCAAAAAAAAAAAAAAAAAAAAAAAAAAAAGCCAGGCTAAATGAAAGCCTACTTTGTGGAAGCCAAGTGCGTAGATGCTGAGGGCAGACAGGTGCACACTGGGAACATGCCAGAAGGAAGAGCCCCTTGAGCTCACGCAGCCATTCTGTAGGTGAGCAGACGAGACCCAGCAGGCCACCTTCACAGTCAGGACAGGGGCCCAGGGGCTTTCACTCATAGCTGGGCACTCTCTACACTTGGGCAACCACCAGAGGCCCTAGCCCAGTGCTTCGTTTCAGAAACCCCCTGCTTAGGGTTGAATAGTGATTCCCCCCCCGCCACAGATATATCTGTGCCCTAAATCCAAGAACCTATGACTGGGACCTTACTTGGGAAAAATGGACTCCGTAGATCGTAAGTAAGGATGTTGGGTTGGATTATCTGGGTGGGCCCTAAAAACAGCGACAGGTGTTTGTGGACGACATCTACAGAATGACACAAGAATGAGAAGAGACGGCCACGTCGCAATGGAGCAGAGAACAGACGGTTGTAGCCTCACACCAGGGAACACCTGCACCATTAGAAGCTAGAAGAGGGGCCATCCCTGTGGTGTAGTGGGTAAAGCTGCTGCCTGCAATGCCGGCATCTCACATGGGCGTTGGTTCAAGTCCTGGCTACTCCACTTCCAATCCAGCTCTCTGCTATAGCCTGGGAAAGCAGTAGAAGTCTTTGGGCCTATGTGGGAGACCTGGAAGAAGCTCCTGGCTCCTGGCTTCAGATCAGCCCAACTCTGGCAGTTGCAGCCTTTCAGGGAAGTGAACCAGAGATGGAAGACCTCTCTTTCTCTCTCTCTCTCTCTCTCCCTCTGCCTCTCTATAATTCTACCTTTTAAATAAATAAATAAATCATTTAAGAAAAAAAAAGAAGCTGGAAGAGCCCAGAAGAATTCTCCCTCGAGACTTTGAGCATGACACTGCCAATGACCTGCTTTGAGACTTCACGCCCTCAGATGGCAAGGGAATAAATTTCTCCCAGTCGGTGGTCATTCGTGATAGTGGTCCTAGGAAGCTAGTCCAGCCTCCATCAATGGCTGAAAAATGGAGGCAGGAGAATGAGAAGGTGTTTTCAAAGATGACACAGGTTGTAGAAAAAGCTCGTGTTCAGGCCGGGCCCCTCAGTGCTAAGCCGGCCTCTCCCACAGTGGCAGCAGAGTCATTTCTGTACTCTCAGACGAGGGCCACCACCCAGAAACACCGCCACGCCCTCCCCAAGCGGCTTTCCAAGCCACTTGACTTCCACAGGGCTGCTGGAAAGCCAGCTAGCAACACAACTCTGGCTACACTCGGCAGCTTCTCATCGCTGTAACAAATAACAGACAGGCTGCTGGGGTGGGGGGCAGGGAAGAAGGTTTATTTTGGCCCAGAGAGCTGGAGCTTTGCAGTCCATTGGCCACACTGGTCTGGTAGCTGATGAGGTGGTGGACGGGGGACTGTGTGCGTGGCGAGTCGGGAAGAAGTGAGGCCCGGCTGCACATTGTGATCAACCCACTCTGGGAGACAGCTGCCTTCCAAGGGTTGGCCCCCAGTGGGGGCTTTAGACCTCCCGTGGCTCTACCTCCTGCACGCCACAATTGGACCAAGCCTCCACCTCACCGTTAAGGCGCCCCTGGGCTTACTGCACCAGTGGCTTTTCCCCAAGCATCCCCATCTGCCTTGGCCACTTTGGGTCCAGCAGAGGACCCTGTGCGAGGCTGGGAAACAGCACACAAGAGCCTCTCTCCAGCCACCCTTGGGCCCGCCGGCAGCCAGGTCTCCCCCTCCTGCTGGAAGCAGGGTCCCTCCGGCTGAGCCAACACGGGAAACTGCTCTTCCCCCAAGCCCACCTCGTCCTCGGCATTAGGAAACCCCAGTCCTGAGATCGGGCTCCCTCCCTAACCTCCCGCGGGGAGCCTGCCGGCTGGCAACTCCACACCACACATTCCTTCCCGCCCAGACACGGTTTACCTCATGCTCTCAGAATTTCCTATGAAGAGAGGGAAAAAGTGACCTCAAGTCCATGTCGGGAGACACAGTCCCAGGCCAGGGGGAGGCTGAGGCTCCCGGCCATGCGGTTCCCCAGAAGGCTGCAAAAAGTCTGGGCTCCAAAGCCATAGCTCCCCACCACCCAAAAAAAAAATACAGCTGATTTAGAAAAGAATTACCCACCTTGGACATTTTTGTCTCTCTTAGATGCGTCCTCTAAATGACCAACAAGTATCTTTCGAATTCTTTCCTGGTGGGAGACACGAGCCTCACAGACACGCACCCAGCAACGCTGGGCATGCCACTAGCCAGTGCTACCCACACCCCTCGGGGCCAGCAGTGAAGCCCACAGCTCCTAAGGGTGGACTTGCTACAAAGCCCAGTGGGGGATGTGGCTCGTGGGTCAGAGAAAGCTGCGAATAAGCCCAAGCCAGGGTGGGCTTCTCGCCCCTCTTCTCTGAAAACCTCATCTCAGCCTCTTCATTGGCTTTGCCCTAAGGGGACAGCAGAGACCCTGAAAATGTTTCCTGTCCCTCCAGGGCGGCCCGAGTACTGGACCCTCCTGCAGCTCAATCCCATGGATCCAGCATCCGAGGAGTTGGCCCTGCTCCGTAGCCAACTTGCACTTGGCTTGGGTCAGGAATGATTCTGAGACAACCCGACGCTTTAAGTAGCACTCTTAGAACACGAACACTTGTTTCTCCTCTTGGCCCATCCATCACCACTCTCCATGGCCAAGAAGCTTAGATGGATGGTAGGCAGTAGCCCTGGGCGCCAGCACTGGCTCAGCCTCTGGGCAGCTGGGCAGACAGGCCTCCTGGGTCAGGGGTTCAAAGGGTGGCCCACATACCGTATGTGTGAGCATTTAAATGTGATGAATCAAGCAAATGAGCTGTTCCAACAATATGCTCCAATCTTGACACACATCCTTTTGTAAGATCTGGGAGGCCAGCTTTGAATTCAGAATTCCAGGGCTCTATGCAGTTCTGCTCCACAGTATGCATGGCAGTGTCAAGAGGCTTCACCCAGTGCGTGACCTAGCTGCGTGCTTTTCTCCAGACAATGCTATCTGGCTTTGCAGGGCCTGTAGGAAGGTCCGTGAACACCCAGCCTAAGTCCAAGTTCCACTCACACTTCCGCAAAGAGCTACCACTGGGCCATCCATGCAGGCACCTACCTGCTGTAGCCTCAGTTCACCTTCAGAGGGAGTGTACCCAGACGGGAGACTCACTTGAGTCCCAGAAGTAAGTGCCGTGCTGTTTGGGCAGATATTTCTGAGCTGTGACTCTTTTTTTTTTTTTTTTTTTTTTTTTTTAAGATTTATTTATTTGAAAGTCAGAGTTACACAGAGAGAGAAGGAGGGGTCTTCCATCTGCTGGTTCACTCCCCGGTTGGCCGTGACGGCCAGAGCTGTGCCAATCCGAAGCCAGGAGCCAGGAGCTTCTTCCAGGTCTCCCACAGGGGTGCAGGGGCCCAAGGACTTGGGCCATCTTCTACTGCTTTCCCAGGCCATAGCAGAGAGCTAGATAAGAAGTGGAGCAGCCAGGACTTGAACCGGCACCCTTTTGGGATGCCAGCACTGCAGGCAGCTGCTTTACCTGCTATGCCACAGTGCCGGCCCAAGCAACTCTGTACCAGAGTAACCACATTGCTTTGTCACCACAAGCCCGGTGCATCCAACTCTGCACTGTGGGTCAGGGTTCCTGTAGCAGGTGTCCCAAGACAGGGCATGGAAGCCATCAGACCTTTGAGACCTGGGTCCAAAAGCCAGTATACAGGACTCATACATCTGCCACTTTCTCTGGCCACGTGTCCACAGAGCCACCCCAAATTTAGAAGGAAGAGGCGTAGACCCCACATCTCAATGTAAAGTATTGCAAAATATATGTGGCCATCTTTAATCCACCACGGCACCTAGGAAATACTGTTATAGCTTTTCAAACAAAGAAGGCAAAAACAGGAAGTTACAGAATGGTGGGGCCCTTTTTGTCATGATACCCTGAACAGAAAAGGATTGTTTTTGGTATCTCAAGGCTCGGAGACTCTCCCTCTCCTGGCCTCACCAGCTGACCCAATCCAGGCACCATTTCAGTGACCCGTGCCTCACGTGGGTCATCTCATCCAATCACGCTGAAACTCCCAGTGGGTACAGGGCACATCAAGGGCTGTCAGCAGAGGGCCGGCGTTGGGCATAGCAGGTGAAGCCGCTGCCTGTGATGCCGGCATCCCATATCGGTGCTGGTTTGAATCCTGGCTGCCCCACTTCCCATCCCACAGGGGTGGGGGTGGGGAGCCTAGTTCACAGACACCACTGAGGCCTTGGGTCCTTCGGGGGCCCCCATATCCACTGTGACAAGGGGAAAGTCAGACAAGGAAGGTGAAGGGTAGGTTTTGAAGGCTGTCAGATCTGTGATTCACTCCTCTGTCTTGCAGTGTTCAGTCACTGCCACCCTCCACGGCCCGTCACGTGCTGTTGAAGGCATTATCCCATCTAAGTATCACTTAGGAACCCATTTTACAGGCAAGGAAGCTAAGGCCCAAAGACAGGAGGAACTGTACCAGGCAGCATATGGGAGAACAGGGGCTCCCTGCTGTCCAATACGTTGGTCTTGCCAAGTGCAGCCCCTCTGGGGAAACACAACCTACACTCATGAGCTTGTTCTGTGGGCTCCACCTCAACAGCCCAGAGGACCCTGGCTCAGCGGGAGCCCCTTGGGGAGCTCGGGGCGCTCCATCAGGACAACTGGGCTCATTTCACAGAAGCAGCCCTCGCACTTCTCAGAGGTCAAAACTACAGCTGTTTCAGGCTGGTGTTGTGGTCACATCCCATAACAGAGCGACAGTTCAAGTCCAGGCTGCTCCACTTCTGATCCAGCTCCCTGCAGATGCACTAGGGAAGGCAGCTTGGGCCCCTGCTGCCCGTGTGGGAGACGAGGATGGATTTCCTGGCTCCAGCTTGGCCCAGCCATTTGGGGAGTGAACTGATGGATGGAATTCTCTCTCTCTCTCTCTCTCTTTCTCTCTCTCTGACTGCCTCTCAAATAAACACATCTCTAAAATCAAACGAATAAAAAAAATCACAGCAATGGAATTTGAAGATCTTAGTTGACTTTATTTTGAATTTCTAAAACCAGGCAACACTTGATTCCATAAAATAGAAAAAAAAAAGGTTCTGATGGGCTAAGCAGAAAAAGTTGGTTTTGTAGACAGAGAAAGGCTGAAAAAAGCAGGAATAAAGCACACAAAGCAGATTGGGCGTTCCTAAGTGGCTTTCTTGGGAGACAGGGCCAGGGAGGCGGAACCACAGGGAAGTGACTGGTGGGTTCATCTCGGGATCCTGCAGGCTGCTTCTCCGTGAGGACTAGAGTGGAGGGGACTTGGGCTTGTCTGGGATTTCTCGCTGTGTTTTGGTCTGATGGCTTGGAGGAGTTAGCAGGAGTGACTCCATGTTGCTTTTCAGCCTGGTCCCCTGGGGCTTGGTGCGGGAGCCTCCTCCAGGACAGCGGCCTGCTGTGATCTTTATTTAATGCACTTGGCCTGGAGGAAATCCCCTCCGTCCCCACGTGACCACCATGTAACTAGGTCAGTGTGGGGCCAGTCGCAACCCAGAGCTGCTCTGCAGTGGAACAGGTTTCTCCCAGAGCCTTGAAGGAGGGGAGGCAGGGGTGGCCAGCAGGGGATTGTGCTCCAAAGCCACCTCTCTCCAAAGCTCATGCCCCACCCCCCAGGGCAGGAGCCCACCAGACCTTCCTCTCCCCCTCCCACCAGCATCTCAGCCTCCTCCCTCCTCCCTCCCTCCCTCACACCCCCTCCAGGAGCTCGAGAGGAGTCTAAGTGCTTTCTTTTGAAGATCAGTTTAGAGGCTGCTGGCGTGGGGCAGCAGGCGCTGGTTCAATCCCAGCTGCTCCAGCCCCCTGCCAATGCTCCTGGGAGAGCAGCAGATGAGAGCCCAAGTGCTTGGGCCCCTGTTACCCACATGGGAGACCTGGATGAAGTTCCAGACTCCTGGCTTCATCCTGGCCCAGCCCCAGCCACTGCAGCCATTTGAGGACTGAACCAGTGGGTAGAAGACCTCTTTCGCTCTCTCTCCCTCTCTCTTTGTAACTCTGGCTTTCAAATAAATGCATCTTTGAGAGAGAGCAAGAGCAAGAGAGAGAGAGAGAGAGAGAGAATAAGTTTACCCTCTCCAGCCTTCTGCTTCTTCTAGTTGCCTCTCACTCATGATCCCAAAGAATACAGCTGAGGGCTGGGTAGGCAGCTGCGGGCAAAGTCCCCAGGCTGCTGAGCGAGGGCCAGGGAAGGAGTTTGACGTCAGATTATTTCAGCTGCAGTTCCAAGTACCTGGGTTTCATCTCGGCTCAGTCATTAATCAAGTGTGCCACCTTGGGTAGGTATTTAACTCTTGGACCTTGACTCAGGAACAGAAACTGAGCGCGATGACTCCTCCCTGAAGGGTGAAGAAGGGTTCCGGGAAGAGAGGCTCCGTGAACTTTGAACCTGCTGTGTCTGGAGATGGTGAGCGACACGCGGGGGTCACATCCTGCCAGAGCAAAGCCTTAATCTGATCTTGAGCAAACCCTAACTGAAGGACACTTCTCAGAACAGTGGGTCTGTGATCCTCAAACTGCCCAGACCCGGAGGGACAAAGACAAGAGACCAGGGGAACAAGACAACAGAGGGTGACGTGCGCCACACGTCGGTCCTGGGTTTCAGAGGCAGCTCCTACAGGACCCCTGAGGAGCACAGACATGGATTATGCATCCGATCGCAGCTGTGAGTCCATACATTGCCCTGATGCCCAGTGTGTTCAGGAGAAAGACACAGAGGCATTTAGAAGTAAACGTGTCCAACTTTCTCCAGTGTTTCAGAAATTAATAGTAACAGAGTACTGCGTGTGTGTATGTGTGTGTGCCTCTATGTGTGCATGTGTGTGTGTGAGAGAGAGAGAGAGAGCACTTCGTTCTGCTTGTTCACTCCCCAAAATGGTCACAACGGTCAAGTCTGGGCCAGACTGAAACCAGGAGCCTGAAACCAGGAGCCACGTGGGTGCAGGGGCCCAAGGACTTGGGCCATCTTCACTGCTTTCCCAGATGTATTAGCAGGGAGCTGGATTGGAAGTGGAGCAGCTGGGACTTGAACTGGGGCTCCAATATGGGATGCCAGCCATTGCAGCTGACAGCTTGGCACACTGTGCCACAACGCTGGCCCTGGAAACATACTTCAAAGCAAAAAGTTACATTAAAAATTAAAAACCCTGATGCAAACCCTCTGAAGCTGCACATTTTAATCTAATCAAAGAAGGTCCCTGTTTGTTCATTCATTCATTGAACAAAGTCTTGCTGAACGACTCTGGGCCAGACACTGTGCCAGGGATGGGGATGCAGGGAATAAGTAGGCCAGGCCAGGGTCAGGTTTGTAGTGGATTCCATTGGGCATAACCTCCCCCTTCCCCACCGCCCCTGCCCCTGCCCCTTTGAGACCAAGGCTCTCCTTGCCCAAGAGGCCAGGCCGTTGCTGCTGCCAGGAAGCCCAAAGGGCCCTGGGACTTGGCCAAGATTATGCCCCCCCCCAGCATCTAATGTATCATCATTGTGGGAGTGTGGTTAAATTTTTCTTGTCCCTTGCCTGCATTCAGTGCCTCTCCAAACCTTACCCCAGCTTCGATCTCCCACATGTCAGCTCCAACCCTTACCCAGACAACATCATAATTCAGGTTTTCCCTGAAGTGCCCAAGTGCACGCCCCCAAAATCATCTCAGAGCTTGTATTCCAGGAACAGGGTCATTGCAGACTTCCAACAGAGAAGAAATGCCACAATCAGACTAAGACATTCACAGTCAGTTATTTACCGAGGTGTGGGTGAGGTGTGGCAGGTTCACCAGGGTGGAGGCAGTGGCCTGGGACTGGGAACAACTGAACCGTGACTGCCCCCAGCCAAAAGTCCCCCAGAGAGGGCATGGTTTCTGGACTCAAAGGGGAGAGCCCCAGAGGAAAGGCCACCTCTAGTGGAGTAGAAGACCCTTCAGGGGTTGGCACCATGGCGAAGTGGGTTAACCCTCCACCTGTGGTGCCAGCATCCCATATGGGAGCCGATTCTAGTCCCGGCTGCTCCTCTTCTGATCCAGCTCCCTGCTATAACCTGGGAAAGCAGTGGAGGATGGCCCAAGTCCTTGGGCCCCTGCGCCTGTGTGGGAGACCCGGCAGAAGCTCCTGGCTCCTGGCTTCGGATCAGCGCAGCTCCAGCCATTGCGGCCATCTGGGGAGTGAACCAGCAGAAGAAAGACCTTTCTCTCTGTCTCTCTCTCTCTCTCACTGTCTGTAACTCTACCTGTCAAAATAAATAAATAAAATCTTTTTAAAAAAATTATAAAAATAAAAAAATAGCCTGCAGCAGAAACTCAGCCCGTCAGAGGCAGCCCAGCCAAGGGCGCCATGGAGCAAGGGCCCTTCCTCCCCCTCCTCCTCGCCTGACTGCCAGGCTCCCCATCTGTCAAACCTACCCAAAAATCCGTGTGTGAGAGCCGTAGAGATAGTCCACCTGCTGGCCAGTGCCCCAGGGCTCAGAGGAGTGGGGGAACAGTGAGTGTGGCTCTGGGGGGCAGACAGAAGATGCCTGGCACAGAGTACAGCAGCATAGCACGCAGCCTGGACACTCCTTCGAGAGTGTGATGGAAGCACTCCAGGAGTGGAATGGAAACACACACACACACACACACACACATATACACACACACACTTCTGTGCCTAATTTTAAGAGCTCATGTGGATTCTCTCTGGAAGCCTGAGGATCCCTGGTTAAATGCATGGAGTCACAAACCATGGGATTACTGAGGGGAAGAACAAAAAATGAGGAGGCTGCGGCTGTGGTACAGCAAGTAAAGCTGCTGCCTGCAATGCCAGCATCTCATATGCATGCCAGTGTGTGTCCTGGCTGTTGCATGTCTGATCTAACTCCCTGCTAATAGCCTGGGGAAGCAGCAGAGGATGGCCCAAGTGCTTGGTCCCCTGCACCCACAAGGGAGACCTGGCTTCAGCCTGGCCCAGCCCCAGCCATTTATGGCTACTAAGGGAGTGAAACAGTGGATGGAAGATTCTCTCTCTCTCTCTCTCTCTCTCTCTCTCTCTCTCTCTCTCTCTCTCCCCCCCTTTACTCTGTAACTTTGACTTTCAAATAAGTAAATAATTTTTTTAAAAAGAACGAAAGGTGGGAGGGTAACATCCTCAGCTTCTACGGTGGGAAATGAGAGAGCTCAGCAATCTTCATTGGCCCAAGAAGTGCTCACGCAGGAAGCAAATAGTTAAAGAAGGCACAGACGTCGGGGAAGTGAGCTGTCCTCATCTCTGTTTTCTTGTAAAGATTTATTTGTTTATTTGAAAGGCAGAGTGACGGATAGAGATGGCGACAGAGATCATCCATCCGTTGGTTCACTCTCCAAATGGCCACAACAGCTGGGACTGGGGCAGGCCAAAGCCAGGAACCTGGAACTCCCTCCAGGTCTCCCACGCGCGGGTGGCAGGAGCCCGGAGTACTTGACCATCTTCTGCTGCTTTCTCAGGCGCATTAGCAGGGAGCTGGATTGGAGGCAGAGGAACCAAGACTCGAACTGAACTCCAGTATGGGAGGCAGGGAGCAGCAGCTTAACCGGCTGAGCCACGACGCCAGCCCCATAGCCTCATCTTACGTACTGGAGAGCGAGCAGCTAGTGTCTCAAGACGGTCACTTAGAAGTGGGAGTACTAATACGGAGGAACAACCTCCGGCAGAAACTAGCAAAACACGCTGTCTCTGGGCAGTGGGCCTGGGAGCGAGAGCGTCAGACAACACGGAACACTGTCATCTTTCACCATCATCTTTGCTGACAGATCTGAGTTGCTGTCTTATCTCTCCTGGCTGAACATTGAGTATCTGAAAATCCCGAATCCGAAATGCTCCAACATCCTGCGGCAGTCATGTGGTACACGGGCTAAGTTGCCGCTGGAGACGCCTGCATCCCCTGTGTCAGCCCTGGGTTCCAGTCCAGCTTCCTGCAAGGCAGTGTTGATGGCTCAGGCATTGGGTTCCCTGTCATCCACATGGAAGACCTGGGCTCTTCTTGGCTTTGGCCTGGGCTAGCACTGGCTGTTGCAGGCGTTTGGGGAAGTAAACCCTGGATGGAAAATCTTGGTCTCTCTGTCTTTCCAATAAAGTGAACATAAATAAATAATAAATTTTTAAAAGCTCCAAGATCCAACCCAAGTGCTTAAGCCATTACGGCTGCCTCCCCAGGTGCACATAAGCAGCAAGCCGTATCAGAAGCAGAGGAGCCAGGACTCGAACCAGGCCCCCCAATAAGGGAAGCTGGTGTCCCAAGCAGCCACTTAGCAGCTGCACCAGAAGCCTGCCCCCATCTGTCATCTTTTCATTCTGGCTCTCTGGAGCGTACACCTTTGGGGTCGGCGGCTGTCAACATGGCTGCACACTGTAGTCAGGGCAGGGGGAGGCCACAGCCCCAAGCAGTTAAACACAAATTGCTTGGGGGTGGGAGCAGGCAGCTCCCTGGATTCCAACACCCAGCCAAGGTTTGGAACCAGTGCTTTCAGGGCGTGTGTACAGAATTTTTGGAACGATACTTTTCTTTATATAAAAGTATGCAAATAATTGGCATCCGTGGTTAAAAAAAAATCAAAAGCTGCAGAGAAATCTAAAAAACAAAACTAAGCTTCTTGCATGCACTGTGATTATCCTGCTGGGTTTTGTTTTCCTCCAGTACCATCCACTCCCTCCCCACCTCCACAGCTCTACAGTAGGTACAGGTTTGCTGGCGCTGTCCTGTGCTTCAACCCCCAAGGGCAGGGAGAGGGAGGGACGGTGCTATTGGTGGACTTGGCTTTCTCTCCAACCACCGGCAAAACACGGGGACCCTTTGTCTGCAGATTGTCCTCCCTTAGACAATCTTGTGTGGCCCAAAAGACACTGCAGAAGTCACCGTCTCTACCTCCTGCCACCTCCACCAGGGAGACTTGTCATAGCCTTGCCTGGCCTTGGCCGTGCCCTCAGCCAGGCATTGCCAGGAGCTCCTGGCAGGGTGGAGCAGGACTCTTCATGGAGGCCGGAGCTGTACATCCACAGGATAACTCCCACTCCAGCCTGGGCCCTTCTGAGGAACCCCGGTTCTCATTCCTGTTTGGTTGCACGCCTTGCTTCCATTCCCTGCTCTGTCCTCCCTTCCCCCTCCCAGGAAGCCCATGGTCCAGGCCTGGCGAGGGGACCCTGTTCCTCACTGGCACCATTGCTGAGTACTGGCCAGCATGGGGAGGTGTGGCTTCTTCCTCTTGGCCCTGAACTTGACCTGCTGTAGCTGGGCAATGGAGCGAGAGAGGGGAGGGTATGTCTTCCACTTCCACCCTCAAGCCCTGGCTCTCTTAACCCAGCTGCCATGACACGAAGGATTCACACATATTCACTCTCTCTATATAAATATTTACCAAAAACCTGCTAGGCACCAGGCAATGCACTCGGTGCCCGAATTAGAAGCAGTGTCTCCCTCCTGGAGCAAGGGGAGGGCAGGGTGGGACAGGGGACCTTGGGAAGCTGGCTGGGCCAAGGGCAGCAAGAGCAGTGCAGAGAGAGGGAGCGGCGCATGGCGGGGGTGTGCAGAGGCTGCAATGCCGGGGCCTCTCCAGGCACCAGTGGAGTAGGGCAAGGTTGAGAGTGGGCCAGGCCAGAGCTCGGTCCTGTGGGCTGAGTGAGGTGCTTAGGTGGCCCCCCTAGAGCTTTCCAGGGATTCCACGCAAGCAAGAGGCACATCAGACATACCCGCCCATGGAACAGTCTGGTGAGAGACGTGGGAGCCACCATCACAGAGCTTCTTGTGGTCAGCTCTGGAAGAAGACACAGGACGTGTGAGCGGGCTTTGCCAGTCCAGGGAAGGACCTGGGGCCCTGCTGGGACCAGAGAAAGAGGGAGACCTTTCGGAATGTGTACTGTCTACATCCTGGATTTTATTTCACGCAAGTGTAACAGCTATTCAAAAATAGAATGGAAGGTGCTGTGGTGTAGTAGATTAAGTGTCTGCCTGTGGTGCCAGCATCCCATATGGGTGCCAGTTCAAGTCCCAGGCACTCTACTTCTGATCCAGCTGCCTGCTAATGCACCTGGGAAAGCAGTAGCAGATGGCCCAAGTGTTTGGGCCCCTGCACCCACATGGGAGTCCCAGAAGGAGCTGCTGGCTTCAGTCTGGCACAGCCCTGGCCTCTCTCTCTCTCTCTCTCTCTCTCTCTGTCTGTCTCTGTCTCTGTCTCTCCCTCTCTGCCTCTGAAATAAATAAATATATCTTTTTTTTTTTTAAAAAAAGAATGAAACAAAAATACAATGGAAGAAAAATGAAGATGAATCCTGACCAAAACAAAAAGCAAAAACAAACCAAAAAGCCACTTCAACCCAAAACTTCCTGAGGACCATCAGTCAAATCCAGTTGGGGCATATTCTACAAAACAAATGGTCTGAAGACTTTAAAAGGTCAGGGTCATGGTGCCAGTGACTGAGCTGACAGGTCCTGGCTCTACATACGGTAAATGGTAAGGTCTGGGCCCAGTGCTGTGGCACAGCAGGTTAAGCCACTGCTTGCAACACTGGCCTCCCGTATGGGTACTGGTTCAAGTCCTGGCTGCTCTACTCCCAATCCAGCTCCCTGCTAATGCACCTGAGAAGGCTGTACATGATGGCCCAAGTAGTTGGACCCCCACCACCCACATTGGAGACCTGGAGGGGAGTTCCAGGCTCCTGGATTCAGCTGGCCGAGCCCCGGCTGTTGTAGCTATTTGGGGAGTGAACTTAACAATGGAAGACCTCTATGTCTGTCTCTTTCTCTCTGCCTTTCAAATAAATAAATAAATCTTTTAGAATAATTATTTAAAAAAAAACCAGCAAGAATCAGAAAGGAGGCCGCCTACGGAAACTGGGTTTGTATCTACGTTAATTAAATCCGTCAAGTGTGGTGACAGTTTTGTTCTTCTGTGGGAAAATGTCCATGATCGTCATAGACACGTCCAGAAACAGCTGGGCAAAATGTTGGGCTATGTGCCACCTGCTCTCAAATACTGAAGAAAAGGACAGAAGAGGAAAAGGCCCAGAAGAAGAAAGAGAGACAGAGACAGAGAGAGAGAGAGAAAGAGAGAAAGGCAAAAAATTATTCCTGATATTTTCTGGCCTGTGCATATTTTTTGAGAGAGTTAGCAAATGAGGCAAAACGTTTGAGTGTTAGTGAATTTAACAGTGATTGTTCTTGTAGTTTCTCTATGGTTTAAAACATTTCAAAATGAAAGGTCAGGGGGAAATTAAGATGAACAGAAAATTTAAAATATTTTAAAATCTACTTATGAAAGGAAAAAATCCCTCCAAGGGTTAGTAGATTCCAGCTCTTCATATTTCAGTGAGAAACAAGTCCCTCGCTTAGCCTGGTGGCCAGCTGATCTGCGGCCAGCCCTCGGCTCTACGGGAGGAACCAGTGAGCCCCGCTGACCTGGGCCCCCCTAGGCTGGGCGGAGATCACTGCAAAGCAGAGAGGAAGCTGCCTGCTCCGAGCCTCCCGCGTCTTCCTTCCAAGACCCATGAACATTCCCAGCCCTGCAATGCGCTGACCTTTCTCAAACGCCATGCGAGAATCATTTTTCTTTGAATAAACTCCGATTTAGGGGGTGAAAAACCAACCAGAAGCAATTGCACAGGTGGCCTTTACAGAGTGAATGCTACAGAAGGCATCGCCTGCAGGGGGGCAGCAGCAGTCAGGCTCAGCGCTGGGGACCCAGGGACGTGGCTAGAACCACGTGGAGGTACTGACTGGATTTGGTGGGGAGCCCAGAGCTTCGGTTGACCACCATGTCACCTTTGTTGTTAAAACTCTCCTGTCTGCGGCTGCGTAGCGTGGAGTGGTATCGGCAGCGTTGCTGGGCAGGAAGGTTCCACAGTGCCCATGAGAACCAAGGAGGAGACAGAGGCAGGGAGTGGGGTTCTGGTGGCCCGGTAGGGCGTATTGTGGGGAAGGCCACTACACCACAACACCAGCCCCTGTCATTACTATTGCACGCCAATTGCTTTTATTTTATTTTTTTATTTATTGTGAAAAAGCAAGTTTTATTTCAAAGCAACCGGAAAAGAGTCGTCAGAGAGAGGACATTTACAAACTGGTCGGAAGGAGCCACACAGCCACGTGTCCATCTGGCAAGGTCAGAGTCAAGAGTCTCACCAATTCCTGCTGATCACCCAACACTCAGTAGAAACTTCTTAGGCTGGAGCCAAAACGTAGCCTTGAAGCTGTCCACTGTGTCTGTTTTGCAAACGTGCTCTCATTTCAGGAAAGGATGTCTGGGCCCAATCTATTGAGGGATCTGCTTAATTATTAAGACAAATATTTATACTGAGAACACAGTTAAGTCTGCAGCCTTCTTCACATTTTTAAAAAATATTTATTTATTTTATTGAAAGGCAGAGTTACAGAGAGAGGCAGAGACAGAGAGAGAAAGAGAGATTTTCCACCTATTGTTTCAATCCCCAAATGGCCCGCAATGGCCCGAGCTCTGACAATCCAAAGCCAAGAGCCAGGAGCTTCCTCCAGGTCTCCCACACAGGTGCAGGGGCCCAAGGACTTGGGCCATCTTCTACTGCTTTCCCAGGCCACAGCAGAGAGCTGGATCAGAAGTGGGGCAGCCGGGATTCGAACCAGCACCAACATGGGATGCCGGCACTGCAGGCGGTAGCTTCACCCATTACACCACAGCACCAGCCCCTTCTTCACATTTTTAAAAGAGCCACAGGGGTTTCCTTCATGTTTTGAGCAGCTGAGTTGGTAAAGATTCTGTCTCCATTTGGTAGGAACTGATTATATTCAATTTCTCTTCACAATGGCCAACAGGAAGATTATTCTGCTTTTGAAGTATGGGCTGGGCTGGCTTGTGCATTGGTAGCCAGATAAATGAGACTTCTACGTAACACACACCAGTATTGGAGGCACTTGCTCGCCCGGCCCTTGTACTGATACTCCACGGTACAGCCGATGAGCTGCTCGTTCTCTTCCAGGAGCCGCTGGGTGGTCTCTTGATCAGCTTCCGCACTGCCCCTCAGCCAGTCGGGTACGAAGGCCACCAACATCCCAGGGAGCCTGGGTAGATTCCCACCTCAGGAACCTCGGAGCACCGTGTCACCAATCACTTAGCTCTTAGACCAGCAAAAGGCTGGCTGGCTCTCTGTGCTCTGAGGGCATAGAGAAATAGACACTCTCAAATACTATTAATGGGAACAAAAAGCAATACACTCACTCGAGAGGACATTCTGGCAATATTTGACCAAGCAATCCCTCTTCTAGGGTGCTGTCCTGCAGGTGCACGGCGCACCTGCCAATACACTGGGAAAGCTTCCTGAGCGAGTGAGCTAGAAGGCAGGCCCAGTGCCTGGCAGTAGGGAAGGGGCTAGATAAATGCACAGTCCTACAGGAATGCTGCAGCCATTTTTGTGATGAAGAAGCACTTTATGTGCTGATAGTAAATGATTTCCAAAATACATTAGCTGGATGGGTATACATACCCCCCCCCCACATACACACACACGCTCACAGCATCCATGGGGGATTGGTTCCAAGAACCCCCTTCCCACCAACTGCAGATACCAAAATCCACAGATGCTCAATTCTCTTTGGTAAAATCTTGTAATACTTGCATATATAATCTATGCACATCCTCCCCTCTACCTTAAGTCATCTCTAGATTACTCAGAATCCCTAATACAACGTAAGTGCTATGCAAATAGTTGTTATGGTGAGTTATTGAGGGAATCGTGCCAAGGAAAAAAAGTCCATATTTGTTCAGTACAGTTGCAATTGTTTTTTAGCATTTTCAATCTGCTGTTGGCTGAATTTGTGGATGTGGAACTGGGATAGAGAGTCAACTCTGTGTGTGTGTGTGTGTGTGTGTGTGTGTACACTAGCAGAGTGTGTGTACTAGCATAGTATGTGTGTGTATACTAGCATTGTGTGTGTGTGTACTAGCAGAGTGTGTGTGTATACTTGCATTGTGTGTGTATACTAGCAGAGAGTGTGTGTATACTAGCAGAGTGTGTGTGTGTGTGTGTGTGTGTACTAGCAGAGAGTATATGTGTGTGTATACACGCGCTTGCATAAACTACCTCTGGGAGATGCACAAGGCAGTGGTTGCCTCTAGAGAGAAGAGGAGACAGGGAAAGAAGCCACCTATGTTCACATTTGACTACATTAACATATACACGCACTGTCTGTTTAATGGTTTTTATTATCTTTTTAAAACTTTGTTTATTTATTCAAAAGTCAGAACTAAAGAGACAGAGGGAGAGAGCTCCCATCCTCTGGTTCATTCCCCAGATGGCCACAACAGTTGGGGCTGGGCCAGGCCAAAGCCAGAACCCAGGAGCTTCTTCCAGGTCTCCCACATGGGTAGCAGGAGCCCCAGCACTTGGGCCATCTTCTTTTGCTTTTCCCAGGCCATTAGCATGGAGCTGGATTGGAAGTGGAGCGGCCGGGACATGAACCAGTGCCCATATGGGGTTACTGATATTGCAGGCAGTGGCTTAGCCTACTACACTGCTACGCCGGCCTGGCATTAACTATGGTAAAACAACGCTTTTATAAATGTTACACTTGGGTAGGTCAGCCATGGCTTCCCCAAGGTTAAGTTCAGTTGCTCAAGTCAGACACCAAACACTTAGGGGACCTCCAAAATGATTGAGGCCTGGAACCAGGGAGTCCTACAGAGTCCATACTGACCCATTGGTGGGCCCAGCAGAGCTTGGCTGCTCCTGGACAGAAAAGCCTGGGCCCTGTGACTGTGCTTCGCAAAACCAGACAGGCAGAAGAGGTGGGAGTGGCGGGAGGAAGGGCCATCCTGAGCCCGGAGCCAGCAATTTCCAGGAAACGGTGAAGGAGGAAACTCAGGGTTTTTTTCATGGAAGGGGAAGGGGCAGGATAAGTCCCGAGGCCAGGGCATGGCAGGGGGTGGAGAGCCCCTTCCAGGCAGGAAGCAGCCCCTAGCCCTGCCCCTGGCCCCTCCTCCATGGATGATTTCCCTGTGTGTGCTGACCTTTACCCCAGCCCACCTAAGCTGAGGGATTTCAGGGACTGTGGCTTCCACCACACTTCTCGGCAAGCAGGACCTCCCGAGACTGACGGTCAAGGTGAATTCAGACTTCTGTGCCTTGTGAATCTACCCATGTCTCCAAGTCTCCATTTCCCCTACTCTGTGTCTCAGTTCAACGTTCCTTTTGGAAATTTTCAACGCTTTTTTTTGGCAGAGTCAAGGAGAAAGGAATTTTTCCAGGACTCAGCCAGAGACGTTGGCTCGGCTCTCAGTTGGTGAGAACGGTATTGATGAGAAGAACTAGGGAGCTGTGATGACTGTGGGTGGCAGCAGGAACGATCCCAGGCCCCCAGGGAGACAACACGGGTGTGGACACTGCTCTAGCTGCCCGTAGGCCCTAGGGCTGATTGGCCACATTGACCAGCTCCCTAGTCGTGGGTCATCCCCTAGGCATCTCATTACCTCCCCAGTCTCCCTGCACAGTCAACAAACATCTGTGCTCAAAAGTCTGCCTGTAGAGCGGAGGTGGGGAAGGAGCCAGCTGCTGCCGGCCCCAGTGGCTCCTCTGCGTGTCCCTGCTGGCTTGTCCCCAGCCCTCACAGGCTGCATGGAGAGGAAGGAACGCTACTGGGAAGACGTCCTTGGGCTCTGCCCCTAGCTGGAGTCTCTGGGAGCATCTGGGTGGGGGGAGTGCCACAGAGCCTGGAGTTCCCCTCCCCGCTCCTGGACCCCCGGGGACTTCTCCAGAGCCTGCGCCCAGCCCTCCTCCTGACCCCTCATCCCAGACCCTCACCCAGCATCTGCGCTCTCCACGTGGCTCCTTCCTCCCACCGCGAGTTGATTTGCTGCCAAACCATTTCCCTGCCGGCTCCAAACTTTTGTCAGGAAAGAGATGAAATCAGCACTTGGAGGGCTGGAAGGGGAAAAACAGCTGCTTTTAACAAAAGGGGTGGGGGAAGGGGCACAGAACAGCTGGATCTTGGTGGAAAAACAAGAGTCTGGTGGGAGCATACCGCTCACAACAGAGGGGACAAATACAAGGCCATGAGGGGCCCGGCTTATCCTGGCATTTGAACTGTATCTCTCTTTCTTTCTTTCTTTCTTTCTTTCTTTCTTTCTTTCTTTCTTTCTTTCTATATATTCCTTTGAAAGGCAGCGAGACAGAGACAGAGATCTTCCATCGCTGGTTCACTCCCCACAGCAGTGGGGCTGGACCAGTCTGAAGCCAGGAGCCAGGATGAGCCATCACCCACTGCCTCCCAGGGTGCACATTAGCAGTAAGCTGGAATTGGGAGAACTGGGACTCAAACAGAAGTTCCCCAATATGGGACATGTGTGTACCAAGTATCTTCGCCACTGAGCCAAAGCCTGCCCCTGAGTTATACTCTTTTTTTTTTATTATTTATTTTTATGTATTTGAAAGGCAGAGTGACAGAGAGAGGAGGAGGGAGAGAGAGACTGATTGATTTTGCATCAGCTGGTTCACTCCCCAGATGGCCACAACAGTCAGACCTGGGCCAGGTTGAAGCTAGGAGCCAGGCACTCCATCCTGGTCTCCCTTAAGGACAGCAGGAGCCCAGGTACTAGTGTTGTCTTTTGCTGCCTTCCCAGGTGCATTAGCAGGGAGCTGGATTGGAAGTGGAGCAGCTGGGACTCGAACTGGCACCGTATGGGATGCCCATGTCGCAGGCAGCTGCTCCTGCTTGGCCACAACGTTGGCCCCTGAACTCTGCTCCTGACACAGACACATCTTTTATTCATGCTACCCATCCTTGCCTAGGGATGTCTGCTCCACTCTGGAGATGTGAATACCAAAAGCCTTTCTCTTTCTTATGGGAAATAAGAAAAACGATAGCCCACGGTTTGGGGACACAATAGAGATTAGTGGGGACTGTGGATTCAAGGCCACCAAGCAAAACTACTCAGGTTGGGTGGACTCTGGCATCCACCAGCTGTGGCCATGTGGATATGTGGGCCTCTGCTAAGAAGGCTGATTCTCCTAGAGGAGACAGAGGCCTGGACTTTTTGGTGGAACTTGCCTGGGATTTTAAATGCTGGCCACTCTTGCAAAAACTTTGCAAATTCTTTTTTTTTTTTTTTTTTTTTTTTTGACAGGCAGAGTGGACAGTGAGAGAGAGAGACAGAGAGAGAAAGGTCTTCCTTTGCCGTTGGTTCACCCTCCAATGGCCGCTGCTGCAGCCGGCGCACCGCGCTGATCCGATGGCAGGAGCCAGGAGCCAGGTGCTTTTCCTGGTCTCCCATGGGGTGCAGGGCCCAAGCACCTGGGCCATCCTCCACTGCACTCCCTGGCCATAGCAGAGAGCTGGCCTGGAAGAGGGGCAACCGGGACAGAATCCGGCGCCCTGACCGGGACTAGAACCCGGTGTGCCGGTGCCGCAAGGTGGAGGATTAGCCTATTGAGCCACGGCGCCGGCTTCTTGCAAAAACTTTGACATTGAGCAGTCAGCATTGCATAAGTTAAGCAAAAATACATCTCGTGGAAGGGTCAGGGCAGAGGGACCTCTAGGGTATGGGAGAGAGTTGACCCTTGGACCCCACCCCCCAAGCAGGCACTGTTGGTCCCCCACCCTTTGTCTTGGATCCCTTTTTGCCAATCGTGTCCCTGACCTTTCCCAGCTCAAAGTGCTTTTGCTTCCCACACTGGGCACCTGGGGCTCCTCCTTGGAGGGCTTCTCCTGCTGTGGCCACTGGGCCTGGAAAGTCCAGGTCCCTTGCCTTGGGTCAAGAGAGCTCAGAGGGGTCCCTCATAGTCTAGGGCACCTCCATGGGACCTGCTGAAGCCAGCTTCAATGGGATTCCACCTGAGATGGCCCTGGCTTGGCGTTCTCACCACCCTAGCCTGCTTCTGTCACCCCCTTCCTGGCTTCCCCCAATGGCACTCCCATGAATCTTCACTCCAGGATCATTCTGAAGGGTCCCCCTTAGATACAGCCAAGGCCAGTGGACAACTTTCTCTTACAGTGGAAAAAAAGGATGCTCTTGCCAGGGTCTGACACAATGGTTTGAGAGCCTCAGAGGACATGGTTGTACAAGGACCTTGTCCAGGAACCAACTTAGGGTGCTTGGGCCCCTCTACAGCCTCTCTGCTCTCCCACCCCACCCAACCTCAACCCTTCTACAACATGGGACCATCCATATAGACTCATGATTGCGCCAAACATCCTTCTACTACTTGGCAGAGCCAGCTCTGCCCCTAACATAAACACCCCTTACAGGCTCCTGTCAGCCACTCACCAAATGACAGCCATGTGCCTACTGCAGATGACGTGTCCAGCAAGCTGATCCAGTACCATGTCTTCTCTCAAGGACCTGACAGTCCCATCAGAGAGACCAAGTTGGCTATGGGGTGAGAGTAAGAGGATGGCTTTAGGGTCAATTGTGGCCAAATCCCTGTAGGCCTCAGTTTCCTTTTGTGTAAAATGGGAGTAATTCCATCAAGTATATCATAAGGATGTGTTGACTATTTAAAAATACATTTTCAAAGTTAATTGAGCTTTTGGAACATGGACTCACATGAGACTCAAAACCACTGGACAGTCTGTTAATCAAGTGTTAATGTGCTCTCCCTTGGATGTGTTGACTTTTGAACAAATATTTGTGTTGAGCACCTAGCATAGTGCCTGGTATGCAACTGGTGTTGAAAGTGTTGACTACCAAAAAAAGAAAAAAAAAAAAAAAAGCAGGTTAAGTTGCCACTTGCAGCACTGGCATCTCATATCAGAATGTCCTGGCTGCTCTGTTTCTGATCTAGTTCTCTGATGATGTGCTTGGGGAAGCAGCAAAAGAAAGCCCAAGTACTTGGGCCACAGCCACTACGTGGGAGACCAAATGGGGTTCCGGGTCCCTGGCTTTGGCCCAGGCCTGCCCCAGCACATTGTGGCCATATGGGAACTGAACCAATGAATGCAATTATCTCTCTCTCTCTCTCTCCCTCTCTCTCTCTCTCTCTCTGTCTTTCAAATAAATAAAAAAAATTTTAAAAGAAAGAAAATGTTGACTACTGTGATAGAGTTATCTTTAATGATGGCAGGTGGAAAGTGAAATGGTAGGAGACAGATTATGCCAGGAGCTAAGCAAGAAACACAGACAAGAAGGGAGGCCTTTGTGGCTGGCGTCTAGGAAAGCTCAGGCAGAGATGGACTTGGATTTGCTTTAAAAGAGGTGTTCCGGGCCGGCGCCGTGGCTCAATAGGCTAATCCTCCACCTTGCGGCACCGGCACACCGGGTTCTAGTCCCGGTCAGGGCGCCGGATTCTGTCCCGGTTGCCCCTCTTCCAGGCCAGCTCTCTGCTATGGCCAGGGAGTGCAGTGGAGGATGGCCCAGGTGCTTGGGCCCTGCACCCCATGGGAGACCAGGAGAAGTACCTGGACCCTGGCTCCTGCCATCGGATCAGCGCGGTGCGCCGGCTGCAGCGGCGGCCATTGGAGGGTGAACCAACGGCAAAGGAAGACCTTTCTCTCTCTGTCTCTCTCTCTCACTGTCCACTCTGCCTGTCAAAAAAAAAAAAAAAAAAAAAAAAGAGGTGTTCCAGGAGGAGTTAATATTTTGCAGAGGTCCCCCTCTCTGGCCACAGCTGCATGAGAAACAAAGGAATGCCCAGGGTGGGAGGCACCATTGTGGGCTGGAACTTCCATCCCAGCACGGGTCTCGCTGCAAGGTCTTGATCTAGGAGTCTGATTTGAGGGATAAGAATCAAGGCTGGGCCAGCGCTGTGGCACAGTGGGTTAACGCCCTGGCCTGAAGCACCGGCATCCCATATGGGCGCCAGTTCTAGTCCCAGCTGCTCCACTTCCGATCCAGCTCTCTGCTGTGGCCTGCTAAAGCAATAGAAGATGGCCCAAGTCCTTGGGCCCTTGCACCTGCATGGGAGACCCGGAAGAAGCTCCTGGCTCCTGGCTTTGGATCAGCACAACTCCAGCTATTGTGACCAATTGGGGAGTGAACCAGCGGATGAAAGACCTCTCTCTCTCTCTCTCTCTCTCTCTCTCTGCCTCTCCTCTCTATGTGTAACTCTGACTTTCAAATAAATAAATAAATCTTTAAAAAAAAAAAAAGAATCAAGGCCATGCCTTGGCCTCCACATTACTGTATGTGCTGGGGAGAGACTGGAACTGGCAGGTACTGACCCCCTACAACATGCTAAGCCCTGTGCTGGGTGTATCCATGAATACTGAATCCGCTAGCCACTCCCACAGTAAAGCCATGTGACAAAACTCGCAGCACACAATACCTGCAGATTAAGTAGAGCTTGGCTGATCTAAGTGGGTTTGGCCAGGCTTGACTGCAAGCCACAGAATGGTTTCAAATCTCCAAAGGATGCTCCCCGTGCTTCTAGAACCAGCGGTGACCTAAAGAAAGGCATGTGCAACGAGGAAAGCACAGCGTGTACCTAACAGCACAGCTCCCTTCAAACTGTCACTTGCATCATATCTGCTAATGTCCTATTGGTCACTGCAAGTCACATGGCAAAGACCAGCACCAGGAAGCAGGAAGTACACTCTGCCCCCAGCAGGCTGGAAGTGCAGATACATATATGATTGCCACTGCTGGGATGTGAAGAAAGGGAGCACGAATTCTGCCTTCTATGGCTACAATTTTATTCCATCCTCTTCAATAACATTAATGGGCAGCCATGGTTAACCTCAGTGAGTCAATGAAGAAGATGTGCTTGGAAAAATACCAAGTTACGTGTGTAAAATTGATTGCCCGGCGCCTCGTACCCACGACAACTTGGAATGTCCAAGCCAGTAGCGCCCAAAAAGTCTGCTGTTCCAGGCCTCCTGTTAGATGGAGAGTTCAGTTTTAAAGCAGAAAGCAGCTGGCGCCACAGGTCAATAGGCTAATCCTCCGCCTTGCGGCACCGGCACACCGGATTCTAGTCCCGGTCGGGACACCGGATTCTGTCCTGGTTGCCCCTCTTCCAGGCCAGCTCTCTGCTGTGGCCAGGGAGTGCAGTGGAGGATGGCCCAAGTCCTTGGGCCCTGCACCCCATGGGAGACCAGGAGAAGCACCTGGCTCCTGCCTTTGGATCAGCGCGGTGCGCCAGCCGCGGCGGCCATTGGAGGGTGAACCAACGGCAAAAGGAAGACCTTTCTCTCTCTCTCTCTCTCACTGTCCACTCTGCCTGTCAAAAAAAAAAAAAAAAAAAGCAGAAAGCAATCTATGGGCAAGAAGGCCCCCATCACAGACTGATATCTGTCAGCAGCCCAAGCGGATGATGGGGTTGAGGGGTATGATCTTAGCACGCGCCACAGAAAAGAGAAACAGCGACGAGAAGGCAGCCTTTAGGGGGCGCCATGGGAAACTGGGCCACCAGGGATAGACAACCAAGTAGAAGGGGGTTACACTCCTCAGAATTGTCCCAACCAACAGAAGGGGGGCGGGGTCCCTGATCTTCCGCTCCAGAAGCCGTGGAGAGGCACTGCTCTCAACCTAGAACCATCTGGGGAGCTGTGATTTTCCGCGGATGCCTGGGTCCCACCCCCGGAGACCCCGAGTTGGTGAGATGGGGTCAGCCCGTCCTGGGTGACTTTTGTGCACCTTGACAGTTTGGGGAGCGCTGGTCTGGCTTATTTCTCTGAGCACTCTGAGCCTCCAAAGCCTGGGGCCCCTGAGCAAATTCAGCTGAGGACGGAAACCCTGAGAAAGTGGCCAGGGCGGCTGGAGATAAATTACTCCCTGGCTCGGGCTGCAGCTGGTGGCGGCTTGAGAAATGAGCTTTTTGGCCCTAACTCCGTTGTTCATGCTCCCGTGACCGTAACAGAGCCCGGTCCACGGGCTTTCTTTTTAGAAAGAAAAAAAAATGTCAAGCATATTTTCTGAGGTTTAATTTCCTTCCAATGTCCTGAAGAAACCTTCCTAAGAGCTTATGCTGCCTCAACTCCAGACTCCAGTAATAACATCAAAGACTTGGAAATTGAGACTCGGGTGACTTTGCTAGAGTAAATAAAACCCAGGGGAGGAGGGAAATTAAAAAAAGGGCTCTGGTCTAGGAGGAGCCAGATCGCCACCAAAAAGGTGAAGGATGGAAGTTGGGGGTGGGGGAGAGATTCCGAATTCCAAGAGTTAAGGGAAATACAGCGGCTCTAGCAAATACAAATGCACAAGGCCTGGTTCATTCTGAACTTCGGGTTAAAAATGAATGCTTTGTTTTTAAAGTGTGTTCCTTATGAAATATTTGGGACGTGCTTAGACTAAATATTGAACAGGACACACTTCTACTAAGAATATTCATGAAGGGCTGTTGCTGTGGTGTAGTAGGTTAAGCCTCCGTCTGCGGTGCCGGCATCCCATATGGGTGCTGGTTCGAGTCCTGGCTGCTCCACTTCCGATCCAGCTCCATGCTAATGGCCTGGGAAAGCAGTAGAAGATGGCCCAAGTGCTTGGGCCCCTATACCCACATGGGAGACCTGGAAGAAGCTCCTGGCTCCTGGCTTCAGGTTGGCCCAGTTCCAGCCATTGTGGCCATTTGGGGAGTGAACTAGCTTACGGAAGATCTCTCTGTCTGTACCTCTACCTGCCAAATAAATAAATAGATTTTTTTAAAAATTAAGAATATTCATGCGGCAGGCATTTGGTGCCGTGGTTAAGATGCTGCTTGGGACATCTGTATTCCAAATCTGAGTGCCTGAGTTCAAGTCCCGCTCCACCCCCAGCTTCCAGCTTCTTATGAATGTGCACCCTAGGAGGCAGCAGGAACAGTTCAAGCGCTGTCACCTCTGTGTGAGACCTGAACTGAGTTGTGGGCTCCTGGCTTCAGCTTGGCCCCCAGTCCTGACTGGTGGGCATTTTGGAAGTGAGTCAGAGGATAGAAGATCTCTCTCCTCTCTCTTCTCTTTCTCTCTCTGTCTCTCTCCCTCTCTCTCTCTCCCCCCCCCTTCTCTCTCCTCCCTGCATAAAAATAATTAAATAAATAAAAACATATTATTCATTGCCAATCTGAAATTCAAATGGAACTGGCCTCCTGGATTTTACTTGGCAACCGTAGCACACACAAAAATTGAATGGGACACCTCCCAGTCTGTGTCCCTGGGTCACACTGGGCGCCACTGAGCTAGCCTCATCCCGGTGCTGCTAGCCCATGGCCTGCCCATATTTGTAGTGGGAGTGGAGATGCCCGGAGAAGATGCGCACATAAAGGGATGCAATGGGGAGGAGCCAGAGAGCAAGAGGGGTCCATGTGGTGGGGAGAGGGAGGCCATGGCTGCCGGCCAGCCCCAGGCTAGCGCGAGCTGGGAGCCCAGGATGGGAAGCTGCAGAGAGCAGAACCCCGGAGCGCAGGGAGGGCGGCCTCGAGGCTCGGCCCCGCACGGGCACCCAGGGCCACCTCTCCCCGCCGCCTGGGCCTCCTCTGCTCTAAGTGTTCCTCCCGGAGCCGCCTCCCTCCCCCATCTCCCGTCCCTCCAAATAAGGAAGCCGGTGGCCGCCAAGTGGCCAGACGGCGAAGCCTGCGGGCTGGGCCCGGCCCCAGGCTGAATCCCGCGGCTGCCAAGGAGGCAGCCGGGGCAGGGCGCGCGGGGATGCGGCGGCGGCGGCCGCCGTGGGGTGCCTAACTCGGCCACAGCCCTGCAGCCGCCGCCGCCGCCGCCGCTGCCGCCCTGCAGCCACGCGTCCAGGTGAATGCGGGGCCGGCTGCCCAGAGGCGCTCGCCGCTTCCCGCGGCAGCGGCCGGCAGGGAAGATGACGTGGCGCAGCGCTGAAGCTTGGCAGCCGTGGCGGGGGAGGCCCGGGTTGTTCCACTCCCAGCAACCGACCCAAAGGAAATCATCCAGCCCAGGCGACGGAGCTGGGGCCGGAAATAGTCACAGCGACATCAGGGCGATGGTTTCATAAACCTGGGTACATCGGTGCCCTGGGATGTTTTATGTCATCTGGTGTTTGAGTGAGCACCTGCCAGCTCCTAGGTGCAGGAAAGAGGGGGATAAACTGGTCTCTTTCCCTCCGGGGCTTCCCAAGGCACCTGCCGCGTTTGAACACCCGTCTGTCTCACCTGTGATGCGGCGGGTGTGGGTCCGCAGGGCAGTGCGGTCAGAGCATTAAGTGCGGTTCAAGTTCTCAGCAGTTTCTGGCCGTCCCTATGGTCAGCAGGGTCAGCCGTGGGGATCCTATCGTGAAAGGCCAGAGGAGCTCTTTGGAGCCTCTGCAGAAGCATAGACAAGCCCAGGGAGCACACGGAATGGTGCGTTTCCTTCTGCCTGGGGCTGCTGCCAGAGGGCCCCCGTGGGGTGGGAACTCAGCCAGGGTTTGAAGGATGGATGTGTAGAAGTTTGCTGGGTGGGTAAGACAGGAAAAGGCTTGTCGGGCAGGGAAGCAAACATGTGGCCCAGTGGAAGGACAGGGGATGGCAGGATTGGAGAGGGGTGGGGGTGTGGTTGCCAGGAACTTGCCCTTCAGTTCTGTGGGTCTGTCCTCAGCTACATGCCAAGCAGAGGGCATCCCCTGAACCCCACAGACCTTGGCTTTGTTCAAAGACCCCAGCAGGTTCGGTGCTTTATCGTGATGAGGTCCCCAAGCTTTAGGTGGCCATCTCAAGCCTCTCCAGGTGCCTTGACGCCAACCTCCAAAGGAAAGGTTTGCACAGTAGTTGCGACGACCCTTAGGATGCTCTCATCATACAGGAGTGCCTGGGTTTGCATCCCAGCTCACTCCCAATGGGTCCCATTGGGACATCCCAGCACCCTCCTATAGGTGATGGCTCAAGTCCTCAGGTCTGTGCCACCCCCCTGGGAGACCTGGATTGAGTTCTCGGCTCCCAGGCATTTGGGAAGGGAACACGCAGCATAGGGCTCTCTGTCTCTCAAATAAAAAATTAGAAAGCAAAAGAGAAGGTTCCAGGTCTCCCCCTTTTCCTTTCCGTGATTCTTGGCCCTCTCCCAGCAACCCATGAGCCCTTCACATCAAAAGATGTTGGGAATAATGAAGGAAGCCAGTTTTACATCTGCTGACCCAAATCTCAGTGAACAGATCCCAAGTTCCTGGAAGAAAGAACTGTGGTGGTAATGATACAAATTTTAACAGTTAACACACTCAGCCTCCATGGAGTACTTCGCATGCAAGATCTCTGTGAACTAGTTGTTCTTTTCTTAGAAAAAAATATATATATTTATTTGAAAGACAGAGTTACAGAGAGGCAGAGGCAGAGAGGTCTGCATCCACTGGTTCACTCCCCAGATGCTTGCAACAGTCTGAGCTGCTCTGATCTGAAGTCGGGAGCCTGGAGCTTCTTCAGGGTCTCCCATGCAGGTGAAGGGGCCCAAGGACTTGGGCCGTTTTCTACTGCTTTCTGAGGCCACAGCAGAGAGCTGGATCAGAGGTGGAGCAGCCAGGACTTGAACTGGTGCGCATATGGGATGCTGGCATTGTAGGTAGCAGCTTTACCCACTACACTACAGCACTGCCCCAAACTAGCCGTTCTTACCTCCTGGTTGTAGATAGGTAGATAGTAAGACTAAGCTGAGGGACCCGCTTAAGGTGGAAAACACGGCACCCCTGATCTCTTCACTTGGGGAAGAAAGCGAGCTGGTGGAGTTGTCACAGACACCTAAGCAGCCATAGCTGCCACAACGCCAGCCCCTCTTTCACTTTTTTTTTTTTTAAGATTTATTTTATTTATTTGAAAGACAGAGTTACTGAGAGAAGTAGAGCCAGAGAGAAAGAGGTCTTCCATCCACTGGTTCACTCCCCAATTGACCACAATGGCAAGAGCTGAGCTGATCCAAAGCCAGGAGCCAGGAGCTTCTTCCGGGTCTCCTATGGCACTTGGCCATCTTCCACTGCTTTCCCAGGCCATAGCAGAGAGCTGGATCTGAAGTGGAGCAGCTGGGACATGAACTAGCAGCCATATGGGATGCAAGTGTTGCAGGCCGGGGCTTTAACCCACTGTGCCACAGCGCTGGCCCCATCCCTCTTTCACTTCTGCATGGGACTTGGCATGCTTTTCCATCCCATAGATCTTCTCGGGTCTCTGAACAGCTTCCAGGGACTTCTTCCCTCGCAGAAGCACTCTATGAACGCGTAGCCTCTTAAGCAGCCCGGCTGGAAAAAGTTGCCATTTGCAGAGTCCCCCCGGCCCCCAAGAAGCCCAGGGAGTCCCTGGAGTCAGAAAGCGGGGGTCAAGTCCCCACTCCTCACAGAACTTCACTCTGTCGTCTGTAATAGCAGCAGCTTCTCAGCTCCAGTCAAGGCCCTGGAGCTGGTGCCGCCAGCTGAGACTGCTGACCTCAGAGGGGGCTGGTGAGGGGTTTAATTTAGGGGCCGACAATCCCCCCAGTGTCGTTAGTCACGTTATTTATTCCAGGACGCCCATGGTTGCTATAAATATATACGTGGCTCACCCTGCCAAAGAGCCCAGGTGGCCTGGGGAAAGGTGGGGTTGGGGGGAGGAACCCCCACGTGCACCCCACACCCATGAGCACACAGGTTAACCACAGACCAGTGGTTTGCCAAAAACATCTGCTCCACATTTCCTGGGTGACATTCTGAGCAGCAGAAGGTCCAGGACGGGAGAGCACAGCTGGGAACTGAGAGCCTCAGAGTGGTCTCAAACAGGAAGGGCCAGCAGGTGTGGGGGCAGGGTCACACGAGTGGAGTGGGCGACTCACAGGCCTGCAGCACCCAAGAGGGGGATCTGCTCAGGGCGGGGTAAGATGGCCCCTCTGGGGTCTCGCGACCTTCTAAGGGGGTGCCCCAGCACAGACCCAACGTGGGTGTTTTGCTTTCTGTAGAGGAAAACCTTGTTGGCCATACCACAGAGAGGGTGGGAATGGCCTGAACTTGACATTGCTAGGAAAAGGGAAATGAGCCTTCCAAAGAAGAAGGAATGGGGCTCATTGGGAAGCGGGGTAAGTCCAGTGTCCCTACAGAGCCACGTCTGCAATGACATCAGGATACTGCCCGTGCACCCTAGTGAGAGAGACCCCTGCCCAGGCTGCAGGTCCCACAGAGCCCCACCTGGCTCCCTGGCTGTGTTCTTCCCCCACGGGATAAGGAGTTGGTGATGCTAAGGGGACCCACCCAGACAGATGATCCCACATGCTCCCTTCTAGAAGGGGGCATGCAGGCTGCTGACTGCTGGAGGGTGAAGGAGCAGGGCTGACCATTTCTGCGTATTCAAGGTTCCCCAGTGTGAGATGAAACTGGAAGTGGAAGTCAGTGCTGTGGCCCACTAGGCTAATCCTCCACCTGTGGTGCCGGCACCCCGGGTTCTAGTCCCGGTTGGGGCGCTGGATTCTGTCCCGGTTGCTCCTCTTCCAGTCCAGCTCTCTGCTGTGGCCCGGGAAGGCAGTGGAGGATGGCCCAAGTGCTTGGGCCCTGTACCCGCATGGGAAACCAGGAGAAGCACCTGGCTCCTGGCTTCGGATCGGTGCAGTACACCGGCCGTAGCGGCCATTTGGGGAGTGAACCAACGGAAGGAAAACCTTTTTCTCTCTCTCTCTAACTCTGTCAAAAAAAAAAAAAAAAAAAAAAACCCTGGAAGTGGGAAGGGAGGGGAGGGCAGAGGAGGTGACTCCCACCTGGTCCCAGATCCCAGATCTGTTCTAACAATTTCCACAGAGATTGCTCACCAGGCCCGGGGTTGCGGGGGGCGGGCAAGGAAACATAAACCTATGCTTCTCATACTAGGACAGAGGCTCTGAACAGATAAGAAAGGGAAAGGGGATTGGGGTAGGCAGCTAGCAGCCTTTCTCTGCCTCAGTTTCCCACTAAGTGCAGCAGAGTGGAAGGAGCAGCCACATCCCCCCCTTCCCCATAGCACCCAGGAGCACCACAGGAACCAGGCATTATGTCCAGCACCCACCCTGTGAAGTCGACCGGGAAGACACAGTTGCTCAACCCTCTACTCACACCTTCCTGTCGACCTCTGAGGTTGGAGCCAGCTGGGTTGGATGCCCCGCTATGGCCTTGGAGATCCCCACAGCCACTGGGGACTGCTGGATGCAGAGTGATGAGTCATAAGGACAGGGAGCAAATGTGGAATCCTCTGCTGCCTGGTATCATGTACACTGGGGTGTATGAGCTGCTTAGCAATTTAAAATAAAAACAGTGCACCGTGACTCACGCGTCTAGAGGGAGTCTGAATGGTTCTGCTGAGCTGGGCAGGGCCTCGCTCGTGCATTTGGGCCTGGCTGGGGACAAGCTGGTCCCCGATGGTCTCAGCTGGGGTGTGGCTCCTTTCTGCTTCCCTGTTCACGCATCCCCTGCACACTAGCCCAGGCCTGTCTGCCCTGCAGTGGAGCAGGTTTCCAAGGGAGCAAATGGAAGCCTGCTGAGCCCCTGGAGGCCTTGGCTCTTGCTTGTACCACGTTCTATTGGCCAAGTCATAAGACCGGTGCGGGTGGAAATGAGCCATCTCTGGATGGCAGGAGCAGCCAAGTCACATTGCAAAGGGATGTGATACATGTAGGGGGAATGACTACGGCCCGTTTTGCCAAGAGTCTGCTGGAGAAAGTAGAAGCAGTCATACCCTAGGAGACAGTCAGTATGGAAGTTGCCTTAGGGAAAAAAAAAAAATCCCGTGACATTGTCTTGCAGAATCATAGACATCTGGAAGTTATGAAGTGAGAACACTCAGATGCAGCCATCCCAAAGTTGTCGAGGGGCATTTGTTCCAGGACCCCCGGGAATACCAGAATCAGCATATAGTGGATGCTCAGGTCCCTTAAATGGCACGGGGTTTGCATGCAGCCTAAGCAATCTTCCCCTACACTTTGAATCATCCGTATGTGTCTAATAACATCTGACAACGGAAATGCTACATAAATAGGTGTTGTACTGTGTTGTTTAGAGCTTTGATGGCGAAGGGGAACAGTCTTTTCGGTACAGACCCGATTTTATTTTCAAATATCTTCAATCCATGGTTGGTTGATTTTGCAGATATGGAACCTATGGACAAGAAGAATCACCAGTAGTTTACAGGTCCTGTTGTGGTAGCCACAGCCATCAGGATCCCAACAGGAATACAGAGCCCAGGCCACGTGGTCCCACAGTGGATGATGGAGAAGGTGATGCAGCTCAGAGATCAGGAACTGCTACTTCCCTAGGGTTGCAAGGACAAAGGATGAGAAGGGCTGGAGCCATGGAGGAAACACGGACATTGGCAGGAGGCAGCACCTAAAGCAGAGAGGGCTGGTGGGGAAGTTACCCAGGCTTCTCCCTCCCAAGCGCCCGTGCCTCCCATAGGCTGAACCTACCAAGAGTCCAGAGTGCAGGGGAGCCTAGGAAATGTAGTCCACAGAGGGCAGCCCTGGCTGCTCACAGACGAGCAGGGAAGTGGCAGGCTGCATTGCCTTAGCCGTCCACCCAGGATGGAAAGTCTCCCCCATGCCCACCGGAAGGGATTGCCTCTCTGACTTCTCTGAGTCTTTTCTGATCCATACAGCAATGGAAGGGAAGAGGCACAAGGGAGAAGGCTCTGCCACCCTGTCCCCAACAAGAGAGGAGAGCGGGAGAGTGACCACAGGTGGCAAAATAACATGATCTGGGGAACCCCAACAATTAACCCACCCTGCACTGCAATATGTTTTAAGATTTATTTATTTGAAAGGCAGGGTAGGGGTAGGAAAGAGAGGGAGAGAGAGAGAAATAAAGAGAGCGCTTCCATCCACTGCTTCACTCCCCCAGAAGGCCATAATAGCCAGGACTGGGCCACGCCAAAGCAGGGATCATGGGACTCCATTCGGGTCTCCTACACGGGTGGTGGGGACCCAAGTACTTGGGCCATGATCTTCTGCCTCCCCAGGTGCCTTAGCAAGGAGCTGGATCAGAAGTAGAGCCACCAGGACTTGAGGCTACGTTCCCATGAGGGATGCCAGCATTGCACGTAGTGGCTCAGCCTGCTGTGCCACACTGCTGGCCCCAGCATCACAATTCCTGAGTGGCCCTGCGAGCCAGGGCTAGGACGCAAGCTCCTTGTCACCAGGAGTGAGCCATCCGCACCTCTGGGTTGATCAAGCACCTCCTGGTCTTGGCATGAAACCCCACGCTTGATGTGCATCGTGTCATTTCATCCTCTTAACAAACACCAAGGGCTCCCACGAAACCAGAACAAGAGTCCCCAGGTGTCCTCCCACAACTGAATGAAGTCAAAGGCCCGAAACCGAAAGACAAGAGCATCCCAGAAGGTCTGAGCAGGCCGTGTGGCTGCTTGAGACCAAGTGAGACTTTCAGACGTAACTCCCCACAAAGGGATGGAGGAAAAAAATTAACCTGCCGTGTTCTATGTAGTGAGTTACATGGCATCATTATGCATGCTGTCCTTCAATGTGTATGGGGATTCAGCATCGCCAGCGTTTCATGAGATGTCCCGGGAAGACGTGTAAGATCCGAGAGGTAGAGCTTCGGCAGCACATGTACTAAACTTGGAACAGCACAGAGAGGTGGAGTGACCTGTCCAGGGCCACACACCCTGTCCGTGAGGCACAGCTCTCTGATGGAGTGGTCACTAGTGGGTGTGGATGTTCGGATGGTGGCCCCAGCTGGGGGAGACACAGGTGTGTGGCACCAGCACTACAATCGGGTCCTCACCAGATGGACATGGCCTGTTGAAGGCATGGAGTCAGCAGACACCAGCCAGTGTACGGTAGACTGTCAGATGTCCTGAACCAGGAAGTACAGCGTCATCATGCAGCTCTCCAACCTGGCCCCAGGCCTAGGTGGTCCCAGAGAGGCTGGGTGACTTGTCCAGGGTCACACAACTGGTTAGAAGGGAGCCACACAAGGAGCCACACGCCACCACTGTGTGCGGCTGTGGTGGGGTTCCACGTCCCGCTTCCTCGCTCCTTCTCTATACTGCCCCTTTGCCACGACAGAGTTTCGCTTGTTCAAATCCAGAGGGCAGAATGGGTGGGGTTTGGTTTTTCATACCCTCTTTCACAGGTTACAGGCAAGATCGTCCTCTTGAACCGAAAGTTGAAGGAGGTTTGGTTTAAGACATACGGCTGTCTCCTTCTTCCCCACCCCAAATACGTGTGCCACAAAAATAACATCAAACCTAACCTAACAGCATAAAACAGTCGTTCGGCAGGATGGAAGCTGCGAGTCTCCCGTTCCCGGCTGGGCAGGTTACAGAAAAAGCAACCAAGACTTGATGGCTCCACAGGGAAAGGGCAGCTACAGCTCAAGGCTTCCCAGGGCAGGCAAAGCCGAAGGCAGGAGAACCGGCCTTAGGTCAGGTCGACAGCCACAACCTGCAGAGACTTTAGGCCTCTCCCTCCCTCCCTCCCTCCCTCCCTCCCTCCCGCTCGCTCTCTCTCTCTCTCTCTCTCTCTCCCTCTCTCTCAGGTTTATTTATTGATTTGAAAGGCAGAATGACAGAGAGACAGGGAGAGCCAGAAATCTTCCATTTATTGATTTACTCCCCAACTGCAGTGGGGCCAGGCCAAAGCTAAGCCAGAAGTCTGGAACTCTATCCGGGTCTCCCACACAGGTGGCAGGGACCCAAGCACTTGGGCCATCTTCTGGTGCTTCCCCAAGTGCATTAGCAGGGAGCTGGATCAGAGGGAGAGCAGCCGGGATTCGAACCAGCACGCATACGAGCAGCCAGTGTAGCAGGTGGCGGCTTAACCCACTGCCCCAGAGCACCTGCCCCTGACTCCAAGTTTTATCCACGTCTTCCATCAAGGAGCCAGTGAGTGCACATCTTCTGGTTTCCGACAGGCTGTTCTGGGTTGTGGGATGGTGCGGGGGGAAGGGATTGTTGGCGTCTAGCTGAACTCGTGTACGAGGGGGGCCAGCAGTGCTGGCATCTGGGACTCTTGCTCACGGGTGATGGGCAGCAGGGAGTAGGCGGCTCTCTCTGTCCCATTCAAAGAGGGATGGACACTCTAGGCGAAAGCTCAGCTCCTTCTGAGGGCAAGGATGGTGTATGTGAGAGCCTTTGTGGAGTTACTACTTCAAAATCCAGCGGTTAAAACAGCAACCGCTTCCTTAGCTGGTGATTCTTCACGTTAGCAACTGGAGATCAGCTCAGCTGGGTGATTCTCTGGATCCCCGCTGGGCCCCCTCACACATCTGCGGCCAGCTGCTGGGTTTGCTGGGCCTGGCAAGCACTACCAATCAGAGCATCTTCTCAGTACATTGCTGTCCCTGTGGGAAAACAAACACAGATATCACCTCCAATATAGTAAGTAAGACAGACAGGCACCCGGTGAAAATGGTAACACATCAGATGTGATGATTTCAGTGTGGGAAGCAAGCGAGAGCCTGGAAGCTTTGAGGAAAATGGAACTCAGGGTTCCCAGGGGAGCAGAAACCATGGAAGCCATCGTGGAGGAGGGGGTCTTTTTAGGTGGGGCTTGAAGGAAAAAGAAAGATTGACACAGCCAGAGGTGAGGCTGCAGCCTGAGGCAAGTGCACAGGCAAAGGGGAGAGAGAAGAGAGAGCAAGAGAGCGAGAACCTGGCAGGAGGGGCTCAGTCTGCAGGGTTTGCATTACTATTGGTTTGGCTTCCCGAAATGCAATGGCTTAGACAGGTCTGTTTCCGTCTCTCCCCATGAGCGATCTTGGGGAGTCAATGGCCCACCACAGCCACGGGCACTCTGCCCTCTGCCCAGCCCTTCACCTCAGCACCCTTATTCCAGAATCTCCGAGAACAGGTGCATGATCTTCTTCATCTTTCTCTCCCCTTCTTGGGTGCAGCAGGCCAGCCCACAGCCCCAGACTAGGCACCCAGTTCCCCACTCACCACCGGCTGTGCAAGCTTGAACCCGTTGCTCAATGCTTCTGAATTCTGGGTTGCAACGTGCTCAACTGGAGCAGAGAAATCACTGGGCTACATGGATTCAACACGGTGCAGAGCTGGGCACGGGGGCTGAGCCGAGGGGGGCACTCAGGGGACTCTGTATGTGTGGGGTGTGTGTGTGTGTGTGATGAGAAAGAGAGGGAGAGATTCTTCCCAGGCCCTGGCCAAAGTCCCTCCTGGCCTCCATCTTCCTGCTCTAAGAAGCGCCATCTCTCTTGCCCAGGCTTGGGTGGCCGCGGTGGGGAGGGGCCATGCGGAGTTTGGTTCTGTGTGGGCAGCTGTGCTGATCCTTGATCTCTTCGGAACAGCTCTGCCACAGCAGCCACTCGAATAAAGGGTCCGTGGGTACCTGCCCCAGCCCCCAGCTTTGTCCGCCCTTGCCCACACCCCCTGGAGGGGAGGGGGTTTCTGTCTCTTTGGGAAACAGTGTCCACCCCTCCAGGATGTAGCTGGGGAGGGGTGAGGGCAGGAAGTCCGTGGGGTCAGTGACCCAAGCAAATATTTGGCCAGTCGATACTCCAGGCCAACCTTCAGTACCCATCCCAGGGTCACCAGGAAGTGGCTTCCTACCTCCCCTCCCTGCAGCCTTCAGAGAGGGGCCTCTTCTGGCTGGGGCCAGGGGTCTACCTGCTTTCTTAGCTCCCTGCCTTGCCCGGCTAGCCCCAGGCTGTCTTATGACACAGCATGTGTCTGCCCCAGAGTGCATGTCCAGGAGCGGTCAGCATCCCACCAGGGAGCCCCTCGCTCTGGGCTGTCAGCCGTTCCCTCTCTCTGTCCCTCCGACCACCCTGGGCGCACCTCCCTGGCCCTGTCCAGCTGATGGAGACATCCCCCTCCCAAGCTGCTATGGGAGAGAGCCTTGGAGGGAAGTCAGGAGCTCACCCCATCCCCATTGAGGCTGCAAGAGAGGCCTGGAGCTTTCTCAGACAGCCGCTCCGTTGCCCAGAGCCAAGAGCAAAGCAGCACCTCTCAGAGTGCTTTGTTCCATTTGCTGGGAGGCTAAAAATACCCTGGCACTGCCAAAGGCAGTCCTTGAGAGCCCTGGGGAGCCGGCAGCAGGGCACAGTTGTATCCTAGCACCTGGCACTATTAACAGAGCAGGCAGAATGAGCCAACACCTGGGCACCTCCAGGGTCCTGTGTCCTCAGGACCCTGCCTTCTGTCCATTCCTGCTGCACACTGGTTGTGCCTTCACCCTGCCCCAGCCTGGTCCCTCCCTCTTTGTCCAGGCTGCACCATCTCCGCCCCTGGCTGCAGCCTGGGATGCCCGTGTGGCTTGCACTTGCCCAGATGTCGAAGGGGCAGTTCTTCTACAAAACGTGGAGGAAGCTCCCAGTTCCTCTAGAAAACTAGGATGATCCCTGAGCCAGCCACAGCCCAGGGGCTTAAACTCAAGACACTTGCATTGGCATCCCACTTCCATTAGCCCGAAACTTCAGGACCTCACGTCTATTCAAGAATCTGCTGAAAATGATGGGGTCAGGAAAAAAAAAAAACAAGGTTTATAACTAACCAAGCAGTTTTAGATAAGTTATGAACCTCGCAAACCCCATACACACACACACACACACACACACACACACACACATGCACCCCTCCACGTTAGGGACCCTTTGTTGTCTGGATGCCAGGTGCCGAGCCAGCCCTGGGATGGAAAGATGAGTAAGGGGGGATGGAGGACAGCCATGCAAATCAAATAAACACTACCCAATGCCATGCAGAGAGGCAGAATTGCAGAGGGAAGAGGGGGCAGAGACACAGAGAGAGAGAGCTCTTCCATCAGCTGGTTCACTCCCCAGATGACTGCAACAGCTGGGACTGGGCCAGGCCAAAGCCAGGAACCTGGAGCCCCACCCATCCTGCCACGTGGGTGCAGGGGTCCAAGCACTTGGACCATCTTCCACTGCTTTCCCAGGCGTCTTAGCAGGGAACTGGATGGGAAGTGGAGCAGCTGGGACTCGAACCAGCATTCATATGGGATGTCAGGGATGCAGACAGGGGCTTAATCTGCTGCATGGTGATGCCTGCATGGTGAGAAAGGACGAAGGGAGACAGGTCGCAGATGCAGGAGGGGCTGCAGGAAATTCTGGGATGGAAAGCGGTTGTGGGCCTGAGAGTGTGGGCTCAGTGAGGTCACCCTGGGTCCAGGACCACCCGATCCGTGGAGGCTCTGCTCCACAGCACAGCACCCAAGGTGGGGGAGGTCAGGGAGCGGGGCAAGAACCTGTAGAGAATCCCAGACGCTAGATTCACTCTGCTTGCTCCTGTACACGGGTAACCATGAGAAAGCTTAGTTTATAAATTGAGCACAGGAAGAGATAAACCACATAGCTAATAATGACACAGAACAACTGTAACAGGGTGCTATTGCCAGCATCACTACTCTTGTGCGTGGGGCCGTGGTTGAATAAAATCAGAGCTCCCGGAACACAAGCACAGCGATATGGTGGCAGTGCGTCTGCTGCTGACCCAGACGGCTACTGGGTGACCAACAGCCCCTGAGGCAGGTGACAGCCACGGTGGAGAGATGCTGGACAAAGGAACAATTCATAGCTCAGGCACGATGGAGTGGACAGCAGCAGATTTCTTCGCACTGCTCGGAACAGCGTGCACTTTAAGACCGGGACTTTTTTTCTTTCTGGAATTTTCCACTTAACATTTTCAGGCCGCGGTTGACCATGGGTAACTGAAACCTCAGTAGGAGACATAGCTTTGCCCCAGCCCTCCAGGCAGGCAGGCATGGGAGAAGCAGAAGAGGAGACTTGGCTCCAGGGTACCTATGGGTCCCTTGGAACTGCCCCAACCTTGGACTTGTCCTAGATGCTCTGAGAAGCTTTGCAAGGGGATGCTCAGAAACAGGAAACTCCAAGGTCTTCTGATTGCAGCTGGAGGGCACCCCAGTTCTGAACCTCTCCCCCCGGGATTGTAACCATCGTAGCTTGTGGCAGACGGCATTTTCCCAATACAGTCATAACACAGAATTTCCCATGCCTCTTCCCCACCATATTTCCCATCCCCAGACAGCCTCTGACACACCTCTGGTGGGAGGCGGGGCCTCTGTGTCCCTTCACCTTGCACCTGGGCAGGTGCACCTTGCACCGCCCATCTCAGCTGGTAGAGTTCAGCTGGACCTCATGGTTGCAGAAGGCTGGGCAGCTTCCTTGGGTTTGTCTCTCCTTGGGCCTGTGGCTTGGAAGCTCTGAGCCACCATGTAATGAATCTGATTGTGCTAGAGCCCACCGGCCTCGAGCGGCAGCCCAGGCCCAGCCCCCCGCCTCGGCTGAGCTTCCAGCTAGCACATTGGCCATGACCTGCCTCCTTCTCTGGGGATTTCAAAAGGCCCTGCCCTCTCGCCCCTGCTATGTGTTCCATGGGAAGGTGGCTTTTACTCCAATGCACACCCCACCCAGAGTAAGGGACAAACAAGCAGGCCCTGAGCAGAGTGTCCACCCTGAGCAAGCCGCCTGTCCAACGCCCCTCTCCCTGCCCACCTACTCCAGGAAATATGGAAAATCCAGAGATCATCCCAGGCCAGCTGCACTCCAGGAAGAAACTGGGCAGGCTGCCTAGAATGACACAGAGTGGACTTTGGGCTGATTGCCCAAGCCAGACTAACACCCCCACCTTCTTAGAAAGGACACTGTTTCCGGAACCAAGGCCACAGACTGTCACGAAAGCCAGGTGTTGGCAGAGCAGGACAGACAAGCTGGGAGGGGCCCTTGGGTCACACAAGGCACAGCCCTGGAGCCTCTCCCATCTCATCGGCCCGGGGAGAAGGGACGCCCTTGTGTAGAGGGCCATCATCCTCAGTCTTGTAGGAGCAGCTGCTCCTGGGAGTGGACCTGCCAGGCACCAGGGCCGCACTGTCCTCACTCCAACCTTCAGCAGTGAGCAGGTCCAGGGGCCCGGGAGAGCCTCACCACCAGATGGGTCATGAACAGCGGCTCCATACTCCACACTCGGCAAGGACATGTAACCTGCACCCCCGGCACCTTTGAGATAGGGTTTGATCTGTTATTTAAAGTGCTTTACTCTGTCACCCAGTCTTTCCTTTTAAGATTTATTTATTTGAAAGGCAGTTACAGAGAGGCAGAGGGAGAGAGAGAGAGAGAGAGGAGAGGTTCTTCCATCCACTGGTTCACTCTCCAAGTAGTTGCAATGGCAGGAGCTGCGCCAACCCAGAGCCAGGAGTCAGGAGCTTCTTCCGGGTCTTCCCACGTGAATGCAGGGGCCCAAGGACTTGGGCCATCTTCTATAGGTTTTCAAGGCCATAGCAGAGAGCTGGATCAGAAATGGAGCAGCCAGGACCCAAACCGGCACCCCTATGGGATGCCAGCACTATAGGCGGCAGCTTTACCCACTACACCACAGCACCAGCCCCTAACCATTCTTTCAATAAATGTTTATTGAGCACCTACTATGTGCCAAGCACATAAAAAACCCACTGTCTATTCTCACGCAGTCTTTCTGGAGCAGCGACCATTCTGCTTGCTCCCCAGCACAGCAGTGGCTCCGGTGGGAACCGATTTGCCTGTGAACACACAGCACAGAGATGTCTCCTGGGATTGGAGGATGCACCAGGTGCCAGGCACACAGGACCAAAATATGGTCACCACCATGGTAGCTATACCTTCTGCAGCCCCATGCAGCAGAGGCCCAAGGAAACCCAGATACAAAACTCTGACTTCTCCACAAAAGGAGAGCAACAGGGTGGGATGTGTTGAGAATCAAAACCACCTGGGCAGGACCGGTGCTGTGGCGCAGCAGGTTAAAGCCCTGGCCTGAAGTGCCAGCATCCCATATGGGTGCCAGTTCCAGTCCTAGCTGCTCCTCTTCAGATTCAGCTCTCTGCTGTGGCCTGGGATAGTAGTGGAAGATGGCCCGAGTTCCTGGGTCCCTGCGCTCACGTGGGAGACCCAGAGGAGGCTCCTGGCTTCCGATCGGCGCAGCTCTGGCCGTTGTGGCCAGCTGGGAGTGAACCAGTGAAGGGAAGACCTCTCTCTCTGTCTCTACCTCTCTCTGTAACTCTGTCTTTAAAAATAAATAAAAAATAGGCCAACACTGCGGCTCAATAGGCTAATCCTCCGCCTTTGTGCGCCAGCAGCCCAGGTTCTAGTCCTGGTCGGGGCGTCAGATTCTGTCCCGGTTGCCCCTCTTCCAGGCCAGCTCTCTGCTGTGGCCAGGGAGTGCAGTGGAGGATGGCCCAAGTACTTGGGCCCTGCACCCCATGGGAGACCAGGAGAAGCACCTGGCTCCTGCCATCGGATCAGCAGTGCACTGGCCGCAGCACGCTGGCCGCAGTGGCCATTGGAGGGTAAACCAATGGCAAAGGAAGACCTTTCTTTCTTTCTTTTTTTTTTTTTCTTTTTTTTTTTTTTTTTTTGACAGGCAGAGTGGACAGTGAGAGAAAGAGAGACAGAGAGAAAGGTCTTCCTTTTGCTGTTGGTTCACCCTCCAATGGCCACCGCGGCCGGCGCACTGCGCTGATCCGATGGCAGGAGCCAGGTACTTCTCCTGGTCTCCCATGGGGTGCAGGGCCCAAGGACTTGGGCCATCCTCCACTGCACTCCCTGGCCACAGCAGAGAGCTGGCCTGGAAGAGGAGCAACCGGGACAGAATCCGGCGCCCCGACCGGGACTAGAACCCGGTGTGCCGGCGCCACAAAGCGGAGGATTAGCCTAGTGAGCCGCGGCACCGGCCCCAGGAAGACCTTTCTCTCTGTCTCTCTCACTGTCCACTCTGCCTGTCAAAAAAAAAAAAAAAAAACACCTGGGGGAAGGTAAGTCAAGGTGCCCATGGGGCCATGGAGGCTGCCACATTGTCCTTTCCATGGTTAAGAACCCTGGCTCTAAGGTCTGACCGCCTGGGTGTGCAGCCTTCTTCGACTATTTTCTGGCTGTGTGATCTCAGATAAGTTCCTTGACCTCTCTGAGCCTGCAGAGCTGAATCAATAAATCAGAGAAAACCATGACTAGTCCTTGGTATCATTAAAGTCAGCAGGGACAATGCATGCACGGCTCTGAGCACAGAGACCAGCACATTGCAACCGCATGTTATGGGATTTCTGTTATTATTTTACTATAAATCATAAATAAAATAACAAACATCTCACCATGCTTCGTGAGTTGAAAAGTGGTGCTCCATACACATTTTCACAAATACATCCCAAACTGGAGACAAAAGGGCTGGAAAACTAATGAGAATTTTCTTCTCACTCCATGTTGGCAAACAAGAGTGATTTATTTATTTGAAAGGCAGAGAGAGAGAGAGAGGGAGAGAGTCAGAGACAGTCCCCATCTGCTGGACAACTCCCCCATAACAGACAGGAATGGGCTCAGATTAAGCCTGCAGCTGGGAACTCCACCCAGGTCTCCCACAAGGTGTGGCAAGACCCCAGTCACTTGGCTCCCAGGGTCTGCATTGGCAGGCACAAAGGCAGGAGCTGGGGCCGGGAACTGAACCCAGGTACTCTGATGTGTCTAAATCCTCCATAAGGATCTTCTAAAGACATATGGGAAGGGGCAGGCATTTGGTGCAGCAGTTAAGATGCCACTTGGGATGCAAGCCTCTCCCATCAGAGTGCCACTTCCTTTCTAATCCAGCTTCCTGCTAATGCACACCCTGGAAGTAGCAGGTGACGACTCAAGTACTTGGACCCCTGCCACCCAGATGGGAGACCAGATGGAGTTCCTGGGCTCCTGGCTTTTGCCTTTGCCCAACTCCCACTGCCCCACTGTTATGGGCAGTTGGGGAATGAACCAGTGGATGCAAAAGCACTCTCTCTCTCATCCCCTTTCAAAAATAAAAATAAAATTAAGACATCTCAAATAGAAGCCAGTTTCATGGGTGTTTGGGTCCATCTAGGCAGCTCGGTGTGATTACCCTGTTCTCAGGTTTGGCTGGTTTCCAGCTGCGGTGTTTTTCTCATTGATCAGAAAGAAATCCCCAAGGTCTGGCAAAGGAAGCTTTTAATTGCTCGAGATGGACCAATTTTGGCTTAGCTGCTCAAGCATATAATTGAGAGAGAGAGAGAGAGAGGGAGGGAGATATCACTTTGACACGGACAGTCAGATGCCCCCCTTCCTGAGCAGAACCCCACCAATCTGACTCCCACAAGCTCTGGGGTCAGAGAACCCACAACAGTCACTTCTTTTCCCTGATCTTTATCAAAATCATGAGAGCGATCGTAATCACTATTCATTATCATATATGCCTGCTGCAGGTTGGCTTTCTTAAGAGCAGACTGGCACAGGGATCTGAATCCATCCACTTTCTATAGAGGGAGACTTGGCAGTGCCAGCAGGGCAGGCAGAGAACAGAGGGCAGCCAGGGAGGAGTGCAGTGTGGAGCAAGAGACTACCGGGGCCACTGGAGCCACACGGCTGCCCCTAAGGAAATTGGGAAGCCAGTGCGGACCACACAGTTCATGGAAAACAAGTATTATGAAAAACTATGCAAGGATTTCATTTTTTTTTTTTTGCACCAAGATAAATTTAGCCTTTAATTCTATTTTTCCATAAAGAGTTCAGCATCTCCTTATCCTGGAATGAGGGAGCTGTGGAGTTTCCTTTCTTCTTTCTTTCTTTCTTTCTCTGCTTCTTTCTTGAGTAGCAGACAGAGAGAGACTGCTTCACTCCCCAAATGTCCGGGACCCAGGAACGCAATCCAAGTCTCCACGGGCCATCACCACTGCCTCCCAGGCTGCACATTAGCAGGAATCTGGAGTCAAGAACTGAGCCAGGACACCAACCCAGGCGCTCTGATCTGGGATGCTGGCGCCCCAAGCAGTGGCTTAGGCTCTGAGCCCACGGCTGTCCCAGGGCTGCAGAATGGAAATCCCAAGCCCGTCAGTCGTTGGTTGGGGATGTGCGTGGGGTGCACAACGCCAGCGCCCTGGGACTTGTGGCCATCGCCAGTGTAGAAGCTCTGGGGCAGAGTTACAAGCTCAAGCAGTTGGGGGTGTCAAGACTTCCAAAAAAGCATCCACAGCATCTGCTGTGGCACATCTAAGACACCCCAAAATGTGATCGCTCCCCACTCAAAACATCCCTGCTCGAGTATATAACCTTTTTGCAAAGTGGATGAAAGAGTTAAATATGTGTCTAAAACGTTTCCAGTCTTTCTTACCAGACAGGCTTCTGGACACACATTATGGGAAACAACGAATTAACGCAGGAAAGCTGCATTCTTTGCCCTTATTCCGTGACTCAATTTCATTCCAACTCTTCCAATCCATGCTTGCTCTCAGGGTCTCCGTCTTTGTCGTTGAAGCCACCTTTTGAGTCCTCTGGAGTCTCCTGGACACGTTGTCTTCCCTCCCCCTTCCCGCTCTTGGCCACCCAGCATTTTTGGAATCTGCAGGATGCTTTCGCTGGAATTTTTATTCCAAGCCTGGAGCACCTATTTGCATAACATTAGGGCAGCTGGCTGTTCCTTTCAGCCGGGAGGTGCCGGTGCTGGCTCCCACAATGCCACACGGAGGGTCTGACTTTCCTAAGCGTCCTTAGGAGACTCACACTCCCAGGGCAACGCTGACTGATGCCATGCTTTTGGGAAACGGGTTCGAATCATCTGGGTTCAGTCACCCAGCCTCAAGTCCTTTTGTGCTGCTGTAATGAAATACCACAGCCCGGGCAATTCATAAGGATCAGAAAATCATTTCTCACAAAGCAAGGTGTCCAAGATCAAGGTGCTGGTGGGTTCAGGGTGTGGAGAAGGCCTGGTCCCTGCCTTCTGAGGACGCTGCCTCCTTACACGGCAGAGGGCAGAAAGGCAACTGAGCTGGGCTGGCTGGACTAAGCCCTCCTACAGGGGTGAGAAGGCCCCTCCTGCCAGCGCTCCCAGAGTGGGGATTTGGCTTCCACACTGTTAAACCACAGCACCTCCTTCTAAGCAATGCCTTCAGGATGCCTCAGCAGATGGGCAAGAGGACCCCTGTTGGAGGTTCTTGAAGATGACACGTCTCACCCAAACAGCACCCGGCTGTTCAGAACAAGATGGGTAATGAGGCCAGCATTGTGGCACAGGGGCTAAGCCACCTCCTGTGATGCCAGCATCCCATATGGGCGCCGGTTCGGGTCCTGGTTGCTCCTCCACTGCAAATCCAACTCCCTGCTAATGAGCCTGGGAAATCAGAGAAAGATGGCCCAAGAGCTTGGGCCCCTGCACCCATGTGGGAGACCCGATGAAACTTCTGGCTTCAGTCTGCACAGCCTAAGCCACTGCAGCCATCTGGGGCATAAACCAGTGGATGGAAGATATTTTTCTGTCTGTCCCTCTCTGTCTGGAACTCTGCGTATCAAATGAATAAGTAAACCTTAAAAAAAAAAAAAAAAAAAAAAAAAAAAAAAAAGAAGAAGAAGAAGAAGACGACGACATAGGGCGGCGCTGCGGCTCACTAGGCTAATCCTCCGCCTCGCAGCACTGGCACACTGGGTTCTAGTCCCGGTCGGGGCACCGGATTCTGTCCCGGTTGCCCCTCTTCCAGGCCAGCTCTCTGCTGTGGCCCGGGAGTGCAGTGGAGGATGGCCCAGGTGCTTGGGCCCTGCACCCCATGGGAGACCAGGATAAGCGCGCCTGCCACGGTGGCCATTGGAGGGTGAACCAACGGCAAAAAGGAAGACCTTTCTCTCTGTCTCTCTCTCTCACTGTCCACTCTGCCTGTAAAAAAAAAAAAAAAAGAAGAAGAAGAAGAAGAAGAAGAAGAAGAAGAAGAAGAAGAAGAAGAAGAAGAAGAAGAAGACAGGCAAGAGCAACCTGCAACAAAAGCCGTGTGATGTCACAGCCCCAGGATGTGGATTCTCTCATCATTCCCATTTTACTAATGGAGAAACTGAGTCCCCAAGAGGCTCCAGGAGCAGAGTGATGGTGGGGCATGCACCTCGTCCCCCAGGGAGGGAGGGCAGTGCCCACGGGTGTAGCTGGTCCATTGGGAGGGGCCGCCAGGACAGAGAAGAGCAAGTCCCCTGCACAGGGGACAGACAGCCGGGACACCCGGCTCCCTCCTCACCTTTCTGAAGCACCTGTGCTGACCACAAGGACCTCCCGCTGCAGAGGAGGCCATGTGCTTTACCTTCACCCCCACGGCACACCGCCATACGTGCAGGCTGGGGGCCAATAAGTGTGGGACCTTGCTGTCCCCAAGGTGAGCAGAGTCACCCTGGGTCCCAGCTGCAGTCTCCCTGCCTTGTGGAAATGAGGGTATGGGAGGGAGAGAACGAAGAAACAGGAGAGGGAGAATGGAGTTCAACCACCCAGCACAGAGACGGCAAAGGGCCTGTGACAGGGGACGTGTTGGAGCTGCGGGCTAGGCATCCCCTGGTCCAAGCTGATGGCACCCCAGCCTTTGGGTCTCCAGAGGCTGCTGGAAGGCTGCCCTTGGCCTGGCGCTCGCCCCTCTTCACAGCTGCGCCTTGCACAGGATTCGCACGGGCAAGGTTTCGGTTCTGCAAGCGGCCGCTCAGGAAACGCTGCCTGCCAGCTCTCTGCGGCCACGTCAGCAGAACACAGAGGGCTGATGCCAGGGAAACTGGGAAGCAGCGGAGAAACCAGACGCCACTCAGGACGCTCTGGCCTCAGTCAGCCAATGGCCATTCCCTCCCACCAGCGACAACAACCAGAGCCGGGTAAGTGGGTGGGCCCCGTTTCAGGAGCGTTTATTCGACAATCTCCAGACCACACCGCGAGACCGTGACCATCTTCCAGGCCACACGGCACCTTCCAGCTCCTGCAGTCCGGAGTCTCCGGGCATGAGGTGAGAGGTGCCCCAGGCGGCGGCTGCTGCGTGCGATCCTATCCGGCTTGCACATCGTCTAGTTCTGTATGTTCCCCCGGCATCCTGTTCGGAGCCTGCGCAAGGTCCGAAATGACCCACTCCTTACTGTATGTGGCAGCAGGCCACTTAGAAGACCGAGACCACTGCACAGCTGCGCCCCCTGTGTGCATCTTGGTGGGACAGCCCCGGCACGCTGTTCCAGGAGGCAAGAGAAGGGTATTCACAGAGCTCTGCACAGACACCTGGACAGTCCCACCCAGAGTCTCCATCTTGAGCCGGAGCTGGAAACACTCGGGGACCTCATAGCACCCATTCTGGGCTGGTGACGGAGGTGGTTGGCCAGAGGTCAGCAGCAGCAATGTCCAGCCAGGGCAACATTCAGAGAGGGTTTCTGAACCAGCCCAGCCCTGTGGCATCTCTGCCTGTAGTCCCTGCCCACGAAGTGTCCATGGCCTTCATCCATGTCCCAAGCCCACATCTTTGGACTTTCTGTAGCTTCTGCAAGACGACCGGTAATCTCCCAGCAGGTTCTTTTTTAATATGAGCTACGGTTGATTTCTGTTGCTTGCTCCCCAAAACATTGACTGTTAGAATGTGCAAAACCTTTATTTTCTTAAGATTTGAGTGAAATAATTGGGGCCTGTGCTGTGGTCCAGGGGGTTGTCACTGCTTGTGACAGTGGCATCCCGTATGAGTGCCAGTTCCCAGTCCCAGCTGCTCCACTTTCTTTTTTATTTTTTTTAAAGATTTATTTTATCTATTTGAAAGCCAGAGTTACAGAGAGAGGTAGAGACATAGGGAGAGAAGGAGAGGCAGAGAGAGAGGTCTTCCATTCACTGGTTCACTCCCCAATTGGCCGCCACAGCCGGAGCTGCACTGATCCGAAGCCAGGAGCCAGGAGCTTCCTCCAGGTCTCCCATGGGGGTGCAGGGGCCCAAGGACTTGAGCCATTTTCTACTGTTTTCCCAGGCCATAGCAGGGAGCTGGATGGGAAGAGGAGCAGCCGTGACTAGAACTGGCACCCATATGGAATGCTGGCACTTCAGGCCAGGGTGTTAACCCACTGCGCCACAGCGCCAGCCCTGCCAGCTGTTCCACTGTCAATACAGCTCCCTGCTAATGCGCCTGGGAAAGCAGCAAAAGGTGTCCCAAGGGCTTGAGTCTTTGCCACCCATGTGGGAGACCAGGATGGAACTCTTGGCTCCTGGCTTCAGCCTGGCCCAGCCCTGGCCATTGAGGCCATTTGGGGAGTGAACCAGAGAATGGAAGATCTCTCTCCCTGTCCATCTCTTCCTCTCTTGCTGCAATTCTGCCTTTCAAATAAATAAAGTCTTAGGGAAAAAAAGAGTGAAATAATAACACTACAGAAAAATTTCAGGGGGAAGGCAGAATTAGGACCCTTATAAAAATATAACTATTTTATTTAATTCATAAATTAATCAGAGAACTAGTCAAGATGTTCTAATAGTGCACAGGAGAATTCCAAGAACCAAACGTAAATGAAGGTACTTCAAAAAGTTTTTGGAAAAGTAGAATTGAAAGCTTATTTTGGCATAAAAGGACTTTGAAATCCAAGCATAGTATTTTCATAAAATTAAATTTTCATGAATTTTTGAAGGTCTCTCATATGAAAGAATTTTTTAAAAAAACAATTGCATCAAAATCAATGTATCTTTTCTTTCCATTTTCCACAAACTTCAAAACTTATATTTATTCAAGAGACAGACAGTGAGGCTGGACTATGCTGAAGCCAGCAAGCAGGACCTGCATCCTGGTCTCCCATATGGTGACAGAGACCCAGTGACTTCATCCATCACTGCAGCCTCCCAGGGTCTGCACCAACAGAAAGCTGGAATCAGGAGTCAAAGGCAGGAATTGAACCCATGCCCCACGATACATGATATAGGGTCTAAACCGACATCTTAAACACTAGGTCAAGCATCTATGCCTCCATGGACTCTTTGAGAAACCTTCCTAGATCAGCGGAATGCCAAAACCAATTTATACCAGATGCAGAAACACCTGACCCACAAAGCGATAATCAATTGCATTCCACTGGACACAGTCCATTTGCATTATCTGAACACGAATATTAGCATCATGATCATTTTTCTATGATGGAATTGTAACACAGTTCAAATACATAGAAAGGTAGAGATGACCCAGAGAGTGACCTAGACTGGACATCAGTGACCATTTTATTTGTTGTGCCCATTCGAAAGCCTTTCACTAACTTTTCACGGCAATATTAGGGGAGATGAGGGACTGGCACTGTGGTGTAGTAGGCTAAGCCCCTGCCTGTGGCACCGGCATCCCATATGGGGCTGGTTTGTGTCCCGGCTGCTCCAGCTCTCTGCTAATGGCCTGGAAAAGCAGTGGAAAATGGCCCAAGTCCTTGGGCCCCTGCACCCACATGGGAGACCCAGAAGAAACTCCTGGCTCCTGGCTTCGGATTGCCGCAGCTCTGGCTATTGCAGCCAACTGGGGAGTGAACCAGCAGATGGAAGACCTCTCTGTCTCTGTCTCTGTCTCTCTCTCTCTCAAATAAATAAATAAATATTTTTTTAAAATATTAGGGGAGGTGAGCAGATGGATGAAAGGGACAGTAAAAGCTACACTCAGAGGATCCCTTGGCAGAGACGGAGGTTGTCTGGATTTTCAGGGCTGACGTGGGGGGTGGGCGTGCACAGAAGTGGGGAGGCAGCAGGAGCCTGGTCATTCTGCTGGCAGAGTGAGCCTGTCTGCCCTGAAAGGCAGATTCGTGAAGGAAGGGGGGGCGGGGCCGGAACACCCTCATGGCTTGTGATTGTGGCTCTCAGCTTAACACCTTGGGAGAAAGAGGTAAGAGAAGAAAGTAAAGGCAGTGTAAAGAGAGACAGGTGAAACGGGTGCTGGGGGCTGCAGGTCCTCCACTGGCTCCTGGTAGACAGTTTGGGGGTCCCTTCCTCCCGGCCCCTCCCCTGGCTGGGATGAAGAGACAGCCAGATGACCCCACCCCTCATAAGAGGGGAACAGAGTCTGAACTCACAAGGATCCAGCCATGGTCAGGCGGTATTGACCCTGGAGTGGGAAGAGAACAGAGAATGGGTCTCCTGTTGTTACCATGGCAATGTGGAGGCTGTTGCACGCTGGGTTTAGGGGAGCAACAGCTCAGGGCGTTGAGCAGAGGCGTTCTGCAGGGAGGTCAGGGCCCCAGGGTGCCTGGAAAGCCCCACTGCCAGGAGATTGTGCAGCAGTGTCACCTGAAATTAGGTTTCCTACAGGGAACCCCTGGTCCTCAAGTTCACAAGAACGGGCGCTCTGCTTCTTGTCCTTAAACCGGCCACCATGTGAATGGGCGCTCTACTTGTCACCCTTAAACAGGCTACCAGGAGTATGATGGACTTGGAGTCCTGGTCTTCCCTACTCTGCCTACATTTTAGGCAAGGACATAGGACAGTTGTTGAATGAAAGAATGAATCAATGAATGATACACAATGTCATCATTTCACTTTTTTTCCCCAAAGATTTTATTTTAGGAGGAGTGACAGAGAGAGAGAGAGAGAGAGAGAGAGAGAGAGAGAGAGAGAAATTGTCCATCCGTTGTTTCACTCCCCAAATGGCCGCAATGGCCAGAGCTGGGTCAGGCTAAAGCCAGGAGCCAGGAGCTTCTTCCAGGTCTCCCACATGAGTGCAGGGGTCCAAGGATTTGGGCCATCTTCCGCTGCTTTCCCAGGCCATAACAGAGAGCTGGACCAGAAGCAGAGCAGCCGGAACTCAAACTGGGCCCATATGGGATGCTGGTGCTGCAGATGGTGGCTTAACCTGCTGTGCCACAGCGCCGGCCCGTCAATGACCACCTTGTATGGAGCCAGGCACTGTGCTAAGCGCCTCCCCTTTCAGAGGCAGCAAGTGGTGATGGCTTCAGAGCCGAGCTCAAACTGTCTGAAGCCTGGCTCTGCCTCCTCCTGGCTACGACCCTGGGCAGGTTGCTTAACCTCTCTGGGCATCAGTCTCTTCCCCCATAGCACAGGAGCAATAGCAGTCCTGGCTCAGTGGTTTGTGGCACAAATTCAATGTGTATGTAAAAAAGTAAAGCTCTGAAAAAAAAAAAAAGGCCAGTATACAGTAAGTGCTAAATAAATACTGTATCTGAGCGCCAAAATGCCCTTCCTAAAGTACTCCTGGAATCCCCACTTTGAAATCAAAGCTCGCAGAGGTTAAGGGCTCTCTGCTGAGCTGCTAAGGAGAGGGGCTGAGGGTCACACCCACGGCTGATCTGAGACCTACCGGCACAGCCGTCGGGCTGCGGTGCTTAAGTGTCCTTCAAGGTGCTGGGCACACGCAGCTGTCACCGCCGCACCCAGCCCCGGCCCTCGCGGAGCAAGGTTTGAGCCTCCCCGCCCGGCAGGGCAAGCGAGGGAGCAACACCCTCCTGGGTCCCGCGCCTCGCTGCAGTCGCCAGCACCGCGCGCCAGCTGCCATTGGAGCGCACCTTCTCGGCTGGCACGGCACGGAGGGGTCCGCCCGGGGCTGGCCGCAGGACGCCACGTCGCAGGGCCGGGCTTCCGGCCATCTCCTCCATCTGCTTCTCATTAGCGTCCTAAGCGAGGCCTGGCCCTGCTCCCCGGGCTGCGCCGAGCCCCACCTCCCCGCTAGCTCGCGGGCTCCGCCTGCGCCTGGTCCTCTGCGCCTGTCTCCGCAGCCACCTCTGCCTGCCCACCACACGCACACAAGCACACACACACACACACACTGGCACACGCACATGCACAGGCTCACACACACCTCCCTTGCCCCCCATGCCCTCCAAACCCACCTTCCTCCCGTTTAGGGGCCCTCGCAAACCCTCAGGGGGGTCCGAAGGGTCTGGATTCAAATCCCTGGTGTACACTGCTCTCCCACTGTATGGCTCTGCGCGAGTTACTTAATCTCTCTGGTCCTCACCCTCTCCACCTGCAATATGGGGGTGACTGACCCAGGACCCGCCTCCCAGGCTTGTCTTGGAGGTGAGATACAACACAGGTACACGGCCTGGCACCGAGTCAGGGCAGAGCCTTACTTATCTTTAGGACACTGGGGTAGACCAGTAGGACCTTGTTTGCAGGATGGGGACTAAGGTTTTATTTTAGAATTGGCACAGGAAGCAAGAGGCTGGGGGATCTAGTCCTGACACCTCAAAGGCAGGCAGATTCTGCATCCTGTGTTTTTTTTTCATTGAGCACTTACTGGGCACCATCTGTATGCCAGGTTGGGGAGGAATGGGAGAGATGACCACGAGGTGGTATGGAAAGAGGGGAAACAGCCGAGGTGATGGGCAGCAGGGGGCCTCCGAGGAGCCCCACCCACATGGATGGGCGGGGCCGGTCCCATGTGCTCTTCCTGAACAGCAGGTGAAGAGCTTTGGCCCGTGGCGCTGCTGCAGAAGATGCCTCCCCACACACAGACTCTGTCCTGGGCACGGGGTCCTCCTCCAGCCCAAACTGCCAGCTCTTTCTGCTTCCAGACTTGGCACCCAGTCTGCTGGGGAGACAGAGGAGGAGGAGCAAGGCTGTCTTTGGACGCAGCATCTGGACTTTGTCCTGCGTGGGCAACAGGTGTTTGCACACATGGGTGTCCACACCCCCACACGGCTGCACCAGCCCCAAGGCCAGAGTGTCTCCTTGGAAATCCCAGGATGGTCTGAAACGTGGCAGTGCAAAAAGATTCTGCTCAGAGAGGGCACGGTTCCTGTCCAATGACCCCGCTCCTGCCGGGTCCCCTCCTGTGTCCACGAGATACTGCGAAGGCTGGGACCCTCCCAGATACCAGCCCCTTCCATCCTTAAAATCAGAGCCCTGGAGTGAGTCTCACTGACAGTATCAGAGCACAAACATCTGCATCCGAGCAGCGGTGGTGAGAGCAGGACAGACAGGCGGCTCTGCCTGAGCTGGGCGGGTCCTCGCTCCCCACCCCCACTACTCCCAGATGCTGCAGGAGCGGAACATGGGAGAAGGCAGGTAGGATTCTCCTGGTGCACTCTGAGTCCACACAGTGGGACTCCCCTAGCAGGGGTTAGGTCAGAGGGAGCAGGGGCACTGGAGCAGGCCAGGACTCGCAGTCACAATGGAATTACACATACACCAGCAATCATTTTTAGTCCCTTCATAGCCATGATTTTATTTTCTATGGTTTTGGTTATGTGTGGTCAACATGATATGAAAATATTAAATGGGGAGGGGGGGCTGGGCTGGCACTGTGTAGCACAGCAGGCTAGGCTGTTGCCTGCAATGCTTGCATCCCATATGGGTGTCGGTTTGAGTCCTGGTAGCTCTATGCTAATGGCCTGGGAAAGCAGCGGAGGATGTCCAAGTACTGAAGCCCCTCCTGGTTTCTGGCTTCAGCCTGGCCCAGCCCTGGCTGTTATAGCTATTCAAGGAGTGAACCAGTGGATGGAAGGTCTCTCTCTCTCTCTCTCTCTCTCTCTCTCTCTCTCTGTAACTCTTTAAACCACATAAAATAAATCTCTTAAAAATTTATTAAATGGGAAATTTGAGAACTAGCTCACAAGTTCCAAGTCATGCACTAAAGCCTGCAGGTGCCCTGCTCCATCCCACCCCAAGGGCCCAATCAGCCCTTTGTTCGGCCATGGTGGTGGTGACTGCATCGTTTGCAGGAGTCCCACAGAGCTTGGATTCAAGTGACCTTCATCCATTCATCCCGCTACAGCTCACCCCATGGGCATTGTATCATCTCCCAGGATCATGAGAAGAAAGGAGAGGACAGGCCTATACATGTGGCAGAATATGATAATTGGTCTATTTTATTATTACTCTTTATCTGTTCCTGTGCCTATTGTGTAAATTAAGTATGTGTGTGAATTAAGTAAGTATGATAAGTATGGATGTGCTAGGGGGTGGGAAACAGAGTATAGCTAAGGTTTGCTACTCTCTGTGGTTCCAGGCATCCAGTGGGAGTCTTAGAATGTACCCCTGCTGATAAGAGGGATGGTATATTGTATGAATCCTGTGGGCAAGAGTGGTGGCCTTATGGGTAAAGAGAAAACAGAAAGGTTTAAGATTTTGGGGGCCAGCGCTGTAGCATAGTGGGTAAAGCTGCTGCCTGCAGTGCCGGCATCCCATTTGGGTGCCGGTTTGAGTCCCAGCTGCTTCACTTCTGATCCAACTCTCTGCTGTGGCCTGGGAAAGTCGTAAAAGATGGCCCAAATCCTTGGGCCCCTGCACCCACGTGGGAGACCCAGAAGAAGCTCCTGGCTCCTGGCTTCAGATCGGCACAGCTGTAGCCATTTGGAAAGTGAGCCAGCAGATGGAAAACCTCTCTCTCTCTCTGCCTCTCTGTAAATCTGCCTTTCAAATAATAAATAAACCTTTAAAAAAAGATTTATTTTGGAAGGAACTGAAATTGAGATATTGACAAGAGATCTGCATGCCCATGCCCACTGCAGTATCATTCACAAAAGATGAGATATGGAGCCAATCCAAATGTCCATCAGCAGATGACTGGATAAAGAAATTGTATGTGCATACAGTATTTATGATAATAAATGCAGTCCTCAGCCGGCATCACAGGTGGTGGCTTTACCCACTACGCCATGACCCCAGTCCCTCTCTGCCACTCAAATAAATAATTAAAAAAAAAAAAATAAGTCAAACTCATCAGAGCAGATAACAGAATGGTGGTTGCCAGGGGCTGGGAGAGGTGAAATGAGATGATGTTGACCAAAGCATGCAAAGTTTCAGTTACTCAAAGTGAAGAAATTCTGGAACTCCCCCATGCAACACAGGTCTGTGGAGAAAAGACACTGTATTGTACAATTAAAATGTTACTAACAGGGCATATCTATGTTCAGTGCTCTAACCACAAAGGAACGAGGAAAGCAAAAACACACACACACACACACACACACACAAAAGACGTGGGAGGGAACTGTTGGAAGTGATGGAGATGTTTGTGGCGTTGATCGATGGTTTCACAGGTGTACACTTAGCTCCAAAGGCATTAAGCTGTATACATGAAATAGCTACAGCTGCTGGTGTGTCAACCCTACCTCAATACAGCGTGTAGCAAAGATCTGACTTGAAGATAGACTCTGTGGGGCCTGGTGATGAACTGGATGGAGAAGCCAAGGATGATCCCAGGCTTCCACATGGTCTGCGGGAGGGGAAGGAGGTTAGAGCAGGAGCTGCAGTTCCTGGCTTTTGGTGAGGTTGGGTTTTTAAGATTATGCAAGCTGGCTGGGGCACTGTCAACAGTGGATGGCATTTAAGCTGTGGTTGTGGATGGCACCACCTAATGAGCGAGAGTTCAGAGAGCAGAGATGATCATGCAGAAGGAAACTTGAAGACTCTCAGTGTCAAAGGTCACTGACAGAAGGAGGAGCTACACGGAGTCAGAGCAACCAGCCAGGTGGGGCCTTGGGGAGCCCACAAGGCAAGAGAAGAGCGAGTTTCCAGAAGCAGGGGTGGCAGACCAGGCTTGAAAGAGCAAAAGCACAGCCAGCCATCTGGGGACCAAAGGGGAAAATGCCAGGACAGGAAGAGGAGATGGCAAATGTCCCTGTATCCATCACAAAATCCTGCAGTGCTGGGGCAGGCAGGGAGGGCCAGCAAATCCAGACAGGTGTCCATCGTAAACCCCTCTACACGGAGATCTGCATTTGTAAAAACTCAGTAGAGGGGGCCCGAGTTGTGGCAAAGCGGTTTAAGCCGCTGCCTGCAACCCTATCATCCCATAGGAGCACTGTTTTGAGTCCCGGCTGCTCTGCTTCTGATGGCGCTCCCTGCTAATGCACCTGGTAAAACAAAGCAAGACGGCCCAAGTGCTTGGGGGCCTGCCATCCATGTGGGAGAGCTGGGTGAAGTTCCAGGCTCCTGGCTTCAGCCTGGCCCAACCCTGGCCATTACAACCATCTGGGGAGGGAACCAGCAGATGGAAGTTCTCTCTGTCTCTCCCTCTGTAATTCTGCCTTTCAAGTGAATAAAATAATAAATCTTCTAAAAAGAGGTTTATTTATTTGAAAGGCAGAATGATAGAGAGAAGAAAGACAGATATATAGAGAGTGCTTTTATCTACTGGTTTACTCCCCAAATGGTCTCAACAGCTAAGGTTGGGTCAGGTCAAAGCAAGGAGCCAGGAACTCCGTCTGGGTCTCCCACTAGAATGGCAGGAACCCAAGTACTTGGGTGATCTTCTGTTGCCTTCCAAGTGCATTAGCAGGAAACTGAATCAGAAGAGGAGGTGGTACTTGATCCTAAGCACTCTGACATGGGATATAGCAGCTGCTCCATAATACCAGCCGTAAAACATTGACTTTTTCTTTTTTTAAAGACTTATTTTATTTATTTGAAAGTCAGAATTACACAGAGAGAGAGAGAGAGAGAAAGAGAGAGGTCTTCCATCTGCTGGTTCACTCCCCAAGTGGCCACAATGACTGGAGCTGAGCTGATCCGAAGCTAGGAGTCAGGATCTTCTTCCCGGTCTCCTACATGGGTGCAGGGGCCCAAGGACTTGGGCCATCTTATACTGCTTTCCCAGGCCATAAGAGAGAGCTGGATCAGAAGAGGAGCAGCCAGGACTCGATCTGGCACCCATATGGGATACCAGTGCAGCAGGATGGGGCTTTAACCTGCTGCGCCACAGAGCCAGCCCCAAGCATTGGCTTTTTTTTTTTTTTTTTTTTCCACAGAGTTAGTGAGAGAGACAGAGAGAAAGGTCTTCTTTCTGTTGGTTCACCCCCCAAATGGCCGCTAGGCCGGCTCACTGCACCGATCTGGAGCCAGGAGCCAGGTGCTTCCTCCGGGTCTCCCATGCGGGTGCAGGGCCCAAGGACCTTGGCCATCCTCCACTGCCTTCCCAGGCCACAGTAGAGAGCTGGACTGGAGGAGGAGCAACCGGGACAGAATCCGACGCCCCAACCGGGACTAGAACCCGGGGTGCCGGCGCCGCAGGTGGAGGATTAGCCTAGTGAGCTGCGGCACCAGCCCCAAGCATTAACTTTTTTTTTTTTTTTTTTTTTTTGACAGGCAGAGTGGACAGTGAGAGAGAAAGACAGAGAGAAAGGTCTTCCTTTTGCTGTTGGTTCACCCTCCAATGGCCGCCGCGGCCGGCGCGCTGCGGCCGGCGCACCGCGGCCGGCGCACCGCGCAGATCCGATGGCAGGAGCCAGGAGCCAGGTGCTTTTCCTGGTCTCCCATGGGGTGCAGGGCCCAAGCACCTGGGCCATCCTCCACTGTACTCCCTGGCCACAGCAGAGGGCTGGCCTGGAAGAGGGGCAACCGGGACAGAATCCAGCGCCCCGACCGGGACTAGAACCCGGTGTGCCGGCGCCGCTAGGCGGAGGATTAGCCTAGTGAGCCGTGGCGCCGGCCCCAAGCATTGACTTTTAAGAGTGAAAGATAACCAACAGGTGCATCTCTAAGAGACTAGTTAAGTCATTTATGATGTTTATAAATGCAATGGAATTCCATGCAGTTGTCAAAATATTAGCAAGGGGCCGGCGCCGCGGCTCACTAGGCTAATCCTCCGCCTAGCGGCGCCGGCACACCGGGTTCTAGTCCCGGTCGGGGCGCCGGATTCTGTCCCGGTTGCCCCTCTTCCAGGCCAGCCCTCTGCTGTGGCCAGGGAGTGCAGTGGAGGATGGCCCAGGTGCTTGGGCCCTGCACCCCATGGGAGACCAGGAAAAGCACCTGGCTCCTGGCTCCTGCCATCGGATCAGCGCGGTGCGCCGGCCGCAGCGCGCCGGCCGCGGCGGCCATTGGAGGGTGAACCAACGGCAAAAGGAAGACCTTTCTCTCTGTCTCTCTCTCTCACTGTCCACTCTGCCTGTCAAAAAAAAAAAAAAAAAAATATTAGCAAGGTGAATCCGTATGTCCGAGACTTTGAACTTTCCAAAAGTTTACACAGACATACACACACACACACACACACACACACAATGTATACGAGGGTACTTGAAAAAGTTCATGAAAAGTGGAATTAAAAGATAAGTTTAGGCCTTTTAACCTAGTGGTTAAGACACCTGTGCCCCATGCTGGAGAGCCTGGGTTCGATTCCCTGCTCTGGCTATTGATTCCAGATCTGCTAAGGCAGACCCTAGGAAGCAGTGGTGATGGCTTAAGTGGTGATGTTCCTGCTACATGTGTGGGAGATCTGTGGGAGGCTTGGGTTCCAGTGCCTGGCTCCAGTCCCTGCCCAGCCTGGCCCAACCCCAGCTATTGTAGGCATTTGGGAAGCGAAGCAGCAGATGGAAGCTCTGGCTGGCTGGCTCTTTCTTTGTCCCTCTGCCTCTCAGATAAACAAAAAAAAATTTTAACATAAGTCTATTTTGGACCAAAAATTATTTTCAGGGGCTGACGCTGTGGCACCATCAGCTAAGCTACCATCTGCTGTGTCGGTATCCCGTATAGGCGCCAGTTCATGTCCTGGCTGCTCCACTTCCAATCCAGCTCCCTGCTAACGCATCTGGAAAACAGCGGAAGATGGCCCAAATAACTGGACTCCTTCCACCCACATGGGAGGCCTGGAAGAAGCTCCTGCCTCCTGGCTTTGACTTGGCCCAACCCTGGCCATTGTGGCCATTTGGAGAGTGAACCAGCGGATGGAAGATATCTCTCTCTGTAACTCTGTCTTTCAAATAAATAAATAAGAAGGGCTCTTTAAAGAGTGTTTGAAACATGCATATTACAAAAAACTATACAAATATTTCAAAACTTTTGCACCAAATAAATTTATTTTTAAATCTCATTTCCCACAGACTTTTGAAAAGTATTTTCATAGATATTATGATCTCATTTATATAGAATGATATGTAAATATATAATATAGTATGTCACTTTATATTATATAAAGTTATATTTTTAAATATTGGTAACTAAAGATGGCTGTGAAGATAAATACTATAAACATACATATAAGTGCACACACAGCACATCGAAAAAATACTCACCAAAATGCCAATAATGGCAAGCCATCAGTGACAGAGTCTGAATTATTTTTTCATTTTCTTTTTAGTAGTTTTCTGTGTTCTTCAAAATTTCCACAATAAGCATGTACAATTTTAATGAAGCAATTTATTTTTTAAAAAGATTTTATTTGTTTATTCGAGAGGTAGAGTTACACTGAGAGGGAGAGACAGAGAGAAAGGTCATCCATCCACTGGTTCACTCCCCGAATGGCCGCAATGGCTGGAGCTGAGCCGATCCGAAGGATCGAGGTGCTTCTTCCAGGTCTCCCACGCGGGCACAGGGGCCCAAGCACTTGGACCATCCTCCACTGCTTTCCCAGGCCGTAGCAGGGAGCTGGATCAGAAGAGGAGCAGCCGGGACTAGAACCAGCACCCATGTGGGATGCCGGCACAACAGGTGGAGGATTAACCTACTGTGCCACAGCGCCAGCCCCATCAATTTATTTAAAATAATAATAATAATAACTCTACAGGCGGCTTCAGAAGGAACCCTTGCTGGTGGTGTGCTGAGGGGACTGTAGCTGAGCGGAGGTGAGGGGGTGACTCCACACGCCCATGCCCTCCCCGAGTCTGAGACGGGACCCCCTCTGTAGCTGAGCAGCCCCCTGCACAACGAGTGGGCCCCTCATTCAGAAGCCAGCAAGGATTTCAAGATGGTGACAACACAGCGTGTAGCCCTGTGCAGGCTCCCCTCGGCTTGTGAGCCGGCTGGGGGTGGGGTGGCCCTGCCTGGCAAGCCCATCTGAGATAATTACACAGCACCTGCTGTCAGAGAGGCCAGGAAAATCAGTCAAGGGGGAGCTGATCTGGGCCCCGCGACGCCAGGTCCCGAGTGAGAAATGGATCCCCACAGACCCCTTCTCTGGACCGCAGTCTCCCTGGAGCAAACCACATGAATGTTCACGCGTCTGAACCCCTGGCTCCTGAGACCCTGAAGACCCAGCCACAGGCTCTGAGGGCTGGGCAAGCCAGGAGGGCCTTCAGTTCATGCAGGAAGGCAAGCCTAGAGGGCTGCCTGTTGGAGGTGGCAACTGCCTGCTGTGTAGAATCCCCTGGCTTGACCCAAAGAAGCTTCTCCTGAGACCTCATGCTACCCTGGCCTGCCACCCTCCCACTGTGATGTGTGTGTGTGCGCAGGCCATCCCTCCAACACACAGCAGTTGGTCTGCCTCACGGGAACCTCCTCCTGGGCCTTCCTCCCCCACGCCTCCCGGCTCCTGGGCATCACAAAGACAGCCTGTGTTGGGGCCCGGCAGGCGCTGACAGTGCAGACAGCCTACACGTCCCGTCGGCCACATGGCACAAAGACTGGTCTGTGTGGCCCGGCCTGGTGGGCCCACGGGCTCCCTCCCTCTGCCAGGCACTGGGGTTGAATCATCAGAACTTCCCAGGAGGCTGCCGGCCCACAAGGGCCCTGTGGGATCCCAGTGTGGCCAGCAACTAGTGGCTGCCCCTGGGCTGACCGGCAGCCTCTGTGAGGGCCAGAGCAGCAGCTGCCCATCAAGGTCTCAGCCACCACACCCTGCAGCCCACCGGGAATGGGGCATCTGCAGTAGCCCAGGCCCTCGATGTTAGAGTCCGTCTCCTATCAGTCTCAGCCCCCACCCCCCCACCCCCCGCAGCCCTGGGGTCCCCATTGGCCTTTGTGCTCTCCCGGGAGATCTGGGACCCGGCTGCACCCGGACATCCCTCCCCAAGGAATTGCCCACCGTTCCTCCTGCTGTGGGCTCTGTGGTTTGATGGCCCCCAGGGTCCACTGGAATTGGAAACTCGTGGCCAGAGTGGAGAATCTTTGAGGCGTGCAGCCTCAAGTGAGGAGTGGGGCCGTTGGAGGCGTGCTCTGGGAAGGGAGCCCTCATGGGACCCCTTGCCTGGAGCCCTAGGGCTTTTGTAGAAGCAGCCAGCCTGGCCCCTCCCTCTGGGGGTCCCGGCAGATCCTACCAGGTACTTTGCCCAGGCACCTGTTGGATTCAGCCGCTAGGAGACCCTGGCCGGAGGCTGGGGGTGAGGAGAGAGGATGCAGAGTTTTACGACCCCTCTCCCCTCTCTGGTCTGGCAGGGGTGCCAGGCAGGTTCCCCTCCAGGCTGCCCCTCTCACCAGCACTGGGAAACAGTCTCTCACCCCCAGCTCTTCAGGGGGTGAAGCTAGAAGGGCTCCCCCATGCTGCTAGTGCCTGGTGAGCCGCCACACCCCTGGGGTCCCCAAGCTCTACCCACTTGGCTGTGAGCGGCCCCCCTGTTAAGATAACCTCCTTAGGAATCCCCTCGGAGCTGCGGCTTTGCTTCCTGCCCTGAGCCTGAGGATCACCACCAAGTGGCCCCCAGTGGTGGCCGGGCCAGGGGGAGTGCCCAGTGGTTTCCAATCTGGGTCAGAGGGGCTCCGTTTGTATCAGCCTCCTTGACTTCCAAGGTGCTCCACCGCTCTCTGCTTTTGGTTTCTGGACCGTGAGAACTCCCCAGGGCCAACATCAGACCCCTCCTCAGCCCAAGGGTTTCTCAGAGGGCTTTTTGCTCCTGATAAGAATGAGGAAGTGGGGGCAGGTTCTCATGGCTGATTCCTTTTGTCTCTTGTCTGGTTCCTCCCTCTGCTGCACCACTCATGTGGCTGAAGCCTGCTCCCCTCAGCTCACGAGGTCATACCCTAAAGGAATAGCCTTTATTCCCCCTTCCACAACGGTGGGCCCGCCCTTGCCTGGTTCCTTACTGCAGTACGCAGATGTGCGCCGATACTGATCGTGTTGACTCACTCCTGAGCCTGGGTTGTTTTCTTAGTAAATCGCTGGAGTTTGGAGCACACGCCCCTCCCCGGAATCATGTCCCAGGATCCCTTTGGAAGCAGGGAATGTGCTGCTAACGCAACGTCCCTATCTCTTTCCTGCACCTCAACCCTTGATCTGGCTTCCACCTGAGGCTCCCAACAGAGGCAAGTACAGACCTGGCATCATCTCTCTCTCATTCTCGCTCTCACTCTCGTTCTGTGTTAACTTATTCTGAGATCCCAGAGGCGGCCCTTTGGGAATGAAGCCATCCTCCCATGGGTCCGTCCACTCCATGGACACTCCCACGGCAGGGAGACACAAAGCCGCTCTTCTCCAAAGACCAGCGCTGCTGTTTGAAGTTCAAGCGACAGCAATTTCAGTCTTTCCCAAGGCCTTCAAAAGAGGAAGTGGACGCGAGAGCTTTCAACAATGCTGTTCAAAACACGAGTTTGAACCTCACATCATGTCAGCCAGGGTCCCTGGGGATGGGGATGGCATGCGTGAACAGGGAAATTCGTGAGAAATTTAGTAAAGAGACTGTATACAAAGCTGCAGGTAGGATTCGGGAAGTCAGTTCGGGGGAAGCAGAATCCTGTGGCTAGCAACATCCGGGGACCATTCCCAAAGGTAATGGGACAGCTATGGGAACCCACAGAGGGTGGTGGCAATAAGAGGGCCCTGGACAGATGCTGGGGCCTCCAGGAGGGGGCACACTCCAGCCATAAGGACCCAGAAAGGCAGGGGGAGTGCAGGGCAAATACTCTGGCTCCCTCTCCTCCTGCCCTCCAGACAGTCCCATCGGATGGACCCAGCTGACTCAGCATCCCACGGTGGGGAGCAGAGCAGAGCGGGCGCAGGCCCGGCTGAGGGGAGCAACAAATGACAGGTCCTCAGCACAAACGCTCGGCGTCTACAACGCACTGGGAAGCAACAAATTGAGGGCATAGACATCAGGGAGTGTCTGGGGCACGGCAGATGGGGTGCGCACATCCCACGTCAGAATGCCCAGCGTTGAGTCCTAGCTCCACTGCCAATTCCAACTTCCCGCTAACGCATCTCAGGGAGGCAGCAGGTGATGGCTCACACACGTGGGCCCCTGCCACTCACGTGGGAGACCTGGATGGATGCAGTTCCGGGTTCCTGGCTTTGACCAGGCCCAGCTGTTTGCGGGCATTTGGAGAGTGAACCAGCCAATGGAAGATCTCAGTCCATCTGTCTGTTTCGCCCTCTCTCTCTCTGTCTCTCTGCCTTTCAAATAAAATGAAAACAAATATTTTTCACACACACAAGAAAGAAATTAGGAATATTTGCACAACCAAATGGCTTGTTGGTTTTACAGATATTTTTAACTTGTTTCCTTTATAAAATGAACTTCTCTCTGCAATAAAAAAATAGTTTCATTTGTGGGAAATGCAGCTTTCTCAGAGGTAAGGGGTGCAAGCTGGGGTACACATGTCTCCCACACGTCTGCCCCCTCCCCGGGGACCTCCTTGTTGATGTCCACATCAGGGGAGGGCAGAGAGTGTCCAGGAAGGTCGCCGGGGAGGAAACAGACACTGCAAAGCTTCAGCAGCCGGCCAGCCAGGCTGCGCAGGCGCAGATGAGCTCGCGAAGGTGCTCATGCCGTTTGGCAGCTGCTAAGCTCACACAGGAGACACCAGCTTGGCCTCCCCGAGGGCTCCCCCCGGTATTCCCAGCGACCTTCACGTTGACCTACAATCTTAAAGTCCTGGCGCAGCAGGGGCTTTCCCAAAGACAGACACACAGATCTGTAGCCCCCGGGGACCTAGCCATGGGAAAGCATTTTCCAAGGAAAGTCTTCGGAAGATTTTCCTGCCCGCTGTAAGACATCATTGTACAGTCGCAGTTCACTGATTCTAACTTCACCAATAAGGCCAGGCCTCCGGCGTCCAGCTGGGAGTCTGCTCAGCTGCAAGGCCCAAGGCCACCCCTAGACCCCAGCCAGAGGGAGACAAATGGCTGGATCCACACGTGGCACGCCCTGCTCCACGCGTGGTCACAAAGACAAGAGCCACTGAATCGTGGCGCGCCTGCAGAGCCCACCCGGTGATGTCAACCCTCTCCTTTTTTAAATTTTTTTTGACTCTTTTCTTTTAATCCCCAACCCTTCCCTGCTCTTCTTGTCCTATGCTAGCAAGTCACTGTGCCTTTATGAACTTGAAAAACAGATCGGGAACTGGACTCCCAGACCTGGACCAGAAGAGCCCGTGGCGAGTGCGGAAGACAGTGTGTCTGAACGAAGCTGTTCGAACAACTGACCTTTTCAGATGGATCCCGGCACAATGTGTCTCTTGGCACCGTCTTGGGGGCCGCAGGGCCTGCTGCTGCCAAGCCTCCCGCTGACATCTCCTGGATCCTCCTCAAACACCCATTATGCCCAGACCGGTGGCCGTGGACTTGCAGGTTCGTTCTTAGTTCCTCAAGGCTGGCCGTGGTCTCCTCCTGTCTGCGGCTCTGCAGCTCTTATCTTCGCCATGTGTCACCATGGCCCCGCTCTGGTGAGAGTGTGCTGGGATGCGGGCATGGCTCAGAGCGTGCCTCCACTCCCTCCCGGCACACACGGACCGCCCCCCCGTGGAGCCAGGGTCTCCCTCCCAGGACTGGGGCCCAAGTTCGGCCAACCTGAGCTGGGCCGGGTTTCATCGCCCTCTCCAGCCCCGTTTCGTGCCCTCCCCCTGTTCCTGGAGAGCCAGCCTGCAAGGTGCACCCTAGCTCCCAGGGGGACCCTGCCCCCGCGAAGTTCCTTCCTCCACTGCATAGGCCTGGCTCATGGACGCCATTGTGGGACTGGCAGAAAGCATCTAGGAGATAGAGACGGGTGGCGTCCGCCTTGCTCTTCTGGACCGCTCGTTCTGGGGAGTCAGTGGCCATGCTGTGTGGGCGCTTAAGCAGCCCCAAGGGAGAGATCCACGGGGTGAAGAAGGAGGCCTCCTGCCCACAGCCGGCACAGACCCAGGCGAGCCCTCAGAGCACCACAGACCCAGCAGCCAGAGCGGCCACCTCTAAGCGACCCTGCTCCTGACCCAAGGAACTGATGGCTCGGCCATCCTGCCGCCTTAGGCTGCTATGTGTTGTGGCTGGATTGCGTCACAGCGTTAGACTATTAGTATGCTGGGGACGAAGGCCAAGGGTCAACCTCTGGGGCACACAGCAGAGTGGAGGAGGATGGAGAATGGACGTGGAGGATCGCACAGTGACCAAGTCAGTACACGTGCTCTCTTGGCCCATGACCATCCTGGGACTCTTTCTCTCTCTCTCTCTCTCTCTCTCTCTCTCTCTCTCTCTCTTTTGACAGGCAGAGTGGACAGTGAAAGAGAGAGACAGGGAGAAAGGTCTTCTTTTGCCGTTGGTTCACCCCGCAGTAGCCTCTGTGGCCGGCGCACCGCGCTGATCCAAAGCCAGGAGCCAGGTGCTTCTCTTGGTCTCCCATGGGGTGCAGGGCCCAAGTACTTGGGCCATCCTCCACTGCACTCCCGGGCCACAGCAGAGAGCTGGACTGGAAGAGGAGCAACTGGGACAGAATCCAGTGCCCCGACCAGGACTAGAACCAGGGGTGCCAGCACCGCAGGCGGAGGATTAGCCTATTGAGCCGCGGCGCTGGCCCTGGGACTCATTTTTCAAAAGGGGACATGGGGCCGGTGCTGTAGCGTAAAGCCGCCGCCTGCAGTGCCAGCATCTCATATGCTGGCACTGCAGCATATGAGATTGTCTCATCAGGAGCAAACAAGTCCCACCCCTCGCTGGTTGATTGGCACCACTGAGGTGTTAATGCCCACCCCCAGGCCAGAGAGCATCCTCTGCAGTGACACGCAGGAAGCCATGGGCATGCGCGGGCATGGGCTGAGGACTGGGGACACTGACTGCACCTGCCACCTCACTTACCTCCAAGTCTGCACTTCCTTGTCTGTAAGCCATGGATGAGGGGCAGGTATTGGCCCAGTGGTTGACACCAGCTATGACGCCTGTGCCCCACATCCCAGTGCCCGGGTTCAACCCCTGCCTTTGGCTCCTGCCTTTGGCTTCCTGCTACTAATGCAGACTCTGAGAGGCAGCAGTGACAGCCTGAGGGATTGGGTTCCTGCCATCCATGTGGGAGACTTGGATTGAATTCTAGGCTCCTGCCTTCGGCCCCAGCCCAGGCCTGGCTACTGCAGGCATTTGGGGAATGAACCAGTGGATGCAAGCAAGCTCTGCCTATCTGTCTCTCTGCCTGTTGCATGAAGCGGGGGCTGGGAGGAGAAGTAGAAGGAGGAGAGAAGCCTCCCCGTGGCCAGGGCGGCTGCACAGGCTGTCTTGGGTGACACGCACAGAGCACGAGACACATACTATAAATGTCATCACGTCAGCCTTTACTGTTGGCAGGAACACTCCTCTTGGCTACCTGAGAAGAGCTCCCTTCAAAGAGCACTGCCTCCCAGCCTCCCATCCACCCCAGCCTTCAGGGGCCACAGAGACCAGGGAAGGGGCCAGGAAGCCCTGTGCGGACCCAGGGACTCCTGCTAAGACGCACCCGCATCTCCTGCAGTGGGGCAGCTCTGCAGGGCCGAGAATGCTCCCAGCCTGCAGCCTTGTGGCTGCATAGACACTGCCCCCTGAGACCAGGAACAGGGCCTTCTTCCTCTCCCAGACACGAGGCCTGGGGGCGGGGCTGCCACCATACAACGGATGAAGGATGCCCCTGTTCCCAGGGCCTGCCTCCTGCTCTCAGCCCTTAGGCTGGGCCTTTCCCCAGCCTGCCTCGTGGGCCTCGCCAGCCTGAGCCAGGAGTGCACACAGCTGGGTCTGCAGCCACCACACCCTGACCCACATTTTTCTAAAAACCAACAAAACATCCAGCCAGCTACAGACTTCTCTGCACAGACAGCGACCATGGTGCTGGGCTCTCTGGAGCACCCAAGGACGCTGTCTCTCCCCCTGGACCTGTGCCCTCCCTCCCCGCTAGCTGACAGGCCCTGTCCCGCACGAGTAGAGGGGGAAGCACAGGCAGCCCTTGCTTCCCACCCTGTGCCAACACAACCTGCCCCACCCCCCCAGCAGCAGAGACCTGGCTTCTCCCCACTTGGTTTTGTGTTCCAAGTGCAGCCCGAGAAAAACTTTCTGGGGGCCGGAACTGCCCGGAACACTAGCAATGGTTCTGGGCAGCTGGCGAGAGCACTTAGGGAGTTGCTGTTTTCTTCTTTATACCTTTTGTATTTTCCACAGTGGGCACATTCTATTTTTTATTGTCAGAAAAACAAGAGCGCTTTTTAAGTAAGGAGTTTAAAACCTCGTTTGCTCGCCTCCCACGTTTTTGGTTGTGGTGTTTTGTTTTGTTTTGTTTTGTTTTTTTCACGGCCTCAGCTCGTTCCAGGGGTCAGTTCCTCCTTCTCTGTTCCGAGTCCTCTGCCTTCGACCCTTTTGCTTCTCTGCTTCCTGAGAACAGACGCTAACTGCAGTTGCTCCTGCCAGCCGCGGCAGTCCCCAGCCCACCCCCACCCCCATGTTTCTCGGTTCTCTTTCTCCCGGGGAATGTGTGTCATCAGAAGTTGTGCTCTCGCACCAAGCGATGGGCCTCCCATCCCTGCTGCCAGCACGCACGGGGAGGAACACAGCGGCATCATGAAGAAGCGTCAGACAGCCCCGTGCGCAGGGACGTTCGGCCGACTGCCTGCACTCTGCGCAGATGTCAATGTCGCGGAAGTCACAGAAAGCCCGAGGACCTGCTTGGGGGAGAGCAGAGAGACGGGCAAGCAGAGGCCGCAGGCGAGCCGGGATCTCCCTCTGCTGCCTAGGACATTCCTGGGGCCGCTGGCGACAAGGCAATCTGAATAGATCTGCAGATGAGCTAACTGCGCTGGAGAGAGGTCAGCTTCCCGGGGTTGGGTGACCGCACTGTGCTTACCTCGCTGCCTTTTCCTTTTTCAGAATTCTACACCGAGGCTCCGGAGGGTAAAGGACATCATATCTGCAGTTTCCTCTCCTGTGATTCAAAGACAGATACAGAAAGCAACCAGGCAAACGTGGTGAAATGCTAACATTTGGAGAATCTGGCTGAAGCGAAAAAAAAAAAAATTCTTTGTTCTCGTCTTGCATCTTTTTTTCTTGGTCCCCTTGATTTTTGACCTCCGGGTTAATGAAGTTGACACGACGGCTGGATTCCAGCACTGACTCCAGACTTGAACTGGGTCCTTGAACTGTGTCCTCACTCTGATTTGCCCCTGTACAGGCCCTGAGCCAAGAGTTTGGTGAATGATAAATTCACCAGCGAGGACGGTCTGCTGGTTTATTGAGCGCTTACTATACGTGTCAACCCTGGCACGGCCCTGAGTGCTCTACCTGCCACTCCACTCACTCCCCCCACCCCTGGTCGTATTTTGAGGTGGGTGTCACTGTCCCCAAGTTACAGGCACAGAAACTGAGCCTCTCAGAGATGAGCTCATTTCCCCAGGGTGCCAGCAGCAATTCAGCGGCGAGGCCAGAACTGATTCACAGATCTCTCAGGCTCCGCTGTCCTACACGAAGCAACCCTGACATCACCAAGGAGACTTCCCAGCAGCTGCTCTCTTGTAATGCGCCCTGTCTTGCTTCTCCTTTGCTGAAATGATTAAAAAAAAATGCTTCTGAAGCTCGGCTCCCTGGGCCAGTGAACGCCAGAGATATGCTGCTGTTGAGATTCAAATGACTCAAAAAGTAAGTAGGACTTAAAGACCAGCTCTTCGGCTGCACTAGCCGCATGTCAGTTCCTCGACAGCTGTGTGTGGCTTGCGGCTGTTGTTACTGGACCGTAGCCAGATCTGAACAGAGCAGATTGTACCACATTTCTAACATTGCAAAAAAGTTCAATGCGGGGGGCGGGGGGCGGGGGAGAGCAGGCAGCCTGGGATGCCCGCATCCTGTGTTGCAGGGCTTGGGTTGGAGTGCTGCCTCTCCCTCTGATCCAGGACGCACACCCTGGAGGAAGCAGGTTCCCTGTCACCCGCATGGAGACTCACATGGAGTTCCTGGTTCCAGGCTTTGGCCTGGCAGGCCCTCCGCTGCTGTAGGCAATTGGGGTATGAACCAGCAGATGAAAGATCAATCCATCTATCCACCTACCTACCTATCTATCTATCTAATCTCTATCTCTCTGTGCTCTGCCTTTCAAATAAATTTTAAAAAGCTCAGTGAGACAAAGCTATTCCAAAATATTTCACACACACTTCACTTCTCAACATAGCTTTCCATTCAAAGTCAATTTTTAAAAAAATAAAACTCCAGGAGCCAGCATTGTGTATAGCATAGAGAGGGTAAAGCTGCTGCCTGTGATGCTGGCATCCCATGTGGGCACCAGTTCATATCCTGGCTGCTCCACTTTTGATCCAGCTCCCTGCTAATGGCCTGGGAAAAGCAGTGGAGATGGTCCAAGTGTTTGGGACCCTGCTGCCTATGGGGGAGACAGGGAAGAGGCTCCTGGCTTTGGCCTGACCCAGTTCCAGCTGTTGCAGCCATCTAGGAGAGTGAACAAGCTGATGGAAGATCAATCTCTATGTCTCTTCCGCTGTAACTCTGCCTTTCAAATAAATAAATAACTCTCTCCTTTAAAATATTTATTTATTTTATTTGAAAGGCAGAGTTACGGAGAGGCAGAGAGAGAGAGAAGGGGGGTCTTCCATCCATTGGTTCACTCCCCATATGGCCCATCCAAAGCCAGGATCCAGGAATTTATTCTGGGTCTCCCACATTGGTGCAGGGGCCATAGCAAAGAGCCAGATCAGAAGTGAAGTAGCCAGGACTTGAACCCACACCCTTATGGGATGCTGGACCTGCACGCAGGGGCTTTACTTGTTATGACACAGCACTGGCCCCAATAAATAACTCTTAAAGAGAGAAATAAAACTTCAAATACACAAAATTGACTTCTCCGTGGTTCTAATTTGTCACATGTGAAACAAAAATGGTCATGGGAGCATCACGTGTTAGAGGGAGGCACCTACTGGTAGATCATGGAATTACAACCTAGCACAATCAGACACTGGAGTCTGCCATCTGTGGGGTTCCACAGGATCCACAAGGGTGGGAGAAACCACAATTGCAGGAAAGCGTCATGAATGAAGGGCCAGGAGGAGGAACTGGGCCAGAAAAACCCATCCAACACCAGTCTGAAGTCTCCAGCATCACAAGGCTTGTCACCAAGGAGATAAGAAACAGATGTTAGTAATTTGTATAAATAAGTAATTAATTGATTTTGACAATTCCAGAACTCTACCATGGGGCATTTTCTTGTCTTGTTGACTTTTAAAACTCAGCATAGAAAAGGGGTTTATTGTTTCAAACTTAAAAAAAAAAAAGGTTTATTTATTTAATTGAAAGGCAGGATACAGACCAGAGGAGAGAGAGAGAGATCTTCCATCCGCTGATTCACTCCCCAAATGGCTGCAACAACTGGGGCTGGGCCAGGCTGAAGCCAGGAGCCAGAAGCTTCTTCCAGGTCTCCCATGTGGATTCAGGGACCCAAGGACTTGGGCCATCCTCTGCTGTTTTTTCAGGCACGTTAGCAGGCAGCTGGATCAGAAGCAGAGCAGCCGGGACTCAAACCAGCGCCTATATGGGATGCCAGGGCTGCAGGAAGAAGCTTAACTTTCTATGAAACAGTGCTGGCCTCTGTTTCAAACTTAACTGACCCAAACTTGTTCAAGAATGAAGGGATGTCTGTACTTCGAACAGGAAGACATCAAGATGTTCCAGTCTCAGGTAGAGTGTGAAAAGACAGTCTTGTCTGTTCCTTTGGCCAAGGTGGCAGGAATGAAAGATGGCTTCCCTGACCAGGAAATGGACCAGACCCTGAATGACCCATAGATCCACTCAATTCTCAAACATTGATTTGGCTCCTGGTAGCCAGCTGGTGGGGGGTGGGCAGTGGGGGTAGGGGCAGGGATGAGAAGAGCTGGAGACCGCCTCTCTAAGTCCTGCATCCAAAGGACCACAGCGGGGGTGTGGTGCTGTGGCACAGCGGGTTAGGCCCCCCTGCCTGCAATACCAGCATCTTCTAGCAGAGGGCTGCTTCAAGTCCTCGCTGCTCCATTTCTGATGCAGCTCCCCACTGCATCACTGTCTTTGAAATCAATACAATCTTATTTATTTACTTTTTTAAAGATTTATTTATTTACCTGAAAGTCAGAGTTACACAGAGAGAGAAGGAGAGGCAGAGAGAGAGAGAGAGGTCTTCCATCCACTGGTTCACTCCCCAATTGGCCACAATGGCTGGAGCTGCACTGATTTGAAGCCAGGAGCCAGGAACTTCTTCCACTTCTCTCACGTGGGTGCAGGGGCCAAGCACTTGGGCCATCTTCCACTGCTTTCCCAGGCAATAGCAGAGAGCTGGATCGGAAGTGGAGCAGCTGGGACTTGAACTGGTGCCCATATGGGATGCCGACACTGCAGGTGGTGGCTTTATCTGCTACGCCACAGCGCTGGCCCCCAATACAATCTTTTTAAAGAAAAGTCTTATTTATTTCAAAGGTAGAATGAGAGAAAGAGAGAGACAGAGAGCGAGGGATCTCCCATCCACTGGTTCATTCCCCAAATGACCGAAACAGCTGGGGCTGGGCCAGGCAGAAGCCAAGAGCCAGGAACACAGTCTGGGTCTCCCACTCGGGTGCAGGGGCCCAAGTACTTGGGCCATCTTCCACTGCCTTTCCAGGTGCATTAGCAGGGAGCTGGACTGGAAGCGGAGCAGTCAGGACTTGAGCCGGCCCTCATATGGGGTACTGCCATTGCAGGTAGCAGCTTAACCTACAGCAGCACGGTGCCAGCCCCTGAGCCTCCTCTTAACATCTAGCATAAGTAAGGTGCTATTTCACAACACTTTACCTTTAGGTAAAGGTCTCAGATGCAAGTAGAAAAATATGCGCAAATGAACTGAACAGGCACCTCTCACAGAAGAGTACCCAAGTGGCCAAGGTAAGCTAATGAAAAACCAGCATCAATGGTGACAGGGAGATGCAAATTAAAACCACACTGTGCTGTCACTATGTACTCACCAGAATGGCTAAAATTAAACCTCAGAAAATACCAAGGACTGGTGGGGCTGGGTGGTGGGAGTATGAATTGGCACAAGCACTTTAGAGAACTCTTTTACAGTTTCTTTTAAAATTGGATGTACACTTACCCTGTGACCAAGCAGTTCTATTCCTGGGGATACACCCCCAAAAGATGAGTGCGTATGCACACCAAATTTCACGTGCAAGAATGTGCGTGGCAGCCAAATCGATTGCAGCTCATTGTTAACTGATTTCATCAATGTGCAAGCATCCCAAGACTGCACTGACCTAAACCTGGATGCACAGGCCAATCATTTGATGTGGTCTCTTGATGCTACTGGGAGACACGGTAAACACTGTGTTCATGAGGCTGCTGCCAGGGTACCATGACGGACTGGTTCAACTCTTTTCTCTATACAGTAGAAGGAGTACACTCTAGAATAAATCAGAGGTGCAGGCATTGTGGCAGAGGGCTAAGCCACTGCTTGTGACACCCACATCCCATATCCAAGTGCTGGTTCAAGTCCCAGCTACTCTGCTTTGGATCCAATTTCCTATTTTGTAAAATTTATTTTTATTTATTTGAAAGAGTTATATAGTGAGAGGCAGAGACAGACAGACAGACAGCCACACACACACACACAGAGCTTCCATCTGCTGGTTTACTCCCCAAGTGGCCACAATGGCCAGGGCTAAGCCAGGCTGAAGCTAGGAGCCAGGAGCTTCACTCAGGTCTCCCACATGGGTGGCAGGGAGCCAAGCACTTGAGCCATCTTCCACTGCTTTTTCCAGGCACATTAGCTGGGGAGCTGAATCAGAAGCAGTGTAGCTGGGACATGAACTGGCGCCCATGTGGGATGCCGACATTGCGGGTGGCAGCTTTACCCACTAGGCCACAGCGCCAGCCCTGACCCAACTTCCTATTCATGCTCGTAGGAAGGCACAACACAATAGCCGGTGACTTGGGCCCCTACCACTCATGTGGGAGATCTAGATGGAGCTCCTGGCTTCTGCCTTTGGCCTGCCCCAGCTCTGGATGTTGCAGCCATTTGGGAAGTAAACCAACAGATGCAAGCTCTCTCTCTCTCTCTCTCTCTGCTCTTCAAATTAATAAATATTTTTAAATGGATCTAGCATAATAAACACATAAATTAATAACATGGTCATTTGTTATCAAGCACTATGGACTGGAGATAATTTTATCCTATAGGGAGCTCAGTAAGTGTGCTTATACCAGCATTACACTATGATTTTATGATGGCTATGATGTCACCAGGCGATAGGAATTTTTCAGCTTCATTGTCATCTTCTGGGACCACTGTCACATATACCATCCATCTTTGACAGAAACATCATTCAGTGCCTTACGGTACAACTGAAACGCCCATCAACAGAAGCACAGATAAACAGATTATAGAGTGCAGCATAGCAAAAGAAATAAATTGTTCTGACTTGCAATGGCATGGATGAATCTCAGGAACACTGTACTGGGGCTGGGGCTGTGGCGTAGTGGTAAAGCCACCGCCTGCAGTGCGAGCATCCCATAAGGGCATGGGTTTGGCTCCCGGCTGCTCCACTTCCAATCCAGCTCTCTGCTGTGGCCTGGGAAAGCAGTAGAAAATGGCCCAAGTCCTTGGACCCCTGCACCCACATGGGAGACTCGAAAGAAGCTCCTGGCTCCTGGCTTCAGATTTGGTCCAGCTCTGACCACTGCAGCCATCTGGGGAGTGACCAGCAGATGGAAGACCACTGTCTCTCTTTTTGCCTCTGCCTCTCTGTAACTCTGCCTTTCAAATAAATAAATAAAATCAAAAAAAAAAAAGAAAAGAAAAGAAAAAAGAAACACAGTATTGAGTGGAAGAGCACATCCTGAATGACTGACATTACCTGAATTTCAACAACAGGCAAAACTCAGCTTCTGGGAGAGAGTCAGAGTAGGGCAATGGGAGGTAGTCATTGACTGTCAAAGGGCCTGAGGGAACTCGCTGGAATGATGGAAATGTCTCCTCCCTGACCTGGGTAGAGGCTACGTGGGTGTGTATAGAGGTAAACATTCACTCTGGGGGCCGGCGTTGTGCTGTAGTGGGTAAAGCCACTGCTTGTTACTCCAGCATCTCATATGGGCACTGGTTCCTGTCCTGGCTGCTCCACTTCCAGTTCAGCTCCCTGCTAATGGCCTGGAAAAAGCAGCAAAGATAGCCCAGTGTGTGGGCCCCGCCACCCACATGGGAGGCCTGGATGAAGCTCCTGGCTCCTAGCTTCAGCCTGGCCCAGCGCTGGCCATTGCCACCATTTGGGGAGTGAACCAGAGAGTGGACAATCTCTCTCTATCTCTCCCCCTCTCTCTGTAACTCTTTAAAATAAATAAATCTCCTAAAAAATTCACTCTCTTGTCAGCTCAAGACATGTGCTTTTTACTATATGTAAATTCTGCCTCAATTAGAGTAAGAACAAAAGTGTTGGGTGGCCACACTTGATATAAACGTGGCTGAAATTCAACAGCTTGCATAAATTATAGCAGTCATTTGGGAATCTGATATAATTTTGTAACAGCCTTAAAAAACGGTCACATTCCTGGAGTCCCTGGCATGAACTTCAATGCTTACAGCTCACTAGCACCGAAAGGGATGTGTCCGTTTCCAGCCAGGGGCCCTGCCCAGTGCTCTCCATGGATTCAGCCCCTGAGTGGTTCTTACACAACTCCCACAGCAGCGGGGCCAAGCGTGGGAGCAGCCAGCTGAGCCCAGCTCTCTCTAATGCCTGGTCTGCTCAGACCGCCCTGAAGAGGCCCTACGGACGCTGGAGGAAACTCAGGGCCCCAGCTTCACCGGGAATGCAGATTGGCTAGTGATGAAAGCTTAGATGAAGAACGTAGCCCTGGAGGCCCCATGTTTCAAACACATTCTCTCCTGCTGGCCTCTGCCAATGCAGCCCACAGACCAGGAGTCCCCAGCCCAGGGGCAAGTCAGAATCATGGGGGAGATTTGCTATTTTATTTTTTAAAGATTTATTTATTTATTTGAAAACCAGAGTTACAGATAGGGTTGGGGGGAGTGAGATCTTCATCTGCTGGTTCACTCCCCAAATGCCTGCAACAGCCAGAGCTGGGTTGGGCCGAAGCCAGGAGCCAGGAACTCTATCTACCAACTGGGTGCGGGGCCCAAGCACTTGGGCCATCTTCTGCTACTCTCCTAGGTGCATTAGCAGGGAGCTGGATGGGAAGTAGAGCAGCCGGAATTTCAACCGGCGCCCAAAAGGGATGCAGGCATTGCCATGCCACAGCACTGGCCCCATTTCAGAAGTCTGAAATATGGACTGCTGAACCCGCCTGACCCAGAGTGCAGTGCTGCTCAAAGTGTGTTCCCTGAAGCAGTGGCACCTTTGCCACAAAGGGTAACTTGTTAGAAATGTCACTGGAGAGAAGTCGTGGGGTTCTTGTCTTCACACAAGAAAGAATTCAGGGGTGAGACAGAGAGCATATTAACAAGGTATTATGGGACATAGGGCATCCATCAGAAGGGACAGGGGAGAGAGAGAGCGAGAGCGAGAGAAAGCGTGCGCAAACGCGCGCGAGCGCCCAGTCACTTGCACTGGGGGAAAGCAAGGTTCTGTGGTTGTTGGAGAGAATAAGCGGCTCCGCAGAAAGCAGAGAGCTGAGTGTGCTTTGTTTGGACAGAGGCTTATAAAGCAAAAGGGGTCCAGGTTTCTCCTCCACCTCTAGGACAAAGGGTTTGTGAGGGTAAATTAGCAAATTCCTCCCCAGCTTTGCTGGCAGAGGGGCTTCCCCTGGGGCATCTGGGAGGTTTTTATTGCCCCTTGTTATCAGGTCAGGTGACCCCTTTGGTCCAGAGGAGAGAATTCTCCTGGGAGCTTTCCTTGGGGTGGGGGGGTGGGGGAATGGGACCCCTGGAAGGTGAGCAGGGTCTGGGCAGGACTTTGAATTGCAGATGCTGGGCTGCAGTAAATGTATCAGTTCCTCAGGCCCTTCCCACACACAGAGGCTAATCTCTAACTGCCTATCTAACAGAAATGCACGGTCCCAGGCCCTCCGCCACACCTACTGAATTCTAGGCCTTGCCCCAGCAATCCTCCTCCTGACGGTTCTAAACACCCCTGCCAGGGATTGCGATGGCCGCCCGAGTGCCAGGCCTACTGCTTTCTAATTAGAGGTTTCCAGGTGCTGCAGAGGCTGCTGCTCCAGGGACCGCACTTTGAGAACCACCTGTCCAGCTGCCCAATGGCTGGAGCCAAGCTCTGTGTGAGAGGGTGGGCAATTAAAAGCTACCCAGGTGAGTGAGTGTGATGCAGGTGAGAGTTAATTAGCGCCTCCCAGGCTTCCAGCATCTAATCCGGCAGGGGACCCCCCCTCCCTGCTCCCACACCTGGGCAGGAAGCCCACACAGGCGAGGCTGGCTGTCGCAGAACTCAGTTTCTTCCACTGGATCTATCCAGGGCCTCTTTTCACTGCCATGAAACTGCCGCGTGGGGTTCCCGGGGTCGCAGGGTTTCCCTTTGAGGTGTCCGGCCCTGAGAGTTTAATTCTGGCAATATTGACGCTGAGGAAGTTTTTGGTAAAACACATTTTTCTTCTTCTGTTTTTTTTTTTTTTTTTCCCAATTTATGTAAAGGCAGAGAGACAGAGATCATCCATGAGCTGATGGACAGACGCCTGAAAGATCCAGGGCTTGCAACAGCCAGGCTGGGCCACGCCACAGCCAGGGGCACAGAACTCAGTCTGGGTCTCCCCAGGGGGGTGGCAGCTCCCTGCTGATGTGCCTGGGAAAGCAGCAGAAGATGGCCCAAGTACCTGGGCCCCTGCACCCATGTGGGAGACCCCGATGGAGCTCCTGGCTCTTGGCTTTGGCCTGGCCCAGCCCTAGTTGTTGCGGTCATTTGAGGAGTGAACCAGCAGATGGAAGATCTCTCCCTGTCGCTCCCTCTCTCTGTAGCTCTTTCAAATAAATAAATAAATCTTAAAAATAAAATAAATTAAATTTATTGTATATACATCATGCCTCAATCAAGTTGATTTTTAAAATAGCAAAAAATAAAAATTTTAAGAAACAAAAAGGGAAAAAATAGCAAGAAAACCAAAAATCAAACAGAAAAAAAAAAGAGTATTAAAATAAACAGACAATGACAAAACAGGGAGAGCGCAGAGAACAGGGAGAAAAATGGACACAGAAGAAAGCAGGAGAAGAGCAAGACAAAAGGCCCCACTGTGCACAGCTCGGTCAGAACGTAGTCCCCTGGAGACCCAGGAAGTCGGCAGCTTGGTGGAGAACTAAGCAAGAATGCAAAGCAGTGGAGGGCGGGGCCGCTGAGGAGTCAATCACTTACCCCCCCCCCCCATTTTTTGCTTATTTGAGGGTAGGGAGATAGAGAGACAGCGGTCAGACAGAGAGCCCGTCTGTCCACTGAGTCCCTCCACAAACACCTGCAATGGCTCCCGAGGACTAGACCAGAGCCAAGACCGGAGCTCCCAACTCAGTCTAGGTCTGCACTGTGGTTGGCACAGACCCAAGCACGGAGGTCCCCTGGGCCCCTGGCAATAAGGAAGCCCTTCGGGGAAGTCCCTAGCAATGAGGAAGCCCTACATGATGGGAAAGCCCCAAACACCTCTCTCCCCAGACTGTAACCTCAGTGCACGGTGCAGCTCGCCTTGCAGTGTATTTAATAAACTCTAGCTTTGCTCCCTCCTCCCTGGGTTCTGCTGCTGTGACACTGGCCTCAACCAGTCTCTTCCAGTGAGAATCCTCCTCGGGGGACAGTTCTCAGGGTGGGTTTGGTGTGGGCAAGGGAGCGAAGAGAGCACCTAGTGTCAACAGCTCTGCAGGGAGCCCGGGGAGGAGTCAGGGCTGTGAGTCCTCAAAACCCCCATGATGGTGGACACTGGTCAGTGGTCAGGTGTTCGCTCTCCCTCTGGAGGGCTGGGTGTGGCTACTTTAGCTGCAACTCCTGGGCCAGGTGTGCCTACAGTCTCTGTGCTCCTTTCCCATATGGAGTCCATCGCGCGGGGGGTGGTGGGGGGCACACTGTGGCACAGTGGGTTAACACCCTGGCCTGAAGCGCTGGCATCCCATATGGGTGCCAGTTAGAGACCTGGCTGCTCCACTTCCCATCCAGCTCTCTGCTATGGCCTGGGAAAACAGTAGAAGATGGCCCAAGTCCTTGGGCCCCTCCACTCGCGTGGGAGACCCAGAGGAAGCTCCTGGTTCCCGGCTTCGGATCAGCACAGCTCCAGCAGTTGTGGCCAACTGGGGAGTGAACCAGCAGATGGAAGACCTCGCTCTCCTCTCTCTCTCTCTTCCTCTCTTTGCGTAACTCTGACTTTCAAATAAATAAATAAATCTTTAAAAAAAAAAAAAAAAGAGTCCATCACCGTTTGCACTGCGGAAGGCGGATAACCCAGGAGCAGGGCCCCACCTCCCAGCTCCCTCCCCACCTCAGGAAGCTGACCCTTCCTGGCCAGCTGTGGGGGCACCAGCGCACCTCCAGGGAAGGCAGTTTAGCAAAATCGGCCCAAGGTGCAAAGGCACAGCCCCTGATGTGATCACCATACAGAGGAACGAGCACATAGGTGAAACCATGCCCACACCTGGCTGGTCAGTGCCCTGCTGCCGGCCACAGTGTGCAATCAGAACGACTCGCGCACCCCTCAGCAAAGGTGTTAAGTAAACACTAACGTGGAATGAATTATTTATATTAAACAACGATTCTGTTTATTTAATATTTTTCAAATATTTATTTGTTTGAAAGGCAGAGTCACAGAGAGAGAGAGAGAGGTCTTCCATCATCTGGTTCACTCTCCAAAGGGCTGCAATGGGCAGAGCTAGACCAGGCCAAAGGTGGGAGCCAGGAGCTTCATCCAGGTCTCCCATGTGAGTGCAGGGACCCAAGGACTTGGGCCATTGTCTGCTGCTTTCCCAGGTGCATTAACAGGGAGCTGGATTGGAAGCAGAGCAGCCAGGACTCGAACCCGTGCCCATTTGGCATGCTGGCGCCGTAGGCGGAGGCATAACCTACCACGTCACAGTGCTGGCCCCATAAATAAATTTCTGTTTACATGAGTGATAATGTTTGTTTATGCAGGTCCCATAAATAAATTTCTGTTTACATGAGTGATAATGTTTGTTTATGCAGGTACAAGTGGCCCTGGGGAGGTTTAGAAAGAAGACTTTATCATCTTTTTCGTCATCGCTGTAGTTTTTACTGGCGATGCTTATGTCAGAGTCAGGTCACCCTGCTGGGAGCAACCCTTACAGCATGCCAGCTCCCTCTCTCATCATCCAGGAAAACAGAGGCGGCAGCAGAGGTCGGAGGGTGTGCTAGGGCTACAGTCTCTGACCCCCCAGTGAGAGACAGCTTCCCCCTTCCAGCAGGGGTCAGGGTCAGGACTTGCTCTTTGGATGTGGTGCTGGGAAGGGGATTGTAGACGCTCTGAGGGACACCTGTCCTGAAATTCCGGACTCACTGCCAGTAAAAGAATCCACACACTTTCCAGCCACACAGTGAGCTGCCTGCCCCGTGAACGGAAGATAATTCCGGAACAGAAATTCAAGGTCAGTTGAAGGTTTTATAGAAAGGGCTGGTAAGAGGTTCAGAAGTGCCTTCAGGGATGGAAAGCAGAGAGGGCAGGGATCAAGGGTTTGGTCTGAGAACACATACAGAACTGGGTCTGGATAATACTCAGTCCAGGAGACACCGGGCACATCCTCCTCACCCCACTCCCAGAGCTTCCAACCTTCCCTGTGGCCTCTCTCTCCAACTTCTTTCTCCTGCTGCCCCGTCTTCCCATCCTGATGCCAACCTAAATTCATTCGAGAAGAATTCTCTGACCACCTAAAATACAGTGTCCACAATGTGGTCTCTAACATATTCTCTATTTTCATTTATTCCCTTCAAAGCTATTCCTTACCACCAACAAATTCTTTCTTATTTGCTTGTCATTGATCTGCATCTCTCAACTAGAATGTGCTTCATGGTACAACCATAACTGGATTGATTTTTTTAAATATTTATTTTTTTTATTTGAAAGGCAGAGCGACAAAGAAAGAGGAAGAAAGAAAAGGAGAGATTTTTCCATCTGCTAGTGGACTTTGCAAATGGCTACAACAGCCAAGATTGGGCCAGGCTGAAGCCAGGAGCCTAGAACTACATCCAGGTCTTCTACATGGGTGGAAGTACTTGGGCCATCATCTGCTGCTTTCCCAGATGCATTAGCAGGTAGCTGGATCAGAAGCAGAGGAGAAAAGACTTGAACTTGATGCTCTGATGCGAGACGGTTAATGCAGGCAGCAGCTTAATCCACTGTGCCACAACACCAGCCCCCTACACTGAATTTTTTTAAAGATTTATCTATTTATGTGAAAGGCAGAGCAACAAAGGAAGAGAGAAAGAGATAGAGAGAGATCTTCCATCCAGTGATCTCCTTAAATGCCCACAATGGCTAGGACTGGGCTAAGTCAAAGCCAGGCCTTCCACAAGGGTGGCAGAGGCCCAAGCACTTGGGTCATCATCTGTGGCCCCCCAGGTGCATTAGCAGGGAGCCGGAGCAGAAGTAGAGGTGGGACTTGATTCCAGCTACCCAAACACAAGCTGAGGGCATCCCAAGCAGTGTGCCACAACACCTGTCCCATCACTGCATTGTTTTTTTCTCCCTGTACCCCCGTGTTTAGAATGAGTGCTAGGTCAGTATTTGCTCAGTCAATGGAAAAAGTGAGAAAAAGCTAAATTTGAGATGCCTATGAAATCCCAGTGAGAGATGTGCACTAAGAGGCATCAGGTAGTCAAGAGTGAAAAGATCCAAATTGCTGATACATCACAGGGCATCATGAAGATGAAGCCAGTGTTAAAATCCAGAGGAACAGATGGAATTATCCAAGCAGGATTTCAAGAAGGAAAAGTCTGAGCTCCAAGGAACCCAACTTTTGAGGTTGGGTAGACAAAACAAGGGTGAAAAGGGACCAGCGAGATAGAAGGAAAACCAGAAGGTATCTCGGAGCTGAGGGACACCACTGCTCCCAGAACAGGGGAGCAGCTCCTGTGGGGAACACTGCCCTGGGGGTTGTCCACGTGGATTCTGTAGGGACCCTGACCAAGGCAGCACTGGGGCCACATGCCTGCCAGGATTGGATGGAGGGATGGATGGGAGGGGAGGCAGTGGAAGCACTGAGTGTCTGTGACTCTTGCCAGAGTTTGGTTGAGAACGGCAAATAAATTGGGTTAGCTATGGGCAGATAGGGGGTCAAGGGAAGATTTTCTTTCCAGCTCGACTTTTTTTATTTTGAAAATTTAGAACCTGCCAAAAAGTTGAAAGAGTATGATGCACACATAATCCAGACCACTGTAATTTATCATTTGTTAAGACTTTGTTACTTTTCCATCCCACCCACACATCCATATGTGTTCATTCTGGGGTGAAGCATAGGACATAAGGTTGCACGAGCATGCATCTTGTAAGAACAAAGCTGTGCTCCCACATGACCTCAATGCCGTATCCCACCCAAAGGAACTTAGCATTGATTCAAACTCATCTAATAAACAGACCATATTCACATCTCTCCAGCTGTCCAAAAGTGGCCTGTATATCTTCTTTCCTGTTTTTATGATCCCAGACCCACTCAGTATTCATGCATTCCATTTGGTTGCCACGTCTCTGCAGCCTTGTTTAATCAGAAACAGTCCTCTGCTGTTTTTTTTTTTTTCTTCCTTACATGCCACTGACATGTGTGAAGGGTTTGGGCCAGTTGTCACAGGGCAGGTCCCACATTCTGGATTTCTCTGATTGTTTCCTCATGAATCTTCAGGATAAGGATTTTGGACAAAAATGTCACATAGACAATGCAAACTCTCAAGGAACAGTCTTTTTAAGAGGTGGAGGGGCCAGCACTGTAGCTTAGCGGGTGAACAGCCGCCTGCGGTGCTGCATCCCATAAGGGTGCCAGTTCAAGAGCTGGCTACTCCACTCCATCCAGCTCTCTGCCATGGCCTGGGAAGGCAGTGGAGGATGGCCCAAGCGCTTGGGCCCTGCACCCACATGGGAGACCCAGAGGAAGCTCCTGGCTCCTGGCTTTGGATTGGCACAGCTCCGGCTGTTGTGGCCATCTGGGGATTGAACCAGTGCATGGAAGACCTCTCTCTCTCTCTCTCTCTCTCTCTCTCTCTCTGCCTCTCCTTCTCTCTGTGTGTAACTGTGACTTTCAAGTAAAATAAATAAATCTTAAAAAAATAATAAATAAAAGGTGGAAACCTGGGGCTGGCGCTGTGGCGTACTATGTTAAGCCTCTGCCTGCAGCGCCAACATCCCATTTGGGTGCCGGTTCAAGTCTGATCTGTTCCGCATCCAATCCAGCTCCCTGCTAATGGCCTGGGAAAGCAGTAGAAGATGGCCGAAGTGCTTGGGCTCCTGAACCCACATGGGAGACCTGGAAGAAGCTCCTAGCACCTGGCTTTGGCCTGACCCAGCTTCAGCCATTAAGGCCATGTGGGGAGTGAACCAGCAGATGGAAGACCCCTCTCTCTGTCTCTCCTTCTCTCTGTAAACTGCCTCTCAAATAAACAAATTAAAAAAAAAAAGCAGAATCCTCTGTATTAATTTCATATGGAGGAGACAGTAGAGCAAGGAAAATGATCAGCGATAAAGGGAAACATTACATAGTGATAAAGATAGCAATTCTCTAAGAAGACTTACTCTTCTTGTACCTAACTACAAGGGATGCAAATATAGGAGGCAAAAACTGAGAACTGCAAGGAGAAATAGATGAGTGTATGACTAGAGCTGGACAGAAAGTCATTAGGCACAAAACACAGAAAACCAGTAAGGACATAGTAACTGAATAGAAACATCGATCAATAGGTCATTGTTGACAGCCACGGGCTACTTCATCCAACAGCAGCAGAACACATATGTTTTCTCAAATCCACATGGAATATATGTTCCAAGACAGAATATATGTTGGGTCACAACAATAGAATAAGAGGGGTCAGCATGTGACTCGGCAGGTTAAGCTGCCATTAGGACGTCGGCATCCCATATCAGAGTGCCAGTTCAAGGCCTGACTTCTCTGCTTCCAGTTCAGCTCCCTGCTAATGCACCTGGGAAACCTCAGATGATGGTCCAACACTTGGGCCCCTGTCACCCTTGTAGGAGACCTGGATGGAGTTCCAGGCTCCTGGTTTGGGCTTGCAGCCATTTAGGGAGCAAACCAACAGATGAAAAAAAATCTCTCGGGGCTGGCGCTGTGGTGTAGCAGGTAAAGCTACCACACACAGTGCTGGCATCCCATATTGGTGCCGGTTTGAGTACCGGCTGCTCCTCTTACAATCCAGCTCTCTGCTTGGCCTGGGAAAGCAGTAGAAGATGGCCCAAGTCCTTGGGCCCTGTACCCACATGGGAGACCCGGAGGAAGCTCCTGGCTCCTGGCTTTGTATCGGTGCAGCTCCAGCCATTGCGGCCATCTGGAGAGTGAACCAGTGGATGGAAGACTCTACCTCTCTTTCTCTCTCTCTGTAATTCTCCTTTCTTTCTTTCTTTTTTTTTTTTCTTTACAGGCAGAGTGGACAGTGAGAGAAAGAGAGAGAAAGGTCTTCCTTTTTCCGTTGGTTCACCCGCCAATGGCCGCTGCGGCCGGTGCACCGCGCTGATCCGAAGGCAGGAGCCAGGTGCTTCTGGTCTCCCATGCAGGTGCAGGGCCCAAGTACTTGGGCCATCCTCCACTGTACTCCTGGGCCACAGTAGAGAGCTGGACTGGAAGAGAAGCAACCGGGACAGAATCCGGCACCCCGACCGGGACTAGAACCTGGTGTGTCAGCGTCGCAGGCAGAGGATTAGCCTATTGAGCCACGGCGCCGGCCTCTTTTTTTTTTTTTTTTTTTTTTTTGAAGATTTATTTTTATTTATTTGAAAGACAAAGTTACAGAGAGAGGTAGAGCCAGAGAGAGAGGTCTTCCATCTGCTGGTTCACTCCCCAGATGGCCGCAATGGCCGGAGCTGCACTGATCCCAAGTCAGGAGCCAGGAGCTTCCTCCGGGTCTCCCATGTGAGTGCAGGGGCCCAAGGACTTGGGCCATCTTCCACTGCTATCCCAGGCCAAGCAGAGAGCTGGATTGGAAGAGGAGCAGCCGGGACTCGAACCTAGGCCCATATGGGAAGGCAGCACTGCAGGCTGCAGCTTTATCGGCTATGCCATAGCACAGGCCCCAATATAATTAACAACTTTCCAGAACAGTGTGGGGAGCAACTCGGACTAGACTAAGTTACTGGAATTAAGACTTATTCTATGCATCTGCTCTCCCACAATATGGCGCTGAGAAGGGAGAAACAGCTTCTACACAGCTGCCTCCAGTTCAACCAATAAACTGTAGGACCTGCTCCTGATTGGAGGAGAGCAGCGTACTCGGCGTGTGGGTAGCAGAGTTGGGATTGGTGGAAGAGGACTATAAAGGAGGAGAGAGACAGCATGCACCAGGAACATCTAAGAGGAACACCTGTGCAGCCCCCGAGAGAGCCGGCCGGCGGTGTGCCGCTCCCCCGCGGAGGTGGGGAATGTGGCAGGGGGAACCGCCCTTCCACGGAGGTGGAAGGGTCGGTAGCCAACCCGGGAAGAACCAGCAGCAAACCCGGGGAGGGCCTAGCAGACGAAAGAACAGCACAGGGTCCTGTGTGGTTCCTCCACGAAGAGGGGGAGCGACAAACAGGAAGTATCAGGCCCAGTTTCATTAGTGAATTCTATCAAACATTTAAAGATGAAATTATAGGAATTCTTTATAATTTCTTTCAGAATATAGGTAGAAGCAGAGGGAATATGAAGGATATGCAAGCAGTTCATGGGAAATGCATATTATCAAAAAGTATATGAACTTGAAAAAATGTGCAAAAATAAACTTATCTTTTAACTCCATTTTCCACCAACTTTTTAAAGTACACTCCTACTTTCTAATTCATACTACAAGGCTAATATTGCCCTAATAACAAAGCTAGACAATACTAATAGAAAGGAAAAATACAGACCACTATCTTTCAGGAATATAGATGCAAAAATCCTCAAAAATATTAGCAAATCAAATCTAACGATATGTACAATCTAGCAGACAATAACTAAGTTGAATTCATTCAAAATATGCAAGGCTGGATCAACACTTAAAAATCAATTAATTATATGAAATACATGAAATTGTTCCCTTTTATGCACTTTTAAAATTAATTTATGTAATTCATCACATCACCAAATTAATGAAAAATAATCATTTTCTCAAATGCAGAAAAGGCATTTGACAAAATCCAACATCTATTCTAGATTAAAAAAAAAAACAGCAAACAAAGGAAAATTCCTTCAACTTGATAAAGAATTTCTATCAAAAAACATTATGCTGGGGCCTGTGCTGTGGCACAGTGAGTGGGTAAAGCTGTCACCTGCGGCACCAGCATCCCATATGGGCAAAGGTTCTAGTTCCAGCTGCCCACTTCCAATCCAGCTCCCTGCTAATGCTCCTGGGAAAGCAGCAGAGGATGGCCCAAGTGCTTGGGCCCCTACCACCCACATGGGAGACATGGATGAAGCTCCTGGCACCAGCCTGGCCCAGTCCTGGCTGCTACGGCCATTTGGAGAGTAAACCAGAAGATGGAAGGTCAATCTCTCTCTCTCTCTCTCTCTCTCTCTCTCTCTCTCTCTCTTTCTCTCTCTGCCTCTGCCTTTCTATCTTGGTAACTCTGCCTTCAAATAAATTAATTAATTAATTTGATTAAAAAATCATACTTAATAATGAGAAACTAGGAGCTTCCTCACTGAGATCAAGAACAAGGCAAACATGTTCATCACTAATTTTCAACATTGTACTAGAAGTTCTAGATAATAAATGCAGTAAAACAAGACAAGAAAATACAGATTGAGAAGGAAGAAATAAAATCATCTTTCTTCATAGATGACATGATTATCACAGTTAACATTACTGTATGTGTAGCAAATACAAAAATTGATTAAAAAAACTGTCTAGAAATCAGTAATCAATTATACCCTCAGGTTTGCAGATACAAGTTTTATATACAAAAGTTAATCATTTCTTAAATACCAGCAATGAAAACGTGGATTTGAAACTAAAAACACAGTACCATTTACATTAGCACTCCCAAAATTGTATAAATCTAACAAAGTATATACAAGATCTAGATGAGAGACGAACTACAAAACTCCAATGAAAGAAATCAAACAAGTTAAAGAGAGATTCCATGTACTTGGATAGGAAGATTCAATATTGTCAAAATGCTAGTTCTTCCCATTTGATTCATAAATGTGATACAAATCAACTCAAAATCCCAGCATGTTATGTTGTGATTAGTAGCCAACGGATTCCAAAGTTTATCTGCAGAGGCAAAAGACCCAGAATAGCCAACATGATACTGAAGGAGAAGTGAATCAGAGGATTAATACCATCTTACTTCAAGACTTACTACAAAGTTACAGTAATCAAGACAGAGTGTTGCGCCGGCGCCACAGCTCAATAGGCTAATCCTCCACCTAGCGGCGCCGGCACACCGGGTTCTAGTCCCTGTCGGGGCGCCGGATTCTGTCCCGGTTGCTTCTCTTCCAGGCCAGCTCTCTGCTGTGGCCGGGAAGGAGGTGGAGGATGGCCCAAGTGCTTGGGCCCTGCACCCCATGGGAGACCAGGAGAAGCACCTGGCTCCTGCCATTGGATCAGCGCGGTACACCGGCCGCAGCGGCCATTGGAGGGTGAACCAACGGCAAAAGGAAGACCTTTCTCTCTGTCTCTCTCTTTCTCACTATCCACTCTGCCTATCAAAAAAAAAAAAAAAAGACAGAGTGGGGGTCGGTGCTGTGGCTCAGCAGGTTAATGCCCCGGCCTAAAGCGCCAGCATCCCATATGGGCGCCGGTTCGAGACCCAGCTGCTCCACTTCCAATCCAGCTCTCTGCTTGGCCTGGGATAGCAGTAGAAGATGGTCCAAGTCCTTGGGCCCCTGCACCCACCTGGGAGACCCTGAAGAGGCTCCTGGCTCCTGGCTTCGGATCGACGCAGCTCCAACTGTTGCAGCCAATTAGGGAGTGAACCAATGGAAGGAAGACCTCTCTCTCTCTCTCTCTCTCTCTCTGCCTCTCCTCTCTCTGTGTAACTCTTACTTTCAAATAAATAAATAAATCTAAAAAAAAAAAAAAAGACAGTGTGGTATCAATGAAATAACTGACAGATCAGTGATCTAAAATATACAGCCTAGGAACAGACTCCCATAAATATAGTCATGATATTATTTTTTACCATGTTTTTTCACTCAACTTTATTGCATATCTCTTAAATTGTTTAAAGAATACTATATTGTTTCTATTTTTAAAAAAACTTATTTATTTGAAAGGTGGAGTTACAGACAGGGAGGAGGAGAAGATATAGAGAGAGAGAGAGAGATCTTCCATCTGCTGATTTACTTCCCAAATGGCCACAACCACCAAGGCTGGTCCAGGCCAAAGTCAGGAGCCTGGGACTCCATCCAGGTCTCCACACCAGTGGCAATAACTCAGGACCTTAGGCCACCTCCCACTGTCTTCCCAGGCACAGCAGCAGGAATGCTGGAGCAGAAGTAGGGCAGCCAGGACTCACTCTGATACGGGAAGCAGGTGTCGCAAGCTGTGGCTTAACCCACTATGCCACAACACCAGCCAGCCTGCAGCAAACTGGTATCTGATGAGGAAGCAAAGGCACACAGTAGTCCCTCGTTACCCATTGTCTTGCTTTCCACTTCAGTTACCATGGTCAGCCAACCGGTGTGAAAATATTAAATGGAAAATTCCACAAATAAGCAATTCCTAAGTTGAAAACACTGTTCTGAGTAGTGTGATTGAAATCTTAGGCTGTCCCACACTGGCCCTCGCCATCCTACCCAGACATGAATCAGCCCTTTGTCCAGCCTAGCCACCTTGTACATCACGTAGGCTTCTCCATGATCACGCTGATTTAGAGTGTCCCAGTGTTTGTGTCCAAAGAATCCTTATTTAACAATGTCCCCAAAGCACAACAGTAAGTGATGCTGTGGACTCCAGATAGGTCAAAGAGAAGCCAGAAAGTGCTTCCTGGAAGTGAAAGGGCGAAAGTTCTTAACTTAATGAAGCAAAGGAAAACAGAAAAAAATCTGTGCTGAGATTGCTAAAATCTATGGCAAGAACAAATTTTTGTCCATGAAATTGTGACAAAGTAAAAAGAAATTTCTGTTAGTTTTGCCATTGCACCTCAGATTGCAAACATTAGGGCTGCTGTGTGTGGTAAACTCTTAGTAAAGCTGGGAAAGGCTTGAAATTTGCTTGTGAAAGATGTGAACAGAAACTATGTTCCCACTGGTGGTGGTGTGTGTGTGGCAGTACCAGAAGGCACTGAACTATACAAAGACTTCAGCGAGGGATCGTCTTAAACCAGTGACACCAAGCCACTTACTGCAAGAAAGGGAGGGCTACACAGATTCAGGAATGGGTTTGGACTGAAAAAATACAGAAATGGCTGGACAGGCCGTATCTGCAGATGAAGAAGCTATAGCCACATTTCTGGCAGACCTGAATAAGTTGATTACAAAGAAAGAACATTGGGGCTGACACTGTGGCATGGTGGCATCCCATGTCAGAACACGGGTTCGAGTCCTGGCTGCTCTGGTTCTGATCCAGCTCCCTGCTAGTGTACCTGGGAGGGCAGCAGAGGATGGCCCAAGTGCTTGAGTCCCTGTCACACATGTGGAAGATCTGGATGGTGTTCCAGACTGCTGGCTTTGACCTGGTGCAGCTCCAGCCCCAGCCGCTGAGGCCAACTGGGGAGTGAACCAGAGGATGGAAGATCTCTTTCTCTGTCACTCTTTCAAATGAATAAAACACATCTTATTTTTTTTTTAAGCAAGATTATTGTCTTCAATATCCAACAAGTGTTTGATTGTGGTAGAACTGGGCTGTCCTAGGAGACATTCATGGAAGGTCAGAAGGGCACCAGGATACAAAATACAAAAGGACTGATTAACACTGCATGATAAAGGCAGGTGCAGCATACACGGCAAAGAACACACGTGCTCTCAAAGTCAAAGCTGAAAATTATCAGTTCATATCTCCCTCTCTCTCTAACACTGCCTTTCAAATAAACAAAACAAATATTTAACAACAAAAACAACAACAAAGCTGTGGCATAATGAGTTAAGCCACCACAGGCAATGCTGGTATTCCACATGGGCACCGGTTCAAGTCCAGGCTGCTTCACTTCTGATTCAATTCCCTGCTAACGTGCCCGGGAAAGTAGTGCCAGATGGCCTAAGTGCTTGGATCCCTGCCACCCACATAGGAGACTAGGACGAAGTTCCTGGCTCTTGGCTTTGGCCTGGCCCAGCCCTGGTCATTGCAGCCATTTGGAGAGTGAACCAGCAGATGCAAGCTCTCTCACTCTCTCTCTCTCTCTCACTCTCGCTCTTGCTCTCCCTCCCTCTTTCTCTCTCTGTAACTCTACCTTTCAAATAAATAAAATACATCTTTAAAGAAAGTTATACACTTACGTTCTGGCAACATAATCAGAAAGTGTGGGTGGCGGGCATTTGTTAATGGAATAGTTCCACCAATGCTTTATCCCAGATGTGAAATACTACCTGGAAAAGGAAGGGAAGGAATTTAAAGCTCTACCAACAATAGACAATACAGCTGGCCATCCTGATATCTATTTGCTATGCACATGAAAATGCTGAGGTTTCATTTTGAACTCCAAATACAACCTCACTACTTCAGGCCCTTGACAACGTCATCATTTGGTTTGTCAAGGCTGGGTACACCTGCCCGATATTAGGTCACATTCAATCAGCAATTGACTCAGACCCATGACAGGACATAATGCAGTGCTGGAAATCATTTGCTATTACTGACACAATAACATTCATCAAAGCTGCAATGGATGAATTAAATCGAGAAACAGCGAGTCCTTGCTGGAAGAACCTTTGGAGTAAAGTTGTACATGATTTTAAAGGCTTCCCAGGGATTTATGAAGAGTTAGGAAAATCATTGAACCAGCAAGACAAGCTGGTGAAAGATGTGCCGAATCATTTGATGAAGAAGTCAAAGAACGCATTGAAGGCATTGAGAAGTGTTAACAAATGGGGAATTGAAAGAACTGGTTGAGTCATCTACAGGGGAAGAGGAAGAAACTGAAGAAGAATCAGCAATGTGAACATTACCGAAATTTGCTCAAGTGTTCTGAATTGCACAGACATCAAAGGACAAGATCATGGATTATGATCCCTGAATAAACGCAGCGTTAAAGGTCACTGAAATGATTATGGGAGTTAAAAAGAAAGAATCACAATTTCAAATTACAATGTTCTTTCAAAAGGTTTTAGCAAGAAAACTCCACCTATTGAGGATTTCAAACCATTGACATCATCTGCTCCTGACTTTCAGCCTTCACCAGAGTTGTGGCTGAATGACCCTGGATGCTCCTTCTGACATCACAGTGTCTGTATCATTCTCCTCACTTCATCTCATCGTGTGGGCATTGTGGCATCACATGGAGAAGGGTGAGCACAGTACAATATAAGTATTTTGTGAGAGACAGACCACAGTCAGATAATGTCATAGTTTATTATAGCATATTATTATAATTGTTCCATATTATTGGTTACTGTCACTGGTCTCTTATGCCTAATATATAAATTAAATTTTATCAGATGTATGTATATACAGAGGGTGAAAAAACAAGTATATATAGGGTTTGGTAATATCTGTAGTTTCAGGTGTCCACTGGGAGTCTTAGAATCTCTACTACATGGATAAAAGAGGAATATTGTACAATGAAAAAAAAAAAGATAGGGTTTCAACAAATAGTACTGGGACAACCAGGCATCCATATGCAAAAAAAGCAAAAAAGAATCTACATACAGACCTCATATCCTTTGCCAAAATGGACTCAAAATAGATCATAGACCTAAATGTAAAAATGCAAAAACTTAAAACTCCTGGAAAGAACACAGAAGGTTCTAGACTTTGAATATAGCAATGGCTTGTTACAAACAATATCAAAGGTACAATCCATGAAAGAAATAATTGATAAGCTGGACTTCATTAAGACTGAAAACTTTTGTTCTACCAAAGACATCGTTAAGAGTATGAGAAGACAAATCACAGACTGGGAGAAAATATTTGCAAAAGGTATATCTCATAAAGGTCATCATCCAAAAATATACAAAGAATTCTTAAAACTCAACAATTTAAAACTGAACAATTCAACTTAAAAGTAGGCCAATCACCTTAACAGAATCTTCACCGAAGAATATATATAGTAAACAACCCCAGAAAAAAGAGTCAATGTCAGTTCTTATTAGGAATTGCAAATTAGCCGGCGCCGTGGCTCACTAGGCTAATCCTCCACCTTGCGGCGCCGGCACACCGGGTTCTAGTCCCGGTCAGGGCGCTGGATTCTGTCCCGGTCGCCCCTCTTCCAGGCCAGCTCTCTGCTGTGGCCAGGGAGTGCAGTGGAGGATGGCCCAAGTGCTTGGGTCCTGCACCCCATGGGAGACCAGGAAAAGCACCTGGCTCCTGGCTCCTGCCATCAGATCAGCGTGGTGCGCCGGCCGCGGCGGCCATTGGAGGGTGAACCAATGGCAAAAGAAGACCTTTCTCTCTGTCTCTCTCACTGTCCACTCTGCCTGTCAAAAAAAAAAAAAAAAAAGGAATTGCAAATTAAAACCATTTACCACTACACGTGCCCGAGAGAGGCCAACACCCGAAACAGACACTATCAAAGGTTTGTGAGGAGGTAGAGCAACAGCAACTCTCATTCATCACTGGTGAGAATGCAAAACTGCACAGCCACTTGGAATACAGTTTGGCAATTCCTAACAAAGCTAAACATACTGTTGCCGTGTGATCATGGGATCCAACAGTTGAGCTCCTTAGCATTTACCAGAAGGGGCTAAAAACTTAGGTCCACACAAAAACCTGTACGTGAATGTTTGCAGAAGCTTTTCCACAAACTCGTTGAAACCTTCTCATACAAATGGCATTTGAGTGCATTCTTTTTTTTTTAAGAGTAGTACAATATTCTTTTTTTCCAAAGATTTATTTATTTATTTGAAAGACAAAGTTACAGAGAGAAAGGTGGAGCCAGAGAAAGAGAGTCCTACATTTCGCTGGTTCACTCCCCAAATGACTGCAACAGCCAGAGCTGTGCTGATCCAAAGCCAGGAGCCAGGAACCTCTTCCAGGTCTCCCATGCAGGTGCAGGGGCTCAAAGACTTGGGCCCATCTTCCACTGCATTCCCAGGCCATAGCAGAGAGCTGGATCAGAAGAGGAGCAGCCGGGACTTGAACCAGCACCCATATGGGATGCCAGCGCTGCAGGCAGCAGCTTTACCCACTACACCACAATGCCAGCCCCTTGAGTGCATTCTTTTCACAAAAAAAATAAACAATTACAAAAGATTTACCCACCATTTCCAGTACCAGTGGTATCTATTTGAGTCCTTTACACACACCCACTAGTACATATGTGCACATATGTGTGAGTGTGTGTGTGTGTGAGGCTATGGGACATGTTGGTTCTGTTTCTCTGGTGAACCTTAACTAACCCAGACATCCAACTAAGATAAGTCCCAGTAGTGGAGAAAACAGTGAGGGGCAGGGGAAGTGTTTACTAAGGAAATAATACAACTACCATAATGGAAGGAAATGATTTCCTTATCCAAAGACACATTAAAGGTAAAATATCATGTAATGCCACACTCTGGGGGCAAAGAACCTAGAGAGGAAAAAATGAAAGTCTTGGGGTTCTGTGGGGTAATTCAAGGACACTGCTGTGTCCCCATTGCTGGCTGACGCTGCAGCTGTCGCCTGTCTGCCACATCAGTAACACCTGCTCCCCCTGCCTTCCAGCCCTGTTCTCTTTGTCATGCTAGGGTTTTGCCTCCTCTGGCTGTCAAAATTCAGTTCATTCTTCTGCCTCTGGACACCACACAAGCAGCCAACCAATCAGCTGACCACTCGGCCAGTTCCTTGGCTGCAGGGGGGCCAGGGCAGCTCTTTTCATGTGAGTTTGGCCCTGATGCTGAACTGTACGCATTAAACCCCTAAGTCGGGTGCACAGTAGAGGGAGTGATGGTGTCTGTTGGGAAACAGGAAAGCACTGGAAAAAAACGGTTGCCAGTAACTTGAGGGGTAGGAAGAGGCTTTTGTCTGCCCTTGGATGAGCCTTGTTGAGATGTTAATTTGTTTTCTTTAATTATACAAGTGGGTTAAGATACCAGTTAAGATGCTTATATCTACATTGGAGTACTTGGGTTCAGTATTCGACTTTGGCTCCGGACTCCTACCAGTGCAAAACTCTGCGAGGCAGGCTTGCCTGCCGCCCACATGGGAGACCTGGCCTGAGATCCTGAGCTCCTGGCGTTGGTCTGGCCTAGCCCCAGCTGTTGCAGGTATCTGGGGACTGAACCAGCAGAGGGGAGATCATGCTGCCTCTTTCTCTCTCTCTCTCTGCCTTCTTCTCAAATAAGTAATTTTTAAAAACTATACAAAAGGTCTTCAAAAAGTCTGTAGAAAACTGGAATTAGAGGTAATGAAAGCTTTCCATGAATCTTTTGAATTCTTCGTATACAAACAATATTTAAATGCATTCTTTTCACAAAAAACTAAACAACTACAAAACATTTCACTCACCATTCCCAATACCAGAGGGATCCATTTCCAGTCCTTTTCCTCTGTTTTTAAGCAATATCCCTCTATTCATAGAAAATCTATACAGTCAACCTTCTGTGTCTGCGCGCTCACTCACTCTCTCTCTCTCTCTCTTTTTTTTTTTTTTTTTTTGTTTGTTTGTTTAAAGAGAGAGGGAGAGACACAGAGAGGTCTTCCATCCTCTGATTCACTCCCCAAATGGCTGCAACGACTATGGCTGGGCTAGGCCGAAGCCAGGAGCCAAGAGTTTCTTCCGGGTCTCTCATGTGGATACAGGGGCCCAAGCACTTGGGCCATCTTCTGCTGCTTTTCCCAGGCAATTAGCAGAGAGCTGGATTGGAAGTAGAGCAACTGGGACACAAACTGGTGCCCACATGGGATGCTGGCATCACAGGTGGTGGCTTTACCCACTATGCCACAACACAAGCCCTATCTGGCTTTTGTATACATAGATTCAACAAACCATGGATGAAAATGTAATTAGACCTGCAATAGTTTTCAGCCATTTAGAACATGTATCAGGGCTGGTGCAGCAGTAGGTTAAGCCTCTGCCTTCAGCACTGGCATCTCATTTGGGCGCCAGTTCATGTCCTCTTCCAATCCAACTCTCTGCTATGGCCTGGGAAAGCCATAGTGCTTGGGCCTCTCCTGCACCTGTGTGGCAGAACCGGAAGAAGCTCCTGGCTTATGGCTTCTAGCTTCAGACCAGCCCAGCTCTGGCCATTGTAGCCATCTGGGGAGTTAACCAGAGGATGAAGACCTTTCTCCATGTTGTCCTTCTCTGTCTATAACTATCTCTCAGATAAACAAATAAAAATGTTTTAAAAATGTATTGATTTATTTTTCTCTGATTATTCTTTAAATAATACAAAGTCTTAACTACTTCTGTAACTTATACAAATCTCCCATCTTTGTCTTGGACTATACATGGAGTTTGTACATACTATACATGTATGTGCATGTGTGTGTGTAAGTATATATATATATGAGTAAGTATATATAAGTATATATATAAGAGAAAGTATATATATATATATATATATATATATATATGAGAGAGAGAGAGAGAGTCACTGTTTTAGTACAAATGCTTAGGTTCTCTCAAGTTCTTTTTGCAAGCAATGAAGCAGTACAGTGCCACCCAAAGTGTGGTCCGGTGCATTATGCTGGCCCACATGTACTGTTTATTAGCAGGCTACAATAAAATAAGAGTAGAAGTTGAGGGTGAGCACTGAGAAGCATTTATAGCAATTTGGTAGAGTATGTTCTCTTGCAAAACAATTTGAACACATGTATTTTGGAAGTCATTGGTTTTTTTCTGAAAATTTTTCTTTCTCCAGTAATTCATTGTTATACTAAAAGTAAAAATATACAAGTTTACAAAAGACTGGGAATAAAAACTGGGGCTTGACCCAGATTGCTGAGAGGCACACTTTTGTAAACAGCCTTCTGCAAGCCAATTCATGACTCTTGGACCAAGTGTCTCTCAGCTGTAGCTCTGAACAAGTGATTCTCTGGGGTATGGGATACAGGCTTCTCTTCCTCTAAGACCCCTACTCTCTTGGTCCATTTTCTGTTTCTGTGACAAAAATGCCAGAGATGGGGTAACTTACAAGAAACAGAGGTTTATTTGGCTCAAGGTTCTGGGGAGATTCTCGGGCTGGGAAACCCAAGAGCTTAACAAATGGCAAAGACCTTCCTGTATAACACATGAAAGGGATCACATGGTTAGACAGGGCCAATGTGGTGGCTTGGGTCTCTCTAACTTTTCTTAGCCGCTAATGGCATCATCTTGGTCCCATCTGAAAACCTACTTGCCTCCCACACTTCCAAACGCCGACTGGGTTGGGACTAAGTTTCCAATACATGATTTTTTGGGGAGACGCATTCAAGCCATGGCAACCAACATCACCAGTATCTTGTTCCTGAATCCCAGGGAGGTGGAGCTTCTGGTTATATGCTTAGTGTCTGTCTCATGAGTCTTGAAGTTGGTGTCAAGCCCTGGGTTGTGATCATCCTTTTCCAACCTTATCTGGATCGAACTTCCCAGTAGTCCTAGGAGGTGGGCCAGGCAAGAGGTCATTTCTGCATTAAATATTCGGATCCCAGCAGTGCAAAATTAAGGCTGAGGCTGCAGGCAGGCCACATGCACTTGTGGCCTAGAATTCCCTCCAGATGGCCCAGGCCCACAAGTCACAAGAACAGGCTGGGACTATGTAAAGGTGATCAAGAGAGGAGTCCGAATAAAGCCAAGGATTAGATCTGCAAGCTCAGGAGAAAAAGAGGAAGCGTGAGAAATCAGGCCCCACTAAAGAACATCTCAGCCCTGGGAAGCAGGGCCTGCTGAAGGTGTCAGAGGAACCTGGGACCAGAGAGATCAGTACAGTCTCTGTTACCCCGACCGTCTGAGCAAGGCAGCAGCCGGGCGGTTCTTCTATTTGCCTAATCTTTCAACACTGCCTGTCGGTGTGGGTGATGTAACTCAAGCTTCTTGAAATAATACAGGCGCTTGCTCCCATCCAACTCAAACAATGAACTTGCAACCACCACCAAGACATTAGGCCAAACCATCACTCACATTGCTCGGGTGTGCCTTTGTGCAAACACTCGCCCTGCCAGGCCTGGGAGGCCATTTCCCGGAACAATGGGTGGTGAGCAGTAACGACCCATCTCCATGGCATGTCAAGCAAGCGTGTAGCAGGGGAGGAGCAGGCCAAGGGAGAAGATGTCAGATTTGGGTAGAGGCCTAGAGCCATCCAAACCAGTCTTTACTCGAATTCGTGGGTTCAGGTGTCGGTTCTCAGTACCATGCCTAGGCCCCAGAGACACCACTTAGATTCTCTGCACCTGCATCTCTTCGTTTGCAAAATGGCAGTCTGTGTATGGTGGGTGTTGCTGTGCCTTGTCTGTTTCTGGTGGCCCCTTACCATCCCCACACTTAATTTTGCCTGTGTGCCTAACATGCCTGGGGCAGCCGTCAAACATTTATACAACAAGGAGTTGTATAAATACTCCAGCTCCCGAGGGTAGCACAACTCTCAGGCTCCCCAGTGAGTCTGAGCTCCTGCTGTCCACTGTGACAATGTGTCTGATATCTCAACTTCCACACACCCCCTGGACCACCCCTGGTATAAAGTACCTGCATTGAATCCTTGTAATAGGGTCAGCTTCTGGGGAAACCCACACTAAGAAACTTCCCAATTTTCTCCCAGTATTGTTGCTGTTAAGATCAGAGGCAGCTCTTGGATGAAGATGAAGGTCAAGCTTATAAAATCTGCATGCCAAGCAAAGGGAGTCCCAAGTCCATCTGAGGTGGGCATTCTAGGGCTTTTGACTTCAAGGTGCTCAGGCGGAGACCTCAAAGTGGCAGGAACAGAAGCCACAAAAGGCAGCAAAACCGGAGCCTCCTGGGGTGCTGCTTAGTTTTAACTGTTCCCAACACAACAATCATCAACTTCCAACTCCAACTTCGAAGAACCAGCTGTGCCAATCAACTAAGGACTGCGTCTTGAGAATCCTGGGGCCTGAAATGGACATCAAGCAGATGGCATGACCTGTGGCCTGGGTAGCTTACACTACACAGAACCCAAAGGGAGTAACTCAGCAAAGTCAGCAGCAAATCTGGGACCATCATGAGGGACCCGGTGCTCAAAAAACACAGAAGCCCTGAAGGAGACTCCAATGGCTATGATTAGAACACTTTTTTAAAAAAGTTATTCATTCTGGCATGGTGTTGTGGCATATCAAGTTAAGCTACTGCCTATGACACCAGCATCCCATATGAGTGCTGGTTCGAGTCATGGATGCTCCACTTCCAATCCAGCTCCCTGCTAATCTGCCTGGGAAAGCAGTGGACAACAACCCAAGGTCTTGGGACCCTACATCCATGACAGGAAACTGGATGAAGCTCCTGGCTCCGGCCTGGCCCAGACCTGGCCGTTGCAGCCATTTGGAGAGTGAACCAGTGGGTAGAAGATCTTTCTCTCTCTGTAAGTCTTTCTTTTTTTTTTTTTTTTTTTTTGACAGGCAGAGTGGACAGTGAGAGAGAGAGACAGAGAGAGAAAGGTCTTCCTTTGCCGCTGGTTCACCCTCCAATGGCCGCCGCTGCAGCCGGCGCACCGCGCTGATCCTGGCAGGAGCCAGGAGCCAGGTGCTTTTCCTGGTCTCCCATGGGGTGCAGGGCCCAAGCACCTGGGCCATCCTCCACTGCACTCCCTGGCCATAGCAGAGAGCTGGCCTGGAAGAGGGGCAACCGGAACAGAATCCGGCGCCCCAACCGGGACTAGAACCCGGTGTGCCGGCGCCGCAAGGTGGAGGATTAGCCTATTGAGCCACGGCGCCGGCTCTGTAAGTCTTTCAAATACATAAAAACAAGTCTTTAAAAACAATTTATTCATTTATTTGAAAGGGAGAGAGAGAGAGAGAGAGAGAGAGAGAGAGAGAGAGAGAGAGAAAGAGCTTCCATCCACTGGTTCATTCCCCAAATGGCCGCAATGGCCAGGTCTGGGCCAGGCAGAAGCCAGGAGCCAGGAACTCCTTTCAGGGTTTCCCATGAAGCAACTGGGTCATCCTTGGCTGCCTTCCCAGGTGTGTTATTGGAAGCTGGATCAGAAGCAGAGCAGCCGGGAATTGAACCAACACTCCAACACGGGAAGCCGGTGTTGCAAGAGGCAGCTTAACCTGCTGCACCACCACGCTGGCCTCAAGGTTGGAACAATTTGAACAATCAAATAGTGATAATGTTGAACCATAACCCATAACATAAAATAAATAGCCATGAGTCCATTCTGATATGAATACATATTGAATTAAATAAGTTGAAAGAGGAGAAAGGACAGGACTTCCCTGCAGAGGAAATGTAGTCACTCAGCACAGAAGGAAGGAGAGGACAAGAAAATGGTCTTGGGCAAACTCCGCCGCGGTGATGGCTGCAGACAAGATGTGCTGACAGATGCCAGAACCAAATGGAAGCTTGAGAAGAAAAGAGATTTCAAAGTCTCAAGATTCCTCTGCCAGGAGGTCTGTTGACAAGGCAGGGGTGGAGAGATGTATAGGAAAAGCCCCCGGGGAGACTACTTCACCAGGAGCTCAAGGCCATTGTCGCAGTGGTAACACATCAAAGGGCCTCCCTGAGACACAATGCACAGAGAACAAGCCCTGCGTCTGTGATGCCCGGGACACACTGCCTGCACTCAAGCACCACAAGCCCCAGCTGCGCCTGAGCAGAGCCACTTCAGCGCAGGAACTCATCACTACCTCTAGGGGCATCCAGGTCTCAGGGCAGGTGTTTAGCCTAGTGGTTAAGACTCCACTTGGGGCATCTCAGAGTGCATGGGTTCAAGCCCTGGCTCTGCTGGCAGTTCCAACCTCCTTCTAATGCACACCCTGGGAGGCAGCAGGTGATGGTTCAAGTAGTTGGATCTCTGCCACCCATGTGGGAGACTTCAGCCTAAGCCAGGGCCTGGATGGGAGTTCTCTGACTGTCCATCTAGATGTCTCTCAGTGTTTCAAATAAATACAATAAAATAGGGGTATGTGGGTCCCAAAAGGCAAGGAATGACTACAAAGCTGTGCAGACAGCAGGGGAGCAGAAAGGAAAAAACAACTAGATGTCAAAGGGAGATCCTGATTGGGATCCTGGAGCAAGAAAAGGATGTTCAGGAGAGAAGTGAGCTTTGCACAGGGCCTTTGGTTTACAGGCAGTGCATCAAGGTGAACTTCCCAAGTCTGATCATTATGCTACGGTTTTGTAAAATTTGTTATGCTTGTGAGGAGATTGTGTGGAGAGTGGGGCAAAGATTTAGAGAAGCTCTTAAGCATTTTTAATATTTATTTATTTGAAAGGCAGAGAGAGAGAGACAGAGAAAGAGAGAGAGAGAGAGAGAGAGATTTTCAATTTGCTAGTTCACTCCCCAAATGGCTGCAACAGCAGGGCTGGACCAGGCTGAAGCCATGAGCCAGGACCTCCATCCTGCTCTCCCATGTGAGTGGCAAGGGTTCAAGTACTTGGGCCATCATCTGCTGCCTTCCCAGGCACATTAGCAGGGAGCTGGACAAGAAGCAGAGCGGCTGAGACTCAAACTGGCACTCCAGTACGGATGCCAGCACTGCAGGTGGTGGCTTAATCCACTGAGCCACAACACTGGCTCTCTGTATGATTTTGCAATGTTTCTACTACTTTTTACCATTTCTTCCTACTACTATTTTTCTAAAGGTAGTTCAAAATACAAAGTTAAAAAAATATCCAGCTTTTCATAGTGTCTTTGTCAGAAAAGCAACGATTATCACATTTGTGTTGATCTGAACTGTGCTCAAAACCAGGGCCATGGACACACACATTCTGAAATGTGTGTGTGTGTGTGTGTGTGTGTAAGGGGTGAGTCTTTCTCTTGTAAACACCCTCTGAGGTTCCAGAGGAGGCAACAATGACAAGACCCTGTCTGAACTGCTTTGGTGGAAAAGATGTCCAGTGTCCCATTCAAGGCCATCACCCGCTTACTAATAACATCAGCCACTCTGCTCTCCTCTTTGGGTCTCCCAGGCACAAGCCCTGGCATCAGTCAACACTGGGATCTGATCTCACAGGAAAAGATGTGTTTGAAGCCACATCTCCTTGGAGGCATCACAATACCTGTTTTCAGAGCATACGACAAAGTTATGGTAATTAAAATAGCATGGAACTGGCCTAAAAACGAAGACACAGATCAATGGGACAGAAAACAGAGCAGAGAAATTAATCCACATACATACAGCCAACTTATCTTCCAACACAGATGCCAAGAACTTACACTGGAGAAGGGATAATCTTTTCAATAAATGGTGCTGGCAAAACTGGATGTGTATATATAGAAGAATGAAATGAGATCCCCACTTCTCACCGTATACAAAAAGAAATGAATGGATCATAGATCTAAATGTAAGGCCTGAAGCTATGAAATTGCTAGAAGAAAACATAGGGGAAACACTCCAAGACATTCTGTGTAGGTGATGATTTCTTGAATAAGACCCCCAAAAGTCCAGGCAGCAAAAGCAAAACTAGTCAAATGGGATTATATCAAACTCAGATGCTTCTGCATAGCAAAGGAAACACTGGAGTGAAGAACGGGAGAAAATATTTGCAAGCTACTTATGTAACAAAGGATTTTTTTTTAAAGATTGATTTATTTACTTGAGAGGTATTGTTACAGAGAGAGAGGGGGAGAGACAGAGAGCTCTTCCATCCACTGGTTCACAATGGCCAGAGCTGATCCAATCTGAAGCCAGGAGCCAGGAGCTTCTTCCGGGTCTCTCATGTGGGTACAGGGGCCCAAGCACTTGGGCCATCTTCTACTGCTTTCCCAGGCCATAGCAGAGAGTGGATCGGAAGTGGAGTGGCCAGGATTCGAACCGGCGCCCATATGGGATGCCAGCACTGCAGGAAGCGCCTTTACCCACTATGCCACAGTGCCGGCCCCATCCAACAAAGGATTAATATCCAGGATATATCAGGACCGTAAAAAAACTCAACAACAAAAACGAACAATTCAGTTAAGAAATAGACAAAGGACATGAACAGACAATTCTCAAAAGCAGAAACACAAATGGCTGACAAATAAGTGAAAAAACGCTCAACATCACTAGCCATCAGGGAAATGCTAATCAAAACCACAATGAGGTATCACTCACCCTGGTCAGAAGGGCTATTCTAGTAATAAATGCTGGCAAGGATGTGGAGAAAGTGAACTCATAGACACTGTTGGTGGGAATGCAAATTAGTGCAGCCACTGTGGAAACCAGTGTGGAGATTTCTTTAAAACTAGAAACAGACCTGTCATATGACCCAGGATCTCACTCCTGGGTATATACCCAAGAGCCTTGAACTCATTGCAACAGAGAGACACCTGCACCACCGTGTTTATAGCAGCACTGTTCATAATAGCCAAGGTATAGAATCAACCAAAGTTGTTCATCATCAAATGAATGGATAGAGAAATGTGGTATACACACACACACACACACACACATAGTGGAATACTATCCAGCCATAAAAATGAATGAAATCCTGTCATTTGCAGCAAGATAGAACTGGAAGACAGCATATTGATTGAAATAAACCAGACACACAAGACAAATACCGCATGTTCTCCCTTATATGTGGGTGTATAAAAAAAAATACTTTCTCTGCCTCTCCTTCTCTCTTTGTGTAACTCTGACTTTCAAATAAATAAATTTTAAAAAATACAAAAAACAAAAACTCCATCTGAACACAGAATGGTGATGACCAGAGGATGGGAGGGGTCAAAGGAATAGAAGGAGTTTGAGTAAAAAAAATAGGAGAAGCTGGGTATTTCATTAATGTGACTAATTTAAGATGTTAACATGGGATGTGGGGTGAGGAGTCCATGAGATACCTTTGTATTACTACTTCTTTTTTTCTTTGTGAATTTCAAACTATTCTGAAATATAATGTTTTAAAAAAAATTACCTTTTGTCTCAGTTTTTTTGGTAGCTTGTGTGACTTGGGACCAGGAGCCAGTGCTGGAGCCTGGAATATTTGGGGGGACATAGAGCTGAGTACTGTAGTTCTAGGCCTGCAGACCAGACAGGGGTAGAGCCAGAGGCCAGGCCAAAGTGTGACCGAGGAAGTGGTGTCAATAGCGGAGTGAGGGGTCGTTGCTGTGGCATAGTGGGCAAAGCCGCTGCCTGCAATGCCTGCATTCCGAATGGATGCAGGTTCAAATCCTAGCTGCTCCATTTCTGATCCA